>NC_044914.1:48781912-49981912 GCF_001633185.2 Quercus lobata
AAATTCGCCACATGGTAGTACCTCATGCACTCTCACATAAGATCTCAACATATATATATATATATATATATATATATATATATATATTTGAATCCTCAAAAATGTTTTAAAACACAAAAGTTGTTTAGACCCTCAAATTAAAAATTACGGCTCGATAGATTTTACTCTAACTTATGCTAAGTGCAGAATAGAGTAAATGCGAGCGGATAAACAAACAAAATACTCTAAGCCATATTCAATATAACACAGCAGTAATATGAAAGCTAAAAGAGTAGGGAAGAAGAATGCAAATACAAGATAATACGCCGATGTGTTATCGAAGAGGAAACCGAAGTACTTGACGTAAAACCTCTCCGCTGCCCTCCAAGTAGTAATCGATCCACTAGACAATTAGTTGAGATACATGGGTTAGCAAGAGACCCTCCAAGCCTAATTAACCCGATGCACCTAAGCCCTCCAAGCTCCTACTCCAACAAGACTTCTCAGAACCGTGTCTTGTCTAGCTCTCCGAATCCTGCAATATACTGAATTGCATCCACCAAAGCCCGGTTTCTTCCAATGCTTCCCAACAGAACCGAAACCTCAATGAACACTTTGAAAGGGTGTGGTAAGTGTTTGGGCTAACAACCTCTCAATTATGGAAATGGAGAGGTATGAGTTGAGGAAAATTCACAAACAATTGTATAGAGAATTGTGGGTATAACAATCTCTAACTCTCAAGATTTGTGGCTAGAGTTTTCTCTCTGAAGCACTCCTCAACATTTATGGCTAATGTGGACATAAATAGTGTAGGTACAAAAAATGTGTATCAGAAATGACAGTTTGGCAAAATAGAATGTTTCACGGGTGTCTCGCAGGAAGGCCTTACTTGCGAGATACTCGTAAAAACTAGCTATCTCCATCCTGTCCTGACTCTTTGCATTCTAGTTATGTGCAGGGCACATGCATCACTTCGCAGGATGCTTACTTGCGAGCCACCCGCAAAAACACTTTAGTCTTTAATGCCTTGAGTCTTCATACTCTCTCGCTCTCTCTCTCAGACAACCCTTACAAATAAATCCCACATGAAATACATGGTACAAAAGATTGAACATAATTAAATCAAATTTGGCACTGAATAAAAACCAACAAAATACATAGTTGTAAATTACAACTTTACAATCTTTTCCTTTGGCTATTTGGTGACAAAACCCCTAAAACAGACTCTAGACTTAAACGTGAGTTTGGGAACAATGGCAAAACTCACTCACACCTAATGTAGAAGCTATGAAGCACTTGCACGTATATACCTGTAACTTGCAACACTCGCACACAAACAAAACTTTCATTAAACTTATGACAAGTTGAATACATAGTACGTATATAAGCAAATAAAGTGCGATCAAGTTTGTAAACACTATATAACATGTAAGCATATCTAGATCAAACAAGGTCAGTCATTAAAGAATGACTACAATGAACATTTAGCAAGTAAATGCTCATCCGGACATTCAAAGCAATAAAGACCAATCATAATGATCAATTGCATGTCTGAATGTTCAAAAAGTGTGTAAAACACCTATGAACGTTTAGACCCCCAAATAACAAATTACCAATTCAAGCTTATTATCAAAAAATATATGTGCGGAATATGAAAATAAGCTAAAACAGATTGATAAAGCAATCTAAACCAAATAAAATCACAACCACAGCAAAAATTAAATGGCAAAGATTAAGGGAAGAGAGATGCAAACACAAAGACAACACAGCGATGTATTATCGAAGAAGAAACCGAAGTCCTCGAAGTAAAACCTCTCCGCCGCCCTCCAAACAATTAATAATCCACTAAAGAATAAAGTTGGGATACATGAACAGCAGAAGACCCTCCAAGCGTAATTTACCCAGTGTACCTAAGCCCTCCAAGCTTCTTGTTCCAACGAGGTTACACTGAACCTTTGTCTTCTCTAGCTTACCGAATTCCGCTATAGCCCATAACATCAACAAATATCAATTAGTCCCTTCCTAACTGCTTCCCAAGCACCAAATAATCTTCTCACAGATATGGGTATGGTGAGAAAAGGATTTGGCTAAATGTACCACTCAAGGATGTAATAATGGAGAGGGTGAAAGTAGAGGAATTTGGAGAATCAAATGATGAAGATTGTGGATGAGCCAATCTTGTTTTTCTCTAGGGTTTCTCTCTCAAAATTCTCTCTAGAAGCTCTCTACAATACGTGGGTATAAGGGGTATTTATACTGGTGGGTGTTTGGAATGTGAAAGGCCAGTTTTTCCTAAATAGAGTGGTCTGGTGACTTGACCTCGCAACTTGACTGAGGTCGTGAGCTAGCTGCCTGGCCAGAATGGGAAGTTTTGTCTTGTAGTGCTCTAGCTGGTGTGACTCTTAAGCTCTTCTGCATGCTTCACATGTGTGTCTCCTTTGGCGACTTGCCAGTCGCGAGCTAGTCGCGAGGCCCATCTTGAGTGTACACTCTTGAGCTTTTCTTGACACTCTTTCACACACTACCCTTACATGATTCTCACCTAAATACAGGGTTTCTAAATGTTGAATTACAAGCAAATTTGGCAAGGAATAAAGCCAACTAATGATTGAATAAATTCAACATTACAATGTCCAACACACAACCAATGCAAAGTACACGAAGTATTTGCATCTAGGATACAAGATCTTACAAGGTTACAAGTGTGAGGTACTTAAGACATATTAGTAATATCTTAAAAGTACAAAAAAAATGTACAAAGCATTGAAATAAACACAAGTACTGAATATTAAACTGAAAATAAAAACAGAGTACTGAAGCTTTAAAAAAAAAGCAATAAAACTTGTAAACAAACAGCAGCTACTAGCTTCTCCTCCCCCTATCACTACACTCCCCCTATCAATGACACCATCTCCCCCTTTTTGTCATGGAATAGCTAGTCTCCATATTCTTCTAGCTTCCTTTGAATTTGGTCCAACTAAGTCTGGAGAGATGTGAACTTTGTGTCAAAACGAATGTGTTGGGAGTGCATGATGGTAGCTAGTCCGGATACTTGGTATTAATCTCTTCAAGTGCAGCCATGATGTTGTCTAGCTATTCATCAAAGGCATGGGAGGTTAAGCTTGAACTTCTTGGAGCAGCATGACTTTCTTGTTTAGTACTCTTCTTGGTGTGATTCATACTTGCATGGAGAGTACGGATGTTAATTGGACTTGGCTTTGGGTATGGGCGTTCTTCTTTCGAGGGATGCACACCTTTGAGCTTTAAGATTTTTAAGATAAGGAAGCAGAAAGAAAGACAGTTCCTTGAAGCACTCCGTTCAACCGTTTTTGCCAAGATATGGAAACTATGAGAACTCACGTCAATCTCTTCGTCAGTGATCAGATCATGCAAGAATAATGCTCAACCAAGATTCATGTACCTAGTGCTTGACAATGGATAAAGGTTGCTAAACATGATCATCGTGAGTAGCCTTAGTTCGGGAGATAGAGAGGCCACACTTACTGACTTCCCATTGGATGAGAACTCCAAATTATCTCCTAAAACTTCCCGAAGAACCTCTTCATCCGGATTCAGTTTATCATATACCGAGGTATAGGTAATATTGGCCTGTTGATGTGTAGGATTTCTGCCAAGTAGATGGGTGTAACTGAGAACCTCTTTCCTCTAACCCAGCACTTGAGCTCCTCTCCTTCAACAATGGCATTGGCATAAAACTCTTTCACCAAGTTCTCATATGCATCATCAATAGTGCAGAGAAGAAAGTTCCAATCCTTGGTGGCAAACCATTTGGGAATATTGGTGTCAAGGAGAGATGGCTGGTCAATGGCTCTTTCTGCCAATAGTGCAGCCTCTCTCGAAAGTAGTTCTCAAAGGTCTGAAACGCAGCATAAGATCTGAACTTGTTAAGCTCATACACTCCCGTTGAAGAACGAGTCCTCTTTGGCCTTGGGGAAAGGTTATCAACATCAATCACATGCTCTTTTCCTTTGATGCTGTCTCCTTTCACAGCTGACGTTTTGAATGGAGACATCTGCACACATAATTACCAAGCAAGAGACAAACATGTGCAATAACTCAAAACAAAACACAAACTTGATTAGATTCAAGTTAGTTCAAAACATAAGAATGAAAACTTAAAACAGAACAAAACACAGTTAAAACAACATGCTATTAGTGCTAAACTGTGTACACATGAGCAAACTGCAAGAAAAAAAACAATTGTGCATGTGTGTGCAGGAGGTGATGCATAGTGTGTGCTTAGTGAGTGCCTAGGTGGTGTATGGCATGGCATTGAGGCAAAAAATGGGCAAAGTGTGTAAAAAACACAGCCATTGACTAAAACATGTCAAACATGTTCAATTAAGAGTAAACCCAAGCAATGAGACTCATTTGAGTCCAATTCAACACAAAAAGTTACTTGAACATTTTGACAAGCACTTGGCATGCAACACTGCACTACACGAATGAACAATGCATGAACATATAGAAAAATGCCTTAATACATTATCAAAATGCCATAAGGGGCCAACACATATACGCACAAGTGAAATGGGACATAGCCCAATCAAAATTTCAAAAAAAATTTGGTTAAAATCAAGAACCCAAACATTTTTCGAAAAATCCCCAATTTTTAAAAACCTAAGTTAATTTCTACAAAATCTAAGTGGAAAAGATGAAAAGAATGTTAAGAACATACCTTTGAGATTGATTTTGCAAAGATTTGCTTGAAAGTGATGGGGTTTTAAGGAAAAAACAGTTTTGGGTTAAGAGGTGTTTGAGAGAGGCAAGGCGAGGGAAATAGAGAGTGTTTAAAAAATAGTCACATCAGCCTTATAAAATTGAAAACACGCATTTTATGCAGGTTAGGCAGTCGCAAAATTAGTCGTGAAAAACACCATTAAAGCACAGAAGCTTTCGCGAGAAGCTTTTAGTCGCAAAACAGTCGTAATAGCCTCTATATGAAACTTGTGTTTTTCAGTTTTTTCCTAAAAATCATTTCGCGAGAAGGGTTTAGTCGCAAAATAGTTGCGAGGTAGTCGCGATACTCTCTGTCTTAAATTGAAATTTTTAGAATTCCCTTAAACACTTTTTGTGGGAAGCTCTAAGTCACGAGCTTCTCGCGAAACTGCCTTTGAACTAGTTTTTGAAGAAAAACACAAACAAGTATTTTAAACAAAAACTTAAAAACACGAAAGTATAAAATCACTTTAAAAAACATATAAAAAACTCAAAAATCTTTTTGGGTTTGATCAACAAGTAATTGAGCATACACATCACATTTGAACATGTACAATCACACAAATGAGATAAGCATTATTTGAACAAAGTCGTGTGTGTTGTGGGTGAGTATCAAATGTGGAATAGTCCTTAGACCAGAGTGAAGTTTCAATGATCAATTCAATCAAGTCACAAACTGAATGACCCCTTATGATAGAAATTAATTAATTAATTAGTCAAGTTATTAATTAATCAATTTATCATGTAAACGCGTAGTAGCACAAAAAAATCACCAATAAACTAATTATACAGCAGAAAATAAATAACATGGTGATTTGTTAACGAATGGGGAAAACCTAACGGCAAAAACCCCACCAGATGATTTTCAGGTCACCACTCTCGAAACTTCACTATTATCTTAACAAGCGGTTACAAGTAAAGGAATCCCAAGTACCTTACCAACCTACAGTTGAACCCTTACCCCAATACCCAATTGGACTTGTTCTATAGTGATAGTTCTCATTTTCAATGCACGGCTCCTAAGTGCGTGACTAACCAATTGCGTAAATCCCAGTATGCGACTTCAATCACCAACTAAAAAGGTTGTTAGCTGCAAAGTTCTTTAGTTCATCCATACGATGAAGATCAAAAAGATGCTTGGTTACAAAACCTTATGATGTACATACACAGCAACTTCTTCAAGAGAAAGAGATGAACTAAGGCAAGAACTTCGTCTCCGATTACAAATTGCTTGAATAAAGTTTGATCAATGCTTGTGCAACTTGTGAACTATTTGACAGCCCTTAAAACAATCATTTTATATGTCTAGGGTTAGGAGAAAAAAAGCCCAAAGACATATTCATGGATCCCAAGAAAATCATATTAGAATTCTGAAATTCCTAAACCTCAACAGATAGGAGATGTTGAGTAGGTGTCGAGCACATGGGGCTTGAATAGCTTTCTTAAGCTCGATAGATGTAGCTGTCGAGTTTTAATGAATTTACACTATCAGCTTGTTTTCTTGGACAGATTTGAAGGTTTCAATACTTGATCTTGAAATATGGTTTCTTGAAGTATTTAAACACATCCTAAATCTACCCAAATATAAGTAGAGTGCATTTTGTCAAATGATAAGCCAATTACATAAAATCATGACATATGTTCTTAACATGTGAAACACATATGTCCTAACAATCTCCCTCTTCGACAATCCGTAACAAAACCACAACAAACAAATGAACATATGAGAAAAGTCATAAATTACTCAACTCATATTCACTTGTTGAATACAATAAAATCTATCCTAACACAAACTCTTGAAAAACTTTACAAGAAGAGAGTTTATTGCAAGTAGACTTTGACAACTTGTATTTCTAAAACACTTTAAACAAAACTCATCAAGGCATCTTTGTGTGAAACAGAAATAATAGATTGTATACAAGTAATAAGAAACATGTGTATAAAGGGAGAAAAGAAACAACATATGAAAGGGCAGGTGAAAGAAAAACATACATCAATATAAAGAAAGAGATAAGTACAATGTATGTTTATAAATGGTCACAAGACCTAATGTACAAGAACAATGTATCTATAAAAGAAAGAAAAGAAAAGATACATCATATCCTCACTACATCCCTCAAAACATATCAACACTCCCCCTAACAAAATGGTCTTGTACTAACTCTCCCCCTAAGAATGACTACTCTCATAACTAAAACTACTCCCCCTTTTTGTCATGAGTGACAAAGGGTAAGAGTGTCAAGTAGACATCTCATCGGTAGAGCTAGCATCTCCATCAGCATCATCCGAAACATCATCGTCATCACTATCACCATCATCCTCATCCTCAGAATCAGAAGCCACGAGAGGAGATGGTGGAGGAGGAGTCTTAGAAGCAAAACCACCCATGGACGCTTGTCAGTGTGCAATACGACCGACATGAACGTTTAGCTGATACAACTCCATAGAGAGTGTATCTAGGCGAGCATCCATGCGCTACAGTTGCGCCATGATGTCTCCTGAAGTCACATCACCCGAAGGAAGGAGCAGATGTGGATGGAGTAGAACGAGATGGAACTGAACAGGAGGGAGGAATTGTTGAATCCGACTACCTCGACCGAAACTGGGCCTCACTACGTTTAATGGTAGCGTAATCTATGGCACACATGAAGATAAAATGGTCAAAAGAGGGAAAAGGAACAGAAAAGTGGCGTAAGATCCTCATGATAGTGGAAGGAAAGATGAGCTTATCACAGGACGTCGAATCTAGATAAACATTTATAATAGAGAGAATGAAATGAGAATGGAAGTCTATAGTAAGATGCTTAAGAAGAGACAACAAAAATTGAGCACAAGGCTCTGTGATGGAGTTGTAGTGAGAGAGTGGATGCAAAACAAACGTCATCACCATGTTCATGAATCTAGGACCTTTAGCAAAAGGCCTACATGGTGTAAACTGACGCTCACCCCAATTAGAAGAGCGCTCACAGAAAGTAGTCATGAGCTCATCCTTGGACACAGTCCGCAGACGCTCACAACTAGGATAGTCAGGAAACTCTATCCTAGGGACCTGAAACACATCCGTAACAAGTTGCGGTGTGATAGGAATGTGCGTACCTTGAACACAAGTGAAGAAAAGAGGTATTGAACGATCAATCCTATGCATGTTGGAGTAAAACTCCTGGATAAGCACGAGATGATAGGTGACTGGGACATCACACAGTGACTCCCATTCCCGACTGTGAATGACAGTGGGAAGGTCAGTGTCGGCGAAGTCCGCCAAAATGACTTGGTGTTCCGAATGAACACCTCGTCTAGAAAAGTTCTATGAGAATGCCTTGTGGACATCATCATCATGGAACCAAAGAGAGAGAGGAGCAGAATCAGAAGATGAAGAAGTTTCGGAATGAAGAGGGTTCCAAGCAGGAGTAGATTTACACCTAGGTGCCATAGACACGACTAACATAAATAGAAAGAAAGGGAGAGAAAGAAAAGACAATTAGAAAAGTCCTAAACAATTTCAAATATAACAATTATATTGAAAAGAGAGTACGTATGCATGGGAAATGCATAAACATGTGACATGCAAAAGAAATTACATCATGGGCTTAGCCCAATCCAAACCTATCAGCATACAAACAGATAGCACACATCTAAATGCATGACAATACTATTATAATGCTAATGTGATGCAATATATGAGGTTTTAAGCTCATTTAAGTGAAAACTCATCCCAAAATTTCAATAAAAACTCATCAATTTTGAAAAACCCCAAAATTTTTCAAAAACTCCAAAACCTAGGTTTCAAAACATAAAATGCATGAATATGAAAAACTTGAAGAAGCTTGAAGAAACCTTGAGGAACAAAGATTGGAGTGAGATGAGATAGTTTGGGAGAGAAAACAGAGATATATTAAGAGAGAGATCGAGAGAAATGAAGGTCGAATCGCATGAGGAAGCTTAAATAGACCCTCAGTAAATCTTGACAGATGAAGGTGTCAAGAGGTGTCGAGACATCTATCGAGGAAGGTGTCGAGAAAATGGTCGTTAACAGTTGAAGGTATCGATGAGGTGTCGAGGAGCAAACCAACAGATACAAGAACAGAAGCTCGATTGATCCACTAGGTGTCGAGAAGCTATCGAGGATCCAGGAACTTTGTCGATCGATCCACCAGGTGTCGAGAAGCTGTCGGGATTGCGATAAGAAAAGGCTGAAGAAGCTCGACAGACAGCAAGGTATCGAGGAGGTGTCGAGCTAGCTTTTAAAAGCAGTTTTCCGAGATGTGAAAAACACAGACATGAATGCAATCCAACATGCAACTCAACCAATGATCCAATCAACATATTAAGCTCTCAAAAACATCTCTCAACAATAATTTTAAGCACATGGATCTCATAAAAAAAACACACACACACACACACATACACACAACAAGTCTAACCAATTTTATATTTCAAAAACAAGTCAAGACAGATCAGTGAGCATACATTAACACATGTAAAACCTTGTGATGGCCAAATCACATTGTATCTGCACATGTATCAAGAGTAGCAAAAAATATTGCATGTTGTGTGTGAAAAACATCGCAAGATTGCATAAGTGTATACATGTTATGACGATTTGAAATATGAGAAAATCACTTTAACTCACATACAATCATAACTGTTTGATAGGGACTATCACCTTTAAGGTACATCCTATAACTCCCACATCTCCTAGAATACACGCTTGCAATCATTTTTAAAGCATTTTTGATCTTTTTGCTTTTTATTTTCTTTGTATATTTTTCTTTTTAAGCATATCATGCATGGGCATATTAGAGAGAGAAGAAATACCCAATGATATTTGACATTCCAATTTTTCTATGCCTAAGCACTCAAATGTTATTGACACTGCACTTTTGCTATGCCGAAGCATACAAGTGTCATATTAATGCCTTTCTCTTAGGATTTTTTAGTCCTTCCCGTAAAAAAGGAGTGATACGAGTGTTAAGTACAAGAGATAACTTAATCTTACTCATCACAAATAAGAGTTACAAAGTTCACTTACTTAGTTTGCATAGAGATGCTCATCTAAGCTACAAAAGATACAAAGTTTAGAAAACTTTGTTTCAATGGTCATCCAAGGTACACAAGTACCAATGTACACATAACACACTGTTTTTGTATTTTCTGATTTTTCAATTTTTTTTTATATTTTTATATGAAAAACAAAACAAAACAAAACCGAAAAAAAAAATGTTAAACAAAAAAAACACAATGCATAAAAACTAGACTGACTCAAAACTTGAAAGCAAAACACATAAGTAATGCACACAAAAAAACAAGAAGAGAGATAGAAAAGTGACAGAATCACTTGAAGCCATTTTCCTTCCACACCTTGGAAGAACCTTTCCTTTGATTAAATCCTTGAATTGGCGATGAGGGGAAAGAATTAAAACCATTCAAGTTCGAAAGGAACATGAGGGCTTTGAGAACTTCCTTCTTCGTTATAGCCTAAATCGGTCTTATCATGTGAAGATTTTTAAGAGGACAACACATTATCAAGTTTCTTGGTGGAGATGCCCTTGACCTTGACATTAGCTTGGATAATTTCAAGTTCAAGAAACTTGATCTTAGAGTAAGATTCCACCAACTCTCCCTTGAGTCTTTCCACTTCACACTTTGCTTTCTTATGTTGCACAAGTATACACATATGCTCTTCTTCAACCTTTTTTATCTTTTTCATAGCAAGATTCGCAACTTTAGTGTATTTGCCACAATCTTCCAGTAGAGAATCATATGCTTCTTGTAGGTTGATTTTCCCTTCATTTTGGCACACGTCTTCATCTTCTGATTCATCAATTTCCTCATCTTCGGAAAGATCACCAAGTTCATCAACCAAATTGCTCAAATCATTCTTAGAATCAATGGAGGCAATTGTCATGAATGCTCTGTAGTTTCCTTCACTGTCACATTCTCTTTCTGTGTCTGAATTTGAGTTGTCAGAATCACTAAGGGTAGTGGCAAACACCTTGTCCTTCCCTCTCAAATAGTTGGGACACTCCTTCTTGAGATGTCCATGGCCATTGCATTCGTAACACACAATTCCTTGAGGGGATTGAAACTTCTTCCCACCTTTCTTCTTAAACTCCTTCCTATCAACCTTGAAGAATGAAAACTTTCCTTTGCTGAATGGCTTCCCACTATTTTTCATCTTTAGAAATTTTCAGAATGTTCTTTGCAAGGAATGCCACCTCCTTCTCCACATCATCTTTTTCAGTGGAGTCATCCATTCTCTCGGTGATGGTTTTGAGAGTAAGAGATTTGCTCGACTTATGAGAAGGCAGTCCCAGCTCATATGTTTGGAGAGATCCAATGAGCTCTTAGATTTTGATCTCATCCAAATCTTTACTTTCTTCTATAGTTGTGACTTTTGCTCGGAAGCTCTCCAGTAAGGACCTCAAAATCTTTCTCACCACCTTAGCATCCTTAATCTTCTCTCCGAGGTTGAGCTTAGCAATTACGATTTCATTGAGCTTCCCATAGAATGAATCAAAAGACTCATCGTCACCCATCTTGAGCTCTTCAAATCTGGTGGTAAGCATTTGGAGATTCGTGTCCTTAACTTTCTTGGTACCCTCATAGGTAGTCTCAAGAATCGACCAAGCTTCCTTGGCTGTCTGATGCAGCATGAGCGTGTAGAAGCAGAATCTGTAACACACAATTACTACAACTCTTCCATGAAACCTAAGTTCTACAAGAACACTAGGCTAGTAGGCAAAATAATTGAGAAAACCTCTCTAACAAGCTTTTATTAATCAACACATAACAATAACAATCAACCCCTCTATAAAGAGTATTTATAGGAATAAAATTTCTCCTATTCCTTTTAGGAAAAGATATTATAAAACTTACTTCTAGTTGAGAAAGGAAAAACAATATAACTAGGAAAAAAAAAAACAATTAAAATCCTAATTCAACTAGGAAAAGGATTTTAAATCCTAATTCCACTAGGAAAGAAAAAACAACATAAAATATTAAAATATTTTATTCTTCCTTAACCAATCTGCATCATTCTCTCGGGGTTGGGGAAAACTCGTCCTCGAGTTTTAAGGCAATCTTCCACGATCAATTGGAACCCTAAATAATCCTCTCCATCCTATTCTTTTGTGCAAGACAAGACGAATCAATATGCAACTCATAATAAATCTTGATGTAAGAATTTTTATTCTTAACCTCTTTTGCCACGGTGGGATATATGAAGCAAGTACTAAAAAAGAATCCATGCTCACATCCATAAACTTCATATTGCCTCCTCCACAAAGATTACTTAAAATCACTTGTTCACACCTCTTGTTGACCTCTATCAATTCTTGTTCAATGAAATCCTCCCAGAAGGGATCAATAACGATTTCCATTAATCTTTCCTAATTGATGTTAATTGTATTACCAAAAAAATTTAAGAGAAGCTTATCAACCCTAATGAAATCATAGTGTCTAATGTGTTCAAGTTCAAGCTTTAGTAGATTGAAACTTTGTTCATCAATTGAGAACTCATCTACTACTGAACAAACCGATTGTACCAACCTATGATTGTAATCAGTAAAATCAATAACCTTTAGTCTCTGCCTCTCTTCAAATTCTCTTCACAATTTAATCAAACAATTAGAGATTCAGATATGAGAGGGACTGAGGGAGGATGCAACATTCTCATCCAAAAAAATAAAAGAGATTGGATATAAATTACCAGGCTTGTTCTGACGGGCAGGGCAGGTCTGGGGTGGACTGGTGGTGGCTGGTGGTGTCAGGCGTGGTGTGCTACTGTGCTTGTCTGCCTTCTGTTGCTTGCCGCTGCCCAACCCCTTCTGCCTTTTTTTTTTTTTTTTTTTTTTTTTTTTTTTTTTTTGAGTGGCTTAGAAATTCCCTTTTTTTCCCTTTTATTACGTGTGACTTGCCATTGGGTGTTTTAATCGGCTTTGATTGTTATTATTATTATTTTTTAGTTTGTGTTTGTTTTGGGTGTTGTTTGGGCTTAATTTTTGCTACTGGGCTAATTTTTTTTATCTTTTAAAAATATTAATAATATTGTTTTGGGAGTCTAAGTTTAGTAAGTTGTATCAATACAACCAGGAGTCTAAAAAGGGGTAGTGAGAGCCATTACCCAATATTAATCCCACTTAAGAATAAGTGAGGTTTTGGGAGGGATTGAACTTGACAACCCAAAAACTTTTACTATTGCACAGATAGTTAAGAGAAATGCTAGGGACACATAAAACATAATTTTGTGCCATATGTAACTCACCACGTGATGAATTGTGAGTGGTGAAAATGTATCTCTACATAGTCCATCATCACACATCCATCAATCACAACTCGTTGCGTGTCGATTTGTGGTACAAAATTATGCATTTTTATGTGTCCATTACATTACTCGATAGTTACTAGGGATGGCAAACGGGGCAGGTACATCTCAGGTCATGGTTGGCACAAAATTATGCATTTTTTGCGTGTCGAGTTGTAACTCACCACTTGTCTCTTTTTTTAGACGAAAGTGGGGCAAGTTTAGGTGAGACAGGATGAAAGCATTTTGTTTTGTTATACCTAATGAAGAACTCGACATTGATGAGAGACAAGAATGATGGCATAAAGAGTATTAAAAGAGAATGTTTTGGAGGTTAGTAATAAGATGTAAGTAAAAAGCATAAAAAATATTTTTATATATATGGAGAGAGAGAGAGATTTAGAGGATAAGACAAGTAAAATCTAACCCCACCCCCATTCCCTTTTGGAAAAATACTCTTCCATATAGTGCTCACAGTGTGTTATTATAGATTGAAAACGTCAGTTAAACCCACGATTTCAGTTATAAAATCAACACACTGTGTGAAAAAACAAACTCCTTCCCCTGTTATGGCAGTAAAAACATTGTAGGACAGGATGGGATTGGTTGGGATAGAAAATTTAGTTATCTTTGTCAATGTAATAATTATCTCAATCTCATACGGTCATACATTACACATATATACATCATATTTCTCACTGTGTGGGTCCTATGGGATCCACATATTATTAGAGCGAGGAATGAGGATGCATATAGATCATGTACAAGATATTTTCTCCTGTCAATGTGCCCTGATATGAGAGAGAGAGAGAGAGAGAGAGGATTATAACTTGTATGATATAGGGGCACTTTAATCATTGCCATCTGCAAGTGCTTTAACTTACTGTTTTCCTTTGGCTTCAAATGACACTGCTGTTTGAACTATATAAACTATATATTAAATAAATAAATAAAAAAGACTAAACTATATATTAAAAAAAAAAAAAAAAGACTAAACCAATTAACCAAATGTACAAACATGGACATGGATGTAAAAATAGAGAGACGAAGGGTACCTTTGAAGTCCTAAAGATGTTGCAAGGCCAGCAATTCCAGCTCCCACAATCACAATGTCTTGCACTTCTTCCATGATATTTTGCCTATTTTTCTTAGGAGAAGGAGAATGAGAATTGGTAATTAGATTTTTTTTTTCCACAAGATAGAATGGATTTAAAGATAGAATAGTAGTGGACCTATATATAGTGGCAGCAACAGCAAGTTGATTAATGCAATGATGCCATAACAAATGACATGGGTAGAGGTGGAATCACAAGGAAGCCACTTAATCAAGTTCTCAAGCTTCACAAAATGCCACAGGTTTCAACTTCACAGAATGCTTCAACAAACAAATAGAATACACTCGCTCCAAGTAATCCAATAATTGAAATTATACAAATTCCCATATGCGATTAAGCAAACTAATTTTTTTTTAATTATTATTAATAATTAGTTAATTACACAGACAACAAAACCCATAATCTTGAAAAAAACAACAAAACCCAGATAAAATCTTCAACTTCAATGGCAATTTAAGTTACTTCTTCTTTCATAATACCAATCCATTGAAAAATAACAACAACCCAACCCAAATAAAATCTATCCCATAATAATTCATGGAAAACCAGCAAAAATTAACAAATAAATGAACAAACTTTGCTCAAAGAATCACAAACCTCCATACCCATAATTTCTTTTACACCCAAAAAACCAAACCATGAAAAGACAAAGATTTCTGAATGATAAACTATATTAGCAATTCAAGGAATAAATTGCTAAAAATGGTATATTATATACATACAAATTTTTTTTTTTTTTTTTAATCTGAGGGGGGCTACTGCCCCCCCATGTCCAAGAATAACTCTGTCCCTGCCCCTAAGGGAGATTCCAAGACCTTATAATGCTAAAATGTGAGACAATGCAGGATCAATGTTGTCTTAATAGGACCCATAAAATAAAATAAAATATATTTAAAAAATATATATATTAAAAAAATAAAAAAATAAAAAAAAATAAAAAAAAGCTGTCTTAATAGGGATTGTATTGAAAGAGATCTCAAATAAATATCTAGACCAACAGGTTTTAAAAACTCCACTTTAAATCAGTAATCTAATTAATACCAATATAAGGTCATCAAAACAGCTAAATGCTTAAAAAGAACTTATCTAGCCTAGTCAAATAGGGCCTTATGGAGTTGAAACAATAAAACAATGAAAATAGTGAATAAATAATTGTTGTAGAGAAGTAATGCCTTCAAAAGATTTAAAAAACAAAAAATTACAAGGTAATATAAAGGTAGCATAATTTAGAAGACTCATTGCTTGGCCTTTTGTCATCAAGACATTTTATTAGTTTCTCAAGATGCCCTTTCAGAAAGAGCCCAATATTTGTTAATTGCCTATGTAAAGCCAATAATTCTAGTGGTAATTTTTAGACAATGAATTTAATCTATTGCCTATGTTAAAGCCATCTAAAATTCATAAAATAAAAGAAAAAACACACACACACAAATAAAGAAAGTGCACCATCATTCAAAGACCTACCACCAACTCCCTTGACATCTCTCTATATTGCCTATGTCAGCTCAGTCTTCAAAGACCACACTTGCTCCTCAGTACTGAACCGTAGTTTTGGCTCTACAAAAAAACATTATACCAGAAAGTGTAATACGGTGAGTTTTGGGTAAAGAAGAAAAAATAATGCTCAACAAAAGCAAATGCAAAACAGATGTAATGTGATCAACTACAGAGTCAGAGAGAATTTTTGCTCGAATAGAATTTGACCACAAAAACAAAAGCTCATTACTAGTCAAAGATCAGATACGGAACAATAAAATATAGATCGAAGTGGGGCACTTGAAAGCTAATCAAATCTCCATAATCTGAAACAAAAACTCAGTAACTCACATTTGAAAAGTAAGAACATTATCAATCATACAACAAGGCTGATTCTTACAAGAATGAAATAAAGAGAAAGAGTTTTTTTTTTTTTTTTTTTTTTAAGAAAGGAAGTTGAGAGAGAGAGATTAGCCGAAACCCCGAAAGGAATGAATCAAAATATAAAAAAGAATTAGAGAGATATTACAGGTATTGTGGCTGAAGCCGAAACATCAAAACCACAAAGAACGCAAGCAAATCCAAAAAAGTTTTGTTTTTCGGTTTCCTACATTTTCTAGTCAACCAAACGGAACATATAAATATATAAATAGAAAACGCACACAGCACCTGAAACAACAACAAAAATAAAATAAGGAAAAAAAAAACATCTTTTATGCCAATATGCATGCCAATTTTCATGTCAATCGGATGTAATTTACCATTTGCTCTTTAAACTTATCTTTTATGCATTATTTTAAACTACAAAAACTTAAATTTCAACAATTGATTGATGACATGACTATTAATCTTTGATCACCTTGATATTTTGTAAGCATAAAAATATATGAAGATAGTATAATCTAATGGTAGATTTGTCAAAATTCACATCGAATTAAGAAATATAGGGTTGGGTACAAGTTACACTTGATGTAACTCTAAAAAAGGTTACACTAACCAATAACTTATTGTTGAATTCATATTTTGAAAATCCAACCGTTGGATCACATTTGCTATATGTTCTTAACATGCATGCCAACTTTCATGCAAATCGGGCATAATTTACCATTTGATCTTTAAACTCATCTTTTATACATTATTTTAAATTACAAAAACTTGAATTTAAACAATTAATTGATGACATGACTATTAATCTTTAATCACCTAAAAATTTTGTAAGCATAAAAAATATATGAAGATAATGTAATCTAATGGTAAATTTAACAAAATTCACATCGAATTAAGAAATATTAGGCTAGGTTCATATTACACCTGATGTAACTCAAAAAAAATGTTACACCAGCCAATAACTTATTATTGAATTTGGGTGTTGAAAATCCAACCGTTGGATTACATTTTTTATATGTTATTAACATGCATGCCATTTTTCATGCCAATCGGATGTAATTTATTATTTGATCTTTAAACTCATCTTTTATGCGTTATTTTAAATTAAAAAACTTGAATTCAAACAATTAATTGATGACATGACTATTAATCGTTGATCACCTTGAAATTTTTAAAGCATGAAAAATATATGAAGATAATGTAATATAACGGTAGATTTGTCAAAATTTACATCAAATTAAGAAATATAGAGTTAGGTTCAAGTTACACTTGATGTAACTCTAAAAAATGTTACACCAACTAATAACTTATTGTTGAATTCATATTTTGAAAATCCAACTGTTGCATCACATTTTCTATATGTTCTTAACATGCATGCCAATTTTCATGCCAATCGGATGTAATTTACTATTTAATATTTAAACTCATCTTTTATGCATTATTTTAAACTACAAAAACTTGAATTTAAACAATTGATTGATAACGTGGTTATTAATCTTTGATCACGTTGAAATTTTGTAAGCATGAAAATATATGAAGATAGCGTAATCTAACGATAGATTTGTCAAAATTCACATCGAATTAAGAAATATAGGGTTGGGTACAAGTTACACTTGATGTAACTCTAAAAAAGGTTACACTAACCAATAACTTATTGTTGAATTCATATTTTGAAAATCCAACCGTTGGATCATATTTTCTATATGTTCTTAACATGCATGCCAATTTTCATGCCAATCGGATGTAATTTACCATTTGATCTTTAAACTCATATTTTATGCATTATTTTAAACTACAAAAACTTGAATTTAAACAATTGATTGATGACGTGGCTATTAATTTTTTATCACAATGAAATTTTGTAAGCATGAAAATATATGATGATAGTGTAATTTAACGATAGATTTGTCAAAATTCACATCGAATTAAGAAATATAGGGTTAGGTACAAGTTACACTTGATGTAACTCTAAAAAAGGTTACACCAACCAATAACTTATTACTGAATTCATATTTTGAAAATCCAACCGTTGGATCAATTTTCTATATGTTCTTAATATGCATGCCAATTTTCATGCTAATCAGGTGTAATTTACTATTTGATCTTTAAACTCATCTTTTATGCATTATTTGAAATTACAAAAATTTGAATTTAAACAATTGATTGATGACTTGGTTATTAATTTTTGATCACCTTGAAATTTTGTAAGCATGAAAATATATAAAGATAGTGTAATCCAAAATTCACATCGAATTAGGAAATATAGGGTTGGGTACAAGTTACACTTGATGTAACTCTTAAAAAGGTTACACCAACTAATAACTTAGTGTTGAATTCATATTTTGAAAATCCAATCGTTGAATCACATTTTCTATATGTTCTTAACATGCATGCCAATTTTCATGCCAATTGGATGTAATTTACCATTTCATTTTTAAACTCATCTTTTATGTTTAAACTACAAAAACTTGAATTTAAACAATTGATTGATGACATGGCTATTAATCTTTAATCACTTTAAAATTTTGTAAGCATTAAAAATATATGAAGATAATGTAATCTAACGGTAGATTTGTCAAAATTCACATCGAATTAAGAAATATAGGGTTGGGTTCAAGTTACACTTGATGTAACTCTAAAAAATATTACACCACTCAATAACTTATTGTTGAATTCATATTTTAAAAATCCAACCGTTGGATCACATTTTCTATATGTTCTTACCATGCATGCTAATTTTCATACCAATCGGATGTAATTCACCATTTGATATTTAAACTCATCTTTTATGTGTTATTTTAAACTACAAAAAATAAAATTTAAACAATTGATTGATGACATGACTATTAATCTTGGATCACCTTGATATTTTGTAAGCATAAAAAATATATGAAGATAATGTAATCCAACGGTAGATTTGTCAAAATTCACATCGAATTAAAAAATATAGGGTTGGGTTCAAGTTACACTTGATGTAACTCTAAAAAATGTTATACCAACCAATAACTTATTATTGAATTCATATTTTGAAAATCCAACCGTTGGATTGCATTTTCTATATGTTTTTAACATGCATGCCAATTTTCATGCCAATCGGATGTAATTTAAACTCATTTTTATCTTTTATTTTAAACTACAAAAACTTGAATATAAACAATTGATTGATGACATGACTATTAATCTTTGATCACTTTGAAATTTTGTAAGCATGAGAAATATATGAAAATAATGTAGTCTAACGGTATGTTTTTCAAAATTCACATTGAATTAAGAAATATAAAGTTGGGTTCAAGCTACACTTGATGTAAATCTAAAAAATGTTACACTAACCAATAACTTATTTTTGAATTCATATTTTAAAAATTCAATCATTGGATCACATTTTCTATATGATCTTAACATGTGTGCCAATTTTCATGCCAATTGGTTGTAATTTACCATTTGATCTTTAAACTCATCTTTTATGCGTAATTTTAAACTACAAAAACTTGAATTTAAATAATTAATTGATGACATGACTATTAATCTTTCATCACCTTAAAATTTTGTAAGCATGAAAAATATATGAAGATAATGTAATCTAATGTTAGATTTGTCAAAATTCACATTGAATTAAGAAATATTGGATTGGGTTCAAGTTACATCTGATGTAACTTTAAAAAATATTACACCAACCAATAACTTATTTTTGAATTTATATTTTGAAAATCCAATCGTTGGATAACATGTTCTATATCTTCTTAACATGTATGCTAATTTTCATGCCAATCAGGTGTAATTTATAATTTGATCTTTAAACTCGTCTTTTATGCATTATTTTAAACTACAAAAACTTAAATTTAAACAATTAATTGATGACGTGACTATTAATCTTTAATCACCTTGAAATTTTGTAAGCAAAAACAATATATGAAGATAATGTAATCTAACGGTAAATTTGTCAAAATTCACATTGAATTAAGAAATATATGGTTGGGTTCAAGTTACACTTGATGTAACTCTAAAAAATGTTACACCAACCAATAACTTATTATTGAATTCATATTTTGAAAATCTAACCGTTGGATTATATGTTTTATATCTTCTTAACATGCATGTCAATTTTAATGTCAATCGGGTGTAATTTACCATTTGATCTTTAAGTGGGAAGGCGAAAAAAACATTAGGAAATTTAATGGTCTATTGCGGCGAGGTTTCGGAGTGCCACTATATCTCAGTTGCCGCTGCTAAAACAGGTCTATTGCGGCGGTTTTATGTCCCGCCGCTATAGGACGCTGCAAAAACCCCTATCTATAGCGACGGTCACAAGAAACGCCGCAATAGATCTATTGTACAGCGGCAGGCCAAAAATGCTCCGCAATAGGCGACATATAGCGGCGGTTTTCGTACCCGCCGCAATAGCCCGTTTTTCTTGTAGTGATTTCTACTTCTTTATCCTCTATCCTGATTTTAGAAGCTAAACTTGTGATTCTGTTTTAGTGATTTGAAAGTTTGATGATATTTTGATCAATTGAATGCTTATTAACATATTTTAATATGTATAGTATGGGTATAAAAATACCCAAATGAAATTAGGGCCTATTGCTATTTGTTGATGATTTTGTAAGTATATGTACTGAAGCTGTCTCTGTGACAGATTTGATGTTTACAAAAAAAAAATATTTATTAAATCATATTTTGTGAATTAGAATGCTAGGAGTAGTTTTTATGAATTCTAAGACACACATGGTTATTATGGAAGTGATCTCACAGAATTTGGATGAACATAAAAATAATGGTTTAATTCTTAATTTGCAATAAATTATGTCAGGATAGATTTGAATATGCTGTCTTGCGTGATTTTTAGTAAATCATGGGTTTATTCTTTGACTCTGAAATTTTTATGGTATATACTGTACATACAGGGGAGTAGTTATGTAAAATTTCATGACAATTGGATGTGTGTGAACAGCTCATTTGTATTTTACAAATGGAGCATATGCTGCTGAAATGAACAGTGAACAACATATGCTACGCCTAACTTTGTGGATTTAATTCTCAAGTTAGGGTGTATGTTTTGAGCTATAATTTAATACCCTCATCTTTTGGTATGTTTAGAGCATATATAAATTTTATGAATTGGTTTCTCTATGGTTTGGATGCGTAATGTGTTTGATGATTGTATCATATGCTTTGGGGAACTTTATGTGATGAGAATTAAGATTTTTTTAAGTTTGAGAGTTAGGTTGTGATTGAGGTATAAGTTTATATATTAGGAAGAGTTTTTCCGTAATAAGTTTTGGTTTTTCCTTTAGGTGGCGAGATCGAGAACACAGACACTTGAGCTCCTCTTGTACAATCTCTTGCGCCTTTTATTTTCAGGTAAGGGATTTGTGACATGTGCTTTTGATAAGTATAAAAATTGTTTAGAAAAGTATTATGCATTAAAGCTTTTGATTAGAGATATTACATATATGCATGATTTAAGTAAAATATGTGTTCGTGAGTTGTTCAATCTTATATACATAATAATTTTAGTATATTGATGCTATTATTTATATCACGAACATAATATTTAAGAACGAAGTGGATATGCTACTATTGTGAAACATTTATGTAAAAGCAAAGTTATCAGAAAATATAGTTTTTGGTTATTCCATTGTTATGATTTGAACTTAGCCAGTAGGGATTATAGTACTAGTATTTCCATGGAGATTTTGATTGGCCATTAAAAGTGGGACTGGCTTTGCTGTACCTGCCCTTGTTGGTAACAACCAACTTGTGGAGGATGTCAACCTACCCCCATGGTTGAAAACATGTATTATGATATGATTCTGGAATTACTTGGCATTGTGAGGAATGTTGGATGCTTGACACTCTGTGCTGAAAGTCTCCCAAAGTTGTGACAAACTTACAATTGGATTAACTAATATGTATTATAAATGAGCTATTAAGCTATTTGAAAATTATAAGAAAAGTATGATGATAAGAAAGGTATATTGAATGTGTTATAAGTCTGATGAGAAGTTATGATAAAGTATTTGATAGTCTGTTCAAAGATAAGATTACTGAATTATATTTAAGATCCTTATTATGTCCTTTTATTTATTATATGAAAGGAAAATGAAGTATTCTCATCTAAAAGCTCTTAAGTTATTTTAAGAACAATATGAACAATATGAAGGCTATTTTATCAAATCTGGCATATCAATAAAATATTTGATTTACATGCATTCTTATTAAAGGCCCATGGAGCTTTAAAACCTTACTAGGCTTCGCAACTCACCCTATTATATTTTAGTACACAAGTTCTTCCTGGAAGCAGCGAGAGTATTAGAGGTGGCAAGGATTCTGTGTTTTCTCGTTTGTTCGAATGTAGTAGAGTTTTGTTGTATAGCAGTTAGCTCTTTTGTTGTATAGGAGGAATCAAGATGTACTTGATCCTTTGAGCACAGATATAATTCGGTACCTTAGTTTGTTTTGAACCCCAGTTGTATGTCTTTGGGGTTAGGTTTGTAATAAGAGTTTTGCTAAACATTTAACTATGTAATATTTGCATGTATACCTTAAGTTTCAACCAGGTAGTAATTTTCCAAGTTCGAAGGAAATGAAATTTCAAGGTTGCCATCATTTTTGTATATTTTGGCTTTTGTGCAAGAAAATAAGCAAAAATTCAAGAAACAATTCTTGATAAGTACCTTCAGTTTAGGTTGGTTTGTGTTAGTATTGAGGTAAACTTGATATTAACATGTCGGTCATGCTCTAAACTCTGAAGTTAGGTTTGGGTCGTGACACTAAATGCTAAAATTTTTAAAACTCTTAATGAAAATGCTCTTAATAGGTGGAATAGTGGAAGAGGGTTAAAACTTAGTGTGAGTTTCCATAGTGGCAAGAGTGGCGTTTTGCGTGTCTGTGTTTTTTTGGCTAGGCCCTATGCACTATTCATAGGACCTGTAAGTACAAAAAAAACACAAATCTAATTTTAAAATTGGGTTTCATGGCACTATTTCATACCTTTAAAAATTATTTTGCTATAGTGTTTTTAATTTTTTATCAATAAATTTTTAATTTTCAACAATAAGTAGTATCCAAATAAACCCTTAAAAAGCTATAACATTCTATTTTTATTATTAGTCACATGGGGCTCAAAAAAACAAAACAAAGAAAAAAAATTCAAATTTTAAAACAAAACAAAGAAAAAAATTTTAAAATAGAGGACATAGCATTAAAAGGAGGCTAACAAGTACCTTACCTGTAAAGCACACAAATAAAAAAGTTAAGGCAGATTGGCAGGACCGAAAACACCCCCCCCCCCAAAAAAAAAAGGTCCGAAACCCACCAGAAGAAGAAGAAGAAGAAGAAGGAGGAGGAGGAGGAGGAGGTAGGATTTTTTATCTTCTTGTTTAACACCTTACTTTCATGTTGGGCCTAAAACGATTTGTCTTCGTCTTCTTGTTTAACACCTTACTACCACACCATTTCTAATATATATATATATATATATATATATATTCTCTTCTGGTATCGTGGTCAAAAAAAGAAATAGCAAAAAGGGATTCGCCGTTATTGAAAAAGTAAACGATTTCACATGAAAGTCAGGATTTTTTTTTTTGGAGAAGGTACTCAATATGTGATTCTAAGTTCAACTCATGTTGTCAATTATGTTACACTGTTGAGTTTGACTGGTCAATAAAGGATATTAGAAAATCCATGTGTTTTATAAATGGGTTGTGTTAATGGACACTTTAAGATGCTCGTTAACAATACACTTTTAGGTAATTTTTTGGGTAACTTTTTCAGCTTTCGACAGTTTTTCAGTTTTTGACATTTTTTTTTTAATCTTTTTTGACAACTTTTTTCCTTTTTTTAAGTGAAACACAAAAAAAAGGAAAAGTTAACAAGCATTGCACGGTGCTTGTTAACATTTCCCTTTATAAAATTGATGTTTGAATGCCTCCAATCCCTAGACGCAATTCCAGTTGACTTGTGATGCTTGGCTTATTGATGGTGAGTTTGGTTCAGCTTTTTGTACTTGGGTTTTTTGAAAAAGTGTGGGTTTTCAAAAAGTGCAGTATAAAATTAGGTATTTTTAAAAAGCTGAGTGATTGATAAAAACTGTTAAAAAGTGATTTTTAAAAAAACTGAGTGTTTGGCTAGCATTTATAAAAGTGGCAGTTTGAGTTATAAATTACCAAAAAAGACAATGAATATATAAGAGGGTTTATTTCATACTTAAATTAACTACTTAATAATACTTATTCAAAAAAACTACTTAATAATAATAATAATAATAATAATAATAATAATTTATTGTTAACTAAAATTTGTTGTAAAAATATTTTTACAATATTTTCACAACAAATCATACGTGGCAAATTATTACTGATTTTAATTTGAATACACCACTTTTTTTTTCACTCATATTAACTAGTAACAACCCACCACTTAAGATTTATTGTGAAAATATTATAAAAATATTATAGTAACATTTCTTAGTTTTAATTTTTAATTTAATTTTTCTCTTTATCTATTTTTCTTTCATCCACACGTTATTTATATTTTTTTTCCTCTTTTTTTCTCCTCCACACACATATTCTTTACCTTCTCCCTATCTTCACTTTTGACTTTTCTTTATACTTTTCTTCTTCACCAGACTACCACCATTTCGTCCACTCTCATTCTAGAACATAATTTCTTTTTTCTCTTTCTCTACTTTCCTCCACACATTTAGCCACACAGCCCACACCCATGCACTTCTTCACCTTGATCTTCTTTATTCTTTTCTTTTTCTCTAAATTCAACCACACACATCTCACACACACACACACACACACACACTTCTTCATCTTGATCTTCACAAGTAATTTCTCTTAATTTCACCAAAAATCTTCAATACCTCTCTTAGCCCACACCCACGCACTTCTTCACCTAGATCTTCACAGGTAATTTCTCTAATTTTCTGTGTTTGTCTTCAATTTTTAGTGTATTTTGTGGTTAGTGAGATGAGGGTAATTTGGGTCATTTCTTGCATTTTCAATGGTAATATATATTGATCAAAGTGCTTTTGCGTTTGTAAAAGCTTCTCAAACTTGCCCACACGTTTTGGCTTAATTCTTTACATTTCATAATGCAGAAAAAGCTCATTTTGAAACAATACCAAACACCCGACTTTCATTTTTGCTCTCAGAAAGTGCGTTTTGGCTTCTAAAGGCCGAAACAAACGGGTACTGAGTTGGAGCAAAATCCTTCTGGATAGGCTGCTTCTTTGTCTGAAAGAAGAGAGGCGTGTAGTCCTAAAAGAAACAATTAGTCAGCAATAGTTATCAGAAAGAGAAGACTTCAGAATATTCTCTCTCTTTTCTTGTAAGAAGACTTCATGCCCACCCACCAACCACCCCGTCCAAAAAAACAAAAAAAAAAAGTTATTTTAAGTGAAAGACCACTGCGCACAAACATGGATCCTGAAACCATGGTCATGCCATTGATTCTGATCGTGCTTTTCTTCCCATTTTGCACTTCCGTTGACACCTTAACACCAAACCAATCCATCAAGGATGGCCAGTCTTTGATTTCCAACAAAAATAATTTCGCCTTAGGCTTCTTCAGTCCCGGAAATTCTAGCTACCAGTATCTTGGTATTTGGTTTGTCAAAGTGGCATATCAAACTATAGTGTGGGTGGCAAACAGGAATGATCCTATTATTGATTCCTCCGGTGTTCTCTCCATCAACCAGTATGGAAACCTTGTCCTCCATGACAGTTCTAACCGTCTTCTTTGGTCTACAAATGTGTCTGTCCAGGGGACAACCTCTGTTGCACAGCTTCAAGATTCAGGAAATCTGGTATTGGTCCAAGGCAATAACAAAAAGGTTATATGGCAAAGCTTTGATCATCCTACAGACACACTGCTTCCAGGCATGAGGCTTGGGTTGAATCGGATGACTGGGTTAGACAGGTTCTTGACATCTTGGAAGTCACAAGATGACCCCGGAACTGGGGACTACTTCTGTAAGATAAATCCTACTGGCTCTCCACAGGTCGTCTTGTATAAGGGTTCGACTTTATATTGGCGGTCAGCTCCATGGCCGTGGCCCACATCATTATCAGCAGCAACATCCTCATCGAGTTTTAAGTATTATTTTGTTAACAACGAAGATGAGGTATCTTACTACTTTTTTGATGACCCCTCTATCATTTCTAAAGAAGTGGTTGGCAACTCTGGATTAATCCAGAAACTTATGTGGAATGATGGTGACCTTCAATGGAAGGAATTCTGGTCAGCACCTAAATACCGGTGTGACAACTATAGACACTGTGGTGCCTACGGCAAATGTGAGTCTGATGACAATGTTAATAAGTTTGAGTGTACGTGTTTGCCAGGGTATGAACCCAAGTCTTGGAAGAATTGGTATCACAGAGATGGTTCTGGGGGGTGTGTGAGGAAGCAGTTGGGGTTGTCGATGTGTGGGAATGGAGAAGGGTTTGTGAAGGTGGAGCGTTTGAAGGGCCCTGATTCATTTAATGCAGTTTGGATGGACATGAGTATGAGTAGCTCAGAGTGCGAGCAGGCATGCTTGAGAAATTGCTCTTGCACGGCTTTTATCAGCATGAATATTGATGGGAAGGGGACCCGTTGCTTGGCATGGTATGGTGAATTGGTTGACGTTTCGGAGAATTCATATGTAAGGTGGGATCTAAATGTGCGTGTAGATGCAACTGAGTTAGGTGGCCTTCTCACCTTGCTTGTATTTTTCGTAAATTTTCATTTCTGCCTATTTCACCTTACAAATCGTGGACTCAATTTTTTTTTTTTTTTGTCCTTCAGCTACTTACACAAGGAAGTCCAATGGTTTTCTTGGCCACAAGAGGCAGCGGGCTATTACAATAATTTCTCTTATGGTGACATTGTTTCTGGTATGCTTGATAGGCTATATATGCCTAATGAAGAAGAAGAGGAGGAAAACATCCCCCTCAAAAAAAAAAGAAGAAGAGGAAAACAAAAGGTAACAAAATCACTTCCATTGTATTGTTCGCACAAACACAGAGGAATATATATATATATATCAAGAGTCATTTTAGTAGACCACTTGAGCTATATAAATGCTCAATTGCAAAATTATAGTCAGCAATGTCTATAAATCTATCAATATGTTTTAGGACAGTGAAGAGAAAATTGCACAATCAATCATTATATTTTACCGGTGCCGTGGGCTATTTGGAGGGAAATGAGCTAGAGGAGAATAGTAGACATCCAGATTTATTGATCTTTGATCTAAGCTGCATAGTTGCTGCCACTGACAATTTCTCTCCAATCAACAAACTAGGACAAGGTGGCTTTGGTTCTGTTTTTAAGGTAAAGTTACAATTCATAATGGCATCGTTGAATGTTGACATCTTGCATATTTTTCCTCTCTTTTTCAATTTCCATTATTGTGAGAGTGTGAATACAGGAAAATGATTTACATAATCTAAGACATAAGTTATTTTTTTGAGAAATAATTACAACATGCTGCTAACCCTGCAGCTCGAATCCTTTCCCCCTTAGACCCCTAAGCACTTTGTGCATGGGGAGGTGCCAATTCAGCTACAAGGCCTTTGGCAAGACATAAGTTATTTAAGAATCAGATTGTGGCATTGAACTCAATTGCTTTGAACTAATTGTTACGACTAAGCTTAATTTTGGATCATGGATTCAGGGTCAATTATCTAATGGACAGCAAGTAGCTGTAAAAAGGCTATCCAATAGTTCAGGACAAGGAATAGAGGAATTCAAAAATGAAGTTATGTTAATAGCAAAACTTCAACATAGGAATCTTGTCAAGCTTTTTGGTTGTTGCATTCAGGGGGAAGAAAAGATGTTGATTTATGAGTACATGCCCAACAAAAGCTTGGATTTCTTCATTTTTGGTACGTCTTCTTTCTATAAATCTATTGCATTCATCTTTTTTTTTTTCTTTTATTATATATATTCAGAGAATATTTTTGGACTACATACAACCAAATATTTTTACACTATTTAATCACATTTTGAGTATTCTGGAGTTAAATTTTATTGTAGACCATACAAGAAGTTCATTGCTTAATTGGGGGAAACGCCTCGAAATCATTATTGGGATCACTCGTGGGATTTTGTATCTTCATCAAGACTCAAGATTAAGAATTATACATAGGGATCTTAAAACTAGCAATGTTCTCCTAGATGGTGAGATGAATCCTAGAATTTCAGATTTTGGGATAGCTCGTATATTCAAAGGGGACCAAATTCAAGACAAGACAACTAGAGTTATCGGAACATAGTAAGTACGCATGTGCACACAAAGCCTTGCACACTTTCCACATATATAGAAAATGAAGGCCTATGCAAGCTTTAACTCTATTTTTAATACTATTCACATGCAGTGGTTATATGTCACCAGAGTATGTGATATTTGGGAAATTTTCAACAAAATCAGATGTCTTTAGTTTTGGTGTCATGTTGTTGGAGATCATTAGTGGCAAGAAGAATAACATTTCTTATCAAACGCACCCTTCCCTAACTTTGATAGGGCATGTAAGTAACAAAAAAACAACAATCTTTTTCCATTTGCATTTATAATACAACCCCTTTTGGATAATGCTATAAACCATACAGGTCTGGGAACTATGGACAGAAGATAGAGCCTTGGATATAGTTGATTCATCGATTACTGAGTCATTTGTTTCTCATGAAGTCTTGAGATGCATTCAAATTGGGCTCTTATGTGTGCAAGAAGATGCAACAGATCGACCAACAATGTTGGCAATTCTTCTCATGCTAAGTTGTGAAACAACTCTTCCTTCTCCGAATCAACCTGCTTTTGTTTTCAAAAGACCTACCAAGGATTTGGGATCAGTCACAGGAAAGGGGTTTTATTCTATAAATGACGTGACAATAACTAAGTTTGAAGCTCGCTAAAGGCAAAGATTCTAGTTAAGCTGCATCAAATTTGCTCCTATAAGGATTCTAGTTGGCTGCATCTAGATTGCTTCTATAGGGATTTGTAGGAAAAATTAACATATACTCTTTTTGTATTTAAGAACAAACATTATTTATTATTCTTATTCTTTGTCTCTTTTCGATATTGCTGGTGAGGCTTAAGACTGTGATGTCTGGCTTGGGTTGCTAGCTTCTTGCGTGGTTTTGGCGTGAAAAAGTGAAAATGATTCTCTCAATACAGCTTTAAATACATAATATTTAATTCAAAGTATGAAATAAATACATTTCACATAGAAACAAGAAGTTATTTAAGCTCATTTGTGACCTGGTAAATTATTCATATAGGTTTTACCTGTAACGTCTCAACTTTTAAAGTTTAGAAAATGAAAAAAAAAGGGCATGGTCAGATTTTTATTTACATTCACATGTGCCCCCCACCTACCCCCCATTCCCCACCGCTCATTTTCACACCATCTCTTTTCTCTCTTTTGGCCGGCCATCCCTTTTCTTCCTTTCATTTTCTTTCTTTTCTCTTCACTTTACACCCTCATTTCCCACACTCTCCCACCGGGTTCCACTCCAAACCACTGTCTTGACCATCATTTTTCCGGCAAAATCACTAGAAAATCCTTAGAAACTTCTAAGCACCTTCACATATTTTATTTAAGTTAAAAATTTCTAATCTTTTTGGTGGGTTTTATATGCTTTTGCTTGAGGTTCTTTAGTCTTGTTAGTGTATAGTTTAGACTAGTTTAGCCCATTGGGCTTAGCCCAGTATACTGTACTTGTAGTTTACTTCTTTTACTTGTACTGCACACATATCTAGCCTATATAAGGCTCTCTATTGTATATTATTTTACACACATCAATATACAGACTAGTCAGTCTTTCCCAAACTTTATATTCTTAACATGGTATCAGAGCCAATCCTCTGACTTTCTGGTTCCTGTGGACATCTCCGGCATTCTTCCGCTGCCCTCGCCTTCATCCAGTAGCCACTGTCAGAAGCGAGTCACCGCCGTCACGCCCACAGTCCCAGCAACTCTCGGATCTCGTTGTTCTGCTCATCCAATTGTCAAAGCAAAGGCATTGAGAGACAGAACAGACAACCCCGAGCAAAACCCAACCAAGAACAGCCAGAAAACACTTCACACGCGCCTCCACGCGCCGCCTGAAGTTTCTGACTCACGAGCATGCGCTCCACGCGCCGCCACGCGTCGCCACTCTCACTCACGCGCTACACGCGCCAGACCAGACTTCCTCCACGCGCCCCACGCGCATACACGTGCTCCACGCGCCAACTTCGTTCCGCGAACTGCCACGTTAGCCCTAGTGTGACGTCACCCTGCCACGTCAGCACACGTCAGCCGTTGACTGGACCTTGACCGTTGACCGTTGACTTTGACAGTTGACCGTTGACCGTTGACCAAGTCAAAAATTTTCAACATTACCTGTCTTGCTCAGTTTTTCGCATAGATTCTGATTTTGGGCTCCGTTTCTGCATTTGAGGTATCTAAATCTCACTTTTTGGTCATTTTCTTCATTATGACTCAACAAAGTGAACGAGATATCATACGTCCTATCACCGTCATGTTGGATGGTCCTACTAGCTATCATGCATGGTCTCAGAATATGACCGTCTTTCTCAAGGGTCGTAAACTGTGGAGATATGTGACTGGTTCAATTCCTAAGCCAGTACCAAACCCTAAGTCCAAAGCCACAGCTGTTGAAGAGTCTTCCAAGACTGCTGTTACAACAGATGATTATGAAGAACGTCTAGAAGAATGGGAGAGTATTCAGAGTAAAATCTTATCTTGGTTTATCAATACCTCTTTTCCCTCCATTCATAATTTTCTTCCTCGTCTTGAAACTGCTGAGGCTGCTTGGAAATTTTTGGCCGATCGTTATAACTGCACCAATGATTTAAGCTTGGAGTTTCACATTGAATCAAAGCTTTATCAAATGCGCCAAGAGACAGGTCAGTCTATTTCTGATTTTTATTCTCAGACTTCTACTATGTGGGAACAACTCTCTGCTGCAGATCCTCCACTGGTGTGTTCTAAGGACATTGAGCTCTTTGTCAAATATCGGGATCGCCGTAGATTTATGCACTTCATGATGGGTTTACGTGAGGATTTTGAGCCTACTAGGGCTTTTCTATTTAGCCGGTCTCCTACTCCTTCTCTTGATGCTGCAGTAAAGGAGCTCATTTCTGAGGAGAATCGTCGGTCCACTTATCACATGACATCATCTGATCATGTCTTGGCTACACCCTCACCACAGCCTCCCATTGTTGCATTCACTGCTCCTCCACGAATAAACTCCGGGCGTCCCACCTCTCAGTCTTCCAAAGGTGCTCACTGCAAGTTTTGCCGTGCCAAAGGCCATGACATCTCTGTTTGTCGTAAGCTACAGAAATTTGTGCAAGAGCAGAATAAAGCTTCTCTTCCTCAGGCAGCTGCTGTATGTCCTTCAGATCCATCGGTTCCTACAGGTCCATCTTTGGCTTCCTCACTTACTACGGCTGATATTGAGGCAGTTGTTCAATAGGTTTTATCCCGCACTTCCACTGCCCTTTCTGTCACCTCAGGTAAACAACCTTGGTTTTTTGATACTGCATGTTGTAACCATATGACTCCTGATGAATCCCAATTTTCTGATAAGGCACCCTTAGAACATCCAATCACCATTTACACTGCTGATGGAACTCCTATGCCTATTAGTCATAAAGGAACAATCTCTTCTCCTTGTTTATCCCTTAGTGACACTTTTCATATTCCAAAGTTATCCCTCAATTTGCTTTCTGTTGGTCAACTTTGCGAATTAGGCGTAGATCTTCTATTTACTAATCATGGTGTGGATGTGCAGGATCCCCGGACGGGTCAAGTGCTTGGGACAGGCCGTAAGGTTGGTCGCATGTTTGAGGTGCATGACTTGAAGATTCCTTCACAAGTTGTTTCTACAGCTGCTACCACTGCCACCTCCTCACCTGATCTATGGCATGCTCGTCTTGGTCATCCATCCTTATCTCGTCTTCAATTGTTAGCTTCTCAAGGTCATTTAGGTTCAGTTCAGTTTTCAAAATTTGATTGTACTTCCTGTCATTTTGGCAAACAAACAAAATTGCCATTTAATAAAAGTGACTCCTTTTCTTCTGCCCCTTTTGATCTTATACATTCTGATATTTGGGGTCCTGCACCTGTTCCCACTGAGGGGGGATCTAAATATTTTGTCATATTTGTGGATGATTTTTCTCGGTATACTTGGATTTATCTGCTTCACCATAGGTCTGAACTTGTGTCTATTTACCAAACATTTCATAAAATGATTGAAACACAGTTCAATCGCACTGTTAAAGTCTTTCGATCAGATAATGCTCAAGAATATAATGATAAATCTTTTCTATCCTTCTTAGACAGACATGGTACTCTTCCTCAGCGGTCTTGTCCTTACACCTCTCAACAAAATGGTCGTGCAGAACGAAAACATCGTCACATTCTTGATGTTGTCCGCACCCTTCTCATTTCTGCCTCTCTTCCTGAGCGATTTTGGGGTGAGGCCGCACTCACTGCTGTGCACACTATTAATCGTATTCCTTCACCAACTACACACAACAAATCACCATTTGAGCTTCTCTATGGTCAAACTCCTGACTACTCCTCTCTTCGGGTTTTTGGTTGTGCTTGCTTTGTCTCTCTTCCTCCTCATGAACAAACAAAGCTCCAACCTCGTACTCGTCTCTGTTGTTTCCTTGGTTATGGTGTGTCTCAAAAAGGGTTTCTCTGCTATGATCCCATTTCTCATCGCCTTCGTGTCTCTCGTCATGTTGAGTTTTGGGAACATCGTCCTTTCACGAGTCTTCAGCAGTTTCCTACATCTTCTTCCTCAGAGTCTCCCATTTTTACTGATCTTTTCCTCCCTCTCTATCCTGAACTTGTGGAGGATTCTTCAGCATCGACTGCCTCTCCAGACGACTTATCTCCGGTTCTGTCTCCGGCATATGACCCGCCTGTCTTGGATCCTGTGGTACCACCCTCTCCTGAGTCTCCTATTGGTCCTAAACTTCGTCGTTCCACTCGAGTAAGCATTCCTCCCCCTTATCTCACTGATTATCATTGCTCTTTTGCTCTTGCCACTCTCTATGAACCTCACACCTATCATGAGGCTCATACTGACCCTCTTTGGCAGCAAGCTATGAATGAAGAACTAGATGCCCTTCATAAGAATCACACGTGGGATATGGTTGATTTGCCTCCTGGTCAGTCTGTAGTAGGTTGTAGGTGGGTTTACAAGATCAAGACCAAGGCTGATGGATCTGTTGAACGATACAAGACTCGCCTAGTTGCCAAGGGCTTTACTCAGGAGTATGGTATTGACTATGAGGAAACATTTGCTCCTGTTGCTCGTCTTACATCTGTTAGATGTCTCATTGCTGTGGCTGCTGTTCGCCGTTGGCCTCTTTATCAAATGGATGTGAAGAATGCTTTCCTCAATGGAGACCTCCATGAAGAAGTGTACATGCAACCACCCCCTGGCTATCCACACTCAAGCAATCAAGTTTGCCGCCTTCGCCGTGCTCTTTATGGCCTCAAGCAGGCTCCTCGAGCTTGGTTTGAAAAGTTTAGCTCAGTTGTTGCTCAGCAGGGTTTCACTTCGAGTCCTCATGACACTGCTCTCTTTGTTCGAAGATCCTCTGCTGGTATCACTCTTATTCTTCTTTATGTTGATGATATGATTATTACTGGAGATGATTCTGCAGGTATCCGCTCTCTTCAGAACTTTCTTAGTCAGCATTTTGAGATGAAAGATCTGGGCACTCTCAGCTATTTTCTTGGGCTTGAGGTTACCTCATCCTCTGATGGATACTATCTTTCCCAAGCTAAATATGCTTCTGATCTTCTCTCCAAAGCCGGTGTCACTGATAACAAGACTGTTTCCACTCCTTTGGAATACAATGCAAAACTCACACCCTTGGACGGTGAACCTATATCCGATGCTACTCGCTATCGTCAGTTGGTTGGCAGTTTGATCTATCTCACTGTTACTCGTCCAGATATTTCACATGCCGTGGGTATGGTTAGTAAGTTCATGGATGCACCTCGTTCTGTCCACTATGCTGCTGTTCTTCGGATTCTCCGATATGTCAAAGGCACACTTTATCATGGTCTGCATTACTCCTCTCGATCTTCTCTCGAGCTTCATGCTTATTCAGATGCTGACTGGGCAGGTGATCCGACTGATTGATGCTCTATCACAGGTTTCTGTTTCCTGTTAGGTACTTCTCTAGTCTCGTGGCGCAGCAAGAAGCAGGATGTGGTTTCTCGTTCTAGTACTGAGGCTGAGTATCGTGCCCTTGCCGACACCACTTGTGAGCTTGTTTGGCTTCGCTGGCTCTTGGCTGACATGGATGCTCCACAGCCCACTGACACTCCTCTTTATTGTGACAATCGTAGTGCTATCTACATTGCTCATAATGATGTCTTCCATGAACGCACTAAGCATATTGAGATCGACTACCACATCACTCGCCAGCATCTTAAGAAAGGAAATCTCCAGTTATTCTCCATCTCCTCTGCTGACAAGCCTGCTGATATCTTTACCAAGACTCACCCGCCTGGTTGTCTTCGAGATCTTGTATCCAAACTCCAGTTGGCTTCCTCCTTGCCACCTCGAGTTTGAGGGGGGATGTTAGTGTATAGTTTAGACTAGTTTAGCCCATTGGGCTTAGCCCAGTATACTGTACTTGTAGTTTACTCCTTTTACTTGTACTGCACACATATCTAGCCTATATAAGGCTCTCCATTGTACATTATTTTACACACATCAATATACAGACTATTCAGTCTTTCCCAAACTTTATATTCTTAACAAGTCTAAGCATTGATAATGATATTCATATGATTTATGAGCTTTGGAAGTAATATTCATGTGTTAATCTGTATGGGTTTTGTCTTGGTGGATTTATTTGATGAGTGAGTTTATGGTTTGTACTAATGGTGGCTATCTAAGGTTTATTTATGATGAAAATTTAGGAGTTTTGAGTTATAACATGTGATGGTTGGTAAATCTAATTTTTCCATTACTATTGGGTTTATTTAGCGTTCGTTGAAGTTCTAAATTTCTTGTCTTGGAGGATATTGTGATTTTACTTTCATGGGTCTCTTGATGATATTGTGTAAATATTATGGAAGCTAGTCATAATGTTGGAGATGATATTGAATGGGTTAGCTTTATAAATTGGAGTCCATGCCTTGTGAATTAAATTTTTGAGAAACTTTGGAAGTGGAATATATTATTTGTGAGGTTAAATACTAGGCTTGCCTAATTAAGTGCTTATTTCACAATTTCTAATTTGTAGCTAGATGCAATTTTAAGCTATATGCAATTTCAAGTTATATGCTTATTGTGATAGGTTTGCTTGATATTGTTTAGATTCTAGTTAATCTCCTTTAAAGCTTGGAGAAATTGGCATTTTGCGGGTTGTGAGGTAAGTAGTTTTTTAATGGGATTTTTGGAAAATAATCATGTTGCATAAACATTGTTTTTGGGTTAGACAAATTTTTGGAAACTACTTATGGGAACTATATTTTCCTAGAAACTACTGTGTCATAACCTTAAATGTATATGACTATTTATGAAAAATGCATCATATTTGGTATTGCATTTGGGGAAATGCATGAATTGTTGACATGGAAAAATGAGCATCTTTTATTTAATCTTTGATAAGGAAATCATGGATTTTATGGTATATTAGAAAATTTAAAGATGCTTATTTTGTCTTGTTATTTGGGAAATTGATAAAAAATCTTTTTGACAAGAATGAAGTTGAAAATCTTACAAATTTTGTGAAAGTTAGATTATTTAAGGTTTTTCTGAAATTATGTGGATATAAACTCTGTATTTGAAAGTACATGTATACTTGTGAGCTTTATGTTGTTTTAACCTTATGTCATGTGTGATTTCCCAATGATCACCCAATTGATTTCCATAGTTTTCGTGGCAATGGAATCAGATCTAGGTCAGTGCTCTTTCACTTTGGATGACGCGTTCTTCCCTACTGCCCATGGGGGGAAGAGGTTCCTTAATTGTGTGTGGGTGAGGTTGCTGCCAAAAGACCACATGCAAAAGAGGTCCTATTTAACACGTTTTACCTGCTGTCCATGGAGGTAGAGAAAAACCTTGAGGGTATGGGTGAGATTGCTGCCCATGGAGCCAAAAGACTGTATATCAGAGAGGACAATATCATTCCAGTTGTGAATGGGTGGATCTTCTGACCGGTCTATGTGGTAGTGTGGTATATTTGTGATAAATTACCTTATGTTTGAGTTTACGGCTTTGGAATTATATTGCTAGTGCTCACAAATTACAGTATATAGTTTCAAGGTATTTACTTTGAGAAACTTTGTGCTCCATTATTTAATCATTCTTGTCATACTATTATTGAAATGATCTTCCAGTATTCAATTAGAATTTCCCAAATTAAAACATGATTTGTAAACTGTTTATCATCATGAAATTTGCATTTTCCTCGCCCCCATTAATTATGCTACTTAATGGGCTTTATCTCATCCCACCCTCTCATAATTTTTCAGATTAATTAGCTATACCTTGGGTCTGGAGCTTACTTCATTGGTGACGATTGAAGTGCTATGTTAAATTTGGAGACTTTTGCTGTAAATGGTTGGTGACTCGATTTTGCTATGTCCAATGAAACCTTAATTGATTCTATTGGAGGTTGGTCGCTTGAGGTTTGTTAGTCTTAGGTGTGGTATGTCTAGATTTGGTGTTAAGGTTCCTTATTCTTGGTAAGATTGTGAGTTTGTGTAATCCAATTGGAGTTTTGTAATATATTCATGTATTATGTGGAGGCACATGACTTTTTTGTTATTGTTCGTAAATGTGTTATAGAGCTCTGACATGTAATGTGGAGATTTTAGTATGGTTATATATTCTTATCCTATGGAAAAGAAAAGAAAAATCTCCTACAGTCTCTCTCTTGATGGTTCTTTTCTTAAACTTTGGACCCTTTTGGGTTTGAGGCGTGACATTACCTACCTTTTTTTTTATTTTTTTTTTCAAGAGAGAGAGATACCTGCCTTTTGGTTTTTTGGGTAAATAGAGGAACGATCATTTAACATAGGTCCTATTACATTAAGAAAAATGCTAAAGGTATTACAAATTTTACTACATAAAGTGATAAAACTTACAAACCGATATTCCAATCAAATTGATTAGACTTATACCTCCTCATAAATAAATATTTGAATTGTCTATTTATGATTAGTGGGACATATTTTTATAAGCTCAATATAGTAAAATTTGTAAATGTCTGTATGGTACTACCCAACTCCATTGTTGAAGAAAAATGCAAGCTTGTTGAGACTTGAGAGTGTTCTGTTTGTGATTGCATTGTGGTATTATTGAGAAAGATGGATGGCTCACTAAGAATAGCACCCAACAGTAGGTGAGAGAATCAATCAGTGGTTGTAGGATTATTTATGTTAGTTAATGTTTGTAATGATCCCTCTCTCTATGTCTTGTGTTTTGTTTATGTGTATGTGTGATTTAGAAGGGTAATAGATTGAGTTGGAGAAGAAACTATGCAACCAAAGATATAAAATTTGGGGTTTTGACTTCAGCTCTTTGTCTTATGCTAAAGTGTGTGGAGGAAATTTTTGTTGCTGTCAAAGTCACCATGGGTCCTAAGGTATTCTTTAGCTACCTAATCACACCATTCCTTAATATAAAGTTGTGATTTCCAACTATCTTGTGTTGGTTTTAATTCCATGCCAAATTTGATTGTAATTTCTTCAATCATTTTCTTTGAATGTATGTGGGTTTATTTGTAAGGGATGAGTGTGAGAGATCGATGAAGAATCAAGCTTCAAATGATGAATTAGTGAAATTCATGACTAGCTTGCAAGTAGCTCGCAATAAGCAACTCGTGAAAATGCCACGTGTGGAGCACATGACTGGAAGATGAAGAGTCGTGCCAGGCTATCAATTTCACGAGTGTTTTGCAAGAAAGGCCATCTCACGAAGTACTCACGCACGTTTCTGTTTGGCAACAAGTTGTGATGCTTTACCAATTTCTTTATCCACACTATAAATAGCCTCATTACCCACAAATTGTAAGGAGTGTTTTTCAGAGAGAAAACCCTAGCAAATACACTTGAGAGTTAGAGATTATTATACTCACAATCATCTACATATTTTCTTGTGGTTTTCTTCAACTCCTACCTCTCCATCTCTAAATCCTTGAGAGGTTGTTAGCCCAAACACTTACCACACCCATTCTGAGTGTCAATTGAGATTTTGATGTTGTTGGGAAGCAGTGGAAGGAGCCAATCATTGGCAAATGAAATCGGGCTAAATTGTAGGATTTGGAAAGCTAGAGAAGATAAGACTCCGAGAAGTCCGTTGGTTGCAAGAGCTTGCTGGGCTTAAGTACATGGGGTAGACTATGCTTGAGGGTTTTTTGTTATTCGTATACTCCAACTTTACTTTCTAGTTGATCAATTTTGACTTGGAGGGTTGCAGGGGGGTTTTTCATCGAATTCTTCAGTTTCCTCTTTGATAACTCGTCTTGGTATTATCTTGTGTTTGCATCTTTCTTTTCTACTCTTTAATTTTTCATTTTATTATTGATGATGGATGGATATGGCTTAGGGTAGCTTTATCGATTCATTGCGCTTATTTACTCTTTTCGCACATTTAGTTTAAGTTAGAGTAAAAGCAATCTAGCTATATTTTTTTATTTAGGGGTCTAAATAAGCTCTTGGGTTTTAGCACAAATTCGAGCTTTCACTTAATTCATATTTTTTACCATTCTTTAATAATGTCTCAATTATCAGTTTGATCACCATTGGTCTTTCTACTTACTTTAAACCAAAGGATCAATCATTTATTGAAGTTTTCCATATTTGCTTTCTTCATATGGCACATTTTGTAATGGATGGGAGATATGGTACAATAAGTGAGATGATTATTATGTTACACTATTAAGAGTCAATAAAAAGACTTTATTAAGTCCATGTATTTTGGTCTTGAGATAGTTACAACTTACAACATACTGTTAACCTCACAACTCAAACCCATTAAGCCAATCTCAGCCCATTTTCTACAGCTCTTATTTGCCAACCTATTCAAACTATCAACTACTCAATAAAGTAGGGAATACATGCCAAAAGTTATCATGTCACTCTAGCCATCATTAAGTTTCTCTAAAACTTAAGAAAAATATATTTAAGATAAGTATTGTGATATTTAATCTGCTAGTCGGTGAAAATTGATGCCTAGAATGCCTTCAGTCCCTTGACGCAATTCTGGACTTGCAATGCTTAGTGACTGTGTAAGCTGACTTATTGACTTAACCCAACATCCATTTTGATACGCTACTCTTTGGATTGAAAGAAGGGATACTTAGTCCTGAAATAAAAATATTCATAGATAGAGATAAGAGAGGTGAAACTTCATAATTCTCTCCCTCTTATCACATTTTGAGTATATTGGAGTTAAATTATATTGTAGATCATACAAGATGTTCATTGCTTAATTGGGGGAAACTCTTTGAAATCATCATTGGGATCGCTCGTGGGATTTTGTATTTTCATCAAGACTCAAGATTAAAAATAATACATAGGGATCTTAAAACTAGCAATGTTCTCTTAGATGGTTAGATGAATCCTAAAATTTTGGATTTTGGGATAGTTCATATATTCAATGGGGACCAAATTCAAGCATGTTTTGAATGCCTTTTTTGGGATAGCCAATTCCTAAGACTAGCTAGGAAGGTGATTAAGAAGCCATTTGAATGCTTTTTTTGAAAATTCATTGGATTAAAAAAAAAAATGAAAGGGGAATGGATAAAATTATAATAGTAATGGTTTTAGATTTAGATAAAGTGGAATCATTAACTTGTGCAATAAGGTCAAGAGAAAGCCGTTGTTGAGTTGATTCATAATAGTGCATTTTCATGTATTTGTATCATTGTGATCTAGCATTATTTGGCATTATTGAGTATTGACAGTATTCCTTCGTCGGGCCTTTTTCTAGGATCATTTGTATGAGCCATCTAGACATTGACTTGTCCCATTGGGGGGGAGGGGGGGACCATGAACACCTCACCACCTTCAATTCATAACACCAATTGTAACACCTCAAACTTTTTAAAGCAATTTTACAATGCGAATAATATCTCAAGTGAATTTTATGTTTTTCAATAAGGTTGTTAATTATTTTTGTAGAGGTCTTTTAAATTTTAAAAGCTTGAGGTGGCATTTAAGTGATTTGTGATGATGGGCTGAGTGAGGATTAAGGAAGAGAAGAAATTTAAGGGTGAAATGGTAAATTTCTTCCCATGATATTTTTGTGATGAGTGGTCTATAATAACCCATACATCACCATATGGTAAGCCACACACCCCGCCCCCCTATTTTTCTTCAGCCGCTTCTCCCTCTCTCCCTTCCCCTCTCTTCTCATATTCAGCCTTCTTCTTAGTTCTTCCCCAATGATGACTGAACCTCCAAGCTCCCATATCTCTTTCTCTTTCCTTATTTCTTTCTCTCTCTCTAGTTGAGACCTCCTTGTTAGGGAGGATTATGTCTCCATTGGTTTTCCTAGTAGCTAAAACTCCATGAGATTTTGGAGTGGATTAAACCCAAGGTAAAAATCTAAGCTTTTATCTCAATTTCTTCAATGAAATCCTTTGGGTTTTGCTATTTAATGATTATTATGGTAAATACTTAATGGGTTTTGGTGAATAATGGAATATTAGAGGGTTAAGATGATTTGGGCAGCAATGGTTTTGTTAAAATCCGAAAATTTCATATCATTTGAGAGTTTTTGCTTTGATAAAAGGTTTTTGTTGATTAGTTTTCTAAAGGGTATTTGAGGGTTGGTTTGCTAGATCAACTATATGGGTCTTGTTGTTGCATATGTTGATGTGAGTTGATTTTAAAGTGTGTTTTCTCTGCATTTGGGTGACTTTGACATATGTGAGTGTGGGCATTTGCTTGTTGCATGCCAAGTGTTTGATGAATTGCCTATATGAGGTTATGGGTTGCATTCCTAGTTGTTAATGTGTGCTAAAACATGTAGCTTTGAGGTTAATCAAGTTTAACAATTTTTGGCATAGTATTAAGATTATAGTAATTTTATTTCGGAATTGTAAATCTGGCCCTGACAGATTTGAGTCAGCTGCGTTACATGATTTTTAATAAATTACAGAAAAATATTTTTGGGCTGAATTTTGGATGGTACATACTACACATATAAGAGCTTATCCCTAATTAATTTCAAGTTAATCGGATAGCTTTTCGTGAACCAAACAATTTTTACAAAATGGCTGACCTGCTGTGTATCGAATATGAAAGTGCGATGAAAATGTTGGGATTTTGTGGAATTTACTTCAAATCTTTGTTGAATGGATTGGTTTGTAAATTCATGTGCTTTCTTTGACATGTGTTTTACTTAGTTAAGTCTAATAATGGTTTGGTTTAATCATTTAGTGCTCTAAAGGGAAACTCATGAGATATGCTACTCCTATTATGAATTGATGTGCTTTATGTTATGTTTATATGTGCACATTGCTTGCAGTGGAGAATTAAAATGCTTTGGTTTTGTGCTGTGGCACTATGAGTTTGTATGCTTGTTTGGTTCCCGTTGGGAATGGGTACTTGTCTAAGGTTGGGCAAGCTAGGCTTTAGTGCATTTGATTTCTTTTAGGGGATCCTATTGGATTTTGGAGACAAATGTGATGATAAACTTTGCGATAGGTCTTGTTATTAATAGGCTTGTTCCTTATGTTTCTAGGTTTTGAGATTCTTGGTGATGGACCTAGTGACGAGATTGGTTGATTTCCTTTATTTTTGCAACTAAGAGGTAAGTGGTGTTTACTAATTTTTGGGGTTTTCCCAAAATAGTGTTGATTATTAAACTATTTTATATCAAAGAAATATGTTGATATTCTATATATAAATGAATATTTTACAAATGTTTGATGTGTACATTGACTATTCGTTTTATGAAAAACTTGTGGGACAACCTAAATTTATTTAAACTTGTATGTGTGAATATTTCTTTATATTTTTGAGAATTATGAATGGATTATTTTTGTGAGTATATTGAATATGTTTTGAAAACCTATGGCAAGTCGTGATTTAAAAGCTTAGTATTATATTTAGTCCTTAGTAAGGGACGATCCCAGAAAAGGGGACAATGCACATTTGATAGCTTTTTAGCAAGAGAGTATATTATTGAGGATCCAAAAAGGAAGCTCCTTAGCAAGGGAGTGCACCTTTAGGTTCCAAAGGAGCCATCCTTAAGAAAGGGTATGAAAATGAGGTTCCAGTCCCAAAAAGGGGACAACACAACCTTGTCAACGGGGCGTAAATGTTGACCACGAGAAAAGCTTAGGAAATTGCGTGTATGATGGTATTGATATATATATTATGATGGCTCACAATATAAAGATATTTTCTTTTATATGAAATATTTGATGATAAAATATCGATAAGTTACAAGTTATGAATTTGTTATAAGAATTATTTATTTGAAAGGTTTGTTCCCACACCCCAATGTTAGTGATTTCCATTTATTGAGTTATCTCACCCCCCTCCCCCCCTTTTATTTCCCCTTACAGATACATTTGAGGGATTTTTGGAGTAGAGATTCTTGGAAGACAACAGTTACGAATTATTTTGTGGAACTGAGGATTTTATTATTATTTTTATGGCATTAAACATGGTACTGGAAAACTATTTTGAGGATGTTTTACATTTGGTGGATTAGAACTCTAACATTTGTGATAAGATTTTAGGTTGCTGGTTTCTTTTATTTAATATTTTTTTTATAGATTATTTAGATTGTCTAGACTTTTATTATTTATGATTTTGGGGCATTACACCAATAGCACTTATTTCACTTGTTGAGTAAATAACACCTTGGGGAGCTGCCAATTGAATATATATATATATATATATTAACTACAATTCATTAAGCTAAAGGAGAAAAATAAGGGGGGGGGGGGGGCAATCTTCATTACAAAAAGAGCCTCCAATTGAGTAGTTAATATAACATATAGAGACACCATTTGACCAAAAAGAGTTAAGCCTATGTAGGCTCAACTATGTTCTATTAACCACTATATGACATTCTTATTTAATGTAAGATTTCACTCATACATGCACACTCAACATATTGAACTCTATTTCAAGCATGTTGTTGTTGCCTTTTTTTTTTTTTTTTGGTGAATAATATGTTGTACATTTTTTCTAATTTGCACATTCTTGATCACTTTTTGATCAACCAATTTTTTTTTTTCTTTTTCGGATCACTTTGATCAACTCTCAATTGATCAAAAAATTCATAGGTAATTTCTATTTTTAGACCGACTCTTGATTGACCTTCAATCGATCGAAACTTGTCACAATAATAGCGTTGTCCCAAAATCGATTGAAACTCCAGATTCATATTTTGAATCCCCTTGGCTTTCATGGTTAGATCTCTTTCTCTCTCTCTCTCTCTCGTGTGGCTTGACTCCTTTTTCTCTCTTTCCCAAATCAATTAAGTTGGACTCCAAATCCTTCAGGGCTCCACATTCCTATCTTCTTGGACTATCCTTATGGCACATTGTGCATAGTGACCAAGCCATTCTTTAGTTTTTGGAGGCAATGACCCCCCCCCCCCAAAATTGTTTTTAAAAAATAATTATTAGTATACGCATATAGGGAATACAAATCTTTTATACCACCTTTTGAGTTCCACTTTATATTCCACCAATTACAACTTGTCATTTGCTTATTTATTTAATTTTTTTTTCTATTTTAAACTTTGGCTATTTTATAAGGAAAGGCAAATAAATGTATGACAAGTTGTAATTAGTGGAACATAAAATGGAATACATAAAATAGTACAAGAGATTTGTATTCCATGTATAGGTACTAATTTAGCAATTTAGTTCAATAAAATTATAGTTAAACCCCCTTAAAAATGGCAAACTCCAAAATAATAAGCCCAATAACAAAATCACCAATAGAAAAGTTACAAAAATTAGCCCAATCCATCAATTTTAACAAAATAAAAAAAGCCTAGCCCTTAAAAAAATTTGAAACAAAACTAATCTAAATTTAAATTTTCGATCCTTCCATCAAATTCCCCCCCCCCCCCCACCCCAAAAAAAACCCCTAATTGAGAGAGTGTGAGAGACGCTAAACTGAGAAAAGAAAGGAGGTAGAGAGGTATTGTTATTGCAGCATGTTAGGACATATGTGTTTCACTTGTTAGGAACATATGTCACTATTTTATGTAATTGGCTTATCCTTTGACAAAACGCACTTTACTTGTATTTGGCTAGATTTAAGATGTGTTTAAATACTTCAAGAAACCATGTTTCAAGATCAAGTGTTAAAACCTTCAAGTCTGTCCAAGAAAACAAGCTGATAGTGCAAATTCATCAAAGCTCGACAGCTGCATCTATCGAGCTTAAGAAAGCTGTTCAAAGCCCCGTGTGCTCGATACCTGCTTGACACCTCCTATCTGTCGAGGTTTAAGAATTTCAGAATTCTGATATGATTTTCTTGGGATCCGTGAATATGTCTTTGGGCTTTCTTTTCTCCTAACTCTAGATATATAAAAGGATTGTTTTAAGGGCCGTCAAACAGTTCACAAGTTGCAAAAGCATTGAGCAAACTATGTTTAAGCAAATTGTGACTAGAGACGAAGTTCTTACCCTAGTTCATCTCTTTCTCTTGAAAAAGTTGTTGTATATGTGCACCGTAGGGTTTTGTGACCAAGCATCTTCCTGATCTTCATCGTGTGGATGAACTGAAGAATTTTGTAACCAACAATCTTCTTAGTTGGTGATTGAAGTCGCGTACTGGGATTCGCACAATCTGTTAGTCACGTACTTGGGAGTCGTGCATTAGAAAGGGGAACTATTATTACAAAACAAGTCCAATTAGGTATTGGGGTAAAGGTTCAACTGTAGGTTGGTAAGGTACTTGAGATTCCTTTACTTATAACTGCTTGTTGTGATAATAGTAGAGTTTCGGGAGTGGTGACCTGAAAATCACGGAGTGGGGTTTTTGCCATTAGGTTTTCCTAATTTGTAAACAAATCACCATGTTATTTATTTTCCGCTGCATAATTAGTTTATTGGTGATTTGTTTGTGCTGCCACGCGTTTGCATGATAAATTCATTAATTAATAACTTGACTAATTAATTAATTAATTTCTATCACAATGGGTCATTCAGTCTGTGGCCTATCAAGTGGTATCAGAGTAGGCACACTCTGATTAGGGTTTAATCTTTGCTGTGTTGATCCATTGACCCCTGTTTGTATGGATAGAGGACAGTCATTAATCATACCTTCTTTATTTGATGGCAATAACTATGCATACTGGAAAGTACGCATGAGAGCTTTCTTGCAGTCTTTAGATGAGAAAGTGTGGCAAGCTATGGAGATAGGCTAGACTAAGCCTACAGAAGCGCCAGCCGATTGGGATGATGCCAAGATTAAGGCGGCAAACTTCAACAGTAAAGCATTGAATGCGTTGTTCAGTGTAGTCACCAATGAGTTCAAGAAGATATCCTCAATTGAAATTGCCAAGGAGACTTGGACCATACTCCAGACAACCTATGAGGGTTCAAAGGCAGTCAAAGATTCAAAAATTTAGAGGCTCACTACAAGATTTGAAGAGATAAAAATGGAGGAGGAAGCGCTAGCTGATTGGGATGATGCCAAGATTAAGGCGGCAAACTTCAACAGTAAAGCATTGAATGCGTTGTTCAGTGTAGTCACCAATGAGTTCAAGAAGATATCCTCAACTGAAATTTCCAAGGAGGTTTGGACCATACTCCAGACAACCTATGAGGGTTCAAAGGCAGTCAAAGATTCAAAACTTTAGAGGCTCACTACAAGATTTGAAGAGATAAAAATGGAGGAGGATGAGTCATAGGATGAGTCATTCGATGAGTTCTATGCCAAGCTAAAGGACATAGTGAACTCAGCCTTCAATCTTGGGGAAACCATTCCTGAACCCAAGATTGTAAGAAAGGTGCTTAGATCTCTACCCGAGAGATTCCATGCCAAGATCACGGCAATAGAGGAATCAAAGGATATTGATAAGATTCCTTTAACTGAGCTGGTTGGAAACTTGCAGACCTACGAACTAGGATTAACAAGGATTGGCAAGAGGGGTAAAGGCAAGAGCATGGCACTAAAGGCCAAGAGCAGTGAGACAGATGAGTCTTCTGATGATGAAGATTCCAAGATGAAGTCCTACATCACCAGGCAGTTCAAGAAGTTTATGAAGAATGCAAATGGAAAGGGTTTCGATAAGGACCGCAGGCAATCCAGCTCTTCTCAGTTTAAAGGCCAAGACAAAGGGAAGAAGGATGCTAAGGAAGGTGGTCAGTACATTGTTCTCGCAGGACCTATTTGCTTTGGGTGTCAAGGCTTCGGTCACATGAAACATGAATGTCCTACATATCTTAAGAGCATTGGGAAGAGCAAGGCACTTGCTGTTACCTTGAGTGACACCGAGCCTAAGAATGATTTCAACAATGAGGATGACGGAATCTTAAATGCCTTCACTGCCACTATTAATCCTACTGATGGAATTATCAAAGATGTGGTTAGAGAAGAGGAATTAGTGGAATCTAACTTTGAAAAGATGGATGATCAAGATGACTTTCATACAGCCTATGCAAAACTGTACTAGCTCTCTAAGAAGCATGAGAAACTGTATAGGCTAACCACCAAGAAGCTCAGTGATGTGGAACTTGACCATGAGGAGCTTTCCACAAAGGTTGATGAGGCTAATCAGACTATTGGAGTACTGAGGTTTGAGAACAATTTCTTGGCTAAGAAGATCAAGAAGCTTGAAGCAGAGCTATTTCAAGTCTGAGCTTAATTGGAAAGGACTTCAAGCACAAAACTTGATGAGATGCTCAGCATTCAGAAATCTGCTTTAGATTGAACAGGCTTAGGGTATGGTCTCTCTTCTTCTAATATTGCTTTTTCTAGTACTATTGTTTTTGTTCTTCCTGCTAATAATGCTAAAATTGAGAACAGTGAGATTAAAATCGAATTAGCTAGTGAGAACATAGACGAGGGTAAATCTATCTTAGGAGCACCCCCTAAGCTTGAGAAGAAAGATGTTAAAAACCCTAGGGCTAAGAAGGCTGACTCTCAAAAGCCTAAACAAAAGAAGTAGTATCTCTGTCATCATTGTGGAGCTACCGGTCATACTCGACCAAATTGCTACAAATGGCTTGCCACTCAACAGAGCAACGACATGACAGCATCTGAAAATCAGAATCAGCTTCAATCCTCTCTTGCTCCCTGTGGAGATCTTTTCAAAGCCCTCATATTCCTTTCGAACTTGAACGGTTTTAATTCTTCCCCCTCACCGTTGATTCAAGGGTATACTCAAAGGAAAAGTTCTTTTAGGGTGTGGAAGGAAAAAGACTCCAATTGATTCTATCACTTTTCTCTTTTACTCTCTCTTTTTTTGTTTTTGTGTGTGCATTACTTATGTGTTTTGCTTTCAAGTTTTGAGTCAATCTAGTTTTTATGCTTTGATTGTTTATCATGTTTTTGTTTGGTTATGTTTCAGTTTTGCTTTGTTTTTGTTTTTCATATAAAAAAAATAAAAAAATAAAAAAAATTGAAAAAAAAAATACAAAAACAGTGTGTGTTTTGTGTACATTGGTACTTGTGTACCTTGGATGGCTATTGAAACAAAGTCTTCTAAAATTTATATCATTTGTAGTTTAGATGAGCATCTCTATGCACAACGAAGCAAGTGAGCTTTGTGGCTCTTGTTAGTGATGAGTAAGATTAAGTTATCTCTTGTACTTAACACTCGTATCACTCTTTTTGACGGGAATGACTAAAAAATCCTAAGAGAAAGACATTAATAATCATCTTACCATTGTTGCTCGCCAATCATAATATGACACCTGTATGCTTCGGTATAGCAAAAGTGCAGTGTCAATAACATTTGTGTGCTTAGGCATAGCAAAATTGGAATGTTAAATATCATTGGGTATTTCTTTTCTCTCTAATATGCCTATGCATGATATGCTTAAAAGAAAAAAAATATATGCAAAAGAAAACTCAAAAGCAAAAAGATCAAAAGTGCTTTAAAAAAAATGATTGCAAGTGTGTTTTCTAGGAGATGTGGGAGTTATAGGATATTCCTCGAAGGTGATAGTCCCCATCAAGTAGTTATGATTGCGTGTGAGTTAAAGTGTTTTTCTCATATCTCAAATCGTCATAACATGTATACACTTATGCAATCTTGCGATATTTTTCACACACACAACATGCAATATTCTTTACTATTCTTGATACATGTGCAGATACAATGTGATTTGGCCATCACAAGGTTTTACATGTGTTAATGTATGCTCACTAAACTGTCTTGATTTGTTTTTGAAATATAAAATTGGTTAGACTTGTTTAGTGTGTGTGTGTGTGTGTGTGTGTTTTTGAAGATCCATGTGCTTAAAATTTTTATTAAGAGATGATTTTGAGAGCTTAATATGTTGATTGGATCATTGGTTGAGTTGCATGTTGGATTGCATTCATGTCTGTGTTTTTCACATCTTGAAAAAATGCTTTTAAAAAGCTAGCTCGACACCTCCTCGATACCTTGCTGTCTGTCAAGCTTTTTCAGGGTTTTCTTATCACAATCCCGACAGCTTCTCGACACCTGGTGGATCGATCGAGAATGTTTCTGCATCCTCGATAACATCTCGACACCTGGTGGATCGATCGAGAATGTTTCTGCCTCCTCGATAGCTTCTCGACACCTGGTGGATCGATTGAGCTTCTATTCTGGTATCTAATGATTTGTTCCTCGACAACTCCTCAATACCTATATCTGTCGAAGACCATTTTTTTCGATACCTTCCTCGACAGATGTCTCGACACCTCTCAACACCTTCATCTATCGAGATTTACTGATGCATTATTTAAGCTCCCTATGTGATTTGAAACTCATTTTGTTCAATCTCTTTCTGGATACTTCTCTGTTTTCTCTCCCAAACTATCTCATCTCACTCCAATCTTTGTTCCTCAAGGTTTCTTCAAGCTTTTTCAAGATTTTCTTCACTTGGTAAGCTTCTAATCCTTTCATATTCATGCATTTCATGTTTTGAAACCTAGGTTTTGGGGTTTTTGAAAAATTTTGGGGCTTTTCAAAATTGATGAGTTATTATTGAAATTTTGGGATGAGTTTTTACTTAAATGAGTTTCAAACCTCATACATTGCATCACATTAGCATTATAATAGTATTTTCATGCATTTAGATGTGTTCTATCTGTTTGTGTGCTGATAGGTTTGAATTGGGCTGAGCCCATGATGAAATTTCTTTTGCATGTCACATGTTCATGCATTTTCCATGCATACGTACTCTCTTTTCAATATACTTGTTATATTTGAAATTGCTTGGGATTTTTCTGATTGTCTTTCTTTTTCTCTCTCTCTTTCTGTTTACGTTAGTCGTGTTTATGGCACCTAAGCGTAAATCCACTCCAGCTCGGAACCCTCTTCGTTCTGGAGCTTCTTTATCCTCTAATCCTACTCTGTCTCATCGTGTACAACAACCTTAAGCGCACAAGCCTGGGCTGGGCCTTTCGGTTCCGTGATGATGATGCCTTCAAGGTATTCTCGGAGAACTTTTCTAGACGAGGCATTCATTCGGAACGCCAAGTCATTCTGTCAGACTTTGCCGACACCGACCTTCCCATTGTCATTCACAGTTGGGGATGGGAGTCACTGTGTGAAGTCCCAGTCACCTGTCCTCTCGTGCTTATCCAACATGCATCAGATTGATCATTCAGTACCTCTTTTCTTCACTCGCGTTTGAGGTACGCGCATTCCTATCACACCGCAACTTGTTGTGGATGTGCTTCGGGTCCTTAGGATAGAGTTTCCTGACTATCCTAGTTGTGAGCGTTTGAGGACTGTGTCCAAGGATGAGCTCATGTTTGCTTTCTGTGAGGGCCTGTCTATTTGGGGTAAGCATCAGTTTACACCATGTAGACCTTTTGCTAAAGGTTCTAGATTCATGAACATGGTGATGACCTTTGTTTTGCATCCACTCTCTCACTACAACTCCATTAAAGAGCCTCGTGCTCGATTTTTGTTATCTCTTCTTGAGCATCTTACTATAGACTTCCCTTCTCATTTCATTCTGTCTATTATAGATGTTCATCTAAATTCGGTGTCCTGTGATAAGCTCATCTTTCCTTCCGTTATCATGAGGATCTTATGCCACTTTTCTGTTCCTTTTCCCTCTTCCAATCATTTCACTGTCATGTGTACCATAGATTACGCTACCGTTAAACGTAACGAGGCCCAATTTCGGTTGAGGCAGTCGGATTCAGTAGCTCCTCTCTCCCGTTCAGCTCCATCCCATTCTGCTCCATTTACATCCGCTCCTTCCTCTTCTTCAGGTGATGTGACGTTAGGAGACATCATGGCGCAACTACAACGCATGGATGCTCACTTAGATACATTCTCTATGGAGTTGTATCAGGTGAATGTTTGTGTCGGTCGTATTGCATGGTGACAAGCGTCCATGGGTGGTTTTACTTCTAAGGCTTCTCCTCCACCACCTTCTCCCGTGGCTTCTAATTCTGAGGGTGAGGATGATGATGATGATGATGGTGATGACGATAATGCTTCTGATGATGCTGATGGAGATGCTAGCTCTACCGATAAGATGTCTACTTGACAGTCTTACCTTTTGTCACTCGTGACAAAAAATGGGAGTAGTTTTGGATATAAGAGTAGTCATTCTTAGGGGGAGAGTTAGTATAGGACCATTTTGTTAGGAGGAGTTTTGATATGTTTTAAGGGATGTAGTGAGGATAGTATGAATCTTTTCTTTTCTTTCTTTTTAGATACATTATTCTTGTACATGAGGTCTTATGACCATTTATAGACATACATTGCACCTTACTCCTATTTATATTGATGTATGTATTTCTTTCACCTACCCTTCATGTGTTGTTTCTTTTCTCCCTTTATGCACATGCTTCTTATTACTTGTATGCAATCTATTATTTCTGTTTCACACAAAGATGCCATGATGAGTTTTGTTTAAAGTGTTTCAAAAATACAAGTTGTCAAAGTCTACTTGCCATAAACTCTCTTCTTACAAAGTTTTTCAAGAGTTTGTGTTAGGATAGATTTTATTGTATTCAATAAGTGATTATGAGTTGAGTGATTTATGACTTCTCTCATATGTTCATTTGTTTGTTGTGGTTTTGTCACGGATTGCCAAAGGGGGAGATTGTTAGGACATATGTGTTTCACTTGTTAGGAACATATGTCACTATTTTATATAATTGGCTTATCCTTTGACAAAATGCACTTTACTTGTATTTGGGTAGATTTAGGATGTGTTTAAATATTTCAAGGAACCATGTTTCAAGATCAAGTGTTGAAGCTTTCAAGTCTGTCCAAGAAAACAAGCTGATAGTGCAAATTCATTAAAGCTCGACAGTTGGCTCGACAACTGCATCTACCGAGCTTAAGAAAACTGTTCAAAGCCCCGTGTGCTCGACACCTGCTCAACGGCTACTCGAAACCTCCTATCTATCGAGGTTTAAGAATTTCAGAATTCTGATTTGATTTTCTTGGGATCTGTGAATATGTCTTTGGGCTTTCTTTTCTCCTAACCCTAAACATATAAAAGGATTGTTTTAAGGGCCATCAAACAGTTCACAAGTTACACAAGCATCGAGCAAACTCTGTTCAAGCAAATTGTGACCGAAGACGAAGTTCTTGCCTTATTTCATCTCTTTCTCTTGAAGAAATTGCTATGTACGTGCATCGTAGGGTTTTGTGACCAAGCATATTCTTGATCTTCATTGTGTGGATGAACTGAAAAACTTTACAACCAACAATCTTCTTAGTTGGTGATTGAAGTCGCATACTGGGATCCATGCAATTGGTTAGTCATGTACTTGGGAGCCATGCATTAGAAAGGGGAACTGTCACTACAGAACAAGTTTAATTGAGTATTGGGGTAAGGGTTTAACTGTAGGTTGGTAAGGTACTTGGGATTCCTTTACTTGTAACCGCTTGTTGTGATAATAGTGGAGTTTCGGGAGTGGTGACCTGAAAATCACCTGGTGGGGTTTTTACCATTAGGTTTTCCCCATTCGTAAACAAATCACCATGTTATTTATTTTCTGCTATATCAGTATATTGTCTTCAAGTTTAAGGTAAGTACTCAATTTCCCTCAAAGACTATATACTGATATAGGGAAAGTAACCTATCATAGAAACCACACTCATACAGTTCTCCAAAATGCAAATATGATAAAAAAAAAAAAAAAAAACTTGATGTATTAGACCGTGCTTCGTAACAAAACCTGTATTTAGCAAGGTGTTCAATGCAAATAATAAAAAAAAATCCAATAGGGAAAAAAGAAACCTGAAGATTCCCATATGTATTGGGATGCCTTGTGAGGATATTTTGTGTTCTAAATGTTTTTTAGATTTGTAAATACCCCCAAGTCATACAAAGGATATTGGGTAGACTGTAGAGGAGTACCCCCCCCCCCCCCCCCCCCCCACATCCTATATTGCATCTCTTCTCATTATTGATGTATCATATAGTTAGTCTTACCAGAAAAATTTTGCTATAGTTTTTTCAAATAATAGTAATAAGTATATAAAGTCACAATAAATACATACGATTTTAGTCTTATTTTTTCACCAAAAGGTTATACATTTTCCTTCCAAAGAAAGGTAATTACAATAAAACAACAAAATGAAAAACTAAATATATATTAGTTGTAATAAAAATTAATACAAAATTTTAATTTATTTATTAGTATGTGAAGCCAGAATTTCGTTGGACTGGACTGTAGTTTATCTTCCATACAACCATTGTCTTGTAAAAATTAATAAAAATTACAAGACAACTAATAAAAATTAACACTAAAGGTAAATGCAAATACATATTTTGCAGCAAGAATTGTATCTTAAATGTAATACGGGACAAATAAGTGAATGACTGATAACTCAAGACATGGAGTGATGGAGGTACTAATCTATATGTGGAAGAAGAGCAGATGATAGGGCAAGTATATCATGACAACCTATTGCTCCAAACTGCTATAATTTTGTGTCATACTACCAACGTAGTCCAATAATGTGATAAAATTAAAACTAAGAAAAAGTAATAAACCTTGTTTTACATGAAAAGAAAACATACAATTAGATGAAAGGATCTAAAAGATCAACACAAAATGCTAATCCCCTACACAAGGACATGATGCACAAGCCCGTCACTTTCGAAATTTAATTAAGTATAATGTGGGGAAAGAGAAGGTATGATAATCTCTTACAGATGAATAATGAAGGTACATGAAAGAGAGAAAGAGGTCTTGGGACCAAAAACAATTAAAGAAAGATTGAACAAAGAGGAGACCCATGTAACCCACTTCATTGCCATACCTTGGTTTATACATGTTTGGTTCATTGTTTGGGTCACCTAATCCAGCTTCTACAACCCAAAAATAAACTATCCTTTATTGGTTCATGTGTTCAGCCGAGAACCAAACAAACCATCCAAAGATAATCCAGTTGGTTTCACTTTTAGGCTAACCAATCTCAAGTCACAACTTACACCAATGGCAACAACCAATTACAAAATGAAAATGGAGGTAATGTCATTAGAAAATACAAAGCAGAATGAGAATAGAATATATCTTATAACCAAAAATTTCCATATCACACCCTCCTGAACACTGAAATTCTATCTGCAAAACACTTGTATCTGTTACATAGAAGTGTAAGATACAGGTTCCTTTGGACGTAGTTTTTTTTTTTTTTTTTTTTTTTTTTTTTTTTTTTTTATTTTTGAAAATTGATTAAAAATAATTTATTTATATATAGATAAAATTGATTAACTACTCAAATTTATAAATTGAGTAGTTAATCGTAAATGGAAATGAAAATAAAGGCTTTTACATCAACCACTCCAATCCTATTAATTATTATAACCCCACCATCATTGTCTCAAGTGAGACTATAGCCAGAACCACCATACCATCTACAACACCTCCGTCATCACCGCCTCTAAGGACACCACAATCACCAATACCATCAGTATTTCCCTCACTACTACAACCATCACTACTATGTCTATGTAAAATATTAATATTTTTTATTTGAGTCAAACAATATAAATTATTTTCAGAGTTGCAGCCAAATTCATCATTCCTTAAAAAAAAGTAAATCTTCTGCCAATAGAAACACATCGATAAGTTTGTGTTATTCAATATTGTTCTTGGAAAGTAAAAGAATATTGAAGTTAAATCACTACTTCATTACTTGGAAAAGATATATAGAAGACGATCAATTTTTACATTTACCAAATAACATACTTTACAAACACACAACGAACATAAACTAATCACACTCGAGAGAAAAATATCGATCAATCAATTATATTGAAAAATTAAATATAACTCGAGATAAACGCACAACAGGGAGTCTAGCAAGCAAACTACACACACAACAGACTGTGCATCTTGCAAGTTGCAACACTGTAAAGAGTATTACCAACAAAGAGATACAGGCAGAAACTGCAACAACAGAGAAAGTACCAAAGAAAGAGTCAGCAACAATTGCTCCAATGACCGGAAGCAAGTTGGTGCTACCACTCACTACTATGTTTGAAATCTGAGCAGCATTTATGTTTTCCAAATTTAACACCTGAATTAGATATACGATCAGGTTCGATATCCATCCCCCACCTCCAAGTGTGAAGCCTGCCGCCGCCCCTGCTTGATATAAATAGAAATAAAAAATATATTGATCCAAACAAATTATGTGTGTTAGACAGACAGACAGAGAGAGAGGTTGACCAATGATGAATGGGAAGGTGATCCAACCACCACGTTTGGTACCGAAGCTCGATAATTGGGTTTCTCTACCATCCATATTGCTGATTAACTTTTGGTGCCAAGTGATGGTGTATTTATGCTACTTGTGAATGTTATATGCTAACTAACAAAACCGTATGAATAATTTTTAGATTTCTCTAGTACTAACCTACTGTGGACTTCTTAAACCTGGAAAATCAGCAATAAGAATAACCCAATGCACAATAATTAGAAAAAAATTAGTGGACAAAAAACTATCAAGGCTTCCACTATAGAGCAAGAACCCACTACCAAAATTACCCGGTGATGCTTGCAAGCATTTGACTAGACCTTCATGGCCACTTATGACTCCAACTTTACTAGGCTTACCATAAGCTTCTCTTTTCCATATACCAATACTCTTATCAACAGAGCCACTGCACAAAAACTTCCCCATTTGACAAATACATAGGACAGCCATTTGATGAGCTTTTGTCTCATTAACTAAAAGGTGACAAATTTAAATCTGTGAAAAAAACAAAAGCAACGTGATTGCCACAAATTGTCACACCTTGAGCTTTTTGTCAACTTTGCTTTGCTACATGGTTGTCACACTATTTTTGGGTTTTCCCAACCTAAAAAATCCCCAAAAGAACTCCGAACGAACATACCCAAAAAATCAATGCTCCAATTAAATAACCCAGCAGTAACAAATTCAACACCCTAACAACCATCGACACCACAGCAAGAAATAGGCAGAAACAAATGTAGAAAGGGAAAAAAAAACCATCAAGCAAAAGAATAGAGTACAAAAGAAATTGGGATGTAGGGATACCTCAATTGAACCACCCAGCTTACATCAGTATTTATATAGATGTGAGGAGAAGAAGGAAGACAAAGAGGCTGCCATTAGAAGCCAAAACAAAAGCTGAAACCATAGAACAGGAAGATGAAACCGTGAGTGAAATAGTAGAATAGAAGCTAAAACCGTGATAATCAAAAGGTGGGGAAGGGGAAGGAACTAAACCTGAAACGATGAAACAAAACGTGGGAGATAGGAAGAATCCGTGTAATAGAAGGGAATAGCATAAGTTGTAACCGTGAAAAGCAGTAAGGTTTGACAAAGGGAGTAAGTTGAAAAGGCTTTGGGTGTTGGCTTGAGCTTTATAGTGGATTTAAATGTATAAGAAGTAGACTTTAAAGTAGAGATAGGGCTGAAAATAATTTTAATTTTATTAGTATTTTAATATTGGTAAAATTATTTTAAAATTGAATTAAAAATTCAGAAAATAGGATGAGAATGACATGGCTACTAACGTGGCTTAATGTGAGCGTAGCAACATTAAATGCTATGCTTCAGCTTTTAGTAATATATAGATATAGATGGGTTTGTTTCATAAATGTTATGCTTATTGCCTATATTATCTTGCTATCTGATAAAGGTTTTATGTAAGCTTGTCATTTTTAGCAATTAATGATATAACCTGTTATGCTTTCTACATGGTACAATGCGTTTAATGTGTTTGTTCGTGTTTTCATGAAAGATAGGTTTTCTATTTAGTTTTAAGTCTTATAAGTCAGTCAGTCTTGGTTCAATTTGTGGTTTTTCAGTTTTGTCACAAAATTGCCAAATGAGGAAATTGTTAGGATTTAAGTTGGTAAATTCCATGATTTTGTAATATCATCTATTGATTTTGTAATATGTGTCAAAGTCTAGGTTCAAAAGGCCTAAGATGCAAATCAAAAGAAGACAGTTTGTAATTTCAGTAGCCATTCGATCAATGCTCTATCAATTAAAGATGATTTTTGATAGATGTTCGATTGTGACTAGATCGATCAAAAATTATTAAAACAAAATCTGAAGTATTTTAATTGAGTATGCTATTGCCATGTTTTTTGTGCCCTACATGCAAATGTATGAAAGGTTATTATAGCACGACTTCAACAAGAGGTTTAGAGACTATTTTCATGTGCCAATGAGAGAAAACCTATACCTAGTTTTGATCAAATTATGTATCATAAATCTTTATTCAAGAACGAAGTTGGTCTTTTGGTGAACAAGAGCTGAAGGCACAGAGTCTATAATCCCAGTATGTTGATGCAAAGCACAAATCTTTAAGGTGGTCCTTGGAATTGGCTAGAAGGTCTAATTGTGATCATAGATGCAGTTCGCGAGACAAGGTATTCATAATTTCATACATAAGAGTGTTAGGACATATGCGTTTCACATGTTAAGAACATATGTCATGATTTTATGTAATTAGTGTAAGGTTGAATTTATTCAACCATCTAATTGGCTTTATTCCGTACTAAATTTGCTTGTAATTCAGCATTTAGTAACCCTGTATTTAAGTGGGTTTGATATAAGGGTAGCGAGTGAGATAGAGTGAAGATTGCTCAAGAGTGTGCAAGAAAACAGAGACTCGCGGCTGGGCCTCGCGGGTGACTCGCGGCTTCAAGCCGCCAAACGCAGCACACGTGCCAAGCATGCTGGAAGGTGAACAGTCATGCAAGCTGGAGCACTACAGGACAAAACAAGACAACTGGCCATACGGTTATCTCGCGACTGGATCTCCTGACTTAGTTAAGCTGCAAGGTCAAGCCGCGAGCCACCCCTGTTTTGTAAAACCTGACGTTTCACATTCCTCTCCCACTCTAGTATAAATACCCCTTTTACCTACGATTGTAAGAGAGCTTCCAGAGAGAATTTTGAGAGAGAAACCCTAAAGAAAAACAAGATTGATTCTCCCACAATCTATACATTAGAGTCTCATCAAATTCCTCAACTCTCTTCCTCTCCATTGTCAAATCCTTGAAAGGCATTATACCAAACCTGATTCTCACAATTATCATTACTGTGAGAGAGCTGTTTGGATTTCTGGGAAGCAGTTAGAAAGGAACCAATCTTCATTGGTTGATGCTACGGTCTAGTAGCGGAATCCGAGAAGCTAGAAAAGAAAAAGGTTCGGCGCAACCTCGTTGGAACAAGAAGCTTGGAGGGCTTAGGTGCACTGGGTAGATTAGGCTTGGAGGGTCTATTGCTGTCCATGTATCCCAACTGTATTTTCTAGTTGATTGTTTACCGCTTGGAGGGCGGCGGAGAGGTTTTACGCCGAGGGCTTCGGTTTCCTCTTCAATAACACATCGCGTGTTGTCTTTGTGTTTGCATCTTCCTTCCTCTCTATCTTTACCTTTTTATTATCTGCTATGGATTGTGTTTTGTTTTGGCTTAGATAGTTTTTACCAATTTCATATTTTAGCGTATGTTAAGTTTCCGCACACTAGTTGTTTGACATATTGCTTGAATTGGTTAAGTTGTAATTTGGGGGTCTAAACGTTCAAAGGTGTTTATACACGTTTTTGAACTTTCAATTAGCTTATCCTTTGACAAAACGCACTCTACTTGTATTTGGGTAAATTTAGGATGTGTTTAAATACTTCAAGAAACCATGTTTCAAGATCAAGTGTTGAAACCTTCAAGTCTATCCAAGAAAACAAGCTGATAGTGCAAATTCTTTAAAGCTCAACAGCTGTCTCGACAGCTGCATCTATCGAGCTTAAGAAAGTTGTTCAAGCCCCGTGTGCTCGACACCTGCTCGACACCTCCTATTTGTCGAGATTTAGGGATTTCAAAATTCTGATATAATTTTCTTAGGATCCGTGAATATGTCTTTGGGCTTTCTTTTCTCCTAACCCTAGACATATAAAATGATTGTTTTAAGGGCCGTCAAATAATTCACAAGTTGCACAAGTATTGAGTAAACTCTGTTCAAGCAATTTGTAACCGGAGACGAAGTTCTTGCCCTAGTTCATCTCTTTCTCTTGAAGAAGTTGCTATGTATATGCACCGTAGGGTTTTGTAACCAAGCATCTTCTTGATCTTCATCGTGTGGATGAACTGAAGAACTTTGCAGCCAACAACCTTCTTAGTTAGTGATTGAAGTCACGTACCGGGATCCATGCAATTGGTTAGTCATGTATTTGGGAGCCGTGCATTGAAAAGGGAAACTGTCACTACAGAACAAGTCTAATTGGGTATTGGGGTAAGGGTTCAACTGTAGGTTGGTAAGGTACTTGGGATTCCTTTACTTGTAATCGCTTGTTGTGATAATAGTGGAGTTTCGGGAGTGGTGACCTGAAAATCACCCGGTGGAATTTTTGCCGTTAGGTTTTCTCCATTCGTAAACAAATCACCGTGTTATTTATTTTCCGCTACATAATTAGTTTATTGGTGATTTGTTTGTGCTACCACACGTTTGCATGATAAATTGATTAATCAATAACTTGGCTAATTAATTTAATTAATTTCTATCACAAGGGGTCATTCAATTTGTGGCCTATCAAAGAGTTCGAATGGTTTAAAGCTAGTGTGAGGTGATTATGTCACGTCAATAAGTTTATCTAACAAGTACAGTCTAGGGTCCTGGGTTTGAGCTAACTTTTACAACTTCTCTTCATATGGTGGATTACTTTATTGAGGTGGAGGTAATATTAGAGTGTTTTTTCCTTTGAAGTTGGTTTCTCATTTCATTATCAATTATGTGTTCTTGTGTTGACTGCTTCAATCTCTAGATTTAGTTTATATTGTAGCTGTGGTAAATTTTACTAATAGTGTGATCACCAAATTGGTCTAACCAAATCATTGTTAATTAATCCGCATAATTAACAAAAGGTGTTTAAATGAAAACTTTTGAATTAATATTTATCCTCAATTTTTTTTTTTTTTTTTTGATAGGAAATATTTATCCTCAATTTTATTTCACTACAGACGAGTATTACATGGAGGTTCTGGTTCACGGGCTACTGTAACTAACTTTGGAATCTAACGGCTACATTAGGAGACAATACCGTTTGGTGCAATACATAAAAGGCTTTTATTAAACGTCATTGTTTGTATTAGTAATATCACGTGGACACGTCTATGTTCTATAGCTACTTAATCATGCCATTCTTTAATTTACATTTCTTACTATTGTTTATTGCTTGAGTACTTCTAGAAATATTTGTGATTTTACTTTTTGTCTGTTTGTGTTTGTGTAATTGAAAGAGATTTTTTGAATTATTCTGACTTTTTTTTTTTTTTTTTTGGTGGTTGGGAAAGTGCAAGGGATAGAACCCCCAAGCAACAGGTTACAAGGGAACTCAGGGGCCACTTGGAAATTACTGCAAATATTATGCTTTTTGTCCACCAAAATACTAAAAACGCCAGTTGTATAAAGTTCTCTATGTGCTCGTTTGGATAGCACTTATTAGTGCTGCGTTTGCGTTTCCTCAGTTTTTTTTTTTTCTTTTCAGCTGCAATGGTTGACACGTTCTTCTGTGAACAGTGCACTGGTCTCACAAACTCCACTTTTTATCAAATTTTTCATTAAAAATGGGTCCCACAGTACTATTCACACATTTAAAAATTATTTTGCTACAGTGTTTTCAGTTTTCAGTTTTCAGTTTCAGCAAAATAAGTTCTATCTAAACAGACCCTATATCTGCTTTCTTCATATAGCAGATTTTTGATTGGATGCTAATATGGTACAACAAATGAGGTGACTATATGTAAATATTTTTTTTGATAATTCACTAGCTACAACAACAAGGGGGGTTTTGATCGGTTATGCCATTGAATTACAAAGCTTGGCGATTATTACACTATTAAAGGGTCAACAAAAGACATTATAAATTCATGTGTATTGATTGTGCGTGCAATACATTTTACCTTGTCCTGTACCCTGTACTTAAGCCTTAAATGTCATATAGAATATACATAATACATTGATCTCATATGCTTGGTTGAGAATTCCACAGCAACAACCTCAACCTCTTCCTCTAACAAAATATGGCTTTGTCCTCTCACAAGCTTCCTGTCTAACAAAATGACAGTGAACATTATTGAAAAGACGTCACTTGCATGCTAGATGTCATGTATTTCATTTTTACAATTTGATTTAGATTTTCTTTTAAAAGAAAAATTGTTCATTATATCTATATTCATATACTATAAACTAGTATTGATATTAATTTTTTAACCTGTATAATATGTTATCAATTTTTTACATACATTTTAACTATTTATGAAAATATTAGTCAGTCGATCAAATTATAATGACAAATGCTATACAATTAAAAAAAAAAAAAGGGTAAATATATAATTTTTTTAAAAGGGTACCTTAGAAAATTTGACTAAAAATGATATCATTCCATCATCTTACTAATTTATTATAACCAAACCGGTGAATATGAATACTTATTCCATTACAGCTTCTTTCATTCCTTGTTATCGTAGTTCTTATTACATTGTAATAACCATTATAGTATACCAAACATGCCCTTAGTATTTTTATTTTTATTTTGGAATTAATTCCTTGGTTAATATCACTTAGAAAGTTATTTAGGATATTTTTTTTTTAAATTCATACTGGAAAATATTAAAATTTAATTGGTTTCTTAAGGGGTTTAAGTATTCACTAATATGGTTGACTATAGTTGCTAAACTTTTCCCTTTAGGGACTATTTTGGAACATTTACTTGGCTATGCCTCTCTTAAATACACTTGTGAAGTACTTTTGTTGCCCAACACTCTCAATGTGATTGTCATGTTAGTGACAAGTCTGCTTCTATTTAAAAATAAAGGTTAATGCCAAAAGTGTATATATATTTCTCACAAGGAAACATTAACATAAGACTACACACAAACTCACATGCTAAATACCGCAATTCAATCATTTATTTGAAAAAAAATATATATATATGAGTTCGAATGTATTTTAATAAATAAAGTTTAAATATTTATATACAAAAATTTATGAAGAAAAATTTAATGATATTTGAATAGTAATTTTTAAATTATTTTAATTGTATTTTTATCTTTGATTTAAAATTATATTTCTTATTTACTATATTTTTGTCACTAACTTATTAATATAACTATTAATGGTGTATTTGTGTGAAAGCTCACTATTTTAATTGGCAAAAAAGGTGTGAAATGAAAGAAAGATAAAACATGGAGTCAATTTTTTTTTTTTTTTTTCAAAAGAATTTGAAAGATAAATGGGTGAAAGTATTATTTTAATGAAATTACTTGATTTAACAGTTTAACAAGATAGAGAAATAATTTGTTTTACCGCTTCATCAAAGTTAACTTTCACAAAACCAGCTTGTGATGCTCTCCACCTGTTTCCTCCATTTCCGTGGCTCCTCACTTGCGTACTTGATGCTTCTGTGTTGGCTCTATATTGCGCCAACAATTCAGCTGTCTGTTCAGTAACTTGGTGCAGCGGACAGGCTTGCAAATTGAGCCTCACCTTGTTCCTTTGATTCCAAACAGTCCAGGCCGTGTATGCTAGCAGCTCCAGTGACTTTCCTTCCTCTATCATCCATGACAGCAGCTCCCTTACACATGTGAACTCAATTTCACACCTAAACCCCCATTTTTCCTGATCAGCCCACACTACATCCAACTCCGGACATGACCACACAGTGTGCACCGAGTCTTCTATTGCCAGTTTACACCTCTCACAGATCCGATCCTCTAAAATTTTCCTACTCATCAATGCTTGTTTGGTTGGAAGTACATTACGGCATGCTCTCCAAAGAAAATTTGTTATCTTTGGTGGAGCTTGCATCTACCACACTTCCTTCCAAACCCGCTTATGACAAATTGGAGGAGTTTGGAATTTAATTGCAGCTCCTCTTCTTCTTTAAGGAACCTATATCCGGACTTGCAAGAGTAAGTTCCTGAGGTAGAGTAAGGCCAATACAAAGTGTCTTTTGTCACATGTCGACTTAGGAGAATTTTCTTGATCAACTTAGCATCCTCTTCCACAAATAATCCACCCACCATCTCTTCATTCCATCTTCTTGTGCTTGGGTCAATAAGTAAGTCTACGGTATGATTTTCAAAACTCTCCAATGGGCAAGTAGGTAGATACGTTTGATGTTTTCTTGGCAGCCAACATTGCTACCAAATGTTTATTTTTTCTCCGCTTCCTACCCTCCATAATGCCCCCCTTTGAATGATGTCTCGTCCTCTAAGAATACTCTTCCAAGCATAAGACCCCATCCTTGAATCGACAGCCTCCATAAGCGATGAATTTGGGAAGAAACGAGCTTTAAATACTTTGTAGTAGAGTGAGGTTTTATTATGCAAAAGCCTCCATACTTGCTTTGCTAAGAGGGAATCATTGAACATAGCAAGATCTCGAAAACCCATACCTCCAATAGTTTTAGATTTTGTCATCTCTTCCCATTTAATCCAATGGATTTTTCTACAGTCGCCCCTTTGACCCCACCAAAATCTTTTGATTAGAGCCTTGATTTCATTGCACAAACTCACCGGCAATTTGAAACATCCCATAGTGTAAGTGGGGATACCTTGTATGACGCCTTTTAGAGCACTTCCCTTTCGGCTTGTGAAAGTAATTTTGCTTCCTACTCTTGAAGTTTCTGCCAAACCTTCTCGTTAATGTAGTTAAAACTTTCTTTTTTTTCTTTCCCAACTAAGGAGGGCAGCCTAAGGTATTTTTCTTAGTGCAAGATTTCTGGCACACCTAAAGCCGCCTTAATTCCATGCTTCACCTCCTCCGGAATAGACTTGCTAAAGAACAAAGAGGTTTTACTCCTATTCATTTTTTGACCCGAGGCTACTTCATACTCTTTTAGTATCTCCAAGACATTGTCACACTCCTCCATTGTTGCCCTGCAAAAAATAAGACTATCATTTACAAAAAGCAGATGCGTTAGTTTTAGGCCCCTCCTATAAAGGGAGTAGCCATGGATATCACCTTATAATTCCGTCTTTTTAATTAAACCATTCAGCCCCTCCATACAAAGAAGGAATAGGAAGGGGGAAAGTGGGTCTCCCTACCTAATCCCCCTTGTAGGAAAAATCATCCCACAGGACTCTCCATTTACCAAAACAAAATATGATACTGTTTTCACACAACCCATTACAAGATTTATCCAACTCTCCCTAAAACCCATCTTCCTCATTATCCCCTCTAAGTAATACCACTCTATCCGATCATACGCTTTACTCATATCCAGTTTTAGTGCCATATAACCATAATTACCCCCCTTATAATTTTGTAGACTATGCAACATCTCAAAGGCCACCAAAATATTATCAGAAATTAATCTACCCTTAGTGAAGGCTGATTGGTGTTCTATGATAATGGATGGGAATCATTTTTTGAGGCAATTTGCAAGAACTTTGGAGTAAATTTGGTAAAGGACATTACATAGGCTAATAGGGCGAAATTGGTGTGCATATATAGGGGAGTTTATTTTTGGAACAAGTGTGATAAAAGTGTGGTTCAGGGGAGTAGGTATAGTACCTGAGTTCAACCATGATAAGATGGATGAGGTGACATCATGATTTACTGTGCTCCAAAAATGTTGATAAAAGAGTGGAGGCATGCCATCCGGTCCAGGTGCTTTGAGGGGCGCCATTTGTTGGAGGGCAGTAGCTACTTCACTTGCTTCAAACTCTCTACATAGACTTTCATTCATCTCCTCATCTATCATTGCAAGCACACAATCTAAGATGCCTGTGGAGACCCTCCCATCTGTTGAGGTAAATAAAGACTTGTAATAATTCACCATCACTTCCCCAAGATCCTTCTGTCTAGTTCTCCATACACCTCCCTCATCTCTAATACCTTCCATTGAGTTCCTTCTATATCTTTTTGAGTCACAACTATGGAAATACTTTGTATTTTTATCCCCTTGATTTGCCCATAGAATTCATGATCGTTGAGCCCACATCATAGCTTCTCTATCTTGCAACACCTCAATATTTTTTTCTTTTTCTTTTATTTATTTTTTTTAATTTGTCTCACCTTAAAATTATTCCCACTAACCATGGCTGCCCTCTCTTCTCTAGCTAGGTCCTTTTTCAAACAGTTCAATTCCAATCTCACATTCCCAAAAACATTTTCTCTCCCATTGCCCCAATTCCTTTCCACACTTCTCCACTTTTCTTAGTATATCACCCTCAAAACCAACTTCACACCTACTGCACCAAGCCGAAACTACCACCTCCTCATAATTGGAATTTGAGAGCCACATTTGTTCCAACCAATTTTTTTTTTTTCTTTTTTTCGGGTAGGTGGGTTCAAGCCTAATAGTGATATAAGAATTGGAATATGATCCGATGAATTACATGACAAATGGTACACCCTTGGACCTCCAAACTTCATGAACCAACTATTATTTACCAAACACCTATTAAGCCTCTCCCAAATTGAAACCCCATTTTCGAAGTGCTTGCTCCAAGTGAATTTAGAGCCCTCAAATCCCAAGTCCATGAACTCACATTCATCAATCACCTCCCTAAATTGCTGCATCTGATTATAAGGCCTTCTTGCACCTCCAAGCTTCTTCTCTTGTCTGATAATTTCATTAAAATCCCTGTAACAAAGCCATGGCTTTTTAGGTCGTGAGTTTAAAGCCCTAAGCTTGGCCTAAGCTTCATGAGGTCTCGCTGTATCAAGATCACCATAAAACCCCATTAATCTCCACTCATTCTCTATATTTTTATCAATCACCACATCAATACAGTACCTATCTGAATCTTCCACCTTTAGATTGGTCAATGCTTTCCACCTCTTCCCACTCTTGGTACAACCCATCTATGATCAAAACCAATACTTCTTTGAACAAACTCTAGCCTTGCATCATATGTAAGCGTCTCGGCTAAAAACACTATAGTGGGATCTTTTGCCTGTATGATTTCCATGAGCTCCCTCCCTGTACGCAGGTTCCTAAGCCCATGATAGTTCCAAGCTAAACAACTCATTGCTGTAGGGGGGCTAAACATCAGCTCCCACCACTAAAAAAGTTTTGTTTTCTCCACTGAGGGCTACTTGGAATCGCTTTGCTGAAGCTTCAGTGTGATCTGCCTCTGTCCTAGCCATTCTCTTCCTTCCTTGAACTTGAAAACTTGCTGTCGTGTTACCCTTAGGCTTTTTTCTTTCTTTGCATGTCCGGGTAGGTGATGCACGTGAATTGGGTGATTTGTGAACCCTACTCTCCTTAGTAGCACGTGACTTTTTAAGTGTTGGATTCTCACTTAAGTTGTCACATGCATTTAAGTTATCATGTGTACTAGGGCTTCTTATCAAACTGCTTCCCAATCCCAATAGATTAGCCACCCCAAACTCCTGAGCTAGACTTAACTCCTCATTACTTACATCACCAGCAATTTTGGTTTCATTAGGAGTCTTCAAGTCCTCAATAATTATCTACTTAACTCTATTTTGACTGATCAAATCTTCTCTAGTAATCCCATCCCCTTCATTACACCTTAATGATGCATTTATTTCCTCATCTACAATACTGATATTATTGCTAGCCGTTACTCCATGTGGCTGCTCTGGTGATCTTCCTCTACTAGAATCAGAGGTCCAGCCTGAATCAATTTCTCCCGGTGTACCTAAACTCCTCTTCTTCTTCTCGGCATAGAACCCAGGGACTAGAATTGCACTTCGTCTTGTAGCAACAAACGGTGGAGCTCTCACATATGGGCCAAATTCACGTTGCTCTGGTGTGAGAGTTCCTTCACTATTAATCCACAACTCACAGTCTCTGTAATTGTGAGTTAGTCATCCACACTAGTAGCACATATTCGGCAACCTCTCATACTTGAACGATATCCGCACCTACTTACCTCCTTCACCTACCGAAATTAGTCTACCATTGCACAATGGCAATGATAGATCATTGGAGACCTGAATTCGGATAAAATGACCACGATCAAATATTTTTGGATCCGTCGGCGCGAAAACCTCCCCCAAAACACTACCAATTTTCTTCACAGCCTCTAATGTCATAAATTTCATCGGAATTCCACTCAATTGGACCCATAGTTTCGTCTTCCCAAACCTTATATCTTGAAGTGAAGACTTGTCCTCATATCAGCTCACTACCACCAGGTGTTATCGAAAGTCCATGGTTCTCCCTCTAAAATTCTATCCACGGCCTCCTTCTTATCAAAGGTGAAAAGAATTTCGTGATCTCCAAAACTCTGGATCTTGAACCCATTCTTGGCTCTCCATAGTAGGTTAAACGTCTTCGCTATGACCTCCATGTTAATGGCTCACTTTGTCAAAAACTTTGCAGCAATGGAAAACTTCTCCTTACTATCATCATCAAGCAAACAACACCCTGGTCCCTCTTTATCTGACAGCTTAAACCGATTTGATGACTGAGCCAACTTGTCCATCCTTACACTCACTCAAACTGTTTCCCACACCCCAAAAAAGAACCTAACAAGCCTAGAAGCAACAGTGTTACGCCTAGGATGCTCAGCACCTTCGTCGAAGGGACACACGAGTTTTACTACGAAAGATGATTTAGAGAGAAAACACAACTTCTATCCACAGAGAAACTAGAAGGATTTTAGGGTTAAAGAGGCCTTGTCTAGTTAGTTATTACTATTGGTCCTTAATTATTATTATTATTTTTTCTTTTGTTTTTAATACTAAAATGGTGGGTATGCTAAAAGACCTGAAGAAGAGGGAGATGTATGGTATAAGCTTAGACAATCAATGAGAAATTAATGAGATAACAATAAAATATGCGTTAATGTAAACTTTTGGGTAACAGTAAAAAATACTTAATGAAAAAGGTAAAATAATGTTAAATGCAAAATCGGCCTCATGGTAGGACCTCATGCACCATCACATGAGGTCTCCACTTATATATATATATATATATATATATATATATATATATATTGATTTCAAAATATTGCGAAAAAAAGTTTGGGAGACCATTTCTATTTTTGAGATTTCTTCAAAAACTTTTTTAAAAAAGTAATGTGTAAAATCTGTAGATCACTTTTTTTTTTCTTTTTTTTGGGATAATGATAAGGTAATAAAGCTCATGTACATTTTTAAAATTATATTATAATGATAAGTTTCAAATTTGAAGTGTAAGATATATATATATATATATATATATTTTTGGTGATAAAGATAAGCTCCTTAATTTAAGAGATAGAAGAGTTTAGAAAAATCTGTAGGGTCCAATGTTATGAATACCGTTTCGTAACCCATTTCGTTTTACCCATTGGAATGGAATATTTCGATATTGGCTTATTTTGGCATACCGTTTCGGGGTGTCTCGGAGTTACCTCTATTTTATAATAATAAAAATAAATATTATCAATAAAAAAACCCATATAAAGTAGTGAGGGTTTTAAAGAAGGTATAATAATAATAATAATAATCAATTCAATCATTTATAAAATATAATAAAAGTGATAATATGAAAACAAAAAAAAAAAAAAAAAACACCTAGATATTAATCTCATCAAAGGTGGGATAAATGATAAAAGCTATTTTTAGCAACAAAACCACTAAAAAAGCCCTTACATCAATGGTGCTAAATTTTAAATTTTTTAGCACCTTGCTATATTAAGATGTTATTACTAACACCCTACTGTAGCAAATTGCCACTCATTTTTTATTCCCCCTCTCTCTCTCCCCTCAAATCTCACTCTCTGCTCTCTCTCAAAAAGAATAAAAAATGATAAATAAATAATATTTTAATGAAGTGGTAAAAAAAATAGAAGTTTTGATATTAGGTATATTGTAAAGTGATATATTAAATGCTATAAAGATGATTTTTTAGATACTAAATGCTAAAATTTTTAAAACTCTTGATAAAAATGCTCTTAATAGGTGGAACAGTGGAAGAGGATTAAAACTAAGTGTGAGTTTTGATAGCGGCAAGAGTGATGTTTTGTGTGTCTATGTTTTTTTGGCTGAGTCCCGTGCATTATTTACAGGACCCGCAAGTAACGAAAAACGTAAATCTAACTTTAAAACTGGCTCTCACAACACTATTTACACCTTTAAAAATTATTTTGTTACAGTATTTTCATCAATAAATTTTTAATTTTCAGCAATAAATGGTATCCAAATAAACCCTTAAAAGCTAGAACATCATATTTTTATTGTTAGTCACGTGGGGCTCAAAAAAAAGAAAAAACAAAACAAAGAAAAAAAATTCAAATTTTAAAACAGAACGAACAAAAAATTTAAAACAGAGGACATAGCATTAAGGAGGATGACAAGTACATTACCTGTACGGCACACAAATAAAAAACTTAAGGCAGATTGGTAGGACCGAAAACCCCCCAAAAAAAAAAAAAAAAAAAAAAGGGGTCCCAAACCCACCAGCAAAAGAAGAAGGAGGTAGGATTTTTTATCTTCTTCTTGCTTAACACCTTACTTTCATGTTGGGCCTAAAACGATGTTGTCATGGTCTTCTTGTTTAACACTTTACTACCACACCATTCCTAATATTGTAAAAATGTTGTAAACATATCATTTTTCGTATATATATTTGTTTTTCTCATCTGATATCGTGGTCAAAAATAGAATTGGTAAAAGGGGATTCGCAGTTATTTAATAAGTAAACGATTTCACATGAAAATCAGGATTTTAGGTACTCAATGTGTGATTCTAAGTTCAACTCATGTAGTCAATTATGTTACCCGGTTGAGTTTGACTGGTCAATAAAGGAATTTACAAAATCCATGTGTTTTATAAAATTGATGCTTGATTGCCTCCGATCCCTAGATGCAATTCTGGTTGACTTGTGATGCTTGGCTTATTGAGTTGGAGCAAAATCCTTTTTCATAGGCTGCTTCTATGTTTGAAAAAAAGAGAGGCGTGTAGTCCTAAAAGAAACAATTAGTCAGCGATAGGTATCAGAAAGAGAGGACTTCAGAATATTCTCTCTTTTCTTGTAAGAAGCCACCAACCACCCCCTCCAAAAAAAATGTTATTTTAAGTGAAAGACCACTGCACACAAACATGGATCCTGAAACCATGGTCATGCCATTTATTCTGATCGTGCTTTTCTTCCCATTTTGCACTTCCGTTGACACCTTAACACCAGATCAATCCATCAAGGATGGCCAGTCTTTGATTTCCAACAAAAATAATTTCGCCTTAGGCTTCTTCAGTCCCGGCAATTCTAGCTACCGGTATCTTGGTATTTGGTTTGTCAAAGTGCCAAAACAAACTATAGTGTGGGTGGCAAACAGGAATGATCCTATTATTGATTCCTCTGGTGTTCTCTCCATCAACCCCTATGGAAACCTTGTCCTCCATGACAGTTCTAAGCGTCTTCTTTGGTCTACAAATGTGTCTTTCCAGGGGACAACCTATGTTGCACAGCTTCAAGATTCAGGAAATTTGGTATTGGTCCAAGGCAATGACGAAAAGGTTATATGGCAAAGCTTTGATCATCCTACAGAAACACTGCTTCCAGGCATGAGGCTTGGGTTGAATCGGATAACTGGGTTAGACAGGTTCTTGACATCTTGGAAGTCACAAGATGACCCCGGAACTGGGGACTACTTCTGTAAGATAAATCCTACTGGCTCTCCACAATTCGTCTTGTATAAGGGTTCGACTTTATATTGGCGGTCAGCTCCATGGCCGTGGCCCACATCATTATCATCGAGTTTTAAGTCTTATTTTGTTAACAACGAAGATGAGGTATCTTACGCCTACTTTTTCGATGACGCCTACATCATTTCTAGACTAGTGCTTCACAACTCTGGATTGGTCCAGCACCTTATGTGGAATGACGGTGATCTTCAATGGAAGGAATACTGGTCAGCACCTAAATACCGGTGTGACAACTATAGACACTGTGGTGCATATGGTAAGTGTGGTCCCGAGTCTGCCAGTTTTAATAGGTTTGAGTGTACTTGTTTGCCTGGGTATGAACCCAAGTCTCCGAAGAATTGGTATCACAGAGATGGTTCTGAGGGGTGTGTGAGGAAGCAGTTGGGGTTGTCAATGTGTGGGAATGGAGAAGGGTTTGTGAAGGTGGAGCTTTTGAGGGGTCCTGATTCATATAATGCAGTTTGGATGAACATGAGTATGAGTAGCTCAGAGTGCGAGCAGGCATGCCTGCGAAATTGCTCTTGCACAGCTTTTGTCAGCATAAATATTGATGGGAAGGGGACCAGTTGCTTGGCATGGTATGGTGAATTGATTGACGTTTCGGAGAATTCATATGAAAGGTGGGATCTAAACGTACGTGTAGATGCAACTGAGTTAGGTGGCCTTCTCCACTTGCTTGCATTTTTCGTAAATTTTCATTTCTGCCTATTTCACCTTACAAATCGTGGACTGATTTTTTTTTTTTTTTTTTTTTTTTTTTTTTTTTTCAGCTGCTTACAAAAGGAAGTCCAATGGTTTTCTTGGCCACAAGAGGAAGCTGGCTATTACAATAATGTCTGTTATGGTGACATTGTTTCTGGTATGCTTGATAGGCTATATATGCCTAATGAAGAAGAGAAAAACATCCCCCTCCAAAAAAAAAAAGGATGAGGAAAACAAAAGGTAACAACATCACTTCCATTGTATTGTTCACACAAACACAGAGGAATATATATATTTATATATAGATATATATCAAGAGTCATTTTAGTAGACCACTTAAGCTATATAAATGCTTAATTGCAAAATTATAGTCAGCAATGTCTATCAATATGTTTTAGGACAGTGAAGAGAAAATTGCACCATCAGTCATTATATTTTAACGGTACCATGGGCTATGTGGAGGGAAATGAGCTGGAGGAGAATAGTAGACATCCAGATTTATTCATCTTTGATCTAAGCTGCATGGTTGCTGCCACTGACAATTTCTCTCCAATCAACAAACTGGGACAAGGTGGCTTCGGTTCTGTTTTTAAGGTAAACTTACAATTCATAATGGCATTGCTGAATATTGACATCTTGCATATTTTCCTTTCTTTTTCAATTTCCATTATTGTATGAGTGTGAATGTAGGAAAATGATTTACATAAGCTAAGACATAAGTTATTGAAGGATCAGATTGTGGCATTGAACTCAACTGCTTTGAAGTAATTTTTTTGACTAAGCTTAATTTTTGATCATGGATTCAGGGTCAATTATCTAATGGACAACAAGTAGCCGTAAAAAGGCTATCCAACAGTTCTGGACAAGGAATAGAGGAATTCAAAAATGAAGTTATGTTAATTGCAAAACTTCAACATAGGAATCTTGTCAAGCTTTTTGGTTGTTGCATTCAAGGGGAAGAAAAGATGTTGATTTATGAGTACATGCCCAACAAAAGCTTAGATTTCTTCATTTTTGGTACGTCTTCTTTCTATAAATCTATTGCATTCATCTGTTTTTTTTTCTTTTATTATATATATTCAGAGAATATTTTTGGACTACATACAACCAAATATTTTTACACTAGTTAATCACATTTTGAGTATTCTGGAGTTAAATTTTATTGTAGACCATACAAGAAGTTCATTGCTTAATTGGGGGAAACGCCTTGAAATCATTATTGGGATCACTCGTGGGATTTTGTATCTTCATCAAGACTCAAGATTAAGAATTATACATAGAGATCTTAAAACTAGCAATGTTCTCCTAGATGGTGAGATGAATCCTAGAATTTCAGATTTCGGGATAGCTCGTATATTCAAAGGGGACCAAATTCAAGACAAGACAACTAGAGTTATCGGAACATAGTAAGTATGCATGCGCACACAAAACCTTGCACACTTTCCACACATATAGAAAATGAAGGCCAATGCAAACTTTAACTCTATTTTTTATACTATTCACATGCAGTGGTTATATGTCACCAGAGTATGCAATATTTGGAAAATTTTCAACAAAATCAGATGTCTTTAGTTTTGGTGTCATATTGTTGGAGATCATTAGTGGCAAGAAGAATAACATTTCTTATCAAACACACCCTTCCCTAACTTTGATAGGGCATGTAAGTAGCAAAAAAACAACAATCTTTTTCCATTTGCATTTATAATACAACCCCATTTGGATAATGCTATAAACCATACAGGTCTGGGAACTATGGACAGAAGATAGAGCCTTGGATATAGTTGATTCATCGATTATTGAGTCAATTGTTTCTCATGAAGTCTTGAGATGCATTCAAATTGGGCTCTTATGTGTGCAAGAAGATGCAACGGATCGACCAACAATGTTGGCAATTCTTCTCATGCTAAGTTGTGAAACAACTCTTCCTTCTCCGAATCAACCTGCTTTTGTTTTCAGAAGACCTACCAAGGATATGGGATCAGTCACAAGAAAGGAGTTTTATTCTATAAATGACGTGACAATAACTACGTTTGAAGCTCGCTAAAAGGTAATGATTGATGCATCTAAATTGCTTCTATAAGGATTTATGGGAACAATTAACATTTTACTCTGTTTATAAAAACAAATATAATTCTTATTCTTTTTTTTCTTCTTTCTTTCCTTTTGTACCAGGTGATCTAAAAGTAAAATGTAAGTGTTAGAGAATATAGCCTACTTCAGTGGATTGTACTTTCCCCTAACATCTGAATATATATATTACTGCAATGCAAGCCTCATATGCTAATAAGTAATAATTGAAACATATTAGAGAATGATGTAACCTACAGACAATTTCCTGTGCTCCAGGCATAAGAACTTTTAGGAAAGCTAAAAGGCAAACATGCAGTCTGTGGTGGATAGTACTGTAGGAACAATGTTCTTTTAATTTTTCAAGTAAATATCCTCGCCATAATCAAATGACAGGACTATGTTTTCTGTTTATTTTCACTTATTAATAGCTTATTTAGTCTAATCACCTGAAACCCTTGGATATTTTGATTTTGTAATTTATGTCAAGTCCAGGTTTCATAGGCCTAAGATGCAGCTCAAAAGAAGACTGTTGTTTATGAGTAATTCGTAATTTAGACATCCATTCAATCGATTGAAAGATGAATTTTGAGGGATGTTGAATTTGATAGTGGCTCGATGCATTGAAAATTGTGAAACCAAAATCTAATAAAAGGCCTATTATAGCATGACTTCAACAAGAGGTTTAGAGAGAGAGAGAAAGCCTAAACTTCATTTTGATCAACCTATGATTCAAAAGTCTTTATTCAACAATGGAGTTGGTATTTTGGTGATCAAGAGCTAAAGCCAGAGAGTCTATTATCTCAATACGCTACAGCAGAGAACAAATTTTTATGGTGGTAAGTGGTCCTTGGAGTAGTTTAGAGGGTCTAATTGTGATCACAGATGCAGATCGTGAGAGAAGGGAGAGAAGGGATTCATAGGGAAGAGTCCAAAAGGTCTGAAACTGGGGTGGGGTCATGAGAAATGAGAGAGAAGGAATTCATAAATTGGTTTTGAGGTGGCTTGTTTGTTTGTATTAATTTAGTTCAAACCCAAAAATAAATTGTATTATTCTAGCACAAAAACTATCAAAGAAAACGAAGAGATAAACACAGAATCATGGGTTTGTACAATGCCCTTAAGTGTTTGACAATGTCTTTTTAATGGCTTAATGCAAATACTCTTCAAAGGCGATGTCTAATTTTAGCCAAGTATAATGCCTCTCACACTTGGTCAAACAGAATTTTTAATTTTACCAAATTATTTATTGATTCACAAAATTGGATTCCCATAGTATAATATGAAGGATTTTAGTGTCCCACTTGAAAGTTCAGTTTTGATTATCTGTACAAGCTATTCAATAGCTACCTAATGATGAAAATTTGTGATCTTTGCTGAGATTTGGTGATGCAAAGATTACGATAGGGAAGAAACTAAACGAAGAAGAAAATTGAACAGAGACTAAGAAATCTTAACTAACTTGAGATCAACTCTAGCAAACTAAACCGACTCATAACAGATTTTTTAACGAACTCACTATAACGGCTACATAAGATGACACCGTTTGGTGCTTTACACCGAAAAAGGCTTTGTTAAAACGTCATCATTTGTACCAGTAGTAATATCACGTGGATAGGCCACTCTGTTTTAATGACGGCACGTGAGGCCTAATAAGAAAACCCATCGTTTGATTATTATTATTATTATTATTATTATCAAGGTTAAAATGCAAATTACATCTTTCAAATTTTTAGTCATCTAACTTTACTTTCATTTAATTGAGTTTTCTAAATTTAAAATTTATTTAATTTAGATATTTTGTCCAATTCCGTTAAAAAAAATTTCATTAAATATACAATTAACTAATGGAAAAATAATTATAACATAAAAAATCTATAAAATTAATAAATAATTTTATTTTTTTATCTGAAAACAATATTTTTAATGACATTTTTTTAAAAAGAAAATTGGATAAAAGACTTAAATTGAATAAATTTGAAAATCTCTGACTCAATTGAACGAAAGTAAAGTTAAATAACTAAAATACCAAATTTGAGATCAATTAGCATTTTAGCCTTTTCTTTAATTCTTTAATATTATTTTTTATGTACGTTTATGTTGTTTTACAAGTTCCAGTTAGTTTAATTAATAAAGTCTAATATGGTTGAACAAGGATCTGGGTTCAATCTTCGCTTACACCAAAAACCAATTAGTATCTTAGTATGATTATAAAGAGCTATCATTTTGAGTAAAAGCCATAAGTTCAAACTCTCTATAAAATATACAAAAAAATGTTGCTTTTGTTGGTCCTAAAATGATGTTACTACCACAACATTCGTCACACCCTAAACCTAAAAGGGTCCAAAGCATGAAAAATCGAGCCTTCAAGAGATATTGTAGGGGACTTTTTTTCTTCTTTCCATTTGATAAAATAAATAAATATACTGATCTCTCCACAATATAAGTCAGAGCTCTATGACACACTTACAAATAATACAAACTACAAGTAATGCGTCTCCAAATATACATGAAAATCCAAAACTCCAAATAAATAAACACAAACTCACAATCCTCTCTAAGATATGTAACCTTAACAGAAAATCTAGGCCTATCAAGCCCAAGGCTAACAAACCTCAAGAGCCCAACCTCCAATAGAATTAGCTATGGTCTCAAAAATTTTTTAAGTTGAGTCACCAACAATTTATAGCACAAATCTCCCGCTTAGCATAGTACTCTAATCACCACTAACAAACTAAGCTCCACGCCCGATGTATAGCTAATTTATTTGTAAAACTATTGGAGAGTGGAATGAACCAAAGCCCAGTAAGTAGCATAATTAAAAGGGATATGAGAAATGAAAGTCTCATGATAATTAGCATTTTGACAAAACACAAAACACATTACACTTTGGGAGTTTCCGCTTAATTTTTGCAAAATCAATCTTCATGGATAAAATGACAAGAATGATTGAAACAGTATAGAACAAAGCTTTTCAAAATATCTCCATGTGAAACTACATACTATATACTGTGAGCAATAATAACACTGTTCCAAAACTAGAAAATCCAACCCAAAGCCGGAACTCAATCGCTGACACAAAGCCGAAAATCATTGCCGACACAAAGCTGAAACTAATCTACCGACACAAAGCCAGAACTCATTACCGACACAAAGCCGAAACTAATTCGCTAACAAAAAGCCGAAACTTAATAACCATCACAAAGACGGGTGCTAAGATACTAATGCCAAACAGACTATAGTATCTACCCAAGTAATTACTGGGTAATCACATGTCACATCCCAAGGGTAAAAACATAAAGAGCTCACAATTTACATGAAATCAAAATATAGTTCAATTTCAAGTAGTTTTACAAAAACCTTTGAAATACCATACCCAATATATTCACAAGGTTCTCAAAACCTTCAAACTCATTTCTTGTCAAGAAGATGTTGTATCAATTTTCCCAAATATCACAAGTCAAGATAATAAAATCTTTAAATTTTGCAAATAATGCAATAAATCCATAAAATCCATTCTCTAGAATTTAATCAAAGATGCTAGTCTTTCCCATGCTAACAACTCATGCATTTCCCCACATGCAATAAGAAAAATGATACACTTTCAATACTTCATGCATTTTCTATAAATGAATAATAATAATAGTACACATAGTACGTTTTAGGAGAGCCATGAATAATGTTCCAAAATGGGTTTAACCATGAAATACTTGAGTGCAATAATAATTATTTTTCAAAAATCTCATTAAGAAGTTACTTACCTTGGAAGGCCAATCAATTTTACCTCAACTGTGCACCATGAAATCAACCAATCCCATCACTAGGTCCATCAGCAAAAATCTCGGAACCTAGAAACAAAATGATCAAGCCTATAAATAACAATGTCCATCACAAAGTACAATCAAACTTGTCTCCATAGATAAAAAATGTCCCATAAAATCAAAATTGAGGGCCTAGAGCTTAACTTGACTATCGAAAGGCACCTATTCTCAAAGGATACCAAACAAGCATACAAACGATCCAAAGGACCATAACACAACCAAAGCATTATAATACACTACTACAAACAATATGCATTCATTAGATAACATAACACATCACTTTAAAAACGAGGTAGCTAATCTCAAGAATTTCTTTTGGGTACCAACTAATAAAACCAAGCCATTATAACAATTCTTATAAATTCCCAAGCATTCACAACAAAACAACCATGTTTAAGTATTACACTAACTCATGTATTAATAATGTCAATACATATTACATCACATAGGAATCAATTATAACATCATCTAATCACTTTCAAAGTTATAAAACTCATTACATATCTCACAAAGTCCAGCTTTAAATTGAATAAACAACTATAAAAAATTAAACCCAACCTCATAACTCAATGAGATAAAATATCAAATATGTTTCTCAAAAAAAAAAATATCAAATACTTGATGTGCAAAAAGCACAACCTCAAGGCACTTAAACTTTTATGGTTCACACTTTCATTACCCATTTGTTTTAAAACAAGTTCATAGCACCTTACCATCAAAATTTCACATGCCCACCCCTCCACAACTCCAAGACTTCCAAACCCCATTACCCAAGACAAAATCGTGATTGGGTGAACGCTCAAGACCAAACCAAACTTTTCATTCCAAGTAAGAATTTCTTACATAAACCCAATAAGCTTGCTCTAGCACAAAGCCCATAGCTAGATTTTACTTAATTTTGTTAGGAAAATAGGAATTTTACCTCAAATTCCTTGCTTGGCCAAATGAGTCCCTCTCTTCCCAAAATCTTTTCTTCACAACCGGTTGTGGTGGCTTGAAAAGAAACTCATGGCTGAAGTATTTTTAGTGGAAGACCATGGAGAGAGAGAGAGAGAGAGAGAGAGAAAGGGAGGGATTCAAGTGAGAGAAAGGGAGAGGGATGGCAGCTCGAGAGAGAGAGAGAGAGAGAGAGACGTGAATGTGAAAGTGAGGGGGGCCTGACTTAAGGGGATGACACCATTTTTTTTTTTTTTTTTACTCTTCTGGTCAAAAAAGAAAAAGGAAAAGGGGATTCGTCGTTATTTAAAAAGTATCAGATTTCACATGAAAGTCAGGTACTCAATGTGTGATTAGTTTTACTCATGTTTTTAAGATTACTTTCACTTCAGGCACACTGTAGGGAGTTTATGAGAGTACTCTCTCTATTGCTGTCCGACATTTTTCTCTGTGTGTTGTGTTTTATTTGTGTGTATGTGATTTATTTATTTAATTGTTTTTGTTCAGTGTTTGTGTGTGTGTGTGTGTTTTAGATTGGTAGTAGATTGAGTTGGAGAAGAAACTATGCGGCCGAAGATATAAAATTCGGGGGTTTAGGCCCAATCCTTTTAGTCTTGTCACTTATGCTGAAGGGTGTGAAGGAACTTGCTTATGCTGTCAAAGTCACCATGGGTCCTAAGGGCTAAGGAATTCTATGGCTACCTAATCACATCATTCTTTAATTCATATTTCTGACTATTGCTATCTATGCAATTCATATCTTAAAAATAAGTTTGATTAGCATTGGTGTTTCTACTCACTTTGGGCCCAAAAATGAATCATTTGTTATATAATAGATATATGTCAAATTGCTTATTGCTTGAGTGCTGAAGATATTTGTGATTTTACTTTTTGTCTGTTTGAGTTAGTGTGATTGAAAGAATTTTAGAATTATTACTTTACAAGTCCTTTTACAGTGTATGGAAATTACTGTAAATATTTACTTCTTATCCACTAAAAAACAAGGGAAAGAAATATTTTTTTTTTAAAGTAAAGATGCCTGTTGTTTGAAGTTCTCTACATCTGCTTTCTTCATATAACAAATTTTGCAATGGATGATAGATATAGTAGGATAAAAGAAATTATAAAATCCATGCGTTTTAGTTATGCAATACAGTTTACCTTGTCCACTACCTTGAACTTAAGGCTTACATGCCAGATAGAGTATACTTTGATCTCATATGCATGGTTGGGAATCCAGATAGTCTTTTAAATTTTAAAATTGTGCTTCCAATTAGCTGTATTATTTTTCCCTATTTGTCCCTTTTTTTTTTCCTTTTAGGACATGATTTTCTTACTTTTCTTTTTGTATACAATCAAAGCATTTTTTAGTAGATTGCATAGTGTGTACTAGATTGTAAAGACTATAATCAACTGGAAGTAGGTTGATTCATGGAAGCCATTGAGATTTTCCGAAATGAGGTTAGCCAAAAGAACAGCAGAAAGCTCTGGCATGATGCTAAATTTCCAATTACCAGCTCAGGCATCAGGATAGTTAGCTCTGCCTTGATAACTCTTTAGATCCCAATATGCCAATCTCAGCAAATTTTCTGGACAACATAAATGCCATCCTCATCAAACTATCAATTACTCACTCAGGTATGTGCTAAAAGTCAATGAAATTTTAACATGTTATTCAATCCATCCATTAAATTGCACTAAAACTAAACAGAAAGATATTTAAGATTAGGTATTGGGACATTTAATTTGATAGTCATTTTCAGGTAGAAAAGAAAGCCTTCACCGAAATTTGACGCTTTAATTTGATATTTAAGATTATTGACTTGATGCAATATCCATTTTGATACGCTAGTTTTTTGTTTCAAAAAAGATGCGCTTAGTCCTAAAAGGATAGAATAGTGAAAGACAGGGACCAGAGAGAGAAGACTTCATAATTCTCTTTTTCTCACGGTAGGAAGACTTCATAATTCTCAATCAAACCAAATGTCAATATTTTTTGCCCCAAACCCCAAAAAAATGTTTTTTTAAGTGAAAGACCAATCACACAATCATGGATGTTGAAAAACTGATCATGTATTTGATTCTGATCATTCTTTTCTTCCCACCTTACATTTCCCTTGACACCTTAACATCAGACCAATCCATCAAGAATGGCCAATCTTTGATTTCCAATAAAAACAATTTTATCTTAGGCTTCTTCACCCCTGGCAACTCTAGCTAACGATATCTTGGTATTTGGTATACCAAAGTGAAAAAACAAACTGTGGTATGGGTTGCAAACAGAAATGATCCTATTAGTGATTCCACTGGAGTTCTCTCCATCAACCAATCTGGAAACCTTGTGATAAGCCAAAAACGAATTGACCCCTTGTGATAAATTAATTGATTAATTAGCCAAGTATATTAATTAATCAAATTAACATACAAACGTGTGGTAGCACAAACAAATCACCAATTAAACTAAGTGTGCAGCGGAAAAATAAATTGATACGGTGATTTGTTTACGAATGGGAAAAATCAATACGGCAAAAACCCTATCGGGTGATTTTAAGGTCACCACTTTCGAAATTCCACTATTATCACAACAAGCGATTACAAGTAAAGGAATCTCAGTACCTTATACTAACCTACAATTGAACCCTTACCCCAATACCCAATTGAACTTGTTCTGTAGTGATAATTTCTCCTTTTGATGCACGGCTCCCAGTACATGACTAACCAATTGCACGGATCCCGATACGCGACTTCAATCACCAACTAGAGAAGGTTGTTGGCTGCAAAGTTCTTCAGTTCATCCCAACGATGAAGATCCAGAAGATGCTTGGTCACAAAACCCTACGGTGCACAAACACAACAACTTCTTCACAAGAACGATGAACTAGGGCAAATTCTGTCTCTAATCACAATTTGCTTGAACAAACTTTGCTCAACACTTGTGCAACTTGTGAACATTTTGACGGCCCTTAAAATAATCCTTTTATATGTCTAGGGTTATGAGAAAAGAAAGCTCAAACACATAATCACAGATTGGAGTCAAAACAGAACTGAAAATCTGTTTTTCATAAACCTCGACAGATACCCTATCTGTCGAGTTGCTGTCGAGCCATGGGGCTGAACAGCTCTTTAAGCTTGCTAGATGGCTAGCTGTCGAGCTTTAATGACAGACACTTTTTAGCTTGAATCTTGGACAGACTTACATGGCTTCAACACTTGATCTTGAAACAAAATTTCTTGAAGTATTAAACACATTCTAGATCTACCCAAATACAAGTAAAGTGCGTTTTGTCAAAGGATTAGCCAATTACATAAAATAATGACATATGTTCCTAACAAGTGAATCACATATGTTCTAACAATCTCCCCCTTTGGCAATCTGTGACAAAACCACAACAAACAAATGAACATATAAGAGAAGTCATAAATCACTCAACTCATATTCACTTGTTGAATACAATAAAATCTATCCTAACACAAACTCTTGAAAAATTTTACAAGAAGAGAGTTTATGGCAAGTAGACTTTGACAAGCTGTATTTCTAAAACACTTTGAATAAAACTCATCAAGGCATCTTTGTGTGAAACAAAAATAATAGATTGCATACAAGTAATAAGAACCATGTGTATAAAGAGAGAGAAAAAAAAACACGTGTAAAAGTAGGTGAAAGAAACATACATCAACATATAAAGAAAATAAGTACAATGTATGTCAATAATGGTCACAAGACCCATGTACAAGAATAAATGTATCTAAAATAGAGAAAAGAAAAAGATACATGTAATCCTCATTACATCCCTCAGATAACAGCACTCCCCCTAACAAAATGGTCCTCCACTAACTCTCTCCCTAAGAATGACTACTCTCATATCCAAAACTACTCCCCCTTTTTGTCACAAGTGACAAAGGGTAAGAGTGTCAAGTAGACATCTCATCAGTAGAGCTAGTATCTCTATCATCATCATCAAAAGCATCATCGTCATCACCATCATCATCATCCTCATCCTCAGAATCAAAATCCACGGGAGGAGGTAGAGGAGAAGCCTTAGGAGCAAAGCCACCCATGATCGCCTGCCGCCGTGTAATACGACCGACACGAACGTTCACCTGATACAGCTCTATAGAGAGTGTATCAAGGCGAGCATCCATGCGCTGCAGTTGCGCTATGATGTCCCCAAGTGACACATCACTCGTAAAAGAGGAGGGAGCAGATGTGGATGGAGCAGAAGAGATGGAGCCGAACAGGAGGGAGGAGCTGCTAAATCTGACTGCCGTGACCTAAACTGCACCTTGCTATGTTTAATGGTAACAGCGTCTATGGCACACATGACAGAAAAGTGGGCGGAAGAGGGAAAAGGAACAAAAAAATGGCATAAAATCCGCATGATAGCCGAAGGGAAAATGAGCTTATCACGGGTAGCCATATCCATAAACACATCTATAATAGAAAGAATAAAATGTGAAGGAAAATCTATAGTGAGGTGCTCTAACAAAGAAAGCAAAAATCGAGCACGAGGCTCTGTGATAGGGTTATAGTAAGAGAGTGGGTGCAAAAAAAAAAAGTCATCACCATGTTTATGAATCTAGGACCTTTAGCAAAGGCCTTACATGGTGTAAACTGACGATTACCCCAATTTGAAGGGCGCTCGCAGAAAAAAGAGATCATCTCGTCTTTGGACACAATCCTCAGATGCTCACATCCGGGGTAGTCAAGATGCTCTACCCTCAGAACATGGAGCACATCCGCAACAAGCTACGGTATGACAACAATGCACATACCTCGAATGCGAGTATGAAAGAGAGGTACTAAAGAATCAAGTCCATGCATGTTAGAGTAAAACTCCTGGATCAGCATGGATGGACATGTGACCGGGATGTCACACAGTGACTCCCAACCCCGACTGTGAATGACATCGGGAAGGTTAGTGTCAGCGAAATCCGCCAAAATGACTCGGCGTTCCGAATGAACACCTCGTCAAAAAAAGTTCTCCGAGAAGTCCTTTCGGGCATCCTTATCATGAAACCGGATATGAAAAGGAGTAAGATTAGAGAAAGATGATGCCCCAGAATGAAGAGGGTTCCGGGACGGAGCGGATTTACGTTTTGGTGCTATAAACCTGACTAACGTAAACAAAAAAGAGAGGGAGAGAGAGAGAGAGAGAGAGAGAAAGACAATCAAAAAAGTCCCAACACATTTCAAATATAACAAGTATATTGAAAATAGAGCATGTATGCATGGGGAATGCATGAACATGTGACATACAAAAGAAATTGTATCATAGGCTCACCCAATCCAATCCTACCAACACACAATCAATTTGCACACAACTAAATGCACGATAATACTGTTATAATGCACATAAGATGCAATGCATGAAGTTTTAAGATCACATAAGCAAATCCCAACCCAAAAATTTCACCAAAACTTCATCAATTTTGAAAAATCCCAAAATTTTTCAAAAACCCCAAAACCTAGGTTTCAAAACATGAAAATGCATGAAAACGAGAGATTCGAAGCTTACCAAGTGGGAAAAAAAAAAATGCTTGAAGAAACCTTGAGGAAGAAGTTTGGAGTGAGTGAGAGAGGTTTGGGAAGAGAAAACTTGAATCTATCGAGAGAGAGATCGAGTGAAATGAAAACCAGATCTCACAGAACCTATATATAGAGGTTCAGTAAATCTCGACCGCTAGAGGTGTCGAGAGGTGTCGAGACATCTGTCAAGGAAGGTGTCGAGAAAAACAACGTTGACAAATGCAGCTGTCGAGAAGGTGTCGAGGAACAAAGCAAAGACACAAGAACAGAAGCTTGATCAATCCACCAGCTGTCAAAAGGCTATCAAGGATCCAGGAACTTTCTCGATCGATTCACCTAGCTGTCAAGGATTTGTCGAGATTGCGATAAGAAAAAGCTTAACTTGGGCTTCCATGCCTGTGCGACTTAGGAGGAGGATGCTACGCTCGGCCTGGTCTGCAGTATCCCCCGAGCCGGTAGACATTTGCTCGGCAACTCTTTACCTCTTCCAGACCCGTCCAGTTTGAGGAGGAGGTGGGGAGGGAGGCGCTTGACTTTGGCTTTGAGGGGGTGGCTGCTGCACGGCTTGTCTCGCGCTGGGCACGAAACGGTCTATTGTCATAGTCCTCTGGGTCACCATATCTTCACTAAGGTAGGGTTCAATATCTGAAAGGTCGGTTATGTTAAAAAAAATTGGTCGGCTTCCTCTACGGGAACCTCGGGTTCAGCAAGTTCCTCTAGCTGTGCAAGATCTTCTTGGACAGGAGCTTCTTCTTGAACAGGTGCGTGGGCAAGCTCTCGGAGACGTCGGGACACATGCTTCGCCGACTCGTCCCGCAACGGTGCAAGTTCGTCTGAGCAAGTGTATCGCCTACCCAGTTCCCGAGCTTCTCCAACTGTAAATTTCGACGAAAGGAAGTTCGTGTGCCAAACGTCAATGTATGACAAAAGGGGGCTATCAACCAAGAGCGCTTGTTTGAAGGACTGCCAGGTGGAATAGACAGGTTCAACTCCGAGAATTAGATGTGATGCTCGGAGCTGTCTGTCCCAATGAACGTAAATCTTGGACCGATATACAAAATTCAGGTCCCTGATGTGGACTGTCTTGATATCCGGGACAAACACTTTACCCTCTGCAAAAAGAATATATATATATATATATATATATACACATTCATACAAGAAAATGAGATACAATGTTAGTGTCCAAATAGATAAAACTACCACAAGTAGAAAGACAGTTAAGTTAGAGATCGGTACGAACCCACTTCACGCTGTGAGAGCGGGGGGGGGGGGGATTTCTCCGGCAAACCAATTGCCGCGCACTCGGATGAAATCCCCAGCTGAATTCCTATTTGAATCAGGTAGGCATTATATCAGCCATACCCGTGTATCTCTAACTTTTAAGTAATAATTGGTATTCTTATTTACACAAAGACTGTACATGTGGTTTATATCATGATGGTCCAATTGTAAATCAAATGTATGGTTCAACCTACTAACACAACTAACTACCCGGTAAAAATTGGGGGGGGAGTTAGTCAGGGCACAGCCCATAATACCTAAGTGTGCTAACTAAGAGAGGATCCACGGGAAACCTAACCCCGCCTTCTAGAATCACCATTAAGGGGAAAAAAGCAGTACCATGCCCTCTGTGGAGAGCAATTTCGCTCTCGTGATAGTACACCACTTCCACATCATCGGGGATATCAAACTTTTGCCTAAATATGGCTAAAGATGCCGCAGTATCCAGAAGAAAGGCAAAACCCATTTTAAAGTTTAATACTGAAGGAAGAAACTCGAAGAAAGAAGCTGAAGTAAGAGGAGGGCGTAGAAAACTTACTTTGGACTCTAGGGAAGAAAGGGTCTCTAGACTAGTGAGTAAGCGCACAAATGAATGCTCAGCAGAGAGTAAGCTCAGGAAATAGGGAGTGAAAAAGTGAAAGAACGTTTTGTAATGAACTATTTATAGAGGCCAAAAGAGGAGAGAGAGATGTTTAATCAGCAATAAAGAGGCATGATTAACGAAAAACTCAACGAATGCCAATGACAATCAACACGCGCGTCGCCTCGATTCACGAGCCGTCAGGTAATAATGACAACTGAACCTGGCGCCCCGAAACAGCACGTCTTTTGAGAGCATTAATGGGTTGTTGTAACCGCCCAAGTCTCTACCTGTTAAATCTCCTCAAACGAGAATGCCTTTTAAGTTCCTTGATTCTTCCCGGTAGACGGGCATGAATCAAGGCGGAGCTAATGTATGGCACCGAGGTACCCAGATTCAATTGGGCCTTGGATTTAGAACCAGCAACATAGCCCACATCTCCAAACTCTTTCTACTCAACCCTCACAAACTACAAGCCCAAGTTTCATCACCTGACCATTGCTCTGCAAAACGCTCCCGAGTAATAAAGAAAGACTAACGTCCGTACACACCATAGCATGCTTGGCAGTTCCCAAGAAACATCACTACCGAGCATTCCTACTTGAGTTGGAACTAAGTTCCAAGGTCACATTCGCCACATTCCACCTAGGGATGGCAATGGGGCGGGGCGGGGCCCAAGGATGGGGTCTTCGTCCCCGCCCCACATGGTTTTGTCTTGCCCCATCCCCGCCCCGCATGATGGGGAATACTTTCTCACCCCATCCCCGCCCCTTGGGGCCCCACGAAGCCCCGTCCCACCCTGTAAAACTCTACTTTTTGTTAATTTTCCCTACAACTAGTACAATTTTTTTAATGAAACCTATTTCATTAATAAAAATATACTTGAAATTACAACTAAACTTATTCCATCAAATCAAATCAATTTTTAGAAAAAAATTGAATAATATATCCAAGTGTTTAACAAGACAATCATTAAAAAATAAATAAATAAATAAAAATCTCATAGTATAACACAACAAAATAAAGGCAGAGTATCACATTGGGTAGAATAAAATATGCTAATATTAATATGTTTGTTTAAATAGTAAGGTTTTATGGTATGAAAATTTTACAATTATAACCTTTAGTAATGCGGGGCGGGGCGGGGCGGGGCGGGGACGGGGAGGGGCAGGGTGGGTCTAAAAAGCCTAAACCCATCCCCACCCCGCCCTGTGGTGCGGGGCTAAAATCTTGCCCCATCCCCTCCCCACAGCCTTTGTGGGGCGGGGAAAACCCACGCGGGGCGAAGCGGGGAGGGGCGGATTAAGCGGGGCGGGGAAAAATTGTCATCCAATTTCCACCCCCACCTAACCACCCATTTACAACTAATGATATTGGACCCTCAATTGCACTAACTATGGTTGTAATCATGGTCTCTCCACTAATCCAGAGCTATAAATATAAGAAGATGGAAAGGAAAAAAGATTTTTGAAAGGTTCACAAAAAATAGAGAGTAGAGAGAAACAATGATTCTAAAAGAGAGAGGAGTATCTACGTTGAGTCTCTGTGCTGAAAACGACCCAAAGTAGGAAATCCTAAGCCCACCCTACAAGTAAGTTGTGAGCCCAAGTGAGGTCAGGCCCAACAGTCTCACCTTCGGCACGCACAGTGCTAAATTTTAAATTTTTTAGCACCTTGCTATAGTAAGATGTTATTACTAACACCTTACTGTAGCAAGTTGCTACTCATTTTTTATTATTCTTTATTCCCCTTCTCTCTCTCCCCTCGATCTCACTCTTTGCTCTCTCTCAAAAAGAATAAAAAATGATAAATAAATAATATTTCAATAAAGTGGTAAAGTGATGTATTAAATACTATAAAGATGATTTTTTAGATACTAAGGGTCTGTTTGGATAGAACTTATTTTGCTGAAACTTAAAACTGAAAACTGAAAACACTGTAGCAAAATAATTTTTAAATGTGTGAATAGTGCTGTGGGACCCATTTTTAATGAAAAAGTTGATAAAAAGTGTAATTTGTGGGTCCGTGAACAGTGCATATGTGCACTGTTCACTGCAGAAAGTCAACAATTGCGGTTACTGTTCATTGAACAGTAACCGCAATACTCCAAATGAAAACGCGTGAAAAAAAAAAAAAAAAAAAAAAAAAAACAGAAACGCAACGCAAACGCAAAAAGCTGGATCCAAACCCAGCCTAAGTGTTTGTTTGGATTCAGCGGCCATGTTTTGCGTTTCAGCGTTTTGCACTTTTTTTTTTTTTTTAACCAGCGCATCCCATGAACAGTGCAAATAGGCAAATGAACAGTTATTTCATTAATGAACTGTAACCGAAATATATATTTTTTTTTATTTTTTTCAGTTTTCAGCAAAATAAGTGGTATCTACTAAATTTTTTTAGACTCTTGATGAAAATGTTCTTAATAGGTGGAACAGTGGAAGAGGGTTAAAACTTAAAAGGCTGGAACATTCTATTTTTATTGTTAGTCACCTGGGGCTCAAAAAACAAAACAAAGAAAAAAAATTCAAATTTTAAAACAGAACAAACAAAAAAATTTTAAATAGAGGACATAGCATTAGGGAGGCTGAAAAGTACATTACTTGTACAGCACACAAATAAAAAAGTAAAGGCAGATTGGCAGGACCAAAAACCCACCAGAAGAAAAGAAGAAAAAGAAGAAGAAGATTAAAAAAAAAAAAACAAGAAGGGTCCGAAAACCACAAGAAGAAGAGGAAGAAGAAGGAGGAGGAGGTAGGATTTTTTATCTCCTTGTTTAACACCTTACTACCGCACCATTCCCAATATATATATATATATATATATATATATATAAATATTTTTTTTTCTCTTTTGCTATCGTGGTCAAAAAAAGAAATGGGAAAAGGGGATTCACCGTTATTTAAAAAGTAAACGATTTCACATGAAAGTCAGGATTTTAGGTACTCAATGTGTGATTCTAAGTAGGGGTGTGCGCGGTTCGGTAGGCTCGGTGTTTTGCCAAATTTATTATCGAACTGATAGACGTCGGTTTTCTTATAATTAGAATCGATGCATACTGCTTAAAGTCGGTTTTCCGACATATTGCGGTGCGGTTTTTTGCAGTAGGTTTAATCGGTTTGGTCGGTTTGAAACTTTTTTTTTTTTTTTTTTTTTTTCAGAAAATACAAACACAAAAGTAAAAACTAAAAACATCACAAATAATTTTTCACAACAACCTGCCATACAAAAAAACATATTCCAACTCATACTTATACAAATTATACTCAATTACTCATTACTCAACATTACTCAATTAGGCAATCAGGACCAACAATGAAAAAGCCAATACAATAAGAAAACCCCAAATTTAATTTAATAACTAAATAAAATAAATAAATAAACGAAAACATGAGTAAAAGGCCAAAGTAAGAGAGAAAAACAAAAAATGCTGAAATCCTGAAAGGGTCAAATTGAAAAAGAAATATCACCCGGTGAAAAATGCCAAAAATGCCAGAAATATCACAAATGCCAAAAATCAAATTGCTAAAAAATGCCAAGAACAAAAAACGTTAGATAGATCATAGTTCACAGATGGACTTGGACAGTTGGACTCGAAGTGAGAGAGAGAATCTTTAAAACGGCATGGTGAGAGATGGAGAGTGGAGACATGGAGTTATCGGTGGAGTGGCTGCTGGCAGCGAGGCGGTCAACCGATGACTGGTGAGGCGATGAGACAGAGACATGGCAGACAATGACTCGAGAAGAGTCATCACCCAGCAAAGCCCAGAGGCGAAAGAGAGACTAAGAGGGTTAAGGACGAAGACTGAGAAAATAATGAATTTATACCTGGGAGTTAGGGCTAGGGTTGTGGACAAAATGTTGTCGTTTTCTTTTTTTTTTCTTTTTTTAACTAAGTGAAATGACGCAGTTCCGATATATATATATAGATTAGATTTATCAGTCGGTTCGGTTTTTTGAATCGGTTTTAGACTTGCATTCCGACTTCTGTACCGCACCGGCGTCGGAACTGGGGTTCCCCTCCGTTCACCGGCCTCAGCTCCATCGGTCGGCTCCAGCGGCGATGCGGTATTGTCAGCGCCGATCGGTTGGGTCGGTGCTGGTCGGTTTGTGCACACTCCTAATTCTAAGTTCAACTCATGTAGTCAATTATGTTATCCTGTTGAGTTTGACTGATCAATATAAGAAATTACAAAATCCATGTCTAACATAAAATTCATGCTTCAATGCCTCCGGTCCCTATACGCAATTCTGGTTGACTTGTGATGCTTGGCTTATTGAGTTGGAGCAAAATCCTTTTTGATAGGCTGCTTCTATGTTTGAAAAAAGAGAGGCGTGTAGTCCTAAAAGAAACAATTAGTCAGCGATAGGTATCAGAAAGAGAGAACCTCAGAATATTCTCTCTCTCTTTTCTTGTAAGAAGACTTCATGCCCCAAACCCCCAAACCAACCACCCCCTCCCAAAAAAAAAAGGTTATTTCAAGTGAAAGACCACTGCACACAAACATGGTCCCTGAAACCATGGTCATGCCATTGATTCTGATCGTGCTTTTCTTCCCATTTTGCACTTCCGTTGACACCTTAACACCAGACCAATCCATCAAGGATGGCCAGTCTTTGATTTCCAACAAAAATAATTTCGCCTTAGGCTTCTTTAGTCCCGGCAATTCTAGCTACCGGTATCTTGGTATTTGGTTTGTCAAAGTGCCAAATCAAACTGTAGTGTGGGTTGCAAACAGGAATGATCCTATTATTGATTCCTCCGGTGTTCTCTCCGTCAACCACTATGGAAACCTTGTCCTCCATGACAGTTCTAACCGTCTTCTTTGGTCTACCAATGTGTCTGTCCAGGGGACAACCTCCTCTGTTGCACAGCTTCAAGTTCAAGATTCAGGAAATCTGGTATTGGTCCAAGGCAATAACAAAAAGGTTATATGGCAAAGCTTTGATCATCCTACAGACACACTGCTTCCAGGCATGAGGCTTGGGTTGAATCGGATAACTGGGTTAGACAGGTTCTTGACATCTTGGAAGTCACAAGATGACCCCGGAACTGGGGACTACTTCTATAAGATGAATCCTACTGGCTCTCCACAGGTCGTCTTGTATAAGGGTTCGACTTTATATTGGCGGTCAGGTCCATGGCCGTGGCACACATCATCATCAGCAGCAATAGCCTCATCGGGTTTTAAGTATTATTCTGTTAACAACGAAGATGAGGTATCTTACAACTACTTTTTTGATGACCCCTCTATCATTTCTAGAGTAGTGGTTGGCAACTCTGGATCACTCCAGAAACTTATGTGGAATGATGGTGATCTTCAATGGAAGGAATTCTGGTCAGCACCTAAATACCGTTGTGAGGACTATAGACACTGCGGTGCATACGGTAAATGTGGTCCCGAGTCTGCTGACAGTTTTAATAAGTTTGAGTGTACGTGTTTGCCAGGGTATGAACCCAAGTCTTGGAAGAATTGGTACCACAGAGATGGTTCTGGGGGGTGTGTGAGGAAGCAGTTGGGGTTGTCGATGTGTGGGAATGGAGAAGGGTTTGTGAAGGTGGAGCTTTTGAAGGCTCCTGATTCATTTAATGCAGTTTGGATGGACAAGAGTATGAGTAGCTCAGAGTGCGAGCAGGCATGCTTGAGAAATTGCTCTTGCACAGCTTTTGTAAGCATGAATATTGATGGGAAGGGGATGAGTTGTTTGGCATGGTATGGTGAATTGATTGACGTTTGGGAGAATTCATATGAAAGGTGGGATCTAAATGTACGTGTAGATGCAACTGAGTTAGGTGGCCTTCTCCACTTGCATTTTCGTAAATTTTCATTTCTGCCTATTTCACCTTACAAATCGTGGACTGATTTTTTTTTTGTCCTTCAGCTACTTACACAAGGAAGTCCAATGGTTTTCTTGGCCACAAGAGGAAGCTGGTTATTACAGTAATTTCTGTTATGGTGACATTGTTTCTGGTATGCTTGGTAGCCCATATATGCCTAATGAAGAAGAGGAAAACAAAAGGTAACAAAATCACTTCCATTGTATATATATATATAAAATCAAGAGTCATTTTAGTAGACCACTTGAGCTATATAAATGCTCAATTGCAAAATTATAGTCAGCAATGTCTATCACTATGTTCTAGGACAGTGAAGAGAAAATTGCACAATCAATCATTATATTTTACCGGTACCATGGACTATTTGGAGGGAAATGAGCTAGAGGAGAATAGTAAACATCCAGATTTATTGATCTTTAATCTAAGCTGCATAGTTGCTGCAACTGACAATTTCTCTCCAGTCAACAAACTAGGACAAGGTGGCTTTGGTTCTGTTTTTAAGGTAAAGTTACAATTCATAATGGCATCGTTGAAAGTTGATATCTTGCATAATTTCCTTTCTTTTTCAATTTCCATTATTGTGTGAGTGTGAATGCAGGAAAATGATTTACATAAGCTAAGACATAAGTTATTGAAGAATCAGATTGTGGCATTCAACTCAATTGCTTTGAAGTAATTGTTATGAGTTATGACTAAGCTTAATTTTGGATCATGGATTCAGGGTCAATTATCTAATGGACAACAAGTAGCTGTAAAAAGGCTATCCAACAGTTCAGGACAAGGAATAGAGGAATTCAAAAATGAAGTTATGTTAATTGCAAAACTTCAACATAGGAATCTTGTCAAGCTTTTTGGTTGTTGCATTCAGGGGGAAGAAAAGATGTTGATTTATGAGTACATGTCCAACAAAAGCCTAGACTTCTTCATTTTTGGTACAACTTCTTTCTATAAATCTATTGCATTCATCTGTTTTATTTGGACTACATACAACCAAATATTTTTACACTATTTAATCACATTTTGAGTATTTTGGAGTTAAATTTTATTGTAGACCATACAAGAAGTTCATTGCTTAATTGGGGGAAACGCTTTGAAATCATTATTGGGATCGCTCGTGGGATTTTGTATCTTCATCAAGACTCAAGATTAAGAATTATACATAGGGATCTTAAAACTAGCAATGTTCTCCTAGATGGTGAGATGAATCCAAAAATTTCAGATTTTGGGATAGCTCGTATATTCAAAGGGGACCAAATTCAAGACAAGACAACTAGAGTTATCGGAACATAGTAAGTACACATGTGCACACAAAGCCTTGCACACTTTCCACACATACAGAAAATGAAGGCTTATGTGAACTTTAACTTTATTTTTAATACTATTCACATGCAGTGGTTATATGTCACCAGAGTATATAATATTTGGAAAATTTTCAACAAAATCAGATGTCTTTAGTTTTGGTGTCATATTGTTGGAGATCATTAGTGGCAAGAAGAATAACAGTTCTTATCAAACACACCCTTCCCTAACTTTGATAGGGCATGTAAGTAACAAAAAATTAACAGTCTTTTCCATTTTTATTTATAATACAACCCCTTTTGGATAATGCTATAAACCATACAGGTTTGGGAACTATGGAGAGAAGGTAGAGCCTTGGATATAGTTGATTTATCGATTACTAGGTCATTTGTTTCTCATGAAGTATTGAGATGCATTCAAATTGGGCTCTTATGTGTACAAGAAGATGCAACGGATCGACCAACAATGTTTGCAATTCTTCTCATGCTAAGTTGTGAAACAACTCTTCCTTCTCCTAGACAACCTGCTTTCGTTTTTAGAAGACCTACCAATGATTTGGGATCAGTCACAAGAAAGGGGTTTTATTCTATAAATGATGTGACAATAACTATGTTTGAAGCTCGCTAAAAGGTAAAGATTGCTGCATCTAAATTGCTTCTATAATGATTTATGGGAACAGTTAACATTTTACTCTGTTTATAAGTACAAATATAATTCTTTTCTTTTTTTTCTTCTTTCTTTCCTTTTGTAGCAGGTCCAAAAGTAAAATATAAATGTTAGTGAATACAACCTACTTCATAGGACTGTACTTTCCCCTAACCTTTGAAGATATATAACTGCAGCGCAAGCCTCATATGCTAATAAGTAATAATTGAAACATATTAGAGAATGATGTAACCTACAGACAATTTCCTGTGCTCCAAGCATAAGAACTTTTAGGAAAGCTAAAAGGCAAACATGCACTCTGTGATGGATAGTACTGTAGGAACAATGTTCTTTTAATTTTTCAAGTAAATATCCTCGTCATAATCAAATGACAGGACTATGTTTGCTGTTTATTCTCACTTATTAATAACTCATTTAATCTAATCACCTGAAACCCTTGGATATTTTGATTTTGTAATGTATGTCAAGTCCAGGTTTCATAGGCCTAAGATGCATCTCAAAAGAAGGCAGTTGTTTATGAGTAATTCGTAATTTTGACATCCATTCAATCGATTGAAAGATGATGTTTGAGGGATGTTGACTTTGATAGTGGCTCGATGCATAGAAAATTGTGAAACCAAAATCTAATTATGTTAATTAAGTCGATTGTTGCCTTGTTTTTCAGTCCCTACATGACATCATATAAAAGGCTTATTATAGCATGACTTCAACAAGAGGTTTAGAGAGAGAGAAATCCTAAACGTCATTTTGATCAACCTATGATTCAAAAGTCTTTATTCAACAATGGAGTTGGTATTTTGGTGATTAAAAGCTAAAGTCACAGAGTCTATTATCTAAATACATTGCAGCAGAGAACAAATTTTTATGGTGGTCCTTGGAGTCATTTAGGGGGTCTAATTGTGATTATAGATGTAGATCGTGAGGGAAGGGAGAGAAGGGATTAATAGGGAAGAGTCCAAAAGGTCTAAAACTAATATTGGTGAGAAAAAAAAAAAATTTTAGAAAGAGAAAAATTTTTTAATAATAGTTCAAATTAAAATCAATATCAATTTATCATAAATGATTTTTTTGTGAAAGTGTAGTAAAAATATTATGAGTGTAGTTTTTAGAAATGAATGAAAAAAAAAATTGATTTAAGTATTATGAAGTAGTTGATTTAAGTATGAAATAAACTCTTTTATATATACATTGTCCTTTTTGGTAATTTACCACTCAAACCGCCATTTTTATATGTGCTAGTCAAACATTTAACTTTTTCAAAAAACACTTTTTGACAGTTTTTACTGAACTCTTAACTTTTTCAAAAACCTCAATTTTATAACATATTTTTTAAAATTTCTATTTTTTTAAAAAAATATAATATCAAAAAACTAAACCAAACTCACCATTTGTCTTGGCTTAAAAGTTTGAAAACACCCATCGAAAAAAGGGGAAAAAAAAAATCTTGAAAACTATTCCTTTCCTTACTCATTACTCAAACTGTACTTCATTGATCAAAGTTTTCATATAGAAGTAAAAGTCAATTGAGATCTCGTCAAAAAGTTTATGTCATCAGTAATTGCACGTTCTTCCCTTTAAATAAAAATGCTTTTGAGTACGAAAACCAATCAGGTCATCTTTACTAAAACAAAAAGTTCAGTAACCAAAAAAAAAAAAAAACAAAACAAAACAAAACAATTTTTATCACAACTTTTCTTATAAGTAACAATGATTGATGGATAAAAAGTGACAGATTTATATAAGAGTGATAAACAATTAATCATAGTCTACTACATAAGAGAATTGCAACAAAAATTGTGAATTTATTTAGCACAAACCCAAAAATAAATTGTATTAATCTAGGCTATCTAGCACAAAAACTGTCAAAGAAAACGAAGATGAAATGGATGAAGAGAGAAACACAGAATCATGGGTTTGTCTGGTGCAAAATTATGTTTGCAGTCTCGGAAGTGGAGGAGGCAATGGCGGCGGCAGGTCTACCATGGGAAGTTGCTAGTGGTCCTGTGGGTTTATATGCAATTATGAAATCTGGTCACTTGTGATCAATTAATGAACCTCAAGTGTTCGACAATGTACTTTTAAATACTATATGACAGTATATGGTTCAATTGCTATTCATCTTTAATGGCTTAATGCACATACTTTTCAAAGGGTATGTCTAATTTTAGATAAGTATTATGCTTCTCACATTTGGTCAAACAGAATTTTTAATTTTACCAAATTATTTATTTATTCACAAAATTTGATTCCCTCATTATAATATGAAGGATTTTAGTGTCCTACTTAAAAGTTTAGTTTTGATTATCTTCACAAGCTATTCAATAGCTACCTAATGATGAAAATTTGTGATCTTTGCTTAAGATTTGTTGATGCAAAGATTACGACAGAGGAGAAACTAAGCGAAGAAGAAAATTGAACAGAAACTATGAAATCTTAACTAACTTTGAGACCAACTCTAGCAAATTGAACTGACTCATAACAGCTTTTTTAACGAACTCACTATAACGGCTACATTAGATGACACCGTTTGGTGCTTTATATTTAAAAAGCTTTGTGTTCATCAAAAAACAAAAAGCTTTGTTAAAACGTCATTGTTTGTACTAGTAGTAATATCATGTAGACAGGTCTTTCTGTTTTATTGACGGCACGTGAGGCCTAATAAAAAGTATTACCATTTGATTTATTATTATTATTATTATACTAAAATTCAAATTGTATTTTTTAAGTATGACTGAAATTTAGTCATCTGACTTTACTTTCATTTAATTGAGTTCTCTAAATTTGAAATTTATTCAATGTAGACATTTTGTCCAATTTTGTAAGAAAAAATGTCATTAAATATACAATTAACTAATGGAAAAAAATTGAAAAAAAAATATCACATAGAAAATTTATAAAATTAATAAATAATTTTATAGATTTTTTTTCCATGTGAAAATAATATTTTTTTAATAACAAAATTTTTAATAAAATTTGACAAAATACTTGAATTGAATAAATTTAAAAAATAGACTCAATTGAACGAAAGTAAACTTAAAGAATAGCAATACCAACTTTGGGTTGAATTAGCATTTTAGCCTTTTTACTATATATATATATATATATATATATATTTTTTATGCACATTTATTATGTTGCTTCTGTTGGGCCTAAAACGACGTTGTCTTTTTTTTTTTGAGAAACCAGACAAAACGTTTTGGTCTTCTTGTTTAACACCTTACTGCCACACCATTCCTAAATGGGAAAAGGCGATTCACAGTTGGAGAAGAAAATATGCGGCCGAAGATATAAAATTCGGGGTTTAGGCCCAGTCCTTTTAGTCTTATCACTTGTGCTAAAGGGTGTGAAAGAGCTTGCTGATATTGTCAAAGAATTCCTTAGGGTCCTACGGGCTAAGGAATTCTATGGCTACTTAATCACACTATTCTTTAATTCATATTTCTGACTAAATTTTAAAATTTATGACCCGTGTGGCTTTTCCCTATTTGTCATATTTTAAATTCATTCAAGACATGGGTTTCAATCTTTTCTTTTTGGATAAAAGCAAAGCATTTAGTGGATTACATATTATGTACTAATCTATATATACCTAAAAGTTGAAGTGTAGCATTTATTATTGCTACGCTCTAGTTGAGCCACATCAGCGTCCACCTCATTATCATTTTCTTTCCAATTTTCCTATAATTATTTTTAACATTTACTTTTTATTTTATTTTAATATTTACACTTTTTCCAACCTTTCTCTATCTTTACCTTTTCATCTCCCCACTACCCTCTACATAAATACTATTCTTCTTCTTCTCATCTCTCCACTACCCTCTACTTAAATATTATTCTTCTTCTTTTTTTTCATCTTCCTTTATTTTGTCTCTTCTTATTCACACTCTCTTATTATAAATTTGTAACTATCTATTCCATTCTGTTCATGGTTTTCTCTCACAAAAAAAAGGTTCTCTCTCTCTCAAATTTTTTGATGAATTTTTTATACATTCTTCTATTTATGCCAAATTACTAATCCTTGGGAATCCTTTCTTCTTCTTTTTTTATTTTTTATTTTTTCTTTTCTATACTAGAATCATTATGCTCATTTTCTCACTTAATTTAATTGGGTAGTTTGCCAGAATTCAAAAAAAAAAATTCTCTCTCTTTCTCTCTCAATGTTTCGATGAATTTTTTTATACATTCTTCTATTTATACCAAATTACAAATCTTTGGGAATTCTTTTTTTTTTTTTTTTTCTACACTAGAATCATTATGCTCATTTTCTCACTTAATTTAATCAGATAGTTTGCCGGAATTCAAGTAAAACCAGATGATAAGGAATTTTACAGCTCCAGTTGAGCCACATCAACGTCCACCTTATTATCATTTTCTTTCCAATTTTCCTATAATTATTTTTAACATTTACTTTTTATTTTATTTTAATATTTACACTTAACCTTTCTCCACCCTTACCTTTTTATCTCCCCATTATCCTCTACATAAATACTATTCTTCTTCTTTTTATCTCCCCACTACCCTCTACATAAATATTATTATTCTTCTTTCTTTTCATCTTCCTTTATTTTGTCTCTTCTTATTCACATTCTCTTATTATAAATTTGTAACTATCTATTCCATTCTATTCATGGTTTTCTCTCACAAAAAAAAAAAAAAAAGGTTCTCTCTCTCTCTCAATTTTTTTGATGAATTTTTTATACATTCTTCTATTTATGCCAAATTACTAATCCTTGGGAATCCTTTCTTCTTTTTTTTTCTTTTTTTTTTTCTTTTCTAAACTAGAATCATTATGCTCATTTTCTCACTTAATCTAATTGGGTAGTTTGCTAGAATTCAAAAAAAAGTTCTCTCTCTCTCTTTCTCTCTCAATGTTTCGATGAATTTTTTATATGAATTTTTTTATACATTCTTCTATTTATGCCAAATTACAAATCTTTGCTAATTCTTTTTTTTTTTTCTACACTAGAATCATTATGCTCATTTTCACACTTTATTTAATCGGGTAGTTTGCTGGAATTCAAGTAAAACCAGACAATAAGGAATTTTACAACATTGGAGAACGCCTAAATATATACCAGCCAAAAGTTGAAAGTTAGCAAATTAGTGGAGCCATGATTAAGCTTCAAACGGGATTGATGGTATTGCCAATGTTCTTTAATTAGCATCCTTATTTCTATTTCTCTATATATGTTTCCTAGAATTAGTATTAGTCTCACTTTTATTTTCTCTATTATATTCTAGGTAAACCAAGAGTTCTTTAAAACTCCACATTGGTTAATGCCATTTAGATTTGTTTTTTAAATTGTTTTTTTTTCTCTTTATTGTTAAATGTTATCCTATTTTTGTTCTTTCTTATAACTCTAATTAATGTTGATGGTTCTGTTTTTTTTTTTGGTTAGTTAAAGTTGATGGTTCTTTCTTACAGAGAAAAGAAAAAATTGAAAACAGTTGAATTCCATATAAACCTGTACCTAAAGGGGATAGAAGCCTTTGTTTATTTGATTAGAGACAATATATTAAAGGGGCATATCATTTGGCCATTGCATTGCATTTCTTAGAGGTTAAAAGATAAAGCTCGTCATTATAGGAAAACATTTTGGGTGGGGATAAGGGCGTCATTTTGTTTGCTCTAAGAGTAACAAAAGATCCTATTATAAAGGAAGCCCACAATCATATCACATGCTTATTACACTAACCATGAGCACAACCCATTATTCTTTCTCACCATGTTTCTACTGCATTTGCATTTAGCAACCTAAGATTAGAATTTATTCCCAATAGAAGACTTGTAGAATCATTTAGTTTTTATAAGAAACTAGCGACAGACTTGCGCAATGTGTGGGAATATAAATATTATGCAATGAAGTGTAATATATAAAAAGTAACAATTACTCCAAGCATTGTCTTGTTTTCAACCCAAAAAAAAAAAGATTTTTACACTTATTTTTTAAAATCTTTTTATCTCTACGAATATATCATTTAATTTTTTTTTTTTTTTTGGTGTATTTCATTAATATTTTTTAAGGTGAACCTTATTCTTCTAACTTTGTTTTAGTGTGTTACATTTGCTTAATATACAACTCATCTCTTAAGGAATAAGGAAATTATCATAATAATAAAAAATCATCACAAAATTACAATGTTAACTTAACCAAAATTAAAATAAAACTAAAGAAATAAAAATTAGATTTTATAATAATTTATTAGTCAAAAAAACTGGTAGGCATATTCAAATTCCTATTTCCAAAAACAACAAAGTGTTAATCCAAACCAAAATTCAATCAAAACTATAAAAGGGAAAGAAAAGGCTTTCTGATGGGAAATTAAAAAAACACATATTAAAAAACCATCAATCTTAATTAGAGTTATGAGAAAAAACAAAAATCTTTTATGTGCAATTGTTCTCTTTATTGGTATTTATTGTTATATATATAAATATTTATATATATATATATATATATATTTCTTTTTTTTTTTTTACTTTTTTTTCTCATCTTATGTTATTCAACATTTAAATTCAATCACATCTTCCACATCATTAAATTATTTATATTTTCTCTCTTTTTTTATTTTTAATAATTAAACATGGAATATTTTATTTAAATTCAAATCAATAAAATTATCCTTAAAAAATTGTACTTTTTTTTTTTTTTTTTTTTTTTTTACATTTACACTTTGTCCAAGTTTTTTCCTTACCTTTATCTTTTCATCTCCCCACTACCTTCTACCTTAATATCACTATTCATCTCCCCACATCTTCCATATCATTAAATTATTTATATTTTTCTCTCCTTTTTATTTAAAAAAATTAAAATTTTAAATTTTTAGTTAAATTCAATAAATAAGTGTCCTCATAAAGTGGAGTAATACTAGGGACACACTCATTCTCAAACTCAATACGTCAGAGGAAAAATATAATACAAAACAAATGCCAATTGGGAAACACTAAATTAAAAAAAAAATAATAATAAGGATATCAAACCAAATATAATATAAAGAATAGTTATGGATATATTAACTTAAGGGTAGCAAAATTAAATGAAAAAAAAAAAAAAAACTACCATGCATATTTAATGCAATAAAATCATCATCAAATTTTGGAAAACAGTAGGTTGCTGAGAGAGAGAGAGAGAGAGAGAGAGAGAGAGAGAGAGAGAGATGGTAAAGAAAAAAAAAACAAATGTCAACTAGTAACTATTAATTGGAAAACAAAGAGGTTGTAAGGAGAATTAAAAATAAAAAATAAATATGACCAATATTAAGAACATTAAAACTTTACAGTGCAATAAAATCAATTGTTACATTTACTTAAAAAATTGAATCAATAATTAATAACTAAACACAATCATAGCAATATATTTAAACTTAAAACTAATCAAATTCTAATTCATAACTAAAAGGGGATGTTCTCATGTAATAATAGAAATTACATAAGAAATAATGTTAAAAAATTTTAAAATCCCTTTTTTGACATTTCATTTAACTTTATATATGTGTGTGTATGTATATATGTATATATATATAATCTTCATACACAATTACATTTAAAAATCTAATAAACGATGCTACATCTTATTTAACACCTCTGTTATAAAAATCATTAGCCAATAAATATATGCTAATAGTAAAAAATGTTAATAAATGAAATTATGAAAAAAAAAAAAAAGTGATAAAACTAATTAGCTACTATCATTATGAAGTAGTAATCTATGATTTTACACATCTAAAGAAGTGGAATATATATGAAGTTTACTTAAGGTATATGTAAAGATTCACATTAAAAGAAACATATGTAAAGGTTAAAAAAATGTATATTCTATAAATAAATAAAAGGTATATGTAAGGTTTTTATTAACTTAAAAGAAAATGAAAAATCAATTATTAACAACAACAACAACAACAAGAATAATAATAATAATAATAATATGGGGGTAATTATATTCCCCTTCCTTGAGATTTGAGGAAATGACACTCTACCTCAAACTTGAAAGGAAAAAAATATTTTCATCATTTACATTTGTTTGACCAAACTTTGTGAAATTAATATTAAAATATTGTGCACTAACCTACTTGTACTTAAGGTAGGTTCCAAAATTATCCTTAATTTTAAAATTAAATTCTTTTATTTTAAAATTTTAAATTAAAGCGTATTTCAAAATATTAAGTAATGTCTTTTGCTTTTTTTTTTCCCCCTTTTCTTTTCCCAATGAGTTATGGAGAGATTTGTCATTTCAAATGTTTTGGTATTTTATAAGTTTGTATTTTAATTCTAAAGTTATGAGAAGTGTCTTTACTAACCATGGTTAAACATTTATAAATAGATTCTTAGATAAATTTAAAATATTCTGTTATTAATATAAACAGAATGAGAGACTGTTATTACTTATTACCCCAAATATATTTAATAAGATCACCTTAAAAAAAATTATCTCGCGCAATGCGCGGGTTTGCGACTAGTTTGGATAAAAGCAAAGCTTTTAGTTGACTTGTAAATGCCGTATTCTGTACTAATTTGTAATAGGTTGATTTATGAAAGCCACTGAGTTTTTTCTAGACTGAGGTTAGCAGTAGGACAGCACAAAGCTCGGGAATTCAAGACTTCAAGGTTATCACATATTTGGCCATATGCCTTGATAACTCTTTATATCTCAAATTAAGTAAGGAATATGTGTTAAAAGTCAATGATATTTAACATGTTGCTCTAGCCATTACTTATTTGCACTAAAATAAAGAGAAAGATATTTAAGATTAGGTATTGTGACATTTAATATGATAGTCATTTTCAGGTAGAAAAATGGCTTCCCTGGAAAATACCTTCTCTGAAAAATGCCTTCATTTTCAGGTAGAATTGTGATGCTTAATGACTGTGTAAGCTGACTTATTGACATTGAATGTTCAAATAGTGTGTAAAACACCTATAAACATTTAGACCCTCAAATTACAAATTACTAATTCAAGCTTATTATCAAACAATGTATGTGTGGAATATGAAAATAAGCTAAAACAGAATTGATAAAACAATCTAAACCGAAAATAATCACAACCATAGCAGTAATTAAATGGAAAAGATTAAGGGAAGAGAGATGCAAACACAAAGACAACACAGCGATGTGTTATCGAAGAGGAAACCGGAGTCCTTAGCGTAAAACCTCTCCGCCGCCCTCCAAGTGGTCAATAATCCACTTGATAATAAAGTTGGGATATGTGAACAACAGAAGATCCTCCAAGCCTAATCTACCCAGTGTACCTAAGCCCTCCAAGCTTCTTGCTCCAATGAGGTTACGCTGAATCTTTGTCTTCTCTAGCTTATCAGATCCCGCAATTAGCCCATTGCATCAACCAATATCAATTGATCCCTTCCTAACTGCTTCCCAAGCACCAAATAACCTTCTCACAGATATGGGTATGGTGAGATAAGGATTTGGCTAATGTACCTCTCAAGGACGAGGTGAGAATAGAGGAATTTGGAGAATCAAAGTATAAAGATTGTGGATGAGTCAATCTTGTTTTTCTCTAGGGTTTCTCTCTCAAAATTCTCTCTAAAAGCTCTCTACAATACATGGGTATAAGGGTATTTATACTGGTGTGTGTTTGAAATTCGAAAGGTCAAGTTTGTAACAAACAGAGCTGTCTAGCAACTCGGGCTCTCGACTGGAATGAGTCGAAGTTTGGGTTGCGAGCTAGCTGCCTGGCCAAACTGGAAGTTTTGTCCTGTAGTGCTCTAGCTGACATGACTCTTCAGCTCCCTTGCATGCTTCACACGTGTGCCTCTTTTGGCAACTCGCCAGTCGCGAGCCAGTCGCGAGCCAGTTGCGAGGCCCTGCTTAAGTGCACACTCTAGAGCTTTTCTTCACACTCTCTCACACACTACTTTTACATGATTCCCACCTAAATACAGGGTTTCTAAATGCTGAATTACAAGCAAATTGGTACGGAATAAAGCTAACAAAATGGTTGATTAAATTCAACCTTACAAACATGATGCAATTTCCAATTGAATGCATCATTTTCAGGTAGACTTCATAATTTCCAATTGGTAGGGAGACTTCATAATCCTCAATCAAACCATATATCAAAATATTTTTCCCAAAAAAAAAGGGTCATGTCTTTGATTTTGAGCATTCTTTTCTTCCCATTTTGTACTTCACTTGACACCTTAACACCAGACCAATTCATCAAGGATGACCAATCTTTGGTTACCAAAGGAAATAATTTTGCCTTAGGCTTCTTCAGCCCTGGCAACTCCAGCTATCAATATCTTGGTATTTGGTTTGTCAAAGTGACAAAACAAATTGTTGTGTGGGTTGCAAACAGGAATGATCCTATTAATGATTCCTCTGGAGTTCTCTCCATCAACCAGTTTGGAAACCTTGTCCTCCATGACTGTTTTAACCGTCTTCTTTGGTCTACAAATGTTTCGTTACAAGGGACAACCTCCTTTGTTGCTCAGCTTCAAGATTCAGGAAACCTGGTATTGATCCAGGGCAATAACAAAAAGGTGTTATGGCAAAGCTTTGACTATCCTACAAACACTTTGCTTCCAAGCATGAGGCTTGGGTTGAATCAGATAACTGGGCTAGACAGGTTCTTGACATCTTGGAAGTCACAAGATGACCCCGGAACTGGGGATTGCATCTATAAGATGAATCCAAATGGCTCTCCACAAGCCTTCTTGTATAAGGGTTCGATCCTGCACCGGTCAGCTGCATGGCCATGGCAAACATTATCAGCATCAGCAAGAGTCTCATCAGGTTATAAGTATGATTTTGTCAACAAGGAAGATGAGGTGTCTTTTGCCTACTTTGTTGAGGATTTATCCATCATTTTTAGAGTAGTGGTTGAGAACTCTGGATTGCTTTAGAACTTTATGTGGAATGATCGTGATTTTCAATGGAAGGAACTCTGGTCAGCACCTAAATACAGGTGTGACAACTATGGACACTCTGGTGCATATAGTAAATGTGGTCAGGAGTATCTTGACAAATATAATGGGTTTGAGTGTACGTGTTTGACAGGGTATGAACCCCAGTCTCCGAAGGGTTGGTATCACAGAGATGGTTTTGAGGGATGTGTGAAGAAGAACTTGGGGTTGTCGATGTGTGGGAATTGCGAAGGGTATGTGAAGTTAGAAAGTGTGAAGAGTCCTGATTCATCTAATGCAGCTTGGATGGAGATGAGTATGAGTAGCTCAGAGTGCCAGCAGGCATGCTTGAGTAATTGTTCTTGCACAGCTTTTATCAGCATGGATATTGAAGGGAAGAGGACCCGTTGCTTGGCATGGTGGGGTGAATTGATGGGCATTTTTGAGAATTCAATTGAATGGAAGGATCTAAATATACGTGTGGATGCAACTGTGAGTTAGGTAGCCTTCTCTGCCTGCTTGCATTTTTTTGTAAATTTTCATTTCTTCCTATTTCACTTTTTTGGTCTATTTGGTTGGATGGAAAACTATGAAAGGAAAATGGCAGGTTTGTGGGACTTTACTATAATTTGGTTAGGTTAAATTTGGGTGGATGGAAAATGGTGGGTATGGGCCTACCAAAACTTATCCTCTCAAATTAGAAGGAAAAGGTAATAGAGTCCTTGTTAATCAAAGTATTTGTCCCTCTTGCTAAGGGTTCTCTTCACTAATGTTCAGGGTAATTGTCCCATCGGTGCTTTATGCCAATAAGGATTTCTTTTCTTTCATGTATACTCACAGTTGGTGATGCGAACCTCAATAGACACGCTTAGAAACCCAACAAAAATATTGGAATATGTTGCAAACCTCAATCGACACGCTTTGAGACCCAACAAAAATATTGGAATACTTGCCCAAGAAAGCTAAAATTTAGATTTTGATAGAAAACCCTAACCCAACGTTTATAAGTGAAACGCGAACCAAATGTATAAGTAACACCTTGACCCAATGATTATAATTGAATCACGAACCAAAGGTATAAAGTTTGAACGCCACAAGGAAGAATCCCTGATAAGTTCACAGTTCTTGAAGAACCAAAAGAAGAGCAAAGCCTCACCTTTTCTGATTTTTATTCAATAATATATGAAAAAACGTTTACAGACTTAGATGACTATTTAAGGGCTCCATAAAACTTGACAAATAAGAAAATATATTCTAAAATAACTCCTAATTAATACCTAACCATATCAAGAATAAAGTTTGACCTAAAAAGTATTAAATGCACCTAAAAACAAGGAAATAAATTACCTAAACCTAAAATAACGTTTTTTACATACCAAAAATAATAAATTACAATAATTAAATAGTAAATTGTGTCCTACATCAGTTGGTTTGTTTGTTTATATTTTTGTTTTGTTTTTGGTTTTTTCCACCAGCTACTTACACAAGGAAGTCCAAAGGTTTTCCTGGCAAAAAGAAGCAGCTGGTTACTAAAATATTGTCTTTCGCTGTGCCATTAATTCTGGTATCCTTGATGGCCTATATGTGGCTAATGAAGAAGAAAAAAAAAACAAATGGTAACATAAACGCTTGCTTTGTATTGTTGACTCGCTCACATGCACAGTCATTAGATTACTCCTCCATGCTATATAAATCCTCAGTTAAATTATAGAGCAATGTCTATCAAATATGCTGTAGGACAGTGAAGAGGAAATTGCACAATCAATCATTAAACTTTACCAGTACCAAAGGCTCTTTGGAGGTGTACGAGCTTGAGGGCAGTAGCAGAAATCCTCATTTATCGATTTTCAATCTAAGTAGCATAGTTGCTTCAACTGACAATTTCTCTCCAACCAACAAACTTGGACAAGGTGGTTTTGGCCCTGTTTTTAAGGTACAGCTACAATTCATATATAATGACATTGTTGATATCTTGCACGTTTTTCTTTCTATTTCATATTCCATTATTGTGCGGGTGTGAATGGTGGAAAATGAGTTTCATAAGCTAAGACGTGTTACTGAAGTAGCTGATAGAGGCATTAAAATCAATTTCTTAAAATTAATAGTTATGAGTATGCTTAATTTTGGATCATGAATTCAGGGTCAATTATCTGATGGACAACAAACAGTTGTAAAAAGGCTATCAAAGAGTTCAAGACAAGGAATAGAGGAATTCAAAAATGAAGTTGTCTTGATTGCAAAACTTCAACACAGGAATCTTGTCAAAATTTTGGTTGTTGCATTGATGTTGCATTGAGGAGGAAGAAAAGATGCTGACTTATGACTACATGCCCAACAAAAGCTTGGACACCTTCATTTTTGGTATCTCTTCTTTTTTAAAAAATATTCCCCTCATCTGTTCTATTTTCTTTTATTATATATGTCCAAGGAATATATTTGAAGTACATAAAACCACTTTTTTCAACACTATTGAAATCAAATATTTAGTACACTAGAGACAAATTTTGTTGTAAATCCTACAAGAAGTTCATTGCTAAATTGGAGCAAAGGCTTTGAAATTATCATTGGGATTGCTTGTGGGATTTTATATCTTCATCAAGACTCAAGATTAAGAATTATTCACAGGAATCTTAAAACTAGCAATGTTTTACTAGATTAAGAATTGTGAAATCAAAATCTAATTATGTTAATTAGGTCGATTGCTACCTTGTTTTTCAGGCCTTACATGACATCATATAAAAGGCTTATTATAGCATGACTTGAACAAGAGGTTTAGAGAATATTTTCATGTGCCAAAGAGAGAAAGCTTAAACTTCATTTTGATCAACCTATGATTTGAAAATCTTTATTCAACAATGGAGTTGGTATTTTGGTGATCTAGAGCTGTAGTCACAGAGTCTATTATCTCAATACGTTGCTGCAGAGAACAAATTTTTAAGGTGGTCCTTGGATTCATTTAGAGGGTCTAATTATGATCCCAGATGTAGACAATGAGAGAAGGGATTCATAGCTAGGAGTCCAAAAGGTATGAAACTGAGGTGGGTTCATGAGAAATGATCGATAATGAATTCATAAATTGGGTTTTGAGGTGGCTTGTTTGTTTGTATTAATTTAGCACAAACCCAAAAATAAATTGTATTAATCTAGCACAAAAACTATCAGAGAAAACGAAGAGATTAACACAGAATCATGGGTTTGTACAATGCCCTCAAGTGTTTGACAATGTCTTCTTAATGGCTTAATGCACCTACTCATCAAAGGGTATGTCTAATTTTAGCTTAGTATTATGTTTCTCACATTTGGTCAAACAGAATTTTTAACTGTACCAAATTATTTATTGATTCACAAAATTGGATCCCCTTAGAATTATATGAAGGATATTACTATTTTAGTGTCTCACTTGAAAGTTCAATTTTGATTATCTGTATAAGCCATTTCACAGCTACCTAGTGATGAAATTTTGTGATCTTTGCCGAGATTTTGTGATGCAAAGATTATGACAGAGAAGAAACTAAGCGAAGAAAAAAAATAGAACAGAGACTATGAAATCTTAACTAACTTGAAACCAACTCTAGCAAACTGAACTGACTTGTAATAGCTTTTTTAACGAATTGCTATAACAGCTACATAAGATGACGTCGTTTCGTTTGATGCTTTACATTTAAAAGGCTTTGTTTAAACGTCATCGTTTAATGATGGCACGTAAGGCCTAATAAGAAATGTCACCGTTTGATTTATTAATAATATTATTGGCTGTGCAATACATTTTACCTTGTCCGCTACCTTGTACTTAAGCCTTAAATGCTTGGTTGAGAATTTAGATAGTCTACTAAACTTTAAAGTTAATGAGCCGGGGGGCCACAACCTCTTACTCTCTAACAAAATATGGCAAAAGTGTATATATATTTCTCACAAGCAAACATTAACATAAACATTAACATAAGCATAAACACAAACTCACATACTAAATACCGTAATTTAATAATTTATTAGAGAAAAACAACAATATGAGTTTGTATGTATTTTAATAACTAAATTTTAAATATTTATATACAAAAATTTATGAATAAAAATTTAATGATGTGGGGCCCAATAATCCGTGGGCCAGGCCCATTTACTTGTTGGGGTCCAAAGGCCCAAGCCGAAGAAGGTGATGTCCCAGGCTCGGCAATACAAATACGAAGTAGTCTTAGGACACAGCCGAGGACGACTCAGTCATCGGCATAACCGAGATCTCACAAGAGGAAAGGGCAAAGATAGTATAGAAATAACTTTGGAAAAAATCTAAAATATCTATGACATTTAGAAAAGGGTACCCTGGGAAGTATAACGACCCGGGAAAGCTGCTCTTACTGCCATTCAATACTTTGCACCTGATAGAGCCGTACACTCCAGCTTTTTCAACCACCCCCAACCACTCCGGGTATGGGCTGATGGGACAAGTATCAGTCTTAGAATGTCGATTCTACACGTGGACGAAGGATAAAAAAACACAGGCTAGTATAAAAGGAAAGGTAAGTAATTCATAGAGGGGGCTGGGAAAAATGGCCAAAAAACCAGAGCCTCCCAGCCCGCCTCCAGGAGAAAGACTCCTAAGGCGAAGACGACTTAACCATGTATGGATGTCACGTAAAACCCACCGTTTGGCGACCAAGGCCTAGCCTTTCAAACCCACGCTCTACAAATGATGTTGTTTGGGCCTTTTTACGTGCGAACCCAACACTGTTACGGTCCGTCACGAATCGTGTCCTTACAATTGGCGCCGTCTGTGGGAAAGGCTTGTGTGTTGGCATAGGTGGTAGGTTGAGAGAGTTCTTTTGTCATTTCTAACAGTTGGTTATAGAGTTCTAGTGTAAAGTTCCGCTAGGGGCTATGGGTCTTAATTAGGGGCTACGCTTAGTAGCGTCAATCGCATGGATGGTTCTAGGGCTTGGCCGAGGAGATAATTCCCCTAAAGCCAAGATCCCACTCCAAAAAAAAAAAAAAAAAAAAAAAAATCTGAGTTTCGTAAAGTCGGCTACTTAGTAAAAATTCTAAGTTACTCAGTCCTCGGCTCAAATACTATAAAAGGTTAAAGCTATTAAAAGTGTTAAGAAGATGGTAAAACGCCCCACGGTTCAGCAACCTACAGGGGCTGTTCATTTTGCGGGTGGTATGTCTTCGGATGGTTACTTCCTACACCATATCGAGCATTCGGTTGTCGTCTCGACTATTTTTGGGGTAAGTGTTGTTTTCGCAGGTTGGCGTTGTTGCGCCAAACAACTCTATTAAAATCATGATAATATCTTGTTCTTAGCAAATATCTTGACCCCAGGTGTCATTAATCCAATGCTATATTATTGTGCCGAACAGCACTTACAAGTCCATAATAGCGCTTTTCTCTTTGATAAGGGATTACGGCCCCAAGTATTGTACTCTAAGGTCGGCGGTATTATGCCAGGCCGACTTAGTAAGCTCATCATAATGTCCTTTCTTTTTCTGCCTAATAGGAGTTTCAGCTCTAAGTACCACTTGTTCGATTCAGTATCATTAAGCCGGATTTTTTCTATAAACACAGAGCAAGATCTTTTTATTAACTAGAACTTTGGTCCTAGACGTCGGTCAAAGTTTAAAAATAAAGAGAATTCACAATATCATACGTCTATTCATCGCGTTATCATTTCGAAAATATAGAGATAGAACATGCGAAGTAAAGTAGTAACAATTTTTATTAATATAAAGATGTATTACAACGTACAAAGAGGGGCTTAAACAAGCCTATACAAAAGGTGGATCACCAAAACAAGAAAAAAAAAAAAAAAAAAAAACGACAACAATGCCGACAAATAAATAGTTAAATGCCTTTTTAAATTCGTCTCTGAGGTCCTTCCAAACTCTGCCTCAGTAGCACCCATATTGAGAGAAGGACCTTCTTCAGAAGAAGATGGAGGAGATGAATGAGAAGATAGAGGAGATGAATGAAAAGAAGGAGGAGAAGAGGAGGGAGGAGATGAAAAGAAAGAAAGAGGAGCAAAAGAGGGAGAAGGAAAAGCACCAGGATGGATCTGGTGGTGGAAAGAAGAAGAAAGAAAGGTAAAAGGAGACACCAGTGAACGAAGAGAGGAAGAAGCAGGGGCACTTAGTCCCTGCCTCGGTCCTGACTCCTAACACACTGGTGCTATGTTAGTTATGCTCATGAGAGAGCAGCTGGTACTGATGATAGGTGACCCCAGCTCAGTCACGCCGAAAGTTTGACGTGACGAGCCCCTGCTTCGAATTTTGGCTGAAAAGAAGGAAAGGAGGATCTTGAGTCTCCACCATCCCTGCCCTGACCGAGCCATTTTGAGTCTCATAAGAATATGGTGATTTTGGGAGATGTACAATTCTCCATTACTTATTCCTATCTCGAGCGTGTCACGATTTAGGGTGTAACCAGCGGGTAAAAGTAAACTCTGGAGGGAGTCTAAGGGTTTCAGATTTTGGGAGGGTTAAAAGGGTTCGTGTATGAGAGAAGATAATCTCTTGATTTTTCTTTTTATATGAAGGGCGAAGCGGGAGGTAATTAATGTGTTCAGATCTCCAAAGAAATCTGTAAACAAGAATATGCCCGCTCCACTTCCCCACACCATCAATAACCGTTAAATTTGAATGATCTCGTAAAAGGGAAACTATTAAAAGCACGTTTGGGATAACCAAACGGCATGAGTGCGTCGTAACTAAATTCTAAAGAACGTCTCGTAGACCGGTACATTTCTTGGGCAGACGAAGAAACGTCAACATTAATGAAGGACTGAGTTGAACGAGCTATAATAAAAGGCTTGGTACTATTAAAACCCTCCTCTCCAACCAAGAGATTGGACAGCAGGGTTTTGAGGGGCTATTGTGGGGCCCAATAATCCGTGGGCCAAGCCCATTTACTTGTTAGGGTCCAAAGGCCTAAGCCGAGGAAGGTGATGTCCCAGACTCGGCAATACAAAAACGAAGTAGTCTTAGGACACAGCCGAGGACGACTCAGTCCTCGGCATAACCGAGATCTCACAAGAGGAAAGGGCAAAGGTGGTATAGAAATAACTTTGGAAAAAATCTAAAATATCTATGACATTTAGAAAAGGGTACCCGGGGAAGTATAACGACCCGGGAAAGCTGCTCTTATTGCCATTCAATACTTTGCACCTGATAGAGCCGTACACTTCAGCTTTTTCAACCACCCCCAACCATTCCGGGTATGGGCTGATGGGACAAGTATCAGTCTTGGAATGTCGATCCTACACGTGGACGAAGGATAAAAAAATACAGGCTAGTATAAAAGGAAAGGTAAGTAATTCATAGAGGGGGCTGGGAAAAATGGCCAAAAAACCAGAGCCTCCCAGCTCGCCTCCAGGAGAAAGACTCCTAAGGCGAAGACGACTTAACCATGTATGGATGTCACGTAAAACCCACCGTTTGGCGACCAAGGCCTAGCCTTTCAAACCCACGCTCTACAAATGATGTTGTTTGGGCCTTTTTACGTGCGAACCCAACATTGTTACGGTCCGTCACGAATCGTGTCCTTACAAATGATATTTGAATAGTAATTTTTAAATTATTTTGATCGTATTTTTATCTTTGATTTAAAATTCTATTTCGTATTTACTATACTTATCTCACTAACTTATTAATATAACTATAAATGGTGTATTTGTGTGCAAGCTCACCATTTTAGTTGGCAAAAAAAGTTGTGCAATGAAAGAAAGATAAAACATGGAGTCAAATGTTTTCAAAATAATTTGAAAGACAAATGGATGAAATTATTATTTTAATGAAATTACTTGATTTGACAGTTCAAAAAAATCGATAAAAAAAATTGTTGAGTTGAATCTAAGGACTATGGTAGTTAATTGAAAATTTTTAAATCAGGACCCTATTATTAATCTGAAATGCAAATTATGTCTTTTAAGTATGACTGAAATTCAGTTATCTAACTTTATTTTCATTTAATCGAATTCTATAAATTTGAAATTTATTCAATGTAGACATTTTGCCCAATTTTGTAAAAAATAAAAAAATTAAAAAAATTAAAAAAATCATTAAAAAAAAATTTAACTAATGGAAAAAAAATTAAAAAAAAAATCACATAAAAAATTTATAAAATTAAGAAATAACTTTATAGATTTTTTTTTTCATGTGAGAATAATATTTTTTTAATAACAATTTTTTAAAAATAAAATTGGACAAAATACTTGAATTGAATAAATTTAAAAATTAATGGACTCAATTGAATGAAACTAAATTTAAAGAATTGTAATACCAAATTTGGGTTCAATTAGCATTTTAGCCTTTTTATTTTATATATATATATATATATATATATTTATATTTTTACGTACATTTATTATGTTTCTTCTATTGGGCCTAAAACGATGTTGTCTTGGTCTTCTTGTTATTTATTTATTTTTTTGAGAAACCTGACAAAACGTCTTGGTCTTCTTCTTGTCTAACACCTTACTACGGCACCATTCCTAAATGGGAAAAGGGGATTCGCAGTTGGAGAAGAAACTATGCGGCCTAAGATATAAAATTCGGGGTTTAGGCCCCGTCCTTTTAGTCTTATAACTTGTGATAAAGGGTGTGAAAGAGCTTGCTGATGCTGTCAAAGTCACCAAGGGTCATTTGGGTTTATATATCAATTATGAAATCTGGACACTTGTGATCAAATAATTAACCTCAAGTGTTTGACAATGTCTTTTTAAATATATAACAGTATAGCGGTTGAATTGATATTTGCTAGTCATCTTTAGTGCACATACTCTTTAAAAGGTATGTCTAATTTTAGAGAAGTATTATGCTTCTCACATTTGGCCAAACAGAATTTTTTAATTTTACCAAATTATTTATTGATTCAAAAAATTGGATTCCCCTAGTATAATATGAAGGACTTTAGGAGCTGTGTGGATGACTTTTTTTCATCACTCAATTTCCGTCACTCAATTTCCATCATTCATCACTCATCATTTTAAAATATCATACCCGTTTGGCACCATCACTCACTTGCTATCACTCAATATTTTTCACATTGTTTGTGGGCCCCATAACTGTCACTCGGTGCATTTTTTTTTCCAATACCCAGAAACCCCAACTAGGAAAAAAAAAAAAAAAAAAACCCAGATCACCCGAACCCAGTGAAAAAAAAAAAATAAATAAAAGACACCCGAGACTAAACCTAGTAGAAGAAAGGGAAAAAAAAAAAAAAGAAAAAAGAAAAAAAAAAGGAAGACACTTGAGACCGAACCCAGGAAAATAAATAAATAAGGTAGATTGGTTAAAAGGGGTGCAGTTGAGTTATGATTAGTGGGTCCTCCATGTGTGTTTAATTACAAAAATGTCATTGAATTATGAGTTATAGAAAATGAAAACAGCTAAAATGTGTTTTTAGTTTCCATAACTTATCACTAAAAAATCAGAGAATTGAGTGATGGAAATAGAGTTATGGTGGTGCCAAACGGAATTCTAGCTATGGGTCCCACCATTTTTGAGTTATGAGTTATGGAAACAGAGTTATAAATTATGGAAATTGATGATCCAAACACCCCCTTAGTGTCCCACTTGAAAGTTCAGTTTTGATTATCTGTATAAGCTATTCCATAGTAATCTAATGATGAAATTTTGTGATCTTTGCTGAGATTTGGTGATGCAAAGATTATAACAGAGAATAAACTAAGGGTCCGTTTGGATTGAGGGGGGAAAAAGGGGAGTAAAGTAGAATTAATTAAAAATAAGCTAATTTTGGTCATACTCTACTCTACTCTTCCTCTCTCCTCCTTAATCCAAACGGAACTAAGCAAAGAAGAAAATAGAACAAAGTCTATGAAATCTTAAGGCTTGTCTGGTAAGAGGATCTTTGTTTTTATTTTCAAAACAATATGAAAACAATTTTCAAAAAAATTGAAATTGAAACTAGTTTTTAGATAATAATTGTTACATTATCTGTGTTTGGCTCCCATTTTTAAGAACAATTTTCAAAATACTAAAAAATAAATATTTGGGAGACCATTTCTACTTTTTTTCTTTAAAAACTTTTTTTTAAAAAAATAACGTGTAGAATTTATAGATTTTTTTTTTTTTTGATAATGATAAGTTTCAAATTAGAAGTGTGAGATTTTTTTTTTTTTTAATTTTTTTTTTGGTGATAAAGATAAACTCTTTAATTTAAAAGATAGAAGAATTCAAAAAAAAAAAAAAAATCTATGGGGTCCAATGTTATGAATACCATTTTGGACCCATTTCGTTTTACTCATTGGAACGAAATGTTTTGGTACCAGCCTATTTTGTCATACCATTTCGGGGTTTCTCGAAGTTACCACTATTTTATAATAAAATAAAATATATTATTAATTAAAAAAACCATATAAATTATTAAGGGTTTTAAAAAAGGTATAAGTACATATTTCAACTAACATGTAATCTTTAAGCCCAAATAATAATAATAAGTATCAGTTCAATCATTTATAAAATATAATAAGAGTAATAATATGAAGAAAAAAAAACCTAGATGTTAATGTTAGTAGGTGGAACAGTGGAAGAGGGTTAATATATATATATAAATATATATATATATATATATATATATATATATATATATAAAAAGAGAATTTCAATTTATGGTGTCTATTCTTGAGATAGTTTTTTTTCATCAAACTAAAATACTAATTTGTTTTTAATGTAGGCATAGATTGAATTTCAAATCTCCTATTTAACCATAAATTTTTTTACCAATTGAACTAATTAAAATCCACCTAAGAGGGTTAAAACTTAAAAAGCTAGAACATTTTATTTTTATTGTTAGTTAACGTGGGGCTCTCAAAAACAAAACAAAGAAATAATTCAAATTTTAAAACACAACAAACAAAAAATTTAAAACAGAGGACATGGCATTTAAGGACAAGGAGGTTGACATGTACATTACCTGTACAGCACACAAATATAAAAGGGAAGGCAGATTGGCAGGGCCGAAACCCACCGGAAGAAGAAGAAGAAGAAGACAAGTAGAAGAAAAAAAAAAAAAAAGAAGAAGAAGAAGAGGGTAGGATTTTTTTCCTATTCTCTTCTGGTATCGTGGTCAAAAAAAGAAATGGGAAAAGGGTTTTCGCCTTTATTTAAAAAGTAACAGATTTCACATGAAAGTCAGGATTTTAGGTACTCAATGTGGGATTCTAAGTTCAACTCATGTTTTTAAGATTACTTTCACTTCAGGCACACAGTAGGGAGTCTATTAGAGTACTCCCTCTATTGTTGTCCGACACTTTTCTGTGTGTGTTGTGTTTTATTTGTGTGCATGTGATTTATTTATTTATTTGTTTTTGTTATGTGTTTGTGTTTTTGTATGTGTGTGTGATTTGGATTGGTAGTAGATTGAGCTGGAGAAAGAAAGAAACTATGCGGCCGAAGATATTAAAATTCGGGGTTTAGGCCCGGTCTTTTTAGTCTTATCACTTATGCTAAAGGGTGTGAAGGAGCTTGGTGATGCTGTCAAAGTCACCATGGGTCTTAAGGGCCAAGGAATTCTATGGCTACCTAATCAGTAATCACGCCATTTTTTAATTCATTTTTCTGACTATTGCTATCTATGTAATTCATATCTTAAAATTAAGTTTGATTAGCATTGGTGTTTCTACTCACTTTGGGCCCAAAGATGAATCATTTGTTATATAATAGATACATGCCAAATTGCTTATTGCTTGAGTGCTGAAGATATTTGTGATTTTACTTTTAGTCTTTATGTGTTTGTGCGATTGAAAGAATTTTTAGAATTATTCTGACTTTACAAGTCCTTTTACAATGTATGGAAATCATGCTTCTTATCCACCAAAAAAACAAGGGAAAGAATGTTTTGATTTTTTTTTCCTTTTTTTTTTAAAAAAGTAAAGATGCCTGTTGTTTGAAGTTCTCTACATCTGCTTTCTTCATATAACAAATTTTGCAATGGATGGGTGATATAGTAGGATAATCCATGTGTTTTAGTTATGCAATACAGTTTACCTTGTCCACTACCTTGTACTTAAGGCTTACATGCGATAGAACATACTTTGATCTCATATACTTGGTTGGGAATCCATATAGTCTTTAAAATTTAAAAATTGTGCTTCTAATTAGCTGTATTATTTTTTCCCTATTTGTCCCATTTTTATTTCCTTTTAAGACATGATTTTCTTACTTTTCTTTTTGGATACAATCAAAGCATTTGGTACATTGCATAGTGTGTACTAGATTGTAAAGGCTATAATCAACTGGTAGTAGGTTGATTCATGAAAGCCATTAAGATTTTTCGAAATGAGGTTAGCCAAAGAACAGCAGAATGCTCCGGGAATCAAGCTTGGCCAAAGATCAGTCATGATGATAAATTACCAATTACCAGCTCAGGCATCAGGATAGTTAGCTCTGCCTTGATAACACTTTAGATCCCAATACACCAATCTCAGCCAATTTTCTGGACAACATAAATGCCATTACCATCCTCATCAAACTATCAGTTACTCAAGTATGTGCTAAAAGTTAAATGATATTTTAACACGATGTTCAAGCCATCCATGAAATTGCACTAAAACTAAACAGTAAGATATTTAAGATTAGGTACTGGGATAATTAATTTGCATTTTTAGGTAGGAAAAAAAAAGCCTTCACTGAAAAATTGATGCTTGATGCAATTCTGGCTGACTTGTGATGGTTGGCTTATTGACTTGAAGCAAAATCCTTTTTGATAGGCTGCTTCTTTTTTTGAAAAAAAGAGAGGCGTGTGGTACTAAAAGAAACAGTTCGTCAGAGATAGGGATCAGAAAGAGAAGACTTCATAATTCTCTCTCTCTCTCTCTTGGTAGGAAGACTTCATGCCCACCCACCAGCCCTCCAAAAAAAATGTATGCTCAAACCATGGTCATGCCATTGATTCTGATCGTGCTTTTCTTCCCATTTTGCACTTCCGTTGACACCTTAACACCAGACCAATCCATCAAGGATGGCCAGTCTTTGATTTCCAACAAAAATAATTTCGCCTTAGGCTTCTGCAGTCCCGGAAATTCTAGCTACCAGTATCTTGGTATTTGGTTTGTCAAAGTGGCAAATCAAACTATAGTGTGGGTGGCAAACAGGAATGATCCCATTATTGATTCCTCTGGTGTTCTCTCCATCAACCAGTATGGAAACCTTGTCCTCCAAGACAGTTCTAACCGTCTTCGTTGGTCTACAAATGTGTCTGTCCAGGGGACAACCTCCTCTGTTGCACAGCTTCAAGATTCAGGAAATCTGGTATTGGTCCAAGGCAATAACAAAAAGGTTATATGGCAAAGCTTTGATCATCCTACAGACACACTGCTTCCAGGCATGAGGCTTGGGTTGAATTGGATAACTGGGTTAGACAGGTTCTTGACATCTTGGAAGTCACAAGATGACCCTGGAACTGGGGACTACTTCTAAAAGATGAATCCTACTGGCTCTCCACAAGTCATCTTGTATAAGGGTTCGACTTTATATTGGCGGTCAGGACCATGGCCATGGCACACATCATCATTAGCAGCAACAGCCTCATCGGGTTTTAAGTATTATTCTGTTAACAACAAAGATGAGGTATCTTACAACTACTTTTTTGATGACCACTCTGTCATTTCTAAAGTAGTGGTTGGCAACTCTGGATTAATCCAGAAACTTATGTGGAATGATGGTGACCTTCAATGGAAGGAATTCTGGTCATCACCTAAATACCGGTGTGACAACTATAGACACTGGTGCCTACGGTAAATGTGGTTCTGAGTCTGATGACAATGTTAATAAGTTTGAGTGTACGTGTTTGCCAGGGTATGAACCCAAGTCTCGGAAGAATTGGTATCACAGAGATGGTTCTGGGGGGTGTGTGAGGAAGCAGTTGGGGTTGTCGATGTGTGGGAATGGAGAAGGGTTTGTGAAGGTGGAACGTTTGAAGGGCCCTGATTCATTTAATGCTGTTTGAATGGACATGAGTATGAGTAGCTTAGAGTGCGAGCAGGCATGCTTGAGAAATTGCTCTTGCACAGCTTTTATCAGCATGAATATTGATGGGAAGGGGACCCGTTGCTTGGCATGGTATGGTGAATTGGTTGACGTTTCGGAGAATTCATATGTAAGGTGGGATCTAAATGTACGTGTAGATGCAACTGAGTTAGGTGGCCTTCTCCACTTGCTTGCATTTTTTGAAAATTTTGATTTCTGCCTATTTCACATTACAAATTGTGGACTCATTTTTTTTTTTTTTTTTCCTTCAGCTTCTTACACAAGGAAGTCCAATGGTTTTCTTGGCCACAAGAGGAAGCTGGCTATTACAATAATTTTTGTTATGGTGACATTGTTTCTGGTATGCTTGATAGCCTATATATGCCTAATGAAGAAGAGGAAAACATCCCCCTCAAAAAAAAAAAAAAACAAACAAAGAAGAGGAAAACAAAAGGTAACAAAATCACTTCCATTGTTTTGTTCACACAAACGCAGAGGAATATATATATATATATATATATATGCTCAATTGCTCAATTATATAAATGCTATATAAATGCTCAATTGCAAATTTATAGTCAGCAATGTCTGTCAATATGTTTTAGGAAAGTGAAGAGAAAATTGCACAATCAATCATTACTTTTTACTCGTACCATGGGCTATTTCGAGGGAAATGAGCTGGAGGAGAATAGAAGACATCCAGATTTATTGATCTTTGATCTAAGCTGCATAGTTGCTGCCACTGACAATTTCTCTCCAATCAACAAACTAGGACAAGGTGGCTTTGGTTCTGTTTTTAAGGTAAAGTTACAATTCGTAATGGCATCGTTGAATGTTGATATCTTGCATATTTTCCTTTCTTTTTCAATTTCCATTATTGTGTGTGTGAATTCAGGAAAATGATTTACATAGACATAAGTTATTGAAGAATTAGATTGTGGCATTGAACTCAATTGCTTTGAACTAATTGTTAGGACTAAGCTTAATTTTGGATCATGGATTCAGGGTCAATTATCTAATGGAGAACAAATAGCTGTAAAAAGGCTATCCAACAGTTCAAGACAAGGAATAGATGAATTCAAAAATGAAGTTATGTTAATTGCAAAACTTCAACATAGGAATCTCGTCAAGCTTTTTGGTTGTTGCATTCAGGGGGAAGAAAAGATGTTGATTTATGAGTACATGCCCAACAAAAGCCTGGATTTCTTCATTTTTGGTACATCTTCTTTCTATAAATCTATTGCATTCATCTGTTTTATTTTCTTTTATTATATATATTTAGAGAATATTTTTGGACTACATACAACCAAATATTTTTACACTATTTAATCACATTTTGAGTATTCTAGAGTTAAATTTTATTGTAGACCATACAAGAAGTTCATTGCTTAATTGGGGGAAACGCTTTGAAATCATTATTGGGATCACTTGTGGGATTTTGTATCTTCATCGAGACTCAAGATTAAGAATTATACATAGGGATCTTAAAACTAGCAATGTTCTCCTAGATGGTGAGATGAATCCAAAAATTTCAGATTTCGGGATAGCTCGTATATTCAAAGGGGACTAAATTCAAGACAAGACAACTAGAGTTATCGGAACATAGTAAGTACACATGTGCACACAAAGCCTTGCACACTTTCCACACATATAGAAAATGAAGGCCTATGCAAACTTTAACTCTATTTTTAATACTATTCACATGCAGTGGTTATATGTCATTAGAGTATGTAATATTTGGGAAATTTTCAACAAAATCAGATGTCTTTAGTTTTGGTGTCATATTGTTGGAGATCATTAGTGGCAAGAAGAATAACAGTTCTTATCAAACACACCCTTCCCTAACTTTGATAGGGCATGTAAGTAACAAAAAAACAACTGTCTTTTCCATTTGCATTTATAATACAACCCCCTTTGGATAATGCTATAAACCATATAGGTCTGGGAACTATGGACAGAAGATAGAGCCTTGGATATAGTAGATTCGTCGTTTATTGAGTCATTTGTTTCTCATGAAGTCTTGAGATGCATTCAAATTGGGCTCTTATGTGTGCAAGAAGATGCAACAGATCGACCAAATGTTGGCAATTCTTCTCATGCTAAGTTGTGAAACGACTCTTCCTTCTCCGAATCAACCTGCTTTTGTTTTCAGAAGACCTACCAAGGATTTGGGATCAGTCACAAGAAAGGGGTTTTATTCTATAAATGACGTGACAATAACTACGTTTGAAGCTCGCTAAAAGGTAAAGATTGCTGCATCTAAATTGCTTCTATAAGGATTTATGGGAACAATTAACATTTTACTCCATTTATAAGAACAAATATAATTCTTATTCTTTTTTTCTTCTTTCTTTCCTTTTGTACCAGGTGATCCAAAAGTAAAATATAAGTGTTAGAGAATATAGCCTACTTCAGTGGACTGTACTTTCCCCTTACCTCTATAAATATATATATATATATATATATATAATTGCAATGCAAGCCTCATATGCTAATAAGTAATAATTGAAACATATTAGAGAATGATGTAACCTACAGACAATTTCCTGTGCTCCAAGCATAAGAACTTTTAGGAAAGCTAAAAGGCAAACAAGCAGTCTGTGGTGGATAGTACTGTAGGAACAATGTTCTTTTAATTTTTCAAGTAAATATCCTCGTCATAATCAAATGACAGGACTGTGTTTGCTGTTTATTCTCACTTATTAATAGCTTATTTAATCTAATCACCTGAAACCCTTGGATATTTTGATTTTGTAATGTATGTCAAGTCTAGGTTTCATAGGCCTAAGATGAAGCTCAAAAGAAGACTGTTGTTTATGAGCAATTCGTAATTTAGACATCCATTCAATCGATTGAAAGATGATTTTTGAGGGATGTTGAATTTGACAGTGGCTCGATGCATTGAAAATTGTGAAACCAAAATCTAATTATGTTAATTAAGTCAATTGCTGCCTTGTTTTTCAGTCCCTACATGACATCATATAAAAGGCTTATTATAGCATGACTTCAACAAGAGGTTTAGAGAGAGAGAGCCTAAACTTCATTTTGATCAACCTATGATTCAAAAGTCTTTATTCAACAATGGAGTTGGTATTTTGGTGATCAAGAGCTAAAGTCACAAAGTCTATTATCTCAATACGTTACAGTACAGAACAAATTTTTATGGTGGTCCTTGGAGTCGTTTAGAGGGTCTAATTGTGATCACAGATGCAGATCGTGAGAGAAGGGAGAGTACGGATTCATAGGGAAGAGTCCAAAAGGTCTGAAACTGGGGTGGGGTCATGAGAAATGAGAGAGAAGGAATTCATAAATTGGTTTTGAGGTGGCTTGTTTGTTTGTATTAATTTAGTACAAACCCAAAAATAAATTTTATTATTCTAGCACAAAACCTATCAAAGAAAACGAAGAGATAAACACAGAATCATGGGTTTGTACAATGCCCTTAAGTGTTTGACAATGTCTTTTTAATGGCTTAATGCACATACTCTTCAAAGGGTATGTCTAATTTTAGCTGAGTATTATGCCTCTCACACTTGGCCAAACAAAATTTTTAATTATACCAAATTATTTATTGATTCACAAAATTGGATTCCCATTGTATAATATGGAGGATTTAGTGTCCCACTTGAAAGTTGAGTTTTGATTATCTGTACAAGCTATTCAATAGCTACGTAATGATGAAAATTTGTGATCTTTGCTGAGATTTGGTGATGCAAAGACTACGACAGAGAAGAAACTAAGCGAAGTTAAAGGTATTCAACAAACCGGAGCAAAGTTAAAGGTATTCAACAAAAGCTTTAGCTCACGCAAGGCATTTTGGTACCAAGCGACGGCCGTAGCAGAGGACTCACAATGATTTGGAAAGAGGGACTGAATATCAGGTTCAAAAGTTGCTCTAATTCTCATATAGATGTGGTGGTTCATGGTGAATTCGGTAAGCCGCCATGGAGAGCAACGAGATTTTATGGGTAACCCAATACAAACAAAAGGTATGTGTCTTGGAAGTTAATAGAAACTTTGAATGCGCAATGTGATATGCCGTGGGTTATATTTGGGGATTTCAACGAAATCACCCATCCGGAGGAGAAGCAGGGGTGGCTGGACAGAGATGCGAATCAAATGAGAGCATTTAAGGAGTGTCTTTGGCAATGTGGAGTCTCGGACTTGGGGTTTGTGGGACAGAGTTTCACATGGTGTAATGAAAGAATAGGAAACCAGAGAACTCTGTTAAGGCTTGATCATGTGGTAGCTAATGAAGGATGTGGAGCTATGTTCCCTAAGGCCGTGGTACATCATGTGTCTACCTCTACATCGGATCATTGTCTTCTTGCCTTGATGATTGAAAAAAGGGGTCTGCCAAAGCCTAAGAGGTTTATCTTTGAGGAAATGTGGACTCACGATGAAAGGTGCAAAGAAATTAAAGAAAGGGCATGGGATCTGCTCATGGTAAGCCCAGACACACAAATTCAGGATAGAATTATGAATTGTCAAACTCACTTGCAGAGATGGAACCGAGATGTATTTGGCAATGTTAATAAAATGTTAAAGCAGAAGCAAGAACGACTTAAACAGCTAGAAACTCTCAACTTGGTCCATGAAACAACAAAAGAAATTCAGGAACTGAGGAAGGAAATAAATGAGTGCTTGACCAAAGAAGAAGTGATGTGGAACCAACGATCAAGGGCTATATGGCTGAAGCATGGGGATCATAATACTAAGTTTTTCCATGCCACGACTACCCAAAGGCAAAGGAAAAACAGGATTGATGGATTGAGGGGGTTGGATGGTAGATGGCATGAGGAACAAGAGGAGATTGAACAAATGATTCTAGATTATTTTGCGGAGGTGTACAGCTCGGAGCAACCCTGTAATCATGAAGTCAAAGTGGAGGGAGTAACTACAAGAATCACGGTGGAGATGAACAGCAAGATGCTGGAGAAGTTTCGGGAAGATGAAGTCAGAAAGGCCCTAAACCAAATGCACCCAACAAAAGCACTTGGACCAGACGGTATGCCCCTAATTTTTTTATCAAAAGTACTAGGATGTCGTGGGTAGTACTGTCATCAATTTTGTTCTGAATATTTTAAACTCAAGTAGGATGCCTCAGGTTCTTAATGAAACATATATATGTTTAATCCCCGAGGTTAAATGCCCACAAAAAATTTCAGAATTTAGACCCACAAGCTTATATAATGTAATTTACAAGATTATTTCCAAGGTACTTGCCAACAGGTTAAAGAAAATTCCAAGGTATTTTAGAGTGCCTTTGTGCCAAGGAGGCAGATCACAGACAATGTGTTTATTGCATACGAGACCATGCATCGCATAAATCAAAAAAGGAAAGGGAAGGAGGGGATGATGGCAGTAAAACTCGACATGAGCAAGGCGTACGATAGAGTCGAGTGGGCATACCTTGAGGAAGTTATGACGAAAATGGGCTTCTAGGAAAGATGGATCTCCTTATCTATGATGTGTGTCAAATCAGTGTCCTTCTCAATCCTTAATAATGGGGAATCGAAGGGCAGAATCATACCAACAAGGGGCCTATGGCAAGGCGATCCTATTTCACCATATCTCTTTTTACTTTGTGCGGAAGGTTTGTCAGCAATGCTGAGGAGGGAGGCCAGTTTGTGGAAAATTAAAGGGATCTCGGTGTGCAGAAGGGCACCACAAATATCGCACCTCCTATTTGCAGATGATTGCATAATTTTTTGCAAAGCGACAAGGGAGGAAGGCAACCGGGTTATGAAGATTCTAAAGGATTACGAGGTTAATTCAGGGCAGAAATTAAACAAAGAACAAACCTCGCTTTTATTTAGCAAAAATACCTCAAGGGAGACTCAAAAGGAAGTAAAGAATCTTTTTGGAGCACAAATAATACAACAACATGAAAGATACCTTGGGTTGCCACCCATAGTGGGTAAGGGAAAGAAGAAAGCTCTTAGTCGGATAAAGGACCAAGTGGGAAGAAGAATTGCAAGTTGGAAAGGAAACCTCCTCTCCAACGCGGGAAGATAAATCCTCATAAAAGCGATGGCCCAAGCATCCCCCACCTACACGATAAGTTGTTTCGTCCTCCTCGATTCTTTATGCTCAGAGTTGAACTCTTTGGTTAGAAACTTTTGGTGGGGTCAAAAAGAGAAGGAGAGAAAGTTGGCTTGGGTGTTGTGGGAAAAGCTTTGTAATAAAAAATCTGAGGGGGGAATGGGTTTTAAGGACCTAAAGGCTTTCAATTTGGCCTTGTTAGCCAAACAAGGGTGGCGGATCCTAAAATCCCCAAACTCATTGCTCCATAGTGTTTTTAAAGCGAAATATTTTGCCAAAGCATCCTTTATGGACGCCTAATTGGGGAGGAATCCCTCTTATGTTTGGAGGAGTGTTGTCGCGGCTAGAGACATTATTGATAAAGGCTTAAGGTGGAATGTGGGTAATGGGAAAAAGGTGAACATATGGAATGATAGGTGCCTGCCAACAGCGGATTCTTTCAAGAGAGTGAGCCCAAGAAACCAGGAGGTACGGCTAGAGAAGGTTGAGCAACTGATTGATTTTGACTAGGGCTGCTGGAATATTGATAAGGTGAGAGCCACGTTTCTGCACCACAAAGCGAAAACAATCCTAGGAATCTCACTCAATCCGGGCATGACAGAAGACTCTCAATTAGGGCGTGGACAAAAAATGGTGAATTCTCAGTCAAGAGCGCTTACGGAGTGGCAATTAAAGTCCTAAAGGAGAAAAGAAAGAGTGATGGTGGAGAGTGTTCAGACAGTAGGCAAATGAAGAAATTGTGGAAGAAGATTTGGAGTTTGAATTGCCCAAGCAAAATTAAACATTTCATGTGGAGGTCAAGCAAAAACATTCTCCCTGAGAAAAATTGTTTGAAAAATAGGAAAATGGTTGTGAAGGAGGATTGTGTTTTGTGTGGGGAAAGGGAGACCTCAGGCCATACTCTATGGGAATGCAGAACCGTGGCAGAGGTTTGGAAAGAGTCTGGTATCAATCTGCCAAATGGCTTATCGCCTCAAGGAGATTTCATTGACCTGGTGTGGAATCTGTTGGAGACGCCCAATGATTTTGACTGGGAGCTCTTTGCAACTATTGCTTGGTGTGTGTGGAAGAACAGAAATGAGATGAAACATGAAGGGAGGAGCAAGCAAGCGAAGAGCATTGTTGTTGAAGCAGGCAGATATGTAAAAGAATTTAGGTAGAATAATATGTCCAACCCGAAGCCCTAAAATCAACCTCCATAAGCTAGACCTCTCTGGCGCCCTCAAAAATCGAGGTGGTACAAAATCAATGTGGATGGAGCAATTTTTGAATACCCCCACTGCTGCAGAATAGGAGTAGTTATCAGAAACGATAGAGGGCAAATTATGGGAGCAATGACAAAGAAATTGCACCTCCCCTTGGGGGCATTGGAGGTGGAAACCAAGGCAACCGAGGAAGGGATTATACTAGCAAGGGATTTGGGTCTTGGAGAAGTGGTTGTGGAGGGTGACTCCATGACAGTAATGTCTGCTCTATCAGGTGTAAATCAGCCCCCATGCTCTATCCAAAAAGTGGTAGAAAGCTCTGTTCATATGCTCCGAAGATTTAAGGATTGTGAAGCAAAGTATGTAGGCAGGAATAGCAATGTTGCTGCCCATCAGTTGGCTAGGAAAGCGAATTCTATTTCAGATGCAGTTATTTGGGTGGAAGACACCCTCCTTGCAATTGTAAACCAAGTGCTCTTGGATGTAGCTTCAATGGGCTGTTGCCCCTATTAATGAAATTTCGTTGAGTTTGGCTATCAAAAAAAAAAAAAAAAAAAAAAAAAAAGAAGTAATTGAGACGCATACTACTTTTCTATTTGTTTTCTCCTAGTTTAGCTCCCGTATGTAAAGTGAAAATAATACGTCTTTTCTTTCATTTAAATCTGATGAAATAAAATAAAAAATTATTCTCTTTTTTTACCAAGTGATCCAAAAGTAAGTTATAATTGTGTAGGGTCTAATTGAGTAGGGTCTCATCCTTCGTGATTAAATTTAATAGCTCCACAAATGTAGCTCAATTTAGTTTTGTACATCTCATAAATACAGGATTGAATAAAAAATCCAAAGGAAAGATTGAAATGATTAGGTTATTATCTTTGATTGTTTGAAAATAAATTTCTTCTTCTTCTTCACTCTTTTGTTTTTGTTTTTATTTTTGTTTATTTTTTGTTTTAAATATTATATATATATATATATATATATATATATTTTTTTTTTTAAGAAGAAAAAGACTAAAGAGGGAGAACTTGGGCAGGAAAACAAATTAGTCATTTTCTTTTCACGCCTTAACATTAACTCTGTTTTCACTCACTTTCTCTAGTCTCTACCAACTGAACTCCCTTCTTTCTCTACTTTGTTCTCTGTTCTCTCTGGTCTCCATCACAAACCACTCTCTGTCTTTGCTTTGGCTAAAGGTAATTCCTTTCTCTTTTGGGGTTTTTTTTGCTTTGTATAGATCTTTCCATTTTTTTTTCTCTTTTGGGATTAAATGTTCAATTAGTGTGTAAAACGCTAATGAATGTTTAGACCCCCAATTACAAAATAACCAACATATTCAAACAATGTATGTGCGGAATATGAAATATAAGCAATACCCAATTTGGCAAACTACTTTAACACATAATTAATCACAAACACAGCAACAATTAGTGGTTAAAGAGTAAAGGAAGATAAATGCAAATACGAGGATAACACTAGCCGTGTTATCGAAGAGAAAATCAAAGAACACGGCAAAAAACCTCTCCGCTGCCTCCCAAGCGGTGAAATGATCCACTAAAGAATAAATACATGAATAGCAATAGACTCTGCAAGCTTAATCCTTCCAAACTTCTTGCTCTAACAGGGTTACGCCTAACCTTGTCTTCTCTAGCTTTCCGGATCCTGCAATAAGCTTGATATTGTATCCGCCATCATTGGCATCTTCCAATGCTTCCCAAGCTCCAAAAACACTCTCAACACTTTGAATGGGTGTGGGTAGTGTTTGGGTACAAATCCCCTCTCAATGGGTATAACAATGGGAGAGGGAAAGAGAATAGACTACAGAGATTTCTCTCTAAGAATGAGTAGTTCTCTCTCTAATAAGGTGGATGTATTATAGAAACATTTCTTAGGGTTTTTCTCTCCATAGGCTCCCTTTTCAGCAGAATACATTTTGTGGGTATAAGGGTATTTATAGTAAGGTATGAGAGGAATGTGAAAAATCAGTTTTTAGCAAAATAGGGCATTCTAGTGACTCGGCCTCGTGACTAGAACGAGTCACGAGTTAACTGTCAGGCCAGACTATACTTTTTGTCTTGTAGTGCTCTAGCAGTCATGACCCTTCAGCTTCCTGCATGCTTCACACATGTGGCACTTTAGCGACTTGCTAATCGCAAGTCAGTCGTGAGATCCAATCGCGAGACTCCTCTTAAATGCACCCAACTTGAGTTTCTTCACACTCTCTCACACACAACCCTTACATTATTCCCACCTAAATACAGGGTTTCTACATTCTGAATTACAAGAAAATTTGGCACGAAATAAAGCCAACACATGATTGATTAAATTGAACCTTACAGGGATTTTGCGGTTTTCTTTTAAGTTAATAAATATCTCTCTGTTATTAATCCATGCACATAAATTAATAGTAGTTTCTCTGGGAAAGTTCATATGGTCAATTAAGAACTATAAACCTTTACAACAAGTGCACCCATCCAGTTTGGCCAAGCATTCAACCCAACACAGGTAAGCCCATCTTAGCCTGTGGTGGCTTCAAGCTCCAACCAAGCAAGGCCTACTCTCTCCACCTCACTGCTCTCTAGTCCGGACAGGGCCTCTGCGCCACTGGTTATTGTGGCGGCTCACTTCTCTGCAACGGTCTAGGTGGCACCCCACCAGCCACTCTAGCAGAAATAACTCTTTGAAACGAGCAAGACTTCTATGATGTAAGCCTTGTTGATGGCTACAACTTGGCCATTTCAATCACACCCATCAAAGGCTCAAGCAAACGCAGCTACGCTGGGTGTGTTAGTGACCTTAACATGATGTGCCCAGTTGGGCTTCTAGTTCCGTCCCATGATAATAGAAGAGCTGTGGCTTGTGAGAGTGCTTGCTTTGTGTTTAACTTGACGAGCTATTGTTGTACTGGGAGCTTTGGAAGTCCTCAGGCTTGTAAACCCATAGCATACTCTAGGATTTTCTAGGCGGCTTGTCCTAAGGCTTACTCTTATGCTTATGATGATCCTACTAGCATTTCTACTTGCACTGGTGGCAACTATTTGGTCACATGCTGCCCTCACCACCGTTGATTAATCAGATCAGATGCTTATAGTTAATTGCTGATATAGTAATGCTAGTTTATTTGGTTATTGGTTTTTGTGTTGGTGAGTTATGTGTCTTGTAGTTGATTTGGAATAGTGGAAACTTATCTGTTTGGTCACAATACATAGGTGTTGCCTTTTTCCTCTGCTAACCAATAAAATAAAATAAAAAGAATTGAAAAATTAAAAAAAATAAAAAATAAAATTACAACACTAGACTAACAAGAAGCCCCAGACCCCCTGATGAGCAAAACACAAAGCCACAAGAACAAGTTTTGGAAAAACTGAATCCCTAAGAAGTATTTCAACAAGCACTTTCTATGCCAATGTTACAGTGAAATGAAATTTAAGAGCGAAATTCCAAAATTTTCTCAAAAATCAAAAAAGAAAAAGGGGCACAAAACAATGACAAAGAAATTAAGGTTTTGTTTGATTCTTACCTTAAACAAAATCAAAACAAGTTGATCCCTTAAAAAACCCTCAGCGGTGAGTAAATGAGGACGCTGATGGGATGAAGTGAAATTGACGGACTTGGGAGAAGAAGAAGCAATCTAAGAAGGAGAAAAAGGGAGCACACGAGAGAGAGAGGATATGAAGTTGAGAGAGACCCACCAAGTCTACTGGTAACGGGTTTCGCACTAAACTTAAATCAATGGTCATAATTAAAATAACACCAATTAATGGTTTAGATTTGGTTGGGTATTGTACCCACAAAAAAAGAAAGGCTTACAATTGTGGGAGAAAATGGGCTTTTGTCCTTATTTTTTAAAATATCTAGCATAATGTCTCTGTTTTGAAACTATATAGCGATATGTTCCTGTTTTAAAACTTGATTTTCTTAAAATCGAGTATCAATGTAGAACTCGAGTTCATGGAACTTGAGTTCCTTGAAAATTTTCAAGTGGAACTCATGTTCCATAATTTTTTTTTTTAAGTTTGATTGCCTATAACTCGATTTTCTACAAATCGAGTTTTACATTGAAACTCGATTTTGAAAAAATCGAGTTTCAAAACAGGGATATGCTCCTATATAGTTTCAAACAGGGACATATTGTTAGATATTTTGAAAAATAAGGGCAAAAGCCCATTTTCTCCTACAATTGTGTGTGTGTATATATATATATTTTTCTCATCTAGCATCGTGGTCAAAAAAAGAAATGAGAAAAGGGGATTTGTTATTATTTGAAAAGTAACAATTGCACATGAAAGTCAAAATTTTAGGAGAAATTATACCCTTTTTTGGTGGACTACGTCATTTGTCTATCAGTTCACTAAAAGACTCCCACTTATTTAAAATTGTTGAGTCAGTAATTAGTTTCTATTAAATTTTTTTTTTTTTTAACTCAGCAATTTTAAATAGATTAGAGTCTTTTACTAGAATAGTGGACTGCTGTTTATGATGACCTTATAATTTGTCGAATTTTAGGTACTGAAGGTGTGATTCTAAGTTCAACTCATGTAGTCAATTATGTTAACGCTTTTGAGTTTGACTAGTCAATAAACGAAATTACAAAAGGGTCCGGTTAATGTGTGCCATAGGGGCACACATTAACCATATATATAAGGGAATACTTTATTAGTTTTGTTTTGGTTTTTCACATGACATTATGGGAACAAGAGAAAAGCATCTGACAAATTATATTTTTCTAAAAAGACTAAACTACCCTTCACTCATTTCTCCTCCCCCTCCTCCTTGAAAGTTGAAACACAAGTTACACACCTGAAACAAGTTAACCGAAAACAATACTCTACCACCAAACAACCTCTTACAAAAATTCTCATTAAAAAAAAATCCTCTTACAAAAATTACACCTCATACAAATTTCAGATGTTACTAGAACAAAACCAGAACATATAATCAATAAAAAAAAAAAAAATTATGACTTAAATATTTTTTAAAAAGAAATCGATATGGGTTTTAAATACTTGTGAATCTCGATGCCGGAACTATTCAGAGCTGAACAACTATTTGTTGCCGACGACAGGAGGGGCCTTGAAATGGGTGCATCAGCCAGGCGTGGTTCATGATCGGGTGTTCCTTGAAGCCATCCCCATTTCGTGCTTGAGTTCTCTTTGATTTCAGTGGTCTCTGTTTGTTGAGGGAATGAAAGAAAGAAAGAAAGAAAAAATACAGAGAAAGAGATGGGATCTGAGAGAAAATGAAGGAAAGAAAGAAAAAAAAAATGTAGTGAAACTGAAAGAGAAGAAACATTTACCATTGAAGACCAAGACTTTCCTCCCTTATAGTGGTGTAGCAGTTGAAAGGAGGACAAAATTTCTGAAACAAGTTCTACTTGTTACACAACAATTTCTGAAAAAAAAAAAAAATGTTGTCCTCATGTGGATACATGGTAAAAAAAGAGCCACACAACAAATTATTATTATTTTTGTAAAGGCCTACACAGTACACAGTGAATAACTTTTTGACCTTGGCTACTTGCTACAAACAATTATCTAAGTTTAATGATTAAATAATGCTACCAATGCAACTTTTTATAAGTATTTGTGAAATTATTAAGTATTTATATCACAATTAATTATTGTAACTATAATGAAACTTATTATAAGTATTTGTGAAAAACTAAATTTATTGTGAAATTTATTATAAGTATCAATTGTGTCTATTATTCACATCATTTTTAGTCTGTCACGTGACATTATTTTATTGGACAAACTAAACATGTGTAACATTATTTTGTGACTCTTAGGGTACGTTTGGTACACTAAATGTAGATTACATTAGGAATAGTAATCTTTATTACTGAGAATAGAAGACATTGTAATGGAATAACTATTACTATTCATAAGTTTGGTTGTTACATATGGAAAGCTTGTAAAAGATGATGTATAAGGAAACTTTATATTTTTGGAAATATATTAATTTTAAAACCTGTTATATATACTAAAGAATAGCTATTACACCCATTTTAAAGAGGAATAGCTATTCTTCAATTTAAAGAATAGTTATTCCAATGTAATAACTAATCCATGTAATAAAGATGCAACTAAATGACCGAATTGCTATTACACATGAAAAACTATTCCATTATAGGAGCTATTACAGCATACCAAATGTACTCTTAGTGGAAAAGTATAAATGAAGAGGCTACTAATGTAAACAATATACATTTTCAAGAGGTAAAATCAAAATTTTAAAACTCTAGGAAAAATAAAGATCACATCAATAAAATCTTTAAATTTCAAGTTTTCATTGAGTGTGAATTTTGACAAATACACATTCACACTACATTTTCTTCTTATAACCTTTATGCTTGTAACATTTCAAGATGATATGAGATCAATAAGTATCAAGACAATAAAATCTTGTTTCTTGCAACAATGACCAATTCCTTTTGAGTCCGCAATTTCTATTTGTATATGTGATGGCACGAGCTTGAGTCATTGTATTTTTTTCCTGGTCTTGTACCACTAGCCTTATCATAGTAAGTATGTGAGAGGCCCCACCCTCAGTCCACCAAATTTTTGTTGGGACAAACCTGCGTGAATTGGTGGAGTTGTGTTGGTGCCCTGTTATATTTCCCTATAGATTTAAGGTCTTACATGGAGTTGACATTTATTTTATTTAAATAGTAAAAATAATAAAATCTAAAATGAGAGAAATAAAAATATTTTATTGATTAGTAGTGGGTTATAGGTGTTAGAGATTTAGTGTCCTAAGACAATAAAACATAAATAGTAATTTTTAATATTATTTTAAGTTTAAAAATGGTACCTCGCTATTTTGTGTTTCAAATGTCGTAAGAATACCGGTTTGTTTTGGATTGAAAAAGTGTCATGATACATGATATGATATGGGACATTAGATTTCAATTTTAGTGAAACACTATTATTTCTATGGTAAAATTTTCTATTTTTTCAAGAATGCATGATATTCATTGGCATAATATTGTCAAAATGATAATATAAAACCGACAAAAAAAAAAAGGTTGACAAACATCATATTGGTGATTTTTTAAGCAAAAGACCTAACATTTCAAATAAAATATTGGGTTCAATCGCATATCAATTGAAGTACAATTTTTCATTTTCTTTGCACCATTTGAGGAAGTCAAGTTTTCCTTCTCCTTCTCCGGACATGTAGAGATGTTATGGCCAACATGCTTACAAAACCCATAAGTTCTCTTTTGCTTTCCCAATTCTTTTCCACCTTTCATTCGTTTTTGCTTTGGGTGATCTTTCATCTTTGAGAGCGGAGGACAACGAACAAAACAATCTCCATCAGTAGCATCATTAGCATTAGCATCAACCATATTTTCCTTGTCCACTAAATTTTCATCACTCAACACTATCAATTCTTTTCCACCTAATGATGTTTCGTGACACCAATGTGGTGGAAGATACAAAGATGGAATTCGGTAACAATCTTTGTGAATGAATACACTAAGTGTGTGACAACAAAGTATACCCCAAAATTCAAAATTCTAGCAACTACAGCTAGTCATCTCACCATCCCATAAGATCAAGTGCTTTTGTCTAGTTTTCTCTTTATAATATTGCAACACAAATTCAATACCGTTTTCTTGAAGCACTGAATATTGTGTGGCTCTTCCAAACTCCTCTTGAAAAATTTTGAAAGCATAGGGTGTCAACACACTATGTGCTTTTTCTTCTATCGGTGACAATGTTCTTAAAGAAGAACCTCTATATTTCTCCAACATTGTATCATGTGATTGTGTTTGCTCAATATCTTCAATGGCAGGGTCAACCTAAAATTACAAATTGTAAATAATTTAAAGACACATAAAGACTACAAATATTAACAAATAAAAAAATAAATCAAATTCTACAATAAAAAAAAAAAATAAAAAAAATAAAAACAACAACAACGATAAATAATGACTTGTTCAATAAATTGTGTCAAGTTTATGTAGGAACTAACAAACCGTTTGATAAATGCATTTATACTTTCGGATCTTCCAATTGTTGTTATTCCCCCAAAAAAATAGCCATCAAGGTAACATGATACCCAAAAATGCTTGATTTGATATAAGCCACTTACATGCTTGTTAGTAAGCATGTCATATTTTGCCATTACTTGAGACCATTGATGCTCAAATTCTTCACATGAGTCTAACTTATATAGCTTGTAAAAATCCATGCACCAATTTGAATATTGACTACGAAGAATTGCCATAAACCAACCACTAAATTTAGTAGTAATGTGCCATGATTATTGATACCAACAAAAATAACAAAAGGCATGTCATATGCATTTACTTTGTAAGTAGTATAAAAAACAACCACATCTCCATATTTTTGGTACCAATCAAAACAAGGAGTAGGCGCCCAAAAAATATGCTCCAACCTACTCTCTTCATCAGTTGTATATGCATATTGAAATTTAGAATTCTTTTTCTTAGCAACTTTGCACAATTGTAAGAGACCCATAGCATCATTCATTGCATGCACTCTTCTCATTTTCACATAAAGGTTATGGATATCTCTTTTTAAAAATGGAAGATCTCTATGCCTCACACCTTTCTCAAGCTCCATAACACGTATTATTTGCCTAACTGAAAGTCCACCCTTTTTTAACAAGAGAATGCGATCTTTATCTTCTTTAGTGATAACTCAATTGGCCGGAAGAAATCTTACTTCCAAAGGGGACAACAATTCATGATTGTGATCTATAACAAACTTAGTGACATGCCATTCTTGTGGAAAAATGTCAAATGACTTTCGCAATGTGATTCTTAGATGAGCTTTGCATCCACATCTTGTAGATATCCAATTTCGTTGCTCCTTAGATGAATCCATTCTTTTTAATTGTTGTCTACCTTCTCGGTGACAAAAGAAATCACGTCTTACATTTTCTCCATTTTTTGTGACAAAACGACCTTTTTGTATCGTAAAACCATATTGATTTGCATAATTTTTATAGAAAATGAAAGTCTCTTCTTCACTAAGAAAACATTGACTAACAAAAGGTTCAAACTCATTTTTTATTGAATTAATATCTTCATTTTCTTCAATAACTCCTATTTCTTCCATTGGATATTCATTCCAAACCACTAATTCCTCCCCACAAATGTCATTATTTTCTCCATCATTTGGAAGCTCATTTAAGTCAACACAATTCCTTGAAACACTTTGATAAATCTCACTTGCAATTACAATATCATTCATTTGTTCTATGTTGTAACAAGGATAAAAATAAAAAATAAAAAAAATCAACATCATATTGTTGACACTCTATTTTGCAACCTGCATTTAACCTCACATGGAAGGTAAAAGGATAATTTCACCTTGGAAATATGCATCTTGATTCTGGTCATTAGATCCTTAATCTCATTTCACCAAAATGATCTTGATGTTATAACGATCAAATCGATTGGTTATGAGCCTTAATCGGACCATCAGATTAAAAGTTATCATCAAATCAAGTTTTAATGGCTGAGATGTACTATCATAAATTGAGTCCGACTATATGTGATTATGAACAATTGATTTCAATTGGTTATAAGTATAATCAATTTGAGATCAATGATGTGTCATAATTTTATTGGTTAGGATTACATTTTATGGTAAGGTTGCACACACCTAATTAACTAGATAGTTAAACATTAATTATTCAATGAGTAATTTGTGCAATTATATTTTAATTAGAGTAAATTTGGAACCAATTAAGTCTGAAATGGGAGTGATTGGAGCCATTTAATGTTAATTGAGAGCTAATTTGGGACCTATTAATGTTAATCGTGCTGAAACCATTTTCTAACAAATGATCTCTGCTCACTATTTCATCAATATCTCTCAGAATATTTTGAATCTATGAATGAGGTTAATTTTTCCAGAAACTATACATCTGGAGCTTCAATTTGAGCATAAAAATGAGACAATTCCGATAAGAATTGAGTCAGATATGATTTTTTGAAGTTTGCTCTATAGATTGTTATAGCAGCTATGGGAAAACCGAACTTTGCTTGCTCCTCACTCTCATCAATATCCACATTTAATGCATTAAATTTCCCCAAAGGCTAAAATGAGGTGTAAGTTCATGATTCTTTGTTAACCTTTATTAAATGACCTTCCATTCATATTTCCTCCACCACTACTATATCAACTCATCCTCTCCTTCATTTCGAAGCAGACAAAAAACCCCTTCTCTTCCCTTCTCTTGTGTTCTAGTGAAGTTGAGTAATCTTGTCATATCTTGGTCTTCCTGAGACTCAAGGTATTGAGTGAAACTCACTCTTCCTCTCCTAACTTTTCTTTTCCTCCACCCTTAGGACCTCTACCAAGAGTCTCCTCCTCCACCATATGGATCTTGCATGAAAGTATAATCCCTTTCCCTTACTTCTTTTTTGTGTTGTCATGATAAGAATTTAGGATTAAGGCATAATAGTAACTATTTAAATTCTCTTGAATATGTTTGAATATTCTTAAATGTTCTTATGTGTTCTTCATATGTTTTTGGTTGTTTATCACATGTTCATCCATAACACTAGCTTTGATCTTAAATCCATATAAAAAAAACATGAAAAAGAAGTTTGTTTAGTAATTCTTTTAAATTCTTGAATCTAGAATATCACCATCCACACACATTCACTAGAGTTTATTTTTCAATTCAAATGTCATGCTTAATAAATTGAATTAGGGTTTATCACATGCACACACTTTAAATTCAACATGAAAATTGATTGATAACATACTAGATGATGTGATATGAATGTTGGCCACCATAGTCTAGAAGACCGGTTCCATCGGGTAAGGTGGGTGCCTAACACCTTCCCACCTTGTAACATAGCCTCTGAACTTAGATCAAGGGTTAGTAGATCAAATGTTTATCCATGTAATTTTCGATTTTTAGATTGTAACTAGGAAACAAAGCCATGTACTTTATCTTAGATTGTATCTAGGACCAAAGCCATGTAATTTCTTATAATCAATGTAAATTCAATTTCAAATAAATAAAATGAGGAATTTTTCAATTTTGGTTTTCTTATTTATTCCAATAATTAAATAAATGGTGACTCTATTGTAAAATCCTTAATCTAAAGGGGAAAATATAACTAGTTGAACCTCCATTTTGAGAGGTAATAACACGACTCCACCTATTCACGTGGGTTTGGCCTAACATCCTATAAAAACGGGCCGGGGGCGTGGTCTCTCACACATATTCAATTATAAATGAAATATAAACTATAAATAAAATAAAATGGAATAAAATAGTATGCCTTCTTGAGGTAATTCTTTAAGTTAAAACAATTCATTAGAACTAATTGGTGAATCTCACTTGCAACAAAATTATCATCCATTGATTCTACAATAATTTAACAAAAATGGTAAATAAATATTAACATCATATTTCAATATATTTGAAAAATAAATTAAGAACAAAAGAAATATATGTACCTTATTTATAATTTCTTGAACACTATATTCTTGTAGACATTCTTTGATCATTCATTGAACTCTTCTCAACAAAATTCTCATCCATTGATTCTACAATAATTTAACAAAAATGATAAATAAATATTAACATCATATTTCAATATATTTGAAAAATAAATTAAGAACAAAAGAAATATATGTACCTTATTTATAATTTCTTGAACACTAGATTCTTATAGACATTCTTTGATCATTCATTGAACTCTTCTCAACAAAATTCTCATCCATTGATTCTACAATAATTTAACAAAAATGATAAATAAATGGCGTAAATGCTCTTTTCGTCCCTACATTTTGGGGTCATTTCTATTTTGGTCCCTATATTTCTATTTTACCACTTTTAGTCCTAAATCCAATTAACGCTTGTTATTTAAGTCCTTTTCGTCAGCCAACAGACGGAAATGGCTGACGTGGCTAACAGACTGATTAAAATATTAATAAAAATCCACTGTTGCTCTCATCTCCCATGCCACCTGGGTTTCCCGCCCCATTTTTTGCATGTGACCCTCATGTGACCCTCAGTTACCCCCCAAATCAGTACCTGAAACCCAAAATCCCCCAAATCAATACCAGAAACCCTAAACTCCCAAAATTCGAGCTTCGACCTCTACCTACATAGCTAATCCTCATCTCCCAAAACCACAATCAAAACAAACAATCTTCGAAGCCCAATGGAAGCAAGTTGTTCAACAAATTCTAGTGTGAGGAGGAGAGCACCAATGACGTGCTACTGTAATAAAAAACCTGTCCTAGTTGTGGCGTGGACTAAAGGCAACCCTGGCAAAAGGTTCTATGGTTGTTCAAACTACTAGGTATGTCAATTTCAGTAAATTTTTTGAGTGGGTTTTAGTTAATTTTAGTATGTTGTTTCAGATTTCCATTTTTCATTTTTCAGAGCATTATCTGTGTTTCAGGCGGGGCGGAAGTGTAAGTTCTTCCAATGGCGTGATGATGAGATATGTGAACGTGGTAAGGTGCTTATCCCACAGCAAAGGCAAAGGATCATCAAACTTGAGGCTGAGCTTGCAAACTGCAAGAAGAGAGAGAAGTTTTTAGTTGTAGTTGTAGCATTGTTAGTGGTGATATTTGCAGTTCTATGTTTGCTTAGGTAGGAGGTGGGAATAACTTGTGTGGGTTGCTGTGCTTGTTAGTGCGTGTAGGGTTGCAGTGTTTATGTATGGAGGGTTGCAGTGTTTATGTATGTTTATGTATGGAGGTTGGCAGTGGCAGTGTGCTCTATTTTGGTAGGATTAGTTATTAGCAATGACACACACTTACTGCTTATTTTGTACTCCTTCTGTTGAGAAATAAATGAATACCTTTCTCATTCAATTCAATGTGTGGATGTGTGGATTAGAAATGTCCCTGTTGAACCAAGTAGCAGATTTCCAAGTGCATGCAACAAATAAAACTGGTAACAGATAACATATTCCAAGAAAGTACTATACTACACACATAAAATAAGACAGAAGGAAACAACAAACTCAATCTTGAAATCCAAACATTTTAAATGACATACTGCCAAACTTAACCCATACATAGTTATAATTAAAAAAAAGCAAAAGTATGTTTAAATAACAAAAGGGCATTGTTCAACTGCCAATCTTAACCCAAACAACAGGGCATTGTTTAAGTAATACCAATAATACAAAACAAGGGCTTGGCTATAATTATACAAACACAAGCCATTCATCAAAAGATATAAAACGACAAGCTATTCATTTTTTTCTTGGATCATGCATTGATGACTGACTCCCAGCAAACTTGATAGCCCCCATGTATCTAGATGCATTCTTGGAAGCATTCAGGGTCTCTGATGTGGCCATCCTTTTCCTCCTCAATCTTGGAATTGGACTGCTGCCTAAGTTGGATGGTGTGCACTTAGACTAGAGCTGTACATGCTGGACTGGGGTGGTGGAAAAAGTGTGGCAGTGTTGTGCATGCTGGTCTGGAATGGTGCACTTGGACTAGATGAGAAGTGCATGCTGGTCTGGTATAGTGCACTTGGACTGGATGAGAAGTGCATGCTGGTCTGGAATGGTGCACTTGGGCTGGATGAGAAGTGCATGCTGGTCTGGAATGGTGCACAAGGAGTGAAGATATGCATGCTGGACTGAAATGATGGCAATGGCTGAGGTGGTGCACCACAAGTGAAGGTGTGCATGGTGGACTAGGATAATACAGATGGCTGAGGTGGTGCAAATGGGGTGGCTGAGCTTGAGCTTGTCCTGTTGGCTGATTGATGTTGGAATAGTTTCTACATTTGCTGGTCTACAAACAAGAAATCCACATTTATTGACATGTAATATATACAAAATCTCACACATTTACTTGACAGATATGGTAGAATGTTACCTTTTTGGCTGTACTGAATCTGTTTATGGTGCCTGGTAGGGAAGAGTTTCCTCCAACCTCACTCTTGCAACTTCTTTTATTGTGTCATATTTTACCAAAGGTCCTACATTGTTTGGAGATACCAGCTTTCCTACCTGCTGCTTCACCAAGCTCCCTTGTCCTCTTCTTCTTGGGCCTGCCAAGTGGTTTTCTTTTGATAGGAGGCTGAACAGGTTGGACACCACTAGGCCTCCACATATTCTGCCCATTGATAGGTGCAATTACTGGCTCATAACAGACCTTATATGTGGAGACATGAAAACACCTATGCACATACTGCTCAGCCTCTTACCTATTGAAGAATATGCAAGAAATTGCATGGGCACATGGTATGCCAGTCGTATTCCATTTCCTGCAACTACAATCTCTTTTTTCCATGTCCACAGTGAAGCTTTGCAGTCCACTTTTAACCTCAAACTGTGTATGACCTGTCCAACAAGCAAACCACCTACTGCTTGCAATCTTTTCCCTATGCAACCTCTTAAACACTTTAGGGCATATCTCTGATTCCACTCTCATGATCTTTTGTCTATTATCTTGAAACCTGGTCATAAGATATAACCTGATGGACTCCAGCTGCAATAACACACAAAATGTTAATCAAACAATGTATCAAATAATGTATTTGACTAACTGTTACTCAAAGGCTTAGAGTCATACCATAGTAATTATAGGCTTAGATCTAAACTTCAAAATCCTGCTGTTAAAACTCTCACACATGTTGTTCAGCATTGTATCACTCAACCCATCCTCAATGAACATATGTCTGGCCCATATGGTGGTTGAATGATCTTGCAACCAACTGTGTGCATCCTCATCAATTCCCTTCAGTTCATCCATCGGCCTATCAAACTTAGCTTTTTAAGTAGCTTTGGCTGCTTTCCAAAAGAACTCTCTGATCAGAACACCAGGATGATTCTTCCTGAGATTATTGTAGAGGTGTCTGCAGCAGATCCTATGCTCATATTGTGGCCAATTATCAATGAAGGCCTGCACCAACCCCTGTGAGTACAACAAGTGCAATTGTGGTGTTAGTAACTCTCTTATCACAACAAGTATAACAAGTGCAATAGATATGGTAATAAACATACATACCTTCTGCTGGTCTGATATAAATGTCCATCTTGTGTTCTGACCTATGTCTGCAAGTAGCAAATTTATGAACCATGTCCAGGAGTCTTTAGTTTTAGCCTCCACTACAGCATAGACAAGTGGGAAGTACTCTTCATTAGGGTCTCTAGCAACTGCTGTGATTAATTGCCCACCTGACTTAGTCTTTAAGTGGCAGGCATCCAAACCAATTATTGGCCTGTAGCCAGCCATAAACCCTTTCTTACAACCCTCTAGGCATATATACAACCTCTCAAAATATGGAACCCCACAGATCAGGTCCATCTCAGCAGCCAAATGCCAAATCACCTTCATTGAAGGTGTGTACCTTCATAAGTACGGTACTGCCAGGACTAGCCCTCCTTAACTCTTCACAATACTCCCAAAGTTGATTGTACTGCTGTGTGTGAGCCCTATCAACATATTCTCTTGCCTTCTCCCTAGCCTTGTTAGCTTTTCCCGGAGTTATGTTTAGTGTAAACTTCTCATGTACAGCATCTTGGATGTCTTTTAGGTTCATGTTAGGTTGTCTTCTCACCCTCTTCATCAATTTCCTCTCAATGTATGAAGAAGTGCACCTTGGATTCTTAAAACTCCTAGTGCATGTGTGTTCCAAGTTCAGTGTTCTCAATTGGTAGCTTTTCTCTCTTGGCACCTTTGCTAGATATGCCACAAACTTGCAGCTTTCCTGGCAAACTGCTCTTACCATCAGCAAATCATTTTTTACAAACCTAATCCCCCAGCCACCATTAATTGCATAATCAGTTATAGCTTCTTTGAATTGCTTAGATGTTGTGAACAACATATCTTTCTCAAATCTGATACGTTCAGCCTTAGCAATTGGCTTGAACACTGGGAAGGTCCTCTTTTGTCCCCTTCCCTTTCTCACAGGTGTTTTCAGTTCATCCTCAGAGCTATCAGTATCATCCCCAACATCATTATCAGATGATGATTCCTCAAGACTGTGTAGCTCTTCACTCTCATAATCAGAGTTTAATACACCAGCACCCATTTGTATTGGTTCAGTCTAATCCTCATCAGAAGCATCCCAACTATCACTACTGTCCTCGACAAACTCCCTCTCCTCATGATTCACTACATCTTCATCCTCTAGGCCACTTCCTTCTCCATCACTTCCTCCACTGTCACTGCTATCAACTACATCCTTGTCCTCAGATGGGTGCTGAGTCATAGGTTCCTTACCTGCTCTCCTAGAATAAACCTCTGCAGCTTCAACCTCAACAACATCATCATCATTATCAACCTCCTCAACCATTGGTGTGTTACTTTCTCTCCTAGAGTAGGCTTGTTCAGCATCTACTTCAATGTGATCCTCATTATTATCCTCATTATAATTGTTATTATCCTCATCATTACTACCACATCCTAAAGGGTTTTGCTCCATTGCCAATGGCTGCACATCTGCCCCAACAAGCTCACCTTCATCCACTAGTATAGGATTATCCACAGGGTGCTCTAAAAACACATGAATTTTTTCATGACCAATCACTAAATCTGTCATAAACATGGCATCATCATCATCAACTATCAAATGGAAATTAGCTCTCTTTAGATCACTACCAGGCATTTTATACCAAATCCTGCTCACAGAGGTGTACCCAAAATCCTTGCATATACTCTCAATCTCTGTCTTGGACCACCTATCAGGGTCATAATTGTCCACTATATCCACTATACCTCCCACATATTTTCGAGGGTCATCAGTAAAATACCCACCATGATGCACAGACAAACTAAATAGCTCACTCATGTTGCATGCAAAACACATATAAACCATTGGTTTAAAAAACAACACTCATTACTTATTAGTTAAATAATACTGACTACATTCCAAAATAGTACTCATTAGTTAACAATATATCACATAGTAATTATTTTCCAACTCAGCACTCATCATTCCACAATCCACCTCAGCTGTTTTGAATTATATGTTATGATAATGCACATTATCTTCAACAGGGGAGTAGGGGGACCACGCTGGAAAGCACAAACAAACACATATTAAACAGCAATGTCATAAGCATTTTGTCCCACAGCAGAAACACATTGGAAGCCACAAAGAAACACATACCTAGACAAGGACCAACAAACAATCAAAAGTAACTAAACAAACATAATAAAGCCAAAACCCTAACAATGAATATACAAAAGCAACATTGTGGCCCTTACGCATAATATAAAGCTAGCTATATATAAGGACATACACAGAGAGAGAGAGAGCTAATACCTGTGTGTTTGGTCTCTATCTCACAGAGATAGAGATCTCACTGCTCTTCTTTTCTCTGCTATTCGAAGAAAAATGGGTTTGGGTATATATATATTTCTAGGGTTGTTTGTCTGCGATGGTGGTGGTTTGATCGGGAGAGAAGGTGGACTGATTTGGTTTGGGGGTTCACAGAAAGAGAAGGTAGACTGATTTGGTTTGGGGGAAGGTGGACCAATTTTGGGTTTCTGGTACTGATTTGGGGGGTAGTGAGGGTCACGTGCAAAAAATGGGGCGGGAAACCCAGGTGGCATGGGTGATGAGAGCCACGGTGGATTTTTATTAATATTTTAATCAGTCTGTTAGCCACGTCAGCCATTTCCATCTGTTGGCTGACAGAAAGGACTTAAATAACAAGCGTTAATTAGATTTAGGACTAAAAGTGGTAAAATAGAAATGTAGGGACCAAAATAGAAATGACCCCAAAATGTAGGGACGAAAAGAGCATTTACGCCTAAATAAATATTAACAACATATTTCAATATATTTGAAAAATAAATTAAGAACAAAAGAAATATATGTACCTTATTTATAATTTCTTGAACACTATATTTTTGTAGACATTCTTCGATCATTCATTGAACTCTTCTTTGTTTCTTGTCTTTTTGTTGAACATTGAACTCTTCTTTTAGTTTTTTCTATGATATTGGTAAAGTGGAGGAGAAGAAAAGGTAAATATTGGTAAAGTAATTATTGATGGGAGATGAAATAGAAAATGGAGGGAAAATGCAAAAAGAGCATTTTTGTCTTGTTAAAAAAATTGGAGGACAACATTGGTCATTTTGTTTGGACAGATCGGGCTTGTTAAAAAAAATTGGAGGCCATATTTGTCATTTTGTTTTGTTAGGGTTCATTTGGATAGAACTTATTTTGCTGAAATTGAAAACTGAAAATTGAAAACACCGTAGCAAAATAATTTTTAAATGTCTGAATAGTGTCGTGAGACCCATTTTTAATGAAAAAGTTGCTGAAAAAAGAAGTTTGTAGGACCCGTAAACAGTGCACGGGTGCACTATTCACTGCTGAAAAGTCAAAACATGCGGTTGGGAAAAAAAAAAGAAAAAAGGAAAGAAACGCAAACATGGATCCGCAAACGCGGATCCAAACGGATAGTTAGACCAAAAAAGTACTCATTGTACGACTTATTTCAATTTCTTATGTAAAAAGCCACCACTATCGTTGGCATAACTGTGTGCCCTTGGCACACGGTAACAAATGCCATTACAAAATCGGCACACGGTAACAAATGCTAGGGCACACAATAACAAATGCCATTACAAAATCCACATGTTTTATAAAATTGATGCTTGAATGCCTCCGGTCTCTTTGTTTGAAAAAAGAGAGGCGTGTAGTCCTAAAAGAAACAAATAGTCAGCGATAGGGATCAGAAAGAGAAGACTTCATAATTTTCTCTCTCTCTCTCTCTCTCTCTCTCTCTCTCTCTCTCCCCTTTCCTGCAGTCTAGGATGCACGGCCATGGCTATGGGTACAAAAAATTATAACATGATACAACAAATAGAACACAGTTACGACACGGGTACGATAGCCTAAATAAAGTGTCCGTGCATCCTAACTTGCAGTAATACTTCATGCCCACCCACCACCCCCTCCAAAAAAAATATATATTATTTTTAGTGAAAGACCACTGCACACAAACATGGATACTGAAACCATGGTCATGCCATTGATTCTGATCATGCTTTTCTTCCCATTTTGCACTTCCGTTGACACCTTAACACCAGACCAATCCATCAAGGATGGCCAGTCTTTGATTTCCAACAAAAATAATTTCGCCTTAGGCTTCTTCAGTCCCGGCAATTCTAGCTTCCGGTATCTTGGTATTTGGTTTGTCAAAGTGGCAAAACAAACTATAGTGTGGGTGGCAAACAGGAATGATCCTATTATTGATTCCTCAGGTGTTCTCTCCATCAACCAGTATGGAAACCTTGTCCTCCATGACAGTTCTAACCGTCTTCTTTGGTCTACAAATGTGTCTGTCCAGGGGACAACCTCCTCTGTTGCACAGCTTCAAGATTCAGGAAATCTGGTATTGGTCCAAGGCAATAACAAAAAGGCTATATGGCAAAGCTTTGATCATCCTACAGACACGCTGCTTCCAGGCATGAGGCTTGGGTTGAATCGGATGACTGGGTTAGACAGGTTCTTGACATCTTGGAAGTCACAAGATGACCCCGGAACTGGGGACTCCTTCTATAAGATGAATCCTACTGGCTCTCCACAAGTCGTCTTGTATAAGGGTTCGACTTTATATTGGAGGTCATGTCCATGGCCGTGGCACACATCATCAGCAGCAGCAACAGCCTCATCGGGTTATAAGTACTATTCTGTAAACAACGAAGATGAGGTATCTTACGGCTACTTTTTCGATGACCCCTCCATCATTTCTAGACTAGTGGTTTACAACTCAGGATTGCTCCAGAACCTTATGTGGAATGATGGTGATCTTCAATGGAAGGAATTCTGGTCAGCACCTAAATACCGTTGTGACAACTATAGACACTGTGGCGCATACGGTAAATGTGGTCCCGAGTCTGCTGACAGTTTTAATAAGTTTGAGTGTACGTGTTTGCCAGGGTATGAACCCAAGTCTCCGAAGAATTGGTATCACAGAGATGGTTCTGAGGGGTGTGTGAGGAAGCAGTCGGGGTTGTCGATGTGTGGGAATGGAGAAGGGTTTGTGAAGGTGCAGCTTTTGAAGGGTCCTGATTCATTTAATGCAGTTAGGATGGACATGAGTATGAGTAGCTCAGAGTGCGAGCAGGCATGCTTGAGAAATTGCTCTTGCACCGCTTTTGTAAGCATGAATGATATTGATAGGAAGGGGACCAGTTGTTTGGCATGGTATGGTGAATTGATTGACGTTTCGGAGAATTCATATGAAAGGTGGGATCTAAATGTACGTGTAGATGCAACTGAGTTAGGTGGCCTTCTCCACTTGCTTGCATTTCTGCCTATTTCACCTTACAAATCGTGGACTTATTTGTTTTTTTTTTTTTTAATTTATTTTTTTGTCCTTCAGCTACTTACACAAGGAAGTCCAACGGTTTTCTTGGCCACAAGAGGAAGCTGGCTATTACAATAATTTTTGTTATGGTGACATTGTTTCTGGTATGCTTGATAGCCTATATATGCCTAATGAAGAAGAGGAAAACAAAAGGTAACAAAATCACTTCCATTGTATTGTTCACACAAGCACAGAGGAATATATATATACATACTAAATCAAGAGTCATTTTAGTAGCCTACATGAGCTATATAAATGCTTAATTGCAAAATTATAGTGAGCAATTTATCAATATGTTTTTGGACAGTGAAAAGAAAATTGCCCAATCAATCATTATATTTTACCGGTACTAAAGGCTATTTGGAGGGAAATGAGCTAGAGGAGAGTAGTAGACATCCAGATTTATTGATCTTTGATCTAGGCTGCATAGTTGCTGCCACTGACCATTTCTCTCCGATCAACAAACTAGGGCAAGGTGGCTTTGGTTCTGTTTTTAAGGTACAGTTACAAGTTACAACTCATAATGACATCGTTTAACGTAAATATCTTGCATATTTTCCTTTCTTTTTCAAATTCCATTATTCTGTGAGTGTGAATGCAGGAAAATGATTTACATAAGCTAAGACATAAGTTATTGAAGAATCAGATTGTGGCATTGAACTCAATTGCTTTGAAGTAATTGTTATGACTGAGCTTAATTTTGGATAATGGATTCAGGGTCAATTATCTAATGGACAACAAGTAGCTATTAAAAGGCTATCCAACAGTTCAGCACAAGGAATAGAGGAATTCAAAAATGAAGTTTTGTTGATTGCAAAACTTCAGCATAGGAATCTTGTCAAGCTTTTTGGCTGTTGCATTCAGGGGGAAGAAAAGATGTTGATTTATGAGTACATGCCCAACAAAAGCCTGGACTTCTTCATTTTTGGTATGTCTTCTTTCAATAAATCGATTGCATTCATCTGTTTTATTTTCTTTTACTATTTATGTTCAAAGAATATATTTGGACTACATACAGCCAAATATTTTTACACTAATTAATCACATTTTGAGTATACTAGAGTTAAATTTTATTGTAGATCATACAAGAAGTTCATTGCTTAATTGGGGGAAACGCTTTGAAATCATCATTGGGATTGCTCGTGGGATTTTGTATCTTCATCAAGACTCAAGATTAAAAATCATACATAGGGATCTTAAAACTAGTAATGTTCTCTTAGATGGTGAGATGAATCCTAAAATTTCGGATTTTGGGATAGCTCGTATATTCAATGGGGACCAAATTCAAGACACGACAACTAGAGTTGTCGGAACATAGTAAGTATCACCCAAACACATGCACGCTTGCGTGCACAAAGCCTCGCATAGTTGCCACCCTTACGTAAAATGAAGGTCTATGCAAACTTTTACTTTATTTTTAATATTGTTCACATACAGTGGTTATATGTCACCAGAGTATGCAATATTTGGGAAATTTTCAACAAAATCAGATGTCTTTAGTTTTGGTGTCATATTGTTGGAGATCGTTAGTGGCAAGAAGAATAATAGTTCTTATCGAAGGCACGATTCCCTAACTTTGATAGGGCATGTAAGTAATAAAAAACAACAATCTTTACCATTTGCATTTATAATACAGCCCTAGACATGGCAAAACGGGTCAGACCCGTTTTGACCCGACCCGTTTGACCTGCAACCCGTTTGACCCGTAACCCGATTGACCCGTTTAAAAATGACCCGTTTTGACCCGTGACCCGTTTTGACCCTCGACCCGATTGACCCGACCCGAACCCGAATCCGACCCGCACGTTTTGCCACGTTTACCAATGTTGAGTAGATTTAGATTGAGGTGTAATTTTTATAAAATATTTACTTATTCTTTTTTACTTAATATGTTATGTACTTCATTATAGTTTGTCATTTTTTACTTGCCACCTTTATTTTATCTTCCTACTTTAAATAGATTGAAGATTATACCAAGATTAGTTTCTAGAAAGCTGGAACAAGAGTTGCACCAAATTTGGGTATCAATTCAAGTGTTTAGTGGTAATTGGTAACAATATCACTAGTGAGAATCTAATCACAATTAAGGAACTCATAAACAATTGACAGATTGCATCTATTTCCAAAAAAAAAAAAAAAAATTTGTTTGAAAAATACGGGTCAACTCGACCCGACTCACGACCCGATTCAACCCGCGACCCGTTTGACCCGCGACCCGTTTGACCCGCAACCCGATTGACCCGTTTTAAAAATGACCCGTGACCCGTTTGACCCGCAAACCCGATTGACCGACCCGAACCCGACCCGACCCGCCCGTTTTGCCACGTCTATACAGCCCCTTATGGATAATGCTATGAACCATATAGGTTTGGGAACTATGGAGAGAAGATAGAGTCTTGGATATAGTTGATTCATCAATAAATGACTCATTTGTTTCCCATGAAGTCTTGAGATGCATTCAAATTGGGCTCTTATGTGTGCAAGAAGATGCAATGGATCGACCAACAATGTTGGCAGTTCTTCTCATGCTAAGTTGTGAAACAACTCTTCCTTCTCCAAAACAACCTGCTTTTATTTTTAGAAGACCTACCAATAGTTTGGGATCAATAACAGGTGAGCGGTTTTATTCTATAAATGATGTGACAATCACCGAATTCGAAGCTCGCTAAAGGTAAAGATTCTAGTTAGCTGCATCTAAAATGCTTCTATAAGGATTTCTAGGACAAATTAAAATTTTGCTCTTTTTGTATTTATGAAAAAAAAATGTAATTTCTTATTCCTTTTATTCTTAAGTGTTAAATTTTTACCTTTGTTTTTCAGTTGTTACTACTACTACTTATATTGTTACTAATAATCTGTTTTTCTTAATTTAGTCAGTGGCATTGCCGGTAGGGTTTGAAATTCCACTCTCGTTATTGTAACTATTAAATTATTTAAAAATAAATACACATTAACTTGGTTTTTTATCACAAGATTCAATAATTGAGACACCCGCTACCTTTCTTGTTCGATTTTTCAATTAATTCTCCAAGTTTGTTCAGCTCCCTTGTGAAAGTTACAATAATATTCTTTAATTTCTAAATAAGATGAAATATAAAAATAAATTGACTCTCCTTTTACTCCAAGTGATCCAAAAGTAAACAGAATTGATGGTGAATATGACCTACTTAGGTGGACTGCACTCTCCCTTGACCTTTCAACATCATTCTTTTTTTGTTTTTTAGTCTGAGACGTTGATCTTTCAAGATCTATAGACTATAACGCAGTGCAAGAGTCAACACATATATATATATATATATATATATGTATTTAAAGACAAAGCTAAAAGAAAATTCAACTAAATCTCAAATTTGAGTCTAATTTTATGTTGTGTGTCTCATCCAATTTTTTATTATTATTTTTTTTAAAAAAAATTGGTGCAACTGTTTACTACACTGCAAAAATCAAGGAGTCTAATTTAAATTTCTTAATTTTTTGTGTTAAATGAGTTATTAAGTGTGAAAACTATAGAATCAAAATTAATAAACCTTAAAAAAAGTCACCATCATTGATTCATTTTTCTTATGATATTATTATTGGGTTATGCTAATGAGTGCCCTCAGGACATTGGTTAAGAATCCATTTTAAGAAAGTTTTGACATAACTTCTATGAGAAATGAAAAAAATTATTAAAACATTAATTTTTTTCCCTATAAAAAAATTTTTTAAATGGATTTTTAACCAATGCCCTAAGGGCATTCATTAGCATTTCCCATTATTATTATATAAATAAAGGTTAGACAAACTAAAATTAAGAATTTCATGGATAACAATTTAAATGAATTTTTTTTTTCATCTGTTTCAAATAAACTTATATTTACTTTATTAGTAGCTATTTTATATTTTCAAATATACGAACATTATATATATATATATATATATATATATTATATGTATAATCGTGGTAAAATTTTAATACACATTTAGTAATGCTTATTTGTAAATGTATCTCAGGTGTATTTACGAAGTTGCAAGCTAAACATATTGGAAACTTACCTAACCTATTGACAAATTTATGAATTCCAAGAAAGCTAAAGCCAAACATGCAGTTTGTGATGGATAGCACTCTGGGAACAAAATAGTTAGATAGTGGTTAGTACCCATGTACCATTAGGTCGTTACAACAAGTTTTTTAAATAAATAATATATATTTCTTCTTCTTTTTTATGAGAATAATTTATATTTCTAAACATAAACATTAAAATCCATATATTTTAGAAGCTCAAATACATTAGCGCAAATTATTAGTCCAAATAGCTTGTTTTATAACCCCATTTTTTTTTCGGATTTCTTGTATCAGTAGAAATATTAAAACCAATTGAAACACTTCTGCCGTTTATCCTCCAAAAAAAAAAAAAAAAAAAAAAAAAAAAACCAATTGAAACACTTGAGAAACCCACAGTACAGCTCAATAATTTATTTAGTACATTTTGAGGGTATTTGAAATTGGTACAAAATTTAAAACCATGGAAGAGAGAGAGATAGAGAGACTTAGGGCCTAATTGGATTGAGAGGGAGGGAAGATGAGTGGAGGAGAGTAGAGTAGAGTTAGCTGAAAAATAGAAATAGCCTATTTTTCGGCCAACTCTACTCTACTCCCTTTCACTCTCTCTCTCTCCACCTAAATCCAAATGAACCATTAGAGAGGGGCTTGGTGTGAAAGGTTTGAACATATGAATATTGATGGTGAGGCTTGAGACAGTGATGTCAGCTTGGGTTAGCCTCTTGCATGGGTTTTTGGGTTGAAAAAAGGAACAAGATCTTCTCCATTTTACTTGAAATAAAGAGATTCTATTTTTTGGTTAAGATATTATTTTTTTTAGATCTAACAATGTTTAGGTGGTCATTAAATGAGATGACAATCACTACACCTTTGAATATGTAATTTTTTTTATTCTCAAAAAAAAAAAAAGATTATGTAATTTTTGTTATCTCAATCATGAAATGGATCAATTTCAAATAGAGAAGAGTGTCCAAGAGGGTAGTTAAGTTCAATTGTGGCAAAGTAAGTGATTAATATTGGCTTTGCCTTTTTTTTTTTGGGATAAGTAAAGGAGTCATTAAATAGGTAAAGATAAATAGGGAAAAGTTTTGCTACATGATAGGTTATATGGCAGTAAAAAGAAAGCAACATGTATTTTAGAGTCATGACCAGGTGAACCCTTGAACATATACTGCTTTTTTTTTTTTGCTGCCTCATAACCCATTATGCAACAGTTGTTGCATATTAATATGCAGCAAAACTTTTACCATAACATTTATATTGTAAAAGACTAGAGGCTGGTCTATTAAATTAATGTTCACTTATTTTTCTTCTTTTATGAGGAGAAAATTAATGTTCAATTTTGTGGCGAAAGAATGGGCCTTTTAATAATGGTCAATTGGTTTAATAGTGTAATATATTTAAGGAAGTGGAAATGGAATCTGCAAGTGTTTTAGAGTTATTAAAATAACATTATAATAGATTTTTAAAGTGCAAATTGCAAATTATACCCCAAAAGTTTGGAAGTGTTTGGATTTTACACTTTGAAATTTCAAAATTTGGATTTTACCCCTTGAAATTTTGGGGTGTTTGGATTTTATATCCTAACGTTTCAGAATTTGGATTTTACCCCGTAAATTTTAAGGGTGTTTGGATTTTACCTCATAAAATTTGGAGGTATTTGGGTTTTATATCCTGAAATTTTAAAATTTGGGGGTGTAAAATTTAAACACTCCAAAACTTTAGGAAGTAAAATCCATATTCTAAAACGTTAGAGTGTAAAGTCCAAACACATCCGAATTTCAAGGAGTAAAATTCAAACTGAAACTTTAGTGTAAAATCTAAACATCTCCAAACTTTAGAAGTGTAATTTGAAATTTACCCATTTTTAAAAGTCTAATATTTTATAGTTATATAAATGATTTAGATTTTACTACGTTATCAATATCATAAATGCATATCAAAATAATGCAAGCCAATGTTTGTTTAAATATTGACAAAATTTGAATTTTTCATTTTTTTTTTAGAGAGTTTCAACTTATAGCGTCCGCTCCTGATAATAGCTCTTTATCATCAAACTAACACACCAATAAGTTTTTGGTCTAGGCAGGGATTAAATCTCAAATCTCTTATTCAACCATCCGAGACTTTACCAATTGAGCTAACTAAAACCCGCTTGAATTTTTCATTTAATCATGAATAGATGCAACTTTGAGAATTTAATGTTGGAGTTGCATTAAAACTTGATAAAATCTATGGATACAAACAACAAAATCAATACAAAAAACTGGTTTTATAGTAGTGTTTTTAGGAACTGCCACAATAGGTTAACCTATTACAGCAATTTAAAGCCTGCGCTTTCCTTTATAGGTTGATTTATTAACAACAATCTTGAATGAGTTGTGGTGGATCTAGGTGTAATCCCCCCCCCCCCCACCCCACCCCCCACTCCCCCGCGCGGGAAGTCTTAAAGCTATTAGTTGGCATCTCTTGATGACTCTAGAATATTTAGTGTCCAAATCTCCTCTCCCATGGCTATCAAATTCAAAATAAATAAATAAAGAACAAAGGTGTTATCTTCTCAGTTATGCAACTTATAGAGGGAAAATTGTTGTAACACCTCCCTAAACTTTTAATTACTAGTCAAGACACTTCCTAAATTTTTATATTGGTCAATTTACTCCATAACTATTTACAACGGTCAAATCAATATATTAGTTAGTCTCCCGTAAGAGTACTAACAGAACAGAAACTCAGGTGGACTTCCAAAAACCAAATCTAATCCATGAACCTGATACTAGAAGAGAGAGAAACCTTGGGGTCAAGTTTAGAGAGAAAGAGGTAGAGAGCCCATTGAACCAAACCAGCCATCTATAGTTTCATCCAAGTCGATATTGTACTTTACTTTAAAGATATCCATAGGCTCTCCTAAATGAAGCTTTGGGAACTCTAGGATTCCTTGCTTCAACCTGCTAGGCTGGATTATAGGCTAGCGATTAAAGTAGTACAAAAGAGCTTGTTTTTATTCCTTAGTCACCAGTAGAGTTCTTAAGGAAAGGAATCAAACAAGAAAGTTGTCTCACCAGAGCCAAAGTTTGTGTCCCACAGCCGATCTCACTGTCCAACTCCTATGCAAGTCAATTAGGCCAGAGCAGAAAACTTACCCAACACAAAATGCAATATCAAATAATATTAACACGAAATACACCCATCTGCATAACCAACTCAACATCAACCAAATAGTAGAAACCCAATAAAAAGTGAAAAAAATAAAAATAAAAGGAAAGAAAACCATAACAGAGCTTATCATTGAAGCAAACAAAGGTTGGTGGACGGCGGCCCAGCAAGCTCCAGATGCGACGAAAACTAGTGGGGATGGCATATTTGGAGAACACATGGTGGGTGGTCTTGTTCATGATGTGGTCAATGATGGCACAAATGGGTCGGGTTGTACCCGGGTCACATTGGAGATACCATCTATGTCTTTGGTCGGTTGGAAATGGAATAGAAGGGAATGGAGGAGAGAGGAAGGGATAGAAGAAGTAATATCAGAACCAACAAGAAGGGTAATGTTGTAAATTCAGGAGAGGAGTTTGCAGATCTCAATAAAAGGGAAGAGATGGCCTTCCGCAATTTTGGGCACCACCGAAATCTCACCTAAGCTTGAACTTGAACATAAAGTAGACATCTTTAATTGAACTTGTTTTTCATCAACACAACAGAAGAAAGCTGGTATTTGAGGTGATTTGAGTTGAGTGTACTAAAATTTGGTTTGGTTCGATGGGTTCCAACTCCAGTGAGACAAGTCTGGTTCTACGGGCTCTCTCCCTCTCTCTCTCTCTCTCTCTCTCTCTCTCTCTCTCTAAATCTGACCCCAAGGTTTCTCTCTCCTCTAGCATCTGATTCATGTATTAGAATTGATTTTTTGAAGTTCACGTGAGTCTCACGTGACTGTTTTGTTAGTATTCCATTAGGACTGTTTTGTTAGTATTATAATAGGAGACTAACTTATGTATTGATTTGATAATTGTGAATAGTTTATGAAGTAAATTGGTCAATTTAAAAATTTTTGTGGAAATACGTATGGGTGAAAAAGTGTGTGGAAATTCGTGAAATATTGTTTAAAAACTGAAAATTGTTATTTGAAAACACTCACCAAACACCCCCTAGATATCCCTTACAGTTAGTTAAACTGTTAATACATAATGAAATCTTTTCCTTCCTAGAATATTCCACAATAAAATGACGGAAACACCCCAACTAATTAGTTCACCTAAATAACCATATTACCAAACCACTAAACTAAATTCTCCTTTTTCTCCAAAATTAAATAAAATAAAATTCTCGCAACATAAACTCTTCCTGAAAATGGCAGCATCCTCCTCAACCAAAAGGATGGACCATATGGTTGTCAAGCAGAATTTTTTATTTTACCAAAATTTAGAAGTGTTTGATATAAGGTGTTTGAGTTGTGACTTTGAAGCGAGATATATGCATCTTCTTTTGCATAGTATGTGACGCCTACGCATTTATGTGATACATATACTATACTATGAGAGTAACAATGCATATATGAGATACGAAAGTCGAGGAGAGGCTACAAGTCATTAGCTGAGTGCTAGCTCAGCTCCAAGCCATGGAAAGTCTAAGAAGTTGTGATTCAAGCCATGGCTCATCGAGTCATCTGAAAGTATTTATCTCATACAATGGATAAATGTATATTTTCTCTCATACTGTGTAAATACTAAATCCTACAACTATTTGGGACCTATGCTCTATAAAAGAGATGCAGCGTATGTTTAATGCGTGAGATAAATACCTTTTTAGCATGAATAGGCTATTAAAGATAGGTGGACCCCAAGATTTGGTTCTCTCTAACTTTCTCCTTTAATTCTCATTTGGGTTTGTGATTTTGGGTGTGTTTGTTTACACTTTTAGAGCCCAAAATGCGTGTTTCTAAGCCCAAATTCTAAAATGTGTGTTTGGTAAATTATTGCTACCGCGCGTTATCAAAGAGCAGCTTTTCCAAATACGAAGGCGTATCGCGTTTTGAAAACAGACCTTGGAGTTCCTTTCTCGAAAAAGCAAATAAGTTGGAATGTTACCGTTGGTCATTTTCAGCATTATCCCTAAACTACTCTTATTTTTATTTTGAAATCCCAATTTTACCAAGATCTCTATAAAAAATAAAAATAAAAATAAAAATACCGTGATTCTTCTTCTACTGTTGCAAGCTTCTTCTTCAATTCCAACATAAACCCACTACTGCTGCAAGCTTCTTCTTCTACTACGTGTTTCTTCTTCTGCAGTTGCGGCTTCTTCTCTAATTTTTTTTGGTGTGTAATATATTTCTTTCTTGTCATTTGGGTGAAGAAGAAGAATTGTATTTTGGGTGAGGAATAGTGGCGGCTCCAAGATTTTTTTCTAGGAGGGTCAATAGTGGCGGAACCAAAAATTTATTGGCGGAGGGTAGGTGCAAGTGAAAAAAATAAGATGAGTAATTGTTGTTTTTGGTTTTTCTATATATACAACTTCCAAGTTTTAAAAAATTATTAACAGTTTAAAGATCGTTAAGAGTCTTAAGACAACAATCATTGGATGCATAAACAAATAGAATTAAATAACTAATCATACATTTTTTTTTATCAAATTAATAATAACTTATTATATTTATAAATTATATCAATTGAATAAAAACAATAGAATAAATAAGAATAGTAGAGTATTCTAAACACTTTAACTAAAAAGAAGAATAGTAACACGGTTAGGAGTAGGGCTAAGAGTAACTGTAAAACTAAGAAAAATAATACTTTAGTAATAAATTTTTGAATTTGAAGTGTATGGTTTTATAAATATACACGCGGTCTCTTTTGGAATTGGAGTAAGCAGTAAAAGATTTCTTGGGCTTGGAAATGTGTAGAGCACTTATCAAACTACTTGATTGAACATTGAGAAAAACTAAGGATCATTTTCAAGCTTATTTCAATTGAGCTTAACCAAAAATTTAAAGACAAAGTGTTCATATTTAATTTAAATTTTTTTTTTGTAGGGGTTAAAACAAGATTAAAAAAAATTATATATAATTTTTTGGGGGGGGCAGGGGGGTGGGGGGGGGGGGGGACTAGGTCAGGGGGTTCATTTAAACCCCCTGGGTTGCCTTTGGAGCCGCCCCTGGTGAGGAAGGAGACCTAAAGAAGAGACAAGATAGTGAGTGGAGGAAAAGAAAAGATATTTGATGGGAATGGGGGAAGAAACGGGTGGATGAGAAAAAAGTGAAAGAAAAAAAAATAAAGGTAGTGAGTGGGACACGTGGATATGATGTAAGGAAATTTACTAAATAAAAATTACAATTGTGTTAAAATACAACAAATTTTCACAACAGTTGATGTATCAAATATTTCATATGTCAAAATAAAATAAAATAAATTAATAAAATATTAGACTAGGATTGGCCACAACTAAAAACAAAGAGTATTGTAAAAATATTGTGACATTTTATTATATCTCTAAACTTTTTAAATTAATACTATTTTTCTTTAGAAAAAAAAAATAGTACTACTGACAGAATATTTTTATAACAATTTCATAATAAATTTTATATAGTAAGTTGTTATTGGTTCTCATTTAGACCTACTAGTGACATTATTTTTTTTTTCCCTACAATTAACAACTTGTCATATAAACTTTATTGTGAAATTTTTGTGAAAATATTGTGTCCATAACTTGCATTAAGAGAGGTAATTAAAATAAAAATTTCTCTTTATATATATCTTGTCTTTTTGGTAATTATAACTCAAACTGCCACTTTTATAAATATTAGCTAAACACTCAACTTTTTCAAAAATCACTTTTTAACAGTTTTTACCAAACACTTAACTTTTTCAAAAAACACTTTTTTTATACTGCACTTTTTGAAAAACCCACTTTTTCAAAAAACCCAGTTTTAAAAAGCTGAACCAAACTCACCCTTCGTGTATTACAAGGCACACATTTTATAATAGAATAGTCTTTTTCTTTAATTCTTTGCCAATGAATGTTGTTGGCTAGGGGTGTCCAACCAAACCTGATACCCGACCCACACGCCCAACCCAGCCGATCCGACCCAAGAATTGATCGACCCAACACCGGTGACAGTTGGCTGCAGATCTCCAATCCCAAAATCCGAGACCGGCGGGTCGGTTGATGGGTTAGAGCATGGAAAACCGATTTCAACCGACCCGACTGGAAAACACACCGAAAATAACTTTCTCCGCCAATTGAAGTAGTTCGCCGGTATGATTTTGTCCAATCTATCGAGATCTCGTCAAGATCTGGCCTGATCTCTTCGAGATCGGGCTTGATCTCGTTGAGATCTGCCAAGATCTCTTCAAGTTCGGCCTAATCTTGTTGAGATCAGCCAAGATCTCTTCGAAATCCGGTCAAATCCATAAAAAATAAGCAGATTTTGGCAAAAATCCGACGCTATTCGCACAGTCCGAGCCCGACCGTAAACTGACCAGAAAACTTTGATGTCCGACACCCAAACCGTTGCCGTCGATGGGTCGGCAACGGGCCCATGTTTAGGAGACCCAAAGTGATCGGGTCGGTTCCGAGTTGGGCACAAACCCGACCTGGACCGACCCGTGTACAGGCCTATTGTTGGCAACTGCCCCATCATCAAATTTCGTTAAAATTTGCAAAAGTAATTCATAAAGCAAACCGCAATGGAATTAATTTGTATAAAGGATGCCTTAATTGAAATAGTTTATATAACTCCGCTTCATATGGTGGATTAATTTATAGGAGTAGAGGTACCATCAGAGTCCTTTTTTTTTCCTTCGTTTGGAGTTGGTTTTTCATTAATTTTTCACTTCATTATCAAAATATGTGTGTTCTTGTGTTGATTGTTTCACTCTTTAGGTTTGATTTATATTTGTAGTTGTGGACCTTGTGGTTAATTGATTAATACTATGATCACCAAATTGATCTAATAAAATTATTTTTAATTAATACACATAATTAACAAAAGGGGTTTAAATTAAAACTTTAGAATTATAATTTTTCCTCAATCTAATTGTCCATAGAAATTAAACTAGGGAAATCAAGAGCATACTATCAAAGTGTTTTTTTTTTTTTAAGCTTGGCCCAATTTTCAATTGAAAATTTAATTTTTAAATATAGCAGGGATTTTAATAAAACACAAACAAAAGTATTACATGGAGGTTCTGGTTAACAGACTAACTATTTTTCGAATCTAACAGCTATAAAGGGAGACGTCACCTTTTGGTGGTTTGGTGGAATACATTTAAAAGGCTTTAATTTTTTTTTTTTTTTTTTTTTTTTTTTTTGCTAAAATTTAAAAGGCTTTAATTAAATGACATTGTTTGTATCAATAATATGAATATCACATGGACACATCTGTGTTTTAATGACAGAACGTGAGGCCTGATAAGAAATGCCACCGTTTCATTTATAAAAATTAAAATAAAAAAAGAAAAAGAAAAAAGGGTCGAATGGACCGAATGGACTAAGTAGGACCGAATGGACCAAAACAACTTGTTCTCTCTCTCTCTCTCTCTTTCTCTCTCTCACAGAGCTAGGGGTGGCAAAATTGAACACACCCCGTGAACCCGACACGACACGACACAAATTTATCAGGTTATTGATTGAGGTTTAGTGGGTTCGTGTCATATTCAAGTTGATACAACTTACCCGTTTAATAAATGGGTTGGGTTAATGTTGAACCCATGGAATCCATTTGACCAGTCTGACTTGTTTAATTAAATGACATTTTACAAATATATTCTTCAAACCCTAGGTATATAAACTTATTAGTTGTTGTGGTTTATTTCTTTTGACATATTGTGATTAATTATTTGTGATATTGAGATATGTATTAGTTTTGAATAATTATTTGTGATGCAGTTACTCGTTAGTTTTGAATTTTATATTAAAAATATTTATTTGTTTGTTTTTTCATATATATATATATATATATATATATATATATATATTTTATATTAAAAATATTTATTTGTTTGTTTTTTCATATATATATATATATATATTTTGATAAAATCTGATAAACAAGTCAACACGATTGACCCGTTTAATAAATGGATCGTGTTAGGGTTGAGCAATCTTGACCTGTTTAATAAACATGTTAGGTTAGTGTTGTCCCATATAGTCGGATACTCATGAGTTGACACAGGGCCGACCCTTCCATTAGGGCAATTAGGCAATTGCCTAAAGCCCCTAAGTGGAAGGGAGGCCCCAAAATTTTTGAAAAGAACGATAATAGGGAAAAAAAATTTGGTTTTAGATGAATCTAAAAAAATCCGACACATCCTTTTAACCAAAAAACAAAATTTATGTTATACCCGTTAAACATTGGTAGCACAAAAATTTTTTTTGGTCTAAATAAAATCAATTGTCCCGAAAATAACATTATTATCCTCTAAACAAACCAAAATTCAACCAGATAAACTACAAATACGATCTAAGAAATTAACCACAAAACAATCAATAATTAAAACAAATAAAAAAATCTCAAATCCCTAAAATTTTTACCGTTTCTCTTTCTCATTTTTGCTCTGCTTTTTTCTCTCGACTCTTGCTCTCCTCCACTCTCATTCTTTCTCTCCACTGCTGCTAGCTACCTAGCTCAAGCTTCCTTCGATCTAAATCATCCAATCGCATCTGATCTGAAAACTTTGAGGAGTGAGGATTGCCGAGCTTATTGCCTTTTTTTTTTTTTTTGGCTACTGCTTTTGATTCTGCATAATGGGCTTTTGACTTTTGAGGTATAACTTATAAGACTTGGCTTTCTCTACTTTAAATTTGTTAAGACTGGGCTTTATATATTGAGTTATGGCTTGACATTTCACGTTTAGGCCTTCAAGATTTATTTTTTATTTTTTTATTTTTTTTGGGTTTTAGGTGTAATAGGATTTGTTTTATGTTTTTTGTGGGTGGGTCTTATTAATAAGATTTGTGTGGCCATCTTGGCATCTTCTTGGCTGGGCTAGGCTTGTACTTTTGTTATGGCTGTGCTTAATTTTTTTTTTTTTTTTTTTAACTTTTAATCTTGTGTTTATATATATATATATATATATATATTATTGGTATATAATGAATAAATCTTTATTTATGGTTGAAATTGCTAAAAACTTGTTATTATTCGGTAAAATTTTATTATAAATCAAGTTCTATTTTTTTTGCTCTGCACTTGAAATTTTTTTTTTTTTTTTTTTTTTAATTTTAGTCTTTATAAATATATTGTTTGATTAGAAATGTTTACTAGAAAATATGTATCTGGATATGAAAAACTTAAAAAAAGAAAAAAAGAAGAAAAATTAATTGAGTCTCAAAAAGGATCAATAGATATTTGTTATTAGTAATAAACAAAATATAACACAAAATTTAGATGAAAATCTCACAAATGTGCAAGAAATTTTACAAAAATTGAAATCACTAGATAATGATAGTTTACAAAAATACTGTCTTAAACTTGAATCTTTCCTCAAACATGATGTTAATTATGATATTGATGGTTTAGATTTATTTTCAGAGTTAAAGGTTTTAAAAGAAATTTTACAAATATAAGATTACACTCCAATTGACATACTAAATTATACAAAAAGATTAGATTCATTTCCAAATACATGCATTGCTTATAGGATTTTACTAACAATACCTGTTACAGTAGCTTCTGCAGAAAGAAGTTTTTCAAAATTAAAATTAATAAAATCATATCTAAGATCGACAATGTCCTAAGCAAGGTTTTGAAACCCGGACTAGACCGTACGGTCTGACCGGAAAAATCGCGAACCTCTCAGTTTTGCGGTTTTTTTAGCTTCAAGAACCGCTCAATGGGAAAAAAGCAGGAACTCGTGTGGACCATGGTCGGACTGTACGGTTCTGAGAAACGTGATCGGTTTGTGAGGTTCAAATGGTTTCTTTTTGTTTCAGCTTTTCCAGTGAATTTTGGCCAATACACCGGTATGAAGTTATGATCAGATCTAGAAGAAATGAAAGAACACAAAGAAGAACAAAGATCGGAAGGAGATCTGATAATTTCAGATCTTGAACAGAGGGATTTGTAAGGAAAAAAAAAAAAGAACTAGAGAAGAAGAAGAAGAGAAGTTCCTCAAAAAAAAAAAAAAAAAAAAAAAAGAGAAGAACACAACGAATCAGGGTCTGCGCCAAAACAAACTCCACACTTGCTCAGCAAATAAATAGTAAACACAAACTACATCAGATCAAAAAAACAAAAACACAAATTACAGTAACACATATCTTCGTCTTCTGTTGCTGCTTCTTCTTCTTCTTTCTTCTTTTTTTTCTTCTTCTCTTTCTTTTTTCCGTTGATAGAGCTCTGTAATTTCCTCTTTTTTGCTGAGGTATGTGCTTCTCTTTCTTTCTTTAGACTTTTGTTACTTTTGTTACTCCTTTTGAATTCCTAAGTCCCTGTACCTCACGTGGCTAACTTGGAAATGATGAAAGGTTTTAATTTTTTAATAAAAGCAAAAAAATTTTAGCCATTAGATTTAGATATTTTTTTCAGCTGCCCAACCGTGACGTAACATGCATTGATAGGTGCATTAAATATTCTAAGTATTTTTGAGAGTAAGAGAGGTGCTAGATCCACAACAATTTTACAACAAATCATAAGTGGTTAGTTGTTATTGGTTCAAATTTGAACCTAACATTAAGATTACTTTTTTGCCCTAATAATAACAACCAGTAACAACCTGCCGCTCAGAATTTGTTGTAAAAATGTTGTGAAAATGTTGTGGACATATCATTTCTCTGATAGTAATATAGTGTCACAATATTTCAAACAATTTTTTTTCTATAATTTGACACATGGCAAAGTGTGAGTAATGAAAAAAAAATTATGGGTTTACATCTCTACCACTCACATCTCGTCATGTGGCAAATTGTGGCAAAATTTGTATAAAATGTTATGGTACTATTATTGCTCTAATTTTAATTAATATTTATAGTTAAGAATATAATAATTATTAAATAATTATTTCAATTTAAAATTATTAAATAATTTAAATATTTTATTTTATTTTATTTGAGTGTCTTTCTAATTCTTATATAATAATAATAATCATTATTATTATTATTATTACAAGTTTAACTAATCAATATATAAATAAATAAATACATATTATATTTAAATTTGCTTAGGATTTGATATTTCTTATTTTTCTTGTAAAAGTTATGATATGAAAATATATATTTGAAATATAGATATTTATATTTAATTGGATTGTTTTAGTTAATTTAATATTTTTTATTAATTTAATATTTTTATATATAAAAAAATAATTATTAAATTAATTATGACGTCATCATGGTTCGACCCCGGTTCAACCTCAGTTCGATCTCAAAAACCTTGAACCTTTCTCTTTTACGGTTTAATGAATGGTCCAGGTTTCAAAACCTTGATCCTAAGAAAGATTAAGTGGATTATTTATATTATCGATTGAAAAGGAGATGTTAGAAGAACTTGAATACAAAAATTTAATTGGCCAATTTGCATCTCAAAAGGCAAGAAATATAGATTTTAAATGAAATATATTATAATATAAAAATATTAAATAAATATTAATTTAATTAATACATAAGTATAAAAAAGGTTCCATTTTAGTTCTCGTCTTAGGTCCCAAAATATCTAGGGCTGGCCTTGAGTTGACACAACATGAACCCGACACGTGAACACGAATTGCCACCCCTACTCTCAGCCTCACCTCTCTCTTCAATATAATTGGTCTCTCTATATCTCTAATCTCTGCTGATCGCGATCAATCATGATGCTAAATTACCAATTACTAGCTCAAGCCAAGAATTAATATTTGGCCATGCCTTGATGACTCGCTCTTTAATCTTTATATCCCAGTATGTCAATCTCAAGCCAATTTTCTGGACCATGTATCTGCCAACTTCATCAAACTATCAAAATTACTCACTTCAGTAAGGAATACGTGCTAAAAGTTAATGCTATGTAACATGTTGCTGTAGACATACATTATATTTCTCTAAATCTAAAGAGATTTAATACGCCAGTCATTTTCAGGTAGGAAAATGCATACCCTTAATTCGCTGAAAATTGATGCTGAGAATGCCTCCAGTCCCTAGACGCAATTCTGTTTGACTTGATGCAATATCCCTTGATTCCCTTTTGATACGCTAAATTACTCACTTCAGTAAGGAATACGTGCTAAAAGTTAATGATATGTAACATGTTGCTGTAGACATACATTAAATTTCTCTAAATCTAAAGAGGTTTAATACGCCAGTCATTTTCAGGTAGAAAAATGCATACCCTTAATTCGCCGAAAATTGATGCTGAGAATGCCTCCAATCCCTAGACGCAATTCTGTTTGACCTGATGCAATATCCCTTTTGATACGCTACTTTTTAATTAGTTTAAAGGAACTGCATAGTAGTAGTCCTAAAAGAAAAGTCAAAGTCGGGGATCAAAGAGACCAGAGAAGAATTCGAGTCCGTTTGAATCCGTTTGAATAGAACTTATTTTACTAAAATTGAAAATTGAAAAATAATTTTTAAATGTGTAAATAGTACCGTGTGACCCATTTTTAATGAAAAGTGACTGAAAATTGAAGTTTGTGGGACTCGTGAACAGTGAGAAGGTATTGCATATTTAGGAAACATGCACTCTCCCCCTCACAAGGGGGTAGACCCCAAACATGCATTCTCCCTAGACCCCAAACATGCATTCTCCCCCTCACAAGGGGGTGGACTCTTGTGAGGGGGAGGATGCATGTTTCCAAAACATGCTGAATTTTCTCGTGAACCGCGCACATGGGAGAATAGTCAAAAATTGCAGCTACTGTTCATGAATAATGCATGAACAGTAGCCGTAACTGTTCAAGTCCCACTAAAACACGGCTTAAAAAAAAAAAAAAAAAAAAAAAGAGTAAAACGCAAACACAAAACTCAAAACGTGTATGAAGTGTGGGTTTGGATCCAAGTCTACGTTTTAAGTTTGTGTTTTCCCTTCTTTTTTTTCTTCTCGCTTTAGCCGTTGTTGTTGACCAAGTTAGCAGTGAACAGTGCACCCGTGCACTGTTCATGGGTTCCACAAACTTCACTTTTTATCAACTTTTTCATTAAAAATAAGTCACACGACACTATTCACACATTTAAAAATTATTTTACTATAGTATTTTCAGTTTTTAATTTTAACAAAATAAGTTATATCCAAACGGAACTTATATAATCATAATACTCAATCAAACCAAAAAACTTTTCTTTCTAATAATGTCTTCGATTCTGAAACAAATGATTATGTCTTTGATTCTGATAATTCTTCTCTTCCCATTTTGCACTTGCCTTGATACCTTAACACCAGAGCAATCCATCAAGGATGACCAATCTTTGATTTCCAAAGAAAATAATTTTGCCTTAGGCTTCTTCAGCCTTGGCAACTCTAGCTATCGGTATCTTGGTATTTGGCACGTCAAAGTGACAAAACAAACTGTCGTGTGGGTTGCAAATAGGAATGATCCTATCAATGATTCTTCTGGAGTTCTCTCCATCAACCAGTTTGGAAACCTTGTCCTCCATGACAGTTTTAATCGTATTCTTTGGTCTACAAATGTTTCTGTCCAAGGGACAACCTCTCTGTTGCTCAGCTTCAAGATTTAGGAAACCTGGTATTGGTCCAGGGCAATAACAAAAAGGTGTTATGGCAAAGCTTTGACTATCCTACAGAAACTTTGCTTCCAGGCATGAGGCTTGGGTTGAATCGGATAACTGGGCTAGACAGGTTCTTGACATCTTGGAAGTCACAAGATGACCCGGGAACTGGGGACTACTTCTATAAGATGAAGCCTGATGGGAGTGACAAGAACGCGTTACCTTGACGAAGTCAACCTAGTGACGAGGTCATCCCTGGCGACAAGCAGCCATCACTGACGAGGGAAGGAAAGTCATTCAATGATGCCAGCAAGTAATCTGGGCAGTTACGAAACCAGCAAAACAGACCGTTGGAGCCTAATAAAAGCCCTATAATTGGGCTGGAGGCGTTACTAAAAGAGAGGCATTAACACCCCAACGGCTAGCAATCAAGATCACATATGTAAAGCCCTTACATTGGCAGCACAAGGTACACACATATACTGATACTCTAAGAAAATACCTATTACTTTCTAGTTTGGCGAATTGCTTCATTGTTCTAACTTTGGCATCGGAGGCGTTGTGGCAGGCACCACACCGGTGACCCTTATAGAAGACATCCGTATCAACAAGGAGTTCCATTTGCCCACTTTGACTGACGAGCTCGTGCTTCATCAGTTTGGCATCGTCTGTGGGAAACGACATATTCAGATTCATATTTGAAAATGTAGTTTCCATCAACCCTCTACATTCAGATGGAATCCAACCCAGATTCAGCAGCCTTGGCCCAGCAAGTCCAAGCCCTTGCAGCCACCATTGAAGAACTCACCAAACAGAACCAGGAAATGAAGCTACTACTCCAGCAGGTTCAACAGGCTCAACAGGAAGAGAACTGGTCCAAGGGTAACCTGGAAGGAGAAGGGGATAGCCACTGGAGAGGAACCCCTCAGAAGCCAACTACTCCAGACGAGCAGAACTCGGATCTCCTTCGAGAAATGAGGAAGAAAATGGACGAACTGAGGAGCGCCATTAAGGAGAAGACGGATCGAAGCGTAGAAAAAATGGTAAGGGCTACGGATTCACCTTTCACCGCCGCGATACTCGAATGCCCTGTACCGTCAAAGTTTCGCTTACCTCAACTTGAGCCATTCGACAGACTAAAAGACCCCCAGGATCATCTTAATACCTTTAAGACGACTCTAGGTCTTCAACAACCACCTGACGAGATACTGTGTCGTTCCTTTCCAACGACTCTCAAAGGAGTCGCAAGAGAATGGTTTACGAAGTTGCCAAACTCGTCCATAGACAACTTCGATCAATTAAGTAGTGCCTTCTTGCGCCATTTCATAGGGGGGCAATGTCCAAAGAGGCCGGTAGACTACTTACTCACCATAAGACAGGGAGAGAAGGAAACTCTAAAGTCGTATGTCAAACGATTCACCCGGGAGACTCTGGAGGTGGACGAAGCTGATGACAAGGTGCAGCTGACGACCTTCAAGGCGGGGTTGAGGTCCAGAGACCTTATGGCCTCCCTCGCAAAGAACCCCCTAAAGACGATGGCGGAAATGCTTTTGAAGGCACAAAAGTACATGAATGCTGAAGATGCTTTAGCTGCCATAAAGGATACCAAGAAGCCAGGAGACAAGGCCAAGAGGGAAGACGACCGTAGGGGGCAGAAGAGAGATTGACCAGACCGTCGGAACAATGACGGGAACAAGAGGAAAGATGATAAAAATTCTCGGACGGTAAGATTTACACCTTTGGTTATGCCTGTTGACAAAATTTTCACATAGATCAAGGACGAGCATTATCTCAAATGGCCCAGACCATTGCATTCATCCCCTAATGTCCGTGACAAGAACAAGTATTGCCGGTTCCACAAAGATCACGGCCACCACACGGAGGATTGCAGAGACCTAAAGGAGCAAATAGAGGAGTTAATACGGAAAGGGAAGTTACAAAAATATGTAAAGAAAGGAGAATATAGCAAGTTCAGGGACGACAATAAAATCCAGCATGAATCCTTCTCCCGGGATGACGATCATCCGTCCCAGCCTCCAAACAAGGTGATCGGGGAGATAAACACGATTACAAGAGGACCGTTTTCAGGAGGATCGTTTAAATCACTCAAAAAGGCATACCAGAGATAGGTGAACAGCGTCCACGCCATACCTCCGTCCAAGCACCGACGAACATACCAGGACATGTCCTTCAGTGAAGGAGACGCCATGGGAGTGAAGCAGCCCCCTTAATATAGAAGGGTTCAATACCAAGAGGATCCTCGTCGATAACGAAAGCTCCGCGGACATCATCTACTTCCCAGCCTTCCAGCAACTGAGGCTAGACCTGAAGAAACTATGCCCCTTTGACTCTCCGCTCGTCAGTTTTAGCGGAGACCAGATATACCCCAAGGGCATAGTGACATTGACAGTGACGGTGGGGACCTACCTAGTACAGTTGACCCGACAAGTAGACTTCCTGGTGGTAGATTGTCCCTCATCCTACAATGTCATCATTGGGAGGCCCACCCTTAACAAGTGGAAGGCAGCGACGTCAACCTACTGTTTGAAGGTGAAATTCCCAACAGATAATGGTGTCGGAGAAGTGAAAGGAGATCAAGTCCTAGCAAGAGAATGCTATCAAGCTGTCCTGGCTACGAGAGAAAACCACACGTGGATGATTGAAGAGAAGGAAGAAGACAGAATAGAGGCCTTGGAAACGGTGGAATTGGTTGAAGGAGAAGCCAGCAAGACGACGAAGATAGGGACGACGTTAAGCCTCGAGATGAGAACAAGACTCATAAGGTTCCTCAAGGAAAACCTAGATGTCTTCGCATGGAGCCACGAGGACATGCCGGGCATATCTCCAGAAGTCATCCAGCATAAGCTGAATGTGGACCCAGAATGGAAACCCGTCCAGCAACGACGAAGGACCTTCGCCCCAGAATGAGATCAGGCAGTTACGGAGGAAGTTACCAAACTCCTGACGGCTGGATTCATCCGGGAGGTGTATTATCCTAAATGGCTCGCAAACGTTGTCCTGGTGAAGAAAGCAAACGGGAAATGGAGGATGTGTGTAGACTTCACCAACCTGAACAAGACATGCCCAAAGGACAACTTCCCTCTACCAAGAATAGACCAGCTCGTGGACTCCACAGCCGGGCACAAGTTACTGACATTCATGGACGCCTTCTCAGGGTACAACCAGATAAAGATGACTGAGGAAGACTAGGAGAAGACCGCCTTCATCACAAGTCAAGGACTCTACTGTTACAAGGTAATACCTTTTGGGCTGAAAAATGCTAGAGCTACATATCAGAGGTTAGGGAACAAAATGTTCAGTCAACAGATTGGCAGGAATATGGAAGTGTACGTGAACGATATGCTCGTCAAGAGCAAAGAAGAGCTCACACATCTAGACGACTTGAAGGAAACGTTTGCAACCCTCAAAAAACACCAAATGAGGTTGAATCCAAGTAAGTGTGTTTTTGGGGTAGTCTCGGGAAAGTTCCTGGGATTCATGGTGTCCCAGAGAGGAATAGAAGCAAACCCAGAGAAAGTGCGAGCCATCATCGACATGGCCTCACCCAAAACCGTCAAGGATGTTCAAAAACTTACAGGAAGAATAGCAGCTTTAAACAAGTTCGTCTCCAGGGCTACAGACAAATGCCTGCCCTTTTTCAAGACTTTGAAGCAGGCTTTTACCTGGAGCGATGAGTGCGAAGTGGCATTCCAAGAACTAAAGCGTTACCTGAGCAGTCCCCCTCTCCTAAGCCCGTCCAAAGAAGGGGAAAACCTATACTTATACCTGGCAATGTCAGCCTCGGCAGTAAGTGCAGCCCTGATCAGAGAAAAGGGCAAGAAGCAACTCCCAGTTTACTACGTCAGCCAAGCCTTCCAAGGAGCCGAGTCCAGGTACCCAAGGATCGAAAAGATCGCGTTTGTGCTAATAGTAGCCTCGCGCAAGTTAAGGCAATATTTCCAGGCAAATCCCATTCTTGTAATGACGGACCAACCAATCAAGAAATCAATGAACAAGCCTAAAGCAGCAGGAAGAATGGTCCAGTGGGCAATAGAACTTAGTCAATTTGACATCGAGTACCATCCCAGAACAGCAATCAAGGCACAAGCTCTGGTGGACTTCATTGCAGAGTTCACTCTTCCAAACGAAGATAGGATTATCGACGAGGTAGATAGATGGACAATACAAACTGATGGTTCGTCAGCCTAGAAGAAGGGGGGAGTAGGGGTCGTCATAACCACCCTTGACGGAGAAGTGCTCAAATATGGGGTCCAACTAAAATTCCCAGCCACCAACAACGAAGCTGAATACGAGGGGATATTGACGGGACTGAGGCTTGGAAAGGCCCTTGGTGCTAAAAACTTATTGATCCAAAGTGATTCAAAGTTAGTGATCGGACAGATCAAGGGGGAGTACGAAGCAAAGGAAGAAAGGATGCAGAAATACCTCAAGCTGACGAAACATCTAACTCAGGAATTCGATATAGTGGAGTTCGTGCAGATCCCAAGAAGTCAGAATATGGGGGCTGACTAAGTATCGAAGCTAGCGTCATCAGAAGAAGGGGAGATTAGCACAGATCTGGCGATGGAGGTCCAGAAACACCCTAGTATTGAAGAAATTGCAACATTCACCATCCAGAGCACAGACAACTGGATGACACCCCTAATATCCTACCTCCAGGACGGGCGCCTCCCACAGAACACAGAAGAAGCTAAAAAGATCAAGAGGAGGGCGGCCAGGTTCACGATCCTTAATGACGCCTTATACAAGAGAGGCTTCTCTATGCCTTACTTGAAGTGTGTCGACGAGGAAGAGGCTAGATACATCCTGGAAGAAATCCACAGAGGAATTTGCGGCGACCACGCTGGCTCCAAATCCCTAGTGAACAAGGTAGTACGAGCAGGATATTTTTGGCCAACCATGCAGGTAGACGCTGCTGAGATCGTCAAGAGGTGCGACAAATGCCAGCAATACGGGAATGTGCAATGGCTTCCAGCAGAAAGACTGACGACTGTAGCTTCCCCATGGCCATTTGCACAGTGGGGAATTGACATCGTCGGCCCGCTACCCCAAGGTAAAAGTCACGTAAAATTCCTACTTGTTGCTATTGATTATTTCACGAAATGGGTTGAAGCAGAGGCTCTAGCAGCAACAATCACTGAAGCTCAAATTCGAAGCTTTGTGTGGAAGAATATAATCTGCAGGTTCGGGATTCCCTCGACAATCATATTAGATAATGGGAGGCAGTTCGACAGCCAAGGTTTCAGAGAATTCTGTTCAAACCTTGGGATCAAGAATCAATTCTCGTCCCCAGGGCATCCTTAGGCAAACGGGCAGACGGAAGTGACGAACCGGACGTTGCTCAAGATTATCAAAACCAGGCTGGACAACGCGAAGGGTGCCTGGCCAGAAGAATTACCAAATGTCCTATGGGCTTATAGAACCAGAGCCAGAACCTCGACAGGAGAAACCCCCTTCAGGCTTACCTATGGCACAGAAGCAGTAATCCCAGTCGAAGTGGGGGTAACGAGCATCAGACGAGGAACATTCAACGAAGGGATCAATGACGATGAACTACGACTCAACCTGGACTTTCTGGACGAAGTAAGAGACAACGCATCCAGCAAGATGACGAAGTACCAAAGAAAGATGGCCGAGTACTACAATAAGAGGGTTAAACTCAGACGACTGGACATAGGAGACCTCGTCCTACGTAAGACCACCACTGCAACTGAAGACCCTACCCAGGGAAAACTGGGTCCTACGTGGGAAGGACCTTACCGAGTCATTCATTACTCAAGACAAGGAAGTTACCACCTAGAAACTATGGACGGACAAAGGCTCCCTCGACCATGGAACATTGAGCATTTAAAAAAGTACCACCAGTAGATGTAATAGACAAATGCAGTCATTCTTGAATTTAATAAAAAAAATTTATTCTCTGATGTCTTTGTGCAAACAGGTCTAGCCAATTATAAGGCAAACTAAAGTAACAAGATTCCGTCTTGACAGATGTAAGTTACTGACGACAACCCCAACAGGTATAAGGCAAACTAAAGTAACAAGATTCCGCCTTGACGAATGTAAGTTACTGACGACAACCCCAACGGGTATAAGGCAAACTAAAGTAACAAGATTTCGCCTTGACGGATGTAAGTTACTGATGATCCTCATAACGGGTACAAAGTACATGAAAGCTAAGTGATAAAATTCCGCCAAGACGGATGTAAATCACTGACGAAAACTGAAGTGACGAGATTCCTTAAGTGGATGTAAGTCACCAAAAAAAAAAGGCCAAGTGATAAAATTCCGCCAAGACGGATGCAAATCACTGACGAATCCTGAAGTGACGAGATTCCTTGAATGGATGTAAATCACCTAAAAGTGGCCAAGTGATAAGATTCCGCTTTGACGGATGTAAGTCACTAACGAAGACATAAAAGAAGTAAATGTCCCCAAAACGAGCTGGTGACGAAGACACAATCCTTAAAGCCTACGCAATTGGTAAAGTCCCGCTTGACGAACTCAGGATACTGACGAATCTGCAAGAGAAAGGATAAGGAGAAAAAGAAGAAGGACAAGAACCCTCATTAAGGATAAAGAGTGACGAGCAAATCACAGCTAAGAAATTTACGCTAAGTACAAGCTAAGTACAAGGTATGCTAAGAAAGTTATGCTAAATCACAAACACAGGCATGGTCATAAACACAAGCATAGCCATAAAAACGGGTAAGTACAAATTCATAAAAAGCCCAAAAATAACGGGCAATTATCCTTATTCTTCCTACAGACCCATGAAACAGAGGGCCAAGAGACATTGTTCTGAAAATAGATTAAAAAAAAAAAAAAACATATATACATCACCAAAAAGCCCAAAACACAACGGGCATATATAACAGATAAATTTTCTAAGTATCAAGTTCGGGTGTCAGGAGCATCAGTAACAGGATCGTCAGCAGCAGCGGGAGCATCATCAGCAATAGGGGCATCATCAGCAACAGAGGCATCACCTTCAGGTGCAGATAACTGGGCAGCCTCGTCAACAGCCATCTCTTGATCTACCACTTCTAGATCCAAATTCGGCAGATCAACCCTTGTAGGATGCTTGACGAGGTACCTACGAAGGAGCTCGAAGCCCTTGAAGTACCAGCTGAAGAGTACTGTGGAGTACTCCTCAGTTTGCTAGAAGGCCTCGACGGACCTAGCAGCGATCGTCTTTAGCTTCTCCTTTGCCGCCTGTAGCTGATCGTCCTTCTCCAAGTTCAGCTGACACTCGACCCTAAGATCGAAATTCAAAGCCTTGACTTTCTCCTTCAATGTGGCAGCCTCGTCCATCGACTCTATAAGGTTCTTTTTCAGGGTGGAGTTCTCCTTCTCCAGAGCCTCCATCTTGGATGCTAAAGAAGCCACCTTAGCCTCTTGAGTCAGATACTCAAAAGCAAGGTGAAGGCTCTCCCCCAACACCTGACAAAGTAAATTAAGTGCGTCAGTAAAAAGAAGGGGTGGGGATATTTGGGTGAAAAGAAACCAAGGAAAATGCATGAGTGGCTTTACCTGCACGATCTTATGAACATGCTGGCTTGCAACCAAGTTGAGAGGCACTCTAGAAAAGACCTTAAGGTCCTCAGCCTTCACAACGTTATGTGCCCGCTCCACGGCCACACCCTCGTCGTCCCAGACGGACGAACTCATTTTCTCCTTTTCCTTCTCTTTGGCTGACAATCTCTGCCTTTTTGATGACGGGGCTGGGATCTCCTCAACTGAAGTGGCCGGCGAAGCCACCAGTAGATTCTCAACTCTCGAGATGATGGGAGTGGCATTTGCAGAGGGGAGGACGGACAGACTCTTCCCGGTGATGCGGACTTCCTTTTTACCAATGTTCGCTAAGGGTTCGTCCTTCTTGGACCTCATCTTGGCGTACATATCTTTGTTGAATCTGGTCGTCATATATATATATATATATATATATATATATATATATATAAAAAAATAAAAAAAGGAGAAACTAAGAAACCCAAAGTACACAAGCGAAGATCAGTACTGACGAGGTAAACACTTACTCTTCTTCTCCTCAATGTTGATGCTGCGCAAAATGTAAGGAGATGGGTCCGGCCCTAAGCAGTAGAAAGCAAGCGTCCGAGGGTCAAGGAGATCATCCCAACTCTCAATCGACTCTGCATATTCTATTGCCTTCTCTACACGACCCTGGTACTTGCTGTTCAGTTTGGGGCGTCTTTTAACTGCAAAAGAAATTGAACAAGTGATTAGTGACGACCAAATATGCAAAACGAAAATAAACAGACGAGGAGAAACGTGGACGCACCTAAGTTTAGGGTTCCCCACCGACGAAGTAACCTTGGGATATCACCCCAAGCCTCGCTAGAAGGGGTCTCAAAATCATCACCGGACACGAAAAAGAAATGTGATTTCCAGTACCTGAATGACGAGGCTAAACTCTTAATGATTCTAGTCCTCCTCGTCCAAAGGACTAGTTCATAATACCCATACTCTTTCGATTCCTTTAAACGGTAAAGGTGGACGAGCTCACTCACTTTGACCATATCTCTGTTGGCAGCCAGCCAAATCTCCATACAGTTGATAACTATCCTCCAGGAGTTAGGCATGAGTTGCCCGAGGGCAATGCCAAAATGACCCAAGAGCTCCATCACCAGAGGATGGACGGGTAGCCTAAGCCCAGAAGTGAAAGCAGCCTTGTAGAAGCATACTTCCCCAGGAAAGAAGTGGCAGGCCCGATCCTCAGGACCAGGCCGACGAACGCGGACTCGCGCAGGAAACTGGAACCTATCCTTGAACCTAGCCACGGTGTCAGCATCCAGCCCACACTCCTCGTTAAGAGCATAAAAAGCCCTAACCTGACAAGGGGTGGAAACGGCCGTATCACCCTCAACCGGGCCGCTGCTAGACGACAACCCAATGTCTAATTCGCTGGATCTCACCTCCGACATCCTCCTCGTCTCTCCCTCAAACCAAGCCAGTGACTGGCCTAAAATTGGAGACAGCTCCCCTAGAACTACACTCAACCCACAACCTTCAAAAAGATAGTCCCCAATCAAAGGAAAAAAGTCCCAAGAAACACCCAAAGCCGCCCCTAAGCGAGCAAAAAAGAAAGAAACTAAGGGGCAAGCTACCCAAATCTCAGAAGAACTAACCATAAAAAGGGGTACCCAATCCTAAATGCCCACACATCAAACACAAAAAACAACAAAAGCAAGAGACAAAGGAAAAATCAAGAATTTATAAGGGGGCCATTAAGAAAAAGGATCTGAGAAAAATCGAAGGAGTAGTGTACCTTGAAAAGCGGAACAGTCGAGGCCGGAAAAATTCGTCGCCAGAGCAGAATCGGAATAATCGTAGAAACAAGCAAGAGAGACAAACACTCGAAGCAGGAAAAGAAAGAAAAATCAGAGTAGAGGAAAAAGAAAAGTTTTTGAAACCAAAAATCCAAGGAAACTGAAAAGTAGCAGGAAACCCAAGGGTCATGCCATCAATGCCTTCAATCAGCACGTGCCACGTGGCCACGTCTCATACCGCGCCGCCATCATGCATTAAATTCGAAACAAAACCCCAAGCATCACAAACAACTTAGGAAAAAAGACCTTTCACCTTCTGTGGCCCTCATGACACGTCACTGATGACCACAGAACCTAGGAGGGCAACTGATGGGAGTGACGAGAACGCGTTACCTTGACGAAGTCAACCTAGTGACGAGGTCATCCCTGGCGACGAGCAGCCATCACTGACGAGGGAAGGAAAGTCATTCAATGATGCCAGCAAGTAAACTGGGCAGTTACGAAACCAGCAAAACAGACCGTTGGCGCCTAATAAAAGCCCCATAATTGGGCTGGAGGCGTTACTAAAAAAGAGGCATTAACACCCCAATGGCTAGCAATCAAGATCACATATATAAATCCCTTACATTGGCAGCACAAGGTACACACATATACTGATACTCTAAGAAAATACCTATTATTTTCTAGTTTGGCAAATTGCTTCATTGTTCTAACTTTGGCATCGGAGGCGTTGTGGTAGGCACCACACCGGTGACCCTTATAGAAGACATCCGTATCAACAAGGAGTTCCATCTGCCCACTTTGACTGACGAGCTCGTGCTTCATCAAAGCCTACCGGCTCTCCACAAGTCTCCTTGTATAAGGGTTCAACCCTGTATTGGTGGTCAGATCCATGGCCATGGCACATATCATCTTCATCATCACCAACAACGTCATTAGCCTCAATGGGTTTTCAGTATGATTTTGTTTACAACGAAGATGAGGTATCTTACACCTACTTTTTTGAAGACCCCTCTATCATTTCTAGACTAGTGGTTGACAACTTAGGATCGTTCCGGATACTTATGTGGAATAATGGTGATCTTCAATGGAAGGAATTATGGTCAATGCCTAAATACCGGTGTGACAACTATGGATGGTGTGGCGCGTATAGTAAATGTGGTCCTGAGTCTACTGATAAGTTTGAGTGTACATGCTTGCTAGGGTATGAACCTAAGTCTCCAAGGGATTGGTATCTCAGAGATGGTTCTGAAGGGTGTGTGAGGAAGCAGTCGATGTGTGGGAATGGAGAAGGGTTTGTGAAGGTTAAACGTTTGAAGCTTCCAGATTCGTTTAATGCAACTTGGATAGACAAGAGTATGACTAGCTCAGACTCAGAGTGTGAGCAGGCATGCTTGAGTAATTGCTCTTGTACTGCTTTTATCAGCATGAACATTGATGGGAAGGCGATCCGTTGCTTGGTATGGTATGGTGAATTGATGGACATTTTGGAGGATACAAATGAACGGTGGGATCTAAATATACGTGTGGATGCAACTCAGTTAGGTAGCGTTTTATGCTATCTTGAATTTGTTTTTCTAAATTTTCATTATTTCACTTTCGGAATTTTGGACTCACTATTTTTTTTTTTTTTTATTATTTTTTTTCCCAGCAACTTACACAAGGAAGTCCAAACGTTTACTTGGCCACAAGAGGCAGCTGGCTATTATTATATCATCTGTTGCTGTGCCATTGTTTCTGGTATCCTTCACAGCCTATATGTGTCTAATGAAGAAGAGAAAAACAAAAAGGTGACAAAATTGCTTGCATTGTATTGTTGACACGCACACAGATATATATAGTTCTTACTCCTTAAATCAGCCCACCATGTGAGGTATATAAATACTCAATTGCGAAATTATAGTGAAAAATTTCTATCAATATGTTTTAGGACAATGAAGAGAAAATTGCATAATCAAGTATCAAATTTTATCGGCACCAAAGACCTTTTGGAGGATAATGAGCTCGAGGACAGTAGTAGACATCCAGATTTATTGATTTTCGATTTAAGTTGCGTAATTGCTGCCACTGACAATTTCTCTCTGATCAACAAACTTGGGCAAGGTGGTTTTGGCTCCGTTTTTAAGGTACAATTACAATTCACAATGATATTGTTCATATCTTCCCCATTTTTCTGTGGGTGCGAATGGCGGAAAATGAGTTCAATAAGCTAAGACATTTGTTACTGAAGTAGCATATAGAGGCATTAACTGAATTGATTAAAACTATAGTTATGAGTAAGCTTAATCTTTTGGATCATGAATTCAGGGTCAATTATCTAATGGACAACAAATAGCGGTAAAAAGGCTATCCAAGAGTTCAGGACAAGGAATAGAAGAATTCAAAAATGAAGTTTTGTTGATTGCAAAACTTCAACATAGGAATCTTGTCAAAAATTTTGGCTGTTGCATTCAAGAGGAAGAAAAGATGTTGATTTATGAGTACATGCCCAACAAAAGCTTAGACTCCTTCATTTTTGGTACCTCTTCTTTCTAAAAATCTATTGTGCATTCATTTGTCTTATTCTCCTTTATTATATATGTTCAATGAATATTTTTGAAGAACATAAAACCACATATTTTAAGTACACTAGAGAAAATTTTTGTTGTAGATCATAAAAGAAGTTCATTGTTGAATTGGGGAAACGCTTTGAAATCATTATCGAGATTGCTCTTGGAATTTTGTATCTTCACGAAGATTCAAGATTAAGAATTATTCATAGGGATCTTAAAACCAGCAATATTTTACTAGACGCTGAGCTAAACCCCAAAATTTCGGATTTTGGAATAGCCTGTATATTCAAAGGTAATAATGGCATATGCAAACTTTAACATTATCTTTAATATTGTTCACATGCAGTGGTTATATGTCACCGAAGTATGTAATGTTTGGGAAATTTTCAACCAAATCAGATGTCTTTAGTTTTGGTGTCATATTGTTGGAGATCATAAGTGGCAAGAAGAATAATAAATGAGACATTTGTTTCCCATGAAGTCTTGAGATGCATTCAAATTGAGCTGTTATGTGTGCACGAAAATGCGATGGATCGACCAACAATGTTAGCAATTATTCTCATGCTGTGTAGTGAAACAACTCTTCCCTCTCCTAAACAACCTGCATTCATTTTTAGAAGACCTACCAATGATTTGGGATCAAACACAGGGGGAGCATCTTATTCTATAAATGACGTGACAATAACTAAGGTTGAAGCTCACTAATAACATGTTTGGATATATTGAGAGGGAGGAAGGGGAGTAGAGTAGAGTTGGCCATAAACTAGTTCAATATCCGGTCAACTCTACTCTACTTCTCCTCAATCCAAATAGGCTTTGAAGATAATGCTTCTTGTCAAATGCATCTAAATGTCATCTATAAGGATTTGCAAGACAATATATCATTTTAATCTTTTTGTATTAAAGAACACATGTAAGTTGGTGATAATTACAATAATATATTCTAATCGCAAGCTCACATGATGCATGGTAATAAATAATTATTTTGTAATTCTAATATGATGTATAATTTTTTCTCTAAAATTTGTTGAAGATAATTTTTTCCCTAAAAATTAAACAATTTCTATTCGGTCTAATTAGGTCTACTTAAGCCCCATTCGGTACAATTCAATCCAATTTGATCTACTCATTAATTTTGGTCCTCTTTGGTCCATGTTGGACTAATTGGGCCTTAATTGATTCTTTTTATAGGTTACTTTTAAAGTTTAGCTCAAAAATTCATTTTTTTTTTCTTAATTTTCGAGTAGAAAAGTATGAAATTTTATTATGTTTGGGCAAAACTCTATAGTTTTGAGTAAAAAAATACAAATAAAATAGACATTAGAAATTAGAAATATGAGCCCTAAAAATGCAATAAAAATTATTAATATTTAAAAGTTCTATTCGGTCAATTCTATCCTTTTCAATCTGCTTTGGTTCTATTTGGTCCATTTAGGTCCTATTCGGTCCATTCCATCCACATTGCTCCTATTCTATCCACTTCAGTCCTATTCGCTCCATATTGGTCCTATGTTATTTTGTTCACTTCGGTCCTCTACAGTCAACATTGGTCCTATTCAGTCCACTTCAGTCTTATTCGGTCCAACTTGGTCCTATTCAATCCTGTTTGTTCCTATTCGGTCCATTATGTCCACTTTGGTCCAAATCTGTCTATTTGTTCTTATTCAGTCCACTTCAATCCCCTTAAATCCTTTTCAGTACACATTGGTACACTATCCTATTCGATCCATTTTGGTCCCATTCAGTCCACCTTGTTCCTATTCAACCCTATTCTGTCCATTTGGTCCACTTCATTCTATTTGGTCCAATTCAATCCATTTGTATCCATCTCAGTCCATTCAAACCACTTCAGTCCGTTTTGGTCTACTTTGGTCCATTTTTGTGTACTAAATATAGGAAAAAGACATGTTTGAATGAGAGCACCTATTCTAAATCCAAAGTTATTAAAAAATATATAAATCTCAAACTCATAATATCTAAAATTTTAAGCATTTTATTTATTGTCATTACACTTTTGTTGAGCCACATTAAAGTAGCATTTTAGTCCGTTTCGGTCCAGTAAGTGAAAGTCTTTCTAATTAGGAAGGTTATAAATATACAAATTTGATATTTATGGTAGTTACTCGTGTTTTAAAATCAATACTTTTAAATGAATTGCATGAGGTTGATTATAACTTCAAACTAAATAAATAAATATATATAATTTTTATTTAAATAAATTATTCAAATTCTTCATTCTCTTAAAAGAGATTATTATGATAATCATAATTTTATTCTCTAATTATATGATAAGTTTTGGTTATCATACTAACTATGTATAGTTTATTCTCTAAATTTTATTATAAATAATTTGTTCTCTCCAAAAATTAAATAACTTCAAAAAATAATGAATAAGTTTTGGTTATCATACTGAATATGTTTGGTTTCTTCCATTTAAATTTTTAAATAATGTGAGAGTAAATGCAGCTCTAGATTAGCAATATTTAGGTGATGTTTGTTTTGCCAAAAAATATTTTCAATTAAGTGTCCGTTTAGCAAAAATTATTTTTCCCAACTTATTTTTAATACTATTCATGGATTTCACTGCACTTTTTGGTATCATTCATGGTACTATTTCAGCTATTTCAGCTAACTTTTACATAGTACTTTTAGCAAAAAAAAAAAAAATAATAATTTTAGCAAAATAAGTGGATCCAAATGGACCCTAAAATTTTTTTTTGAAAATAATCTGTTTTCCAAGGTTGTGGTTGCATTCTAAAAAATGCTTCCCAAAAAATAAATAAGTGTTTGGTTCCTAAACCACAGTATCAAAATTATCGAATCAATCTCTCTCAAAAAAATAAAATCAAAATTTATTGAATCAAAATCAAAATCATAAAAAGCCCGTACAGAAGCACAAGAGACACAACACAAAGGCCATAAAGACTGAAAATGAAGTTTTTTGGAGCCAAGATAAGCTGGGACTGGTGTAAACACTCACCAGCTTGTGTCCTTTGTGACAAACCCAAATCAATTCTTGAAGGAAAATGCGAGCTCAGATAGAGAGAGAGTTTGTGCCTGCCTTGTGGTATTGTTGAGAGAGAAGGGTGGGTCGCAGACTCGCAGGGAGCAGCACCCAGCAGCTGGTGAGAGAATCAGTGACTGTGTTTCCTAAAACTGTGAAACTTCTATGATTATCTCTGTTACTTAATGTTTTTATTGACGCCCTCTCTGCATGTTGTGTTTTATTTGTGTATGTGATTTAGATTGGTAGTAGATTGAGTTGGAGAAGAAACTGTGTTCAAAAAGATACTAAATTCGGGGTGTTGGCCCGGGCTCTTAGTCCATAGCTACATAATCACACCATTCCTTAATTCATAGTTCTAACTCTTGCTATTTATGCAATGCAACTCATATCTCAATATCAAGTTTGATTAGCTTTGGTCTTTCTACTGACTTGAGGCCCAGAAATCAGTTATTTATTGGAGTTCTCTACATCTGCTTTCTTCATATAGCAAATTTTGCAATGGATGGGAGATAGAAGGTTAAAATGAGGGATTATTATGTTAGGAGGCACTAACACTTTATTTGGGGTGTTGTACCCATGTCTCCGTATCGTAACTAACAGTATCTTATTTATTGTATCATGTTAAAATTTTTCTAAAATGGCTCGTGTTGCTGTATCTCATCTGTACTCGTACTTACAGTTGTGTTTGTGTCTGTGTTCGTGCATCCTAGCTATTATGTTGCACGGGTTAATAAAAAAATTATAAAAATATGTGTTTTAGTTATGCGATACAGTTTAACTTGTCCAATACCTTGTGCTTTTATTTTTTGGAGAAGATCCACTACCTTGTACTTAAGGCTTACATGCCACATAGAATATACTTTGATCTCATATACTTTGATATTCTTTTAAATTTGAGAAATGAAATATCCACAACATTTTTACAACAAATGCTATATAGCAAGTTGTTACAGGTTGTTATTGGTGGGGTAGATAAGTAATTTCAGTGGTAAGTTCAAATTAGAACCAATAAGAACTAATCATCTATGATTTGTTTTTGAAAATATTGTGGATGTAACACCTCTCTTTAAATTTTAAAATTGTGCTTCCAATTAGCAATTCTGGTTGACTTGTGATGCTTAGTGAAAGGTAAGCTGGCTTATTGACTATATGCAATTTCCATTTTGATACTCTACTTTTTTTGTTTGAAAAAAGATGTGGTTAGTCCTAAAAGAAACAATAGTCAGAGACAGGGATCAGAGAGAGAAGATTTCATAATTCTCTCTCTCTCTCTCTCTCTGTGTATGTGTGTAGGAAGACTTCACAATCCTCAATCAAACCAAATATCAGTATTTTTTTGCCCCAAACCCCCAAAAAAGTTATTTTAAGTGAAAGACCAATAACAACATACATGGATGCTGAAAAACTGGTCATATATTTGATTTTGATAATTCTTTTCTTCCCATTTTGCATTTCCCTTGACACCTTAACATTAGACCAATCCATCAAGGACGCCAATTTTTAAAATTCCAAACAGTGATTATTGGAATTGGACCAGAAGTTGGAGTCTTGGAGATACTATAGTTACCTTATTAAAATTAACTTTGCATTCATGCAACTTTTATAAACTTGAGGAAATTACACTTTACCCCCTTGAGCTATACCTCAATTTACATTTACCCCCCTAAACTATGAGAATGCATACTTTATCCCCCTAAACTCTTAATCATGTATTAGTTTGCACCTCATCCCATGGGTAATAGTTTAGGGTAATAAGTGTGCATTCTCATAATTTATAGGGATAAGTGTAAAAGGGAGTATAGTTTTGGGTAAGTGAAAAAAGGAGTAATAGTGGAGGAGAGTAAAGTGTAATTTTCCCTATAAACTTTGTTGTATATTTCACAAGACCAATGGGGTAACAGGTCTTACTTATCTATCTTATGGTCTAAAATAATAATAATAATAAGAATAAGAATAAGAATAATAATAAGATGTGCTTTTTTAGGCATACCATCATTTAACTTGACCAAATAAATCAACCCCAAGTTAGGTTAGTAATTTACAATCTGTGTATCACAAAATGAAATCACCAAAGAGCCAAATTAACCAACTCTTTTGGGTGCATGTGAGATTTTGATGAGTCCATGAAATATTATAGATCACTAACAAATGAATTATTCTTCAGCAAGCTATATATGATCACAAGTTTGGAGTTTGAAACCTATTACTTTTGTTTCTTTAAATAGTAAATGTCAATATGATTAAGATGTAAAGTTAATTTTGTACTAAGTTGCCTCTCTGTCACACAAGGCAAAGGAAGCACGTACCTCCTTGAGTTGATAAACCAACCACGCTATACTAATAAAAAATGCATTCCAGTCCACGGCACAATATCACCACAAAGATTTATTAAAGGAAAAATAAAAAAGAAAAAAGAAAAAAGTAATTGTCATACATGCGTAAATAACTTGCTACGCTATAGAATAGATAGTGATACAACATGTTTGAACATTATATGTATATTACATTATTACTATTCCATAGCATTGAACAAACATGTCATAAATTTTATTTCATCAGATAGAAAACTTTAATTTGACATGCCAATAGGCATACAAGTGTCTCAAACTCTACAATTTACAATATATATTGGGATAACTTTTCAGCAGTCAATTTTCAAAATGAGAAATTTATCTATTAGATGTAATTCTGGTTGGCTGATGATTCTTATTGACTTTGTAAGCTGGCTTATTGAATTGATGTAATATCCTTTTTGCCATGCTACTTTTTGGTTTGAAAGAAGGGATGCTTAGTCCTAAAAAAAAAAAATTGTCAGAGACAGCTGCTATCAGAGAAAGAGAGAGAGGACTTCATAATTCTCTCTCTCTCTCTCTAGCTCTTTTGGTAGGGTGAAGCTAGCAGAAACATGGATGCTGAAAAAATAGTCATGTCTTTGATTCTGATCATTCTTTTGTTTCCATTTTGCACTTCCCTTAACACCTTCACACCAGACCAATCCATCAAGGATGGCCAATCTTTGATTTCCAGAGAAAATAATTTTGCCTTAGGCTTCTTCAGCCCCAGCAACTCCAGCTTTCGGTATCTTGGTATCTGGTATGTTAAAGTGACAAAACAAACTGTTGTTTGGGTTGCGAACAGGAATGATCCTGTCAAAGATTCCTCTGGAGTTCTCTCCATCAACCAGTTTGGAAATCTTGTCCTCCATGACAGTTTTAACCGTCGTTGGTCTACAAATGTTTCTGTCCAAGAGACAACCTCCTGTGTTGCTCAGCTTCAAGATTCAGGAAACCTGGTATTGATTCAGGGCAATAACAAAAAGGTGTTATGGCAAAGCTTTGACTATCCTACAGACACTTTGCTTCCAAACATGAGGCTTGGGTTGAATCGGATAATTGGGCTAGACAGTTTCCTGACATCTTGGAAGTCAGAAGATGACCCTGGAACTGGGGACTACTTCTATAAGATGAATCCTACTGGCTCTCCACAGGTCTCCTTATATAAGGGTTCGACCCTTTATTGGCGGTCAGATCCATGGCCATGGAAAACATCATCATCAGCAGCAGCATCAGTCTCATCGGTTTTTTATAACGATTTTGTTAACAACAAAGATGAAGTATCTTACGCATACTTTTTGGACGACCTCTCCATCATTTCTAGACTAGTGGTTGACAACTCTGGATTGCTCCAAAACCTTATGTGGAATGATGATGATCTTCAATGGAAGGAATCCTGGTCAGCACGTAAATACCAGTGTGATTACTATGGACACTGTGGTCCAAATAGTAAATGTGTTCTTGATTCGGATGACAATACTAATAAGTTCGAGTGTACGTGTTTGCCAGGGTATGAACCCAAGTCACCAAAGGATTGGTATCTCAGAGATGGTTCTGGGGGGTGTGTAAGGAAGCAGCCGGGGTTTTCTATGTGTGGAAATGGAGAAGGGTTTGTGAAGTTGACACGTTTGAAGGGTCCAGATTCATCCAATGCAGCGTGGATGGACATGAGTATGAGTAGCTCAGAGTGCGAGAAGGCACGCTTGAGTAATTGTTCTTGCACAGCTTTTACCAGCATGAATATTGATGGGAAGGGGACCCGCTGTTTGGCATGGTATGGTGAATTGATGGACATTTCAGAGAATACATTAGAACCGTGGGATCTAAATGTACGTGTGGATGCAACGGAGTTAGGTAGCCTTCTATTCCTGCTTGAATTTTTCATAAATTCTCATTTCTGCCTATTTTCACCTTTTGGATTGTGGATTCAATATTCATCGGTTTTCTTTTTCCCAGCTACTTACACTAGGAAGTCCAAAGGTTTTCTTGGCCCCAAGGGGCGGAGGGCTGTTATAATTATATCTGTTTCTGTGCCATTGTTTCTGGTGTCCTTGATAGCCTATATGTGGCTAATGAAGAGGAAAAAAAAAAGGTAACAAATACACACACAGGAGTAATTAGATTTGTCCACCATGCGAGGTATATAAATGCTAAATTGCAAAATTATAGTGAGCAATTCCTATCAATATGTTGTAGGACAGTGAAGAGAAATTTGCAAAATCAATCATTATCTTTTATTGGCACCAAAGACTCTTTGGAGGGGAATGAGCTTGAGGACAATAGTAGACATCCTGATTTATCAATTTTCGATCTAAGTCGCATAGTTTCTGCCACTGACAATTTCTCTCCGTCCAACAAACTTGGGCAAGGTGGTTTTGGCTCTGTTTTTAAGGTACAGTTACAATTCATTATGACATTGTTGATATCTTGCCTATTTTTCTTTCTATTTCACATTCAAATTATGTGAGGGTGTGAATGCAGGTAGAAAGTGAGTTTCAAAAGCTAAGAAATAACTTATTGAAGTAGCAAATATAAGCATTGAACTTAATTGCTTAAAACTAATAGTTATGAGTAAGTTTATTTTTGATCATGATTTCAGGGTCAATTACCTAATGGACAACAAATAGCTGTAAAAAGGCTATCCAAGAGTTCAGGACAAGGAATAGAAGAATTCAAAAATGAAGTTACTTTGATTGCAAAACTTCAACATAGGAATCTTGTCAAAATTTTTGGCTGTTGCATTCAAGAGGAAGAAAAGATGCTGATTTATGAGTACATGCCCAACAAAAGCTTGGACTCCTTCATTTTTGGTATATTTTTCTAAAAATCTATTTCCATTGTCGATTTTATTTTATGTCCGAATGATTTATTTAAAGTACATAAAACTACATATTTCAGCACTATTTAAATCACATTTTGAGCACATTGGTGGAAAATTTTGTTGTAGATCCTACAAGAAGTTCATTGCTAAATTGGAGGAAACGCTTTGAAATCATCGTTGGGATTGCTCGTGGAATTTTGTATCTTCATCAAGACTCAAGATTAAGAATTATTCATAGGGATCTTAAAACCAGCAATATTCTACTAGATGATGAGATGAACCCCAAAATTTATGATTTTGGCATAGCCCGTATATTCAAAGGGGACCAAATCCAAGACAAGACAAACAGAGTTGTTGGAACATAGTAAGCAACTCACAAACACATTTGCTCACACATGTAAACTTGCACACTTGCCACACATACAGAAAATAAAGGCCTATGCAAGCTTTAAGATGTTCTTTGATATTATTTACATGCAGTGGTTATATGTCACCGGAGTATGCTGTATTTGGAAAATTTTCAACAAAATCAGATGTCTTTAGTTTTGGTGTCATAATGTTGGAGATCGTAAGTGGCCAGAAGAACAACAATTCGTATCAAGAGCATACTTCCCTAACTTTGATCGGGCATGTAAGTAAGAAAAACCAACAATCTTTTTCACTTGCATTTATAACACAACCCCTTATAAATAATGTGATGACCCATACAGGTTTGGGAACTATGGAGAGAAGATAAAGCCATGGATATAGTTGATTCATCGCTAAATGAGTCATTTGTTTCTCAAGAAGTCTTGAGATGCATTCAAGTTGGGCTCTTATGTGTGCAAGAAGACGCAATGGATCGACCAACAATGTTGGCAGTTCATCTCATGCTAAGTAGTGAAATAACTCTTCCTTCTCCAAAAGAGCCTGCCTTCATTTTCAGAAGAACAGGCAATGATCTAGGATCAACCACAGGAGAGGGATCTCACTCTATAGACCGCGTGACAATAACTAAGCTTGAAGCTCGCTAAAGTTGAAGATTTGAGTTAGCTGTATCTTATTGCTTCTACATGGATTTATGGGAAAAATTAACATTTACTCTTTTTGTATTAAAGAACAATTATATAATTTCTTATTCTTTTTTCTCTTTTCTTTCTTTCCTTTTTGTACCAAGCAATTCAAAATTAAAATATAAATGCTGGTGAAAACAGCCTACTTCAGTGGAATGTAGTCTCCCCTGACCTTTCAAGATCTATAACTGGAGTGCAAGCCTGATATACTAATAATTGAAAGGTATTGGAGAATTATGTAACCTACAGACAAATTTCTGAGCTCCATGCAATAAGTCATAGCCAAACATAAGAATTTTAAAGGAAAGATAAAAGCCAAACGTGCAGTCTTTGATGGATATTAAATATCCTCTTCATAATCAATAGATGGGAATGTGTTTGTTGTTTATCCTCACATGTTAAAAGCTAATCTAATCTAATCACCTACAACGCTTGCATATTTTGACTCAAAATTTTTCGAAAGTTTGAATTTTATATTAGGTCAAGGCAAGGGGCACACTAAATACTACTCCACAAAGAGTGGACAAAACCAACAGCTAACCATATTCCCCCCCCCCCCCCCTATCAATTCATATATATATATATATATATATTCAACCACATTAATACCCTTTCCTTGACCAAACTGAAATAGCATCTGGTACATAATTGACTTAGTTGCTTTATACTATATATTAGAAAAACCTAAATTAACCCTACTTAACCATAGACTAACAAGTTAACGAGTAAGTTTATTCTCACGCCAGGTGAGTATTTTTCTCTCTAGGGAGAGACTTTTCTTCTCACACTCTTGGTGAGGACTAGTTAATTATTAGCGTCTTTTTCCTGTTTATATGATTGATTCAGATTTTATAAACAAGTTGCAAAGTATAACTTTGACGGAGGAGGAGGGAGAAGTCATTAAGGTTGGGGTCTCACAGAGGGAAAGGATGCTGGAAGAATGTTCCCTTAGTTTGTTGGGGATGTTTCTCACTACACGAGCTTTCAACCAGCGTGCGGCCAAGGATTTGCTAAGGTTTGTGTGGAGGTTGGGCTCGGACTTACGCATTGTTGACGTGGTGGATGATCTTTTTCAATTCAAATTTACAATGGAGAGTTAGTTGAAGTGGGTGCTAGCAAATGGTCCATGGAGTTTTGAGGACCACCCTCTGGCATTACGAAGATGGGAGAGAGGTATGACAACCACTTTGGTTAGATTCATTTCAATGCCGATGTGGGTTCAGATATGGAGTCTACCTTTTGACTTGTTATTGGAAGAGGTGGGTAAGGAAATCGGCAGTGGTTTGGGAGAAGTATTGGGAGTTGATTTGAAGGCATTTTCGTCTGACCAAGCTCGCTTTATTAGAGTAAGGGTGGAGTTGCCATTGGATAAACCATTATGTCAAGGAAGAGTTGTGGCCAGTCTTGAAGGAGATAAGGTTTGTATTGGTTTCAAGTATGAACGTTTAGTTGGGCTTTGTTATTTGTGTGGTCGGATTGGTCTTCGAAAATAGGGGTGTCTTCCTTATGGGAAATGGTTGAAGGCAGGGTATCGTAGAAATCATGGTAATACAAACAAAGCAAGACGTAGCCCTAGGCAGCGGATGACGATGTCCAAACTAATTAGGGGTGTCGAGGTTCCTCACAAAGGAAGATAAATGAGCAGGTTTATCTAACAAGTGGAAGTGGAAGTGGAAGGATATCTTCAACGTAGGCGGGTAGTTTACTTGAAGATAAAAGCTTTGATGGGGCTCTGGCAGATGGTGGAATTACAGTCGAGAATGATGCAGTACTGCCTCTAAAGAATCACGTTCTAGTTTCTGGGGAGTTGATTACGGAAGTTGATCATGCTATCTAAACAGTTTCAAAGTTTTCAAATTTAAAAACGCCTCCAACTGATTGCATGCTAGATAAGAGCGTGATTCACTCTGAATTGATTGAGGTGGTAGTCATGGATGAGGATATTGTCATCCTTAATCGTGACTTAATGGGGAAACAAGGCGCACCGATTTTTGAGGGATCAAAAATAGATTTCATGATTGGCTGTGGCAAAGTGAAAGGAAACAAGACCACTGGTAAAGGCCGGCCCAAAAGAAATGGTAATATAGATAAATGTGAGTCAATCCTTGCATAGCCCAAAAAGAGTTGAGACCGTGGAGAATTCTACAACTGGAAGCCCAAAAGCAATGATGAATTGGAAGAGGCTTGGCACAAGACCTCAGACTCTTATCAATTCTTCAATTGTTGACGTGGAACTTGGGCATAAAAGGAAGCAAGCAGAAATTATGAATAAGGAGACTACGGGTGCTAAGGGAGAAAAGAAATATAGAACTATGGAGAAAGAGCAAGGTGTTGTGTCACCCATGGGATCGATGGAGGTTGCAAGGAAACCATGCCAGGCATGAAGCTATTCCCTAGGTAGAAAAAAAAAAAAAAAATTTCATCATCACGTTGATGTCCATATAAATCAAAAAGGTGTCGTTTGGCATTTTTTCAGGTTTTCTAGGCATTCAAGTGAAGATTCGTTTTTCTTATCGTTATTTGGATTTTGAAGTTTTTTCTTTTCTTTCCTTGTTTCTTTACGATGTAATCGTGTTTCTCTAGCGTTTGCTAGTGATGCAAAAGAGAAAAAGGGGGTTGTCTTGAATTTTTGGACCGCGTCAGTCCCAGCCGTCTCTACCTGCGCCCGTAAAGACGACAGTTCCTCCTCAAGCTTCTCCTGCTGACACCCAGCCTCTCCTAACTTCTCCCTCACGTCCTTCAGATCAGCATTTAAAAGACGGACGGCCTCCTTATATTGCGCCTGTTAATCCATCAGGTTGGAGTTATGCCTCCTAACCTGAGCGGCGACGCCCTCTTTGGCCACGCACCAGTCTTGGAGTGCTTTAACGAGAACCAAGGCCTGAAGGGAGTACAGTCGTTAGCTATTAACCAAGGCAAGATCAGGTTATTCAAGGTAGGAAGCATACCCGTACTATATCAAAGAAAGTTGACGCTCCTAGGTCCTCCGTCCCTAGCTGAGCACATGGATCCAGATCCGTCTGTTTTATAAGAGATTCTACCCCTTCAACAGCATAATCCTTGTGAGTTAACAAGCAACGGGACCCCTCGATGACGGGGTCGGAAGAGGTCATCACTCCTTTCCTAGCACCGTGACTAGACTTGGGGGACGACTTCTTGGAAGGCACATCCCCAGGACTGACGGCCACCTTCTTAGAGGGAGGATCATCCTTTCCGTCAGCCTTCCTCTTAACTGAACCCTTAAAAGCAAAATGAGGGGTTGACGAGGATACTCCTTCCTTTCCCTTGGCCTTCTCTTCCTCCTTCTTACGAGCAGCGGCGGCCCTCACCCTTTGCTTAGCAGCTTCCATCTCTACGCAAAATAAACTGACAGATATCAGTAAAGCAGACGGAGTAAATAAGCCGACGGATTAAATGAGGCGTCCACTTACGTTTTCGAGAAAATTCTTCCAACTTCCGAGCTTCAGCCGTCGGCTCTGGGCCCCCACAGTACAGATGAAGAGTGTCTAGGGTTATCAAATCCCTACACTTCCGTTGCTCAAGCGGGATGCCAAGTATCCGACGAATGAATTCCCTTTGTTCGTCAGATATTTCCGGGCGAGCGCTAGCGAAACAAAAGGGAATAGACGGTGTTAAAAACTCCTTGATAAGTGAAAAGAGACGGTAGAAAGAAAGAGAAGGGGCGACCTGAATCCCTAATATAACCCTAAGTGTTATCGAAATAACCATCGGGCAGCGTATCCCACTCGTCCAGACGGCACACCCAGTTCGTCCCCTTAATAAAGAAAAATCTACTCTTCCAATTCCTATTTGAGTCTGGCATATCAGACACTAATCTTAAGCTCTTCTCACGAGGAGCAAAATAGTATGTCCCCTTGGAAGATACTTTATGCTGGGGTCTATATCAATAAAAGAACTCGTCTAGCGAAAGGCGACGGTTCCCCCCACTCAATCGACCCCAAAGGATCTCAACACCAATGAAGATCCTCCAGGCATTTGGAGCAATCTGGTTGAAGGACAATCCCAAGAAATCCGCCAGCTGACGGTGTAAAGCCATCAGTGGTAATCTGAGGCTTGCTACGAACATGGCATCGTACATCCCAACATCTGCAGTCCTCCCTGTATAACACCTCTCGTTTTTTCTAGGGAGACGGATAGGAATGTGATCTGGGATTTGGAAACGGGTACGTAACTCATTAAAAACTCTGTTGCTCATCTTTGGAAAGAATTTATTGACGGCCCACTCCTCCGGAAGAATGAAGGGACGGTTACCTCCAGAACTCCCTGAAGTTCCCTCACAGGACTCTTCGTCACCTTCATCCCCATTTCCGTCACTACCAACCTCCTCGTCACCTTCATCCCCATTCCCGTCACTATCAACCTCCTCGTCACCTTCGTCTCCATTCCCGTCACTAACAATCTCCTCGTCTCCCCCCTCGACCTCAACCTCACTTAACACTTTCTCCCTAACTCCCTCAACATGGTCTTCTACGTCAATACTAGGGGATTGGGCTGACGTTTCTTTTCCTGACGACTCAGAAAAGCCGTCGGACTCTTGACCTGAGCCAAAAAATTCGTCGTAGCCCACTCCATCGCGGACTGATGACTGGTCACTCGACGTGTCACTTGACATCTGACTACCTACAAGTGACGGATCCACTCTAAGTGCCTAGACTGACGTCCTTAATAAAAAATTGTTCAGGCAAAGTAAAAGAGCAAAGAAAAAGGGAAGAAGAACTTACAGGTAAAACGGATCTTGAATAGATGAAACGATCTTGGAAGTGACGGTGTTGATAACAGCTGACGGATCAAATCGGAAGTAAGGGCGACGGGTTCTCTCTTGAAAAGTCAGCAAGGTTGAAATAGAGAAATGAGAAAAGGGACATGGTATATATATAAGAGGGAAAACGCACGGAAGGCGAGGCGACGCCCGTGCCCAGAAACGAGGCTAACGAAAGCACGCCCCGTATCCTTGCATTTAATGGCCCGCGGCTCGAGGAATCGTTCATAATTGATTTTCTCGCCTCTAAGAACCAAAAGATAGTTAAGTCATAAACTCCACATGCTGACGGTGTGAGGCGTCGAGCACGTAGAGTAGGGGGCAACTGATGAGGATAAAAGATGAGTCTAGCCTCGCGGAACATAAAGCTGACAGATTTTTAGTGCAATCCTTCGGACATAAGCAGACGATGGTATTATGGCTGACGGTCATAGGTCAGCTGGCTCCAAGGCTGACGGCACTACTAGACCGACGCCCAAAAAGCTGAAGGAAGTAAATTGAAGCTGATGGACCGAACAGTAGTTTACTTGCTACCCACATTACGTATAAGGAATTGTCTTGCTTCCCACACTAGATAATATTCAAGGGATCCCTATAAGGAAAAGATCCCGTAAAATACGCCCAAGAAGACTCCTATAAGGAAAAGACTTCTACTCCAAGGAAAAGAGGGGCAACCCTCACTACTATAAAAACCCAAGCACCCTCACAAATCAAGGTACGCATAATTTACCCTCTTTAGCACTCTAGAACAGTGAGAATAGTTCTGACTTAACCTTCGGAGGGTGTTTGGCCAGTACCACACCGGTACTCTCTGCTAGGTCCTTTCTTTTCGTTGTGCAGGTGCCATAGACGACGCGCGAGGACCGTGTGACTCACTGGTGGTATTTTCGGCATTATCACCAGTAATAATGCACCAGGTCCTGTTAAAACTCCTTGATCAGTTGTACTTAAAAGAGTAATATTACTGAACGATAACATGACTATTGTTTACCCTTTTGCTACGTGATAGTAACTTGAGACAAAGTCAGAGCAGGGCATGTTTCACATGTAAGGCTTTGTTGTCCGAGCTCAAGCCAGAGTCCACCCCAAAACACGTGATCGTCATATTTCCTACCTGGTCATATTTCAATGTGAATATGAGAAGCTGAATTTGGGTCTGGTCGCCTCAATTATAGCCTTGCATTACATCTCACATTGCCATTGATCAATGATCATTCTAGGTACATGAATATGGAAGTAGCAAAATACATGCAGGTCAAGTTTATTGTCAACTCGTCCAAGGCATCAATGTTCAATCATCATCATGATGGACCCCAGTCACGTCTAGCTTTTGTTATATGCAAATGCAGGTCTTCTTATGCAACTTTTATTAGTCAAAAATCCTGACTCAAGAGACATGGCTTGCCATTCCTTTTTGAATGTAAGCAATGCATATGGTAGACTCTGTAGTTTAGAGTTTGTATAAGCTATTATTAACTATAAATAGATCATGAGCCTTTTAGGAATTTAATATTATTTCTAACCACCCATTAAGAAGAACCTTAAAAATAAAAAATAAAAAAAAATCCATTAGTGAAAGGGATGAGATGAGACTAGCTGTCGTGACTCGAATTCCTTTTTTCCCCGTTTTATTAGGTGAAAAAATTGACCCCTCATTTTCAGTTGATTGGGAAAAATGTTTTGACAATAATTTTGTCTGAAACAATAGAAGCATTTAACTTAAAATCATCGAAATCAGAAAGAGAGAGAAGGGGGGGTGGGGTATTGCCATGGCTGCGAGTGAGAGAGACAGAGAGGGTGAGAGTGTGTTCGGTCCATTCGGTCTAGTTTGGTGATTTTTATTTTGGAATGAAATGGTGACATTTCTTATCAGGCCTCACATGCCTGTCATTAAAACACAGACGTGTCCACGTGATATTATTGATACCAACGATGAAGGTTTGATTAAAGCCTTTTATATGTATTTCACCAAACGGTGACGTCTCAGTAAAAAAAAAAAAAAGACGGTGATGTCTCTCTAGTATATAGCCGTTAGATTCCAAAGTTAGTTACAGTAGTCTTTGAACCAGAAACTTCCTGTAATACTTTTGCCTGTGTGTCTTACTAAATTGAAAATTGGGCCAAGCTTAAAAAAAAAAAAAAAAAAAACAACGTTGACAATATGCTCTGGATAGTTTAATTTCTATGGACAAATAAAATTGGGGTTAAATTATAATTCAAAAGTTTTAATTTAGATACCTTTTGATAATTATGCAGATTAATTAACAGTAACTTGATTAGATCAATTTTTTGGTAATCACAGAACTAATAAATTAACCACAACACAATATAAACCAATTCCAAAGAGTGAAGCAATTGTTGTATATATATATATATATATATATATATATGGATAGGTTGTAATAATGATGTTTGTCTTTGGAGAATATTGTTTCATAAAATTAATAAAGTGAAAATTCAAGTTCTGGAATTTTCTTAATGAAAATTCGAAATTTAGCATTTTCGATCGATCGAAGCTTTGGCTCGATCGATCGAAATGGTAAGAAAATAATCCTAGAGTCTCTGGATGAATCGATCGCTATTTGATTCTTGTTCGATCGATCGAAAAGAGCACTCAAAAGGAACTCTCGACTGATCAAAACTCGTAAAACTGAATTTTTTGCGGAATTTTTTTGTAACTGTTCTGAATGTTTGAAAATGTATCAAGCTTTGTGAATGGTTTTATGAAACATTTTGAATCTCCATACGTGCTTTTTGCTGAATTATAACCCTATGAGTATAAATAAAGGCTTATGTTCACTTGAAAAATTCTGTGGTCATTCTTCAGAATTACTATCTATAGAACCCAACATCTTGGTTGTATCTAGAAGACAAATTTGCGATAATCCTTTAGCAACAATAATGTAAGGGTAAATATTGTCTAAGGAAAACAATATTGTGCCTCCAAGTTATCTATTTTCTGTTTGCCTTTTGTGTTAACCTTGTTATTACATTATTACTTTGTGTATCATCCCCAACAGCAATCAATGTAAGAACATAACTAATTAATGAATAGTGTTTGTTATATATAGTTTTACATATTCGTCTATATACGCATATAATGTACTGAAATTTCACAATTTTCAAGTGAAAATTGTAAGGTTGAATTTTATCAACCATCTTGTTGGCTTTATTCTGTACCAAATTTGCTTGTATTTTAGCAATTAGTAACCCTGTATTTAGGCGGGAATCATGTAAGGGTAGTGAGTGAGAGAGTGTGAAGAAATGCTCAAGATTATGCAAGGATGCAGAGACTTGCAGTTGACTCGCGACTGGCAAGCCGCCAAAGTTGGCACACGTGCGAAGCATGCAGGGGAGCTGAAGAGTCATGCCAGCTGTTGCACTACAAGACAAAAGTCCCAGGCTGGCCAGGCCATTAGCTCGCAACTTGAACTCGCGACTCAGTCCAGTCGCGAGGTCAAGTCGCTAGACCACCCTGTTTGGGAAAAACTGACTCTTCGTATTCTTTTCTCACCCCACTATATATAGACCCTAATACCCACGAAATATTGAGAGCTTCTAGAGAGAATTTTGGGAGAGAAGCCCTAGAGAAAAACAAGATTGATTCATCCACATTCTTCACATAGAGACTCTTCAAATTCCTAGACTTTTCAAATTCCTCTACTCTCTTCCTCTCCATTGTTACATCCTTGAGAGGTACATTACTAAAACCTTTTTTCATCATACCCATATCTGTGAGAAGGCCATTTGGTGCCTTGGGAAGCAGTTAAAAAGAGACCAATTTCATATTGGTTGATGCTATGGTCAAATAGCGGAATCCGATAAGCTAAAGAAGAAATAGGTTCGGCGTAAACTCGTTGGAGTAGGAGCAGGAGCTTGGAGGGCTTAGGTACATCAGGTAGATTAGGCTTGGAGGGTCTTCTGCTGTTCATGTATTCCAACTACATTCTTTAGTGGATTATTTACCACTTGGAGGGCGGCGGAGAGGTTTTACTTCGAGAGTTTTGGTTTCCTCTTCGATAACACATCGTTATGTTGTCCTTGTGTTTGTATCTCCCTTCCCTTAATTTTTGCCATTTAATTTCTGTTGTGAATGTGTTTTTATTAGGTTTAGATTGTTTATCAATTCTGTATTAAGCTTGTTCATATTCCGCACATTAATTATTTGATATTAAGCTTGAATTGGTAATTTGTTAGTTGAGGGTCTAAACATTCATAGTGTTTTATACACTAATTGAACTGTTAGAAATTTATATTGCGTGTGTGTACATATGTGTAAATAGAATGTGTGTAATGAAATTTAGCCCTAATTATAAGAACAAATATAATTTTACTTGCTTCTCTCTTAATGACATGAACAGATCTACAACAGATATTTGATTGCATACACCTAACAACAATACATGCAAGTCTTCCTCTCCTATTTCCTTTTTTCAGAGCCACTCATGTTAGAGTGAGAAAAGAGAGGACCTAACCTCATCTACATAATATCTAAAAGCTAAAGTATAACATTTATTATTGTTATGCTCCTACTGAGTCATATTAGAGTAAAATTTTAGTTTAGTTTAGTCCATTTTGGCCTATTTGGTCCATTTTGGTCAAATTCTATCCAGTTTGGTCCATTGTGGTCTATTCAGTACACTCTATCTATTTCGGTCAATTTAGTTCACTTTTGTTCAGTTCGGTCCATTTCGGTCTATTTTGGTTCATTTAAGTCCATTTCGGTCCACTTTGATCCAATTTGGTCCTATTCGGTCCATTATGGTCTACTTAGGTCTATTTGGTCCATTTTAGTCCATTTTGTTCCATTCGATACACTTTGGTCCAATTTGGTCTAATTCAGTCTATTACAATCTATTTCAGTTCACTTTAGTGATGCTTTGAGTGGAGATGTTTTTGTAGAAAGAAGAACTATATTGACAATTATGTCACATTCTCAAAATAATGTAGATAGGTTCTTAATAAAATTATATTTTTCATATGTTATTATAGTCTTGTTTTTTATTTTATTTTATATTTTAATATAAGTGATTACTTATATCTTTTTTCTTTTTAGGTCATTTAAGTCATATAGAAGAGGTTTTTTTTTAAAAAAAGTCATGTAGAAGATGAATCGTTTGTAAGGAGTACTAAAAAAATAAAAATTCCAACCACACATTACATTATTTTATAGGTGCTCTTAGGGTATTTGTTAATAGATCATTTTTTCTAAAAAAATTAAAAACTAATATCATTTTCGTGGGAAATATAAAAAATTGCAAATTTTTTTTTCCATAAACGGTTTCCAAAAATATTTCATAAACCAATGTTTTTAGGGCATTTCATTAATTTTTTCCATTTTCAAAATATCTCTTATTTATAATAATGGACAAAATTTATCTACAAAATAAGTTATAGTTTAAGGTTACAACCTTAAACAATATCATTAACATTACTACATATTTCAAAAATCTAACTGTTGGATTACACGTTCTTTACGCTCTTAATACACATATCAACTTTTTTAGGTTAATCAGATATTATTTATTATATGATCTATAAAATTATATTTTATACATAATTTTAAATTACAAAAACTTGCAATTTAAACAACTTATTAATAACATAGCTGTAAGAACCAAGTATAAGACCTACGGGCCTTGGGTTACTTTGGGCTCACAATCTATTTGTAGTGGGTTAGAAGATTTCCTACTATGGGTCGTTCTCGGCAGAGAGACTCAAGGCAACGCCCAATTAATATTCACTTCTTCACTCTTTTCCCTCAAATTTTCTGAACCCCTACCTTCTCCCAACTTTCTCCTATTTATAGCCAAGGTTAGTGGGGAGGTTATGATTACAGCCACCGTTAGTGCTACTGAAGGTCCAATGTCTTCTGATTAAAGTGGATGTTCAGGTGGGAGGGCGGTGCGGCATTTATTATCTTGGAACTTGGTTCCATCTTGCCCGATTATGTTCGGCAATTCAGTTTTCTGTGCAAATAGCACCTTCCCGGGAAGGGTTTATATACACAACCGTGAACTTTTGACCGACCACCACTTGGGCCCCAATATCTTACACTTGTTTGTTCATCAAAGAAGCTTTAAGAAGGGAGCACGAGAACTGGACCTTTCTGATGAGCCTGTGCCAAAGGCCGGCATAGGACTGGGCCCAGGTCCGGTATGGGCCTGTGCCCAAGGACGGCATGAGGCTGGGCCCGGGGTCTGTGTGGGCCTGGGATCTAGGTGCCGTACAATAGCTATTGATTTTTAATTTTTTAGAAATTTTACAAGTATGGAGGGTATAAAATGAAGATGTAATTTAATAATGGATTTATTAAAATTCTCCTCCAATAAAAAGATATTGAGTAAAGTTGTAATTTTAAGTTTTAACTAATTTTGTAGCTAACTTTAAAATAAAATAAAATAAAATGTGTTAGGTTTTTAAAAAAAAAAACGGAGATTTTCGGAGACAATTTGGGAGATGGCTTTATCCCAAGTTCTAACACTCATGACCCACCAGCCTGTATCCTTGACTTCCTTCACTTTGTGACGAAACCCAACTCCATTCTTGAAGAAAATGCGAGCTTTCAGCTTGGAGAGATAGGGGGATTGTTGAGACTTGAGAGTGTTTGTGCTTGCCTTGTGGTGTTGTTGTTGAGAGAGAAGGACAATGCTCTCTGTTGTGTGATTTAGATTGGCAGTGGATTGAGGAGGAGAAGAAACTATGTAGCCAAAGATATAAAATTCGGGTTTTTGGCCTGGGCTCTTTGTCTTATGCTAAAGGGTGTGGTGGAGCTTGCTGTAGCCGTCAAAGTCAACATGGGTCCTAAGGTATTTTGATATTCTATAGCTACATAATCACACCATTCTTTAATTCATATTTCTAACTCATGCAATCTATGCAATTCATATCTCAATAAGAAGTTTGATTAGCATTGGTCTTTCTACTGATTTTTGGGAATTTTTTTATTGATTTTTTATTTTTATTTAAATGCTCTCTCCGAACACCAGATTTTGAAATGGATGAGAGATACGGTACAATAAATGAGGTGAGTATTATGTTACAGTATTGAAGAGTCAAAAAAAGACATTATAAATCCATGTGTTTTGGTCGTGCAATACAGTTTACCTTGTTCAATACCTTGTACTTAAGGCTTACATGCCAGATACATTATATATCAATCTCATGTGCTTGGTTGGGAGTCTATGTAGTCTTTTGAACTTTAAAATTGTGCTTCCAATGAGCTGTTCCATCTTCAACCTTTTCTTTTTTAAAAAAAGCAAAGCGTATAGTAGACAGCACGCTAGTTTGTAAAAGATTAATCAACTATTAATAGGTTGATTTATGAAAGCTCTAGAAATCATGCTCAGACTAGTTGGCTGTGGCTGGGCCAAGATCAGTCAAGATGCTGAATTACCAATTACCATCTCAAGCAGGAATAGTTGGCCCAGCCTTTTTGTTTTTCCCTTGATAACTGTTTATATCCCAATAAACCAATCTCATCCCATTTTCTCGATCACTTGTTTGCCAACTTTATCAAACTATCAATTACTCACTAAAGTAAGGATAAGATGCTAAAAGTTAACAATACTAACATGTCACTCTAGCCATCCATTAAGTTTCTCTAAAACTAAAGAAAAGTATATTTTAAATAATCTGCTAGTAATTTTCAAGTTGACAAAAGCCTTCACTGATAATTGATGCCTAGAATGCCTCCAATCCCTAGACACAATTCTGGACTTGCGATGCTTGTGACTGTGTAAGCTGGCTTATTGACTTGATCCAAAATCCATTTTGGTATGCTACATTTTTGGTTTGAAAGATGGGATGCTTAATCCCTATAATAAAAAGATTTAGAGATAGGGATTAGAGAGATAAGACTTCATATCTCTATCTGTTTTCTTTTTTGGTAAAGAGACTTCATAATTCTCAATCAAACCAAATGTCAATATGTTTTTCCCACCCCAAAAAAAGAGAGTAAAAGATCACTAAAACAAACATGGATGCTGAAAAATTGGTTATGTCTTTGATTCTAATCACTATTTTCTTTCCATTTTGCATTTCCCTTGACACCTTAACACCAGATGAATCCATCAAGGATGGCCAGTCTTTGATTTCCAAAGAATAATTTTGCCTTAGGCTTCTTCAGCCCTGGCAACTCCAGCTATCAGTTTCTTGGTTTTTGGTATGTCAGATTGACAAAACAAACTGTCGTGTGAATTGCAAACAGGAATGATCCTATCAATGATTCCGCTGGAGTTCTCTCCATCAAACAGTTTGGAAACCTTGTCCTCCATGACAGTTTTAACTGTCTTCTTTTGTCTACAAATGTTTCTGTCCAAGTTACAGCCTCCTCTGTTGCTCAGCTTCAAGATTCAAGAAACCTGGTTTTGATTTAGGGGAATAACAGAAAGGTGTTATGGCAAAGCTTTGATTATCCGTTTTCCTTCTTTCTTAAAATTTTTAATCTTTTTTTGTTCTGTTATGTTCTGATATTTTACATGAACTGTAGTATTGATTTAGAATGTTTTACTTTGTTTAGAAGCGGAAAGTTTAGTTTTTGAGATGTGGGTCATGGTTTTGGGGCTTTCTAGTTGATTTTGGAGGCTTTGGTGGTTAGTTTTTTTGTTAGTGAAAAACTACATTTTATTGACTTCTCAAAATCTAACGTTGATTCCAATCTTTGTGCACCTGCTTATTCTATTTAATGCTTATCTAATAGATAAATTTATCTTTTTGAAAATTTGACTGCTGAATGTTATTGCAATGTGTTGTTATTGTAAATTGTAGAGTTTGAGACACTTGTATGCCAATTGGCATGTCAAATTAAAGTTTTCTATCTGATGAAATAAAATTTGTGACATGTATGTTCAATGTTCTGGAATAGTAATATAGATATAATGTTCAAACACTTTGTATCACTATCTATTATATGGCGCAGTGAATTATTTATGCATGTATGAAAAATGATTTTTTTTTTTTTCCTTATAAGCTTGCTGGTGCTACTGTGCAGTGGACTGGAAAGCAATTTTTTTTAGTGTAGCTTGGTTGGTTTGTCAACTCAGGGAGGTATGTGCTTCCCCTTGCCTTGTCTAAGAGAAAGGCAACTTAGCTTGTAGTGCAATGCAAAATTAAATTTACTTCTTAATCATATTGGCATTTACTATTTAAAGTAGCAAAAGTAATAAGTTTAAAACTCCAAACTTGTGATTATATATAGCTTGCTGAAGAATAATTCATTTGTTAGTGATCTATTACGTTTCATGGACTTATCAAAAGCTCACATGAACCCAAAAGAGTCGGTTATTTTGGCTTTTTGGTGATTTCATTTTGTGATACACAGATTGTAAATTCCTGGGCTAACTTGGGTTTGGTTTCTTAGGTCAAGTTAATGATGTTATGCATAAAAGGCCCATCTTATTTTTTTTTACTAGAGTATAAGATAGATAATTAAGACCTGTTACCCCATTGGTCTTGTGAGATATACAACAAAGTTTATAAAAGTTGCATGAATGCAAAGCTAATTTTAATGAGATAACTATAGTATCTCCAACTTATGGTCCAATTCCAATAATCATTGTTTGGAATTTAAAAAAAAAAAAAAAATTGGACATCCTTTTTGGATTGGTCTGATGTTAAGGTGTCAAGGGAAATGCAAAATGGGAAGAAAAGAAGTATCAGAATCAAATAAATGACCAGTTTTTCAGCATCCATGTTTGTGTTATTGGTCTTTCACTTAAAATAACTATTTTTGGGGTATGGGAGAAAAATATTGATATTTGGTTTGATTTAGGAATATGAAGTCTCCCTACCAAAAATATAAAATTCAGGGTTTTGGCCCAGGCTCTTTGTCTTATGCTAAAGGGTGTGGAGGAGCTTGCTGTCGCTGTCAAATTTACCATGGGTCCTAAGGTATATTCTATGGCTACCATATGACACCATTCTTTAATAATGTCTCAATAAGAATTTGGATTAGCATTTCTCTTTTTACTGACTTTAGGCCAAAAATTTAATTATTTGTTGAAGTTCTCTATATCTGCTTCTTCATATAGCAGATTTTGAAATGGATGGGAGATATGGTGCAATAAATGAGGTGACTATTATGTTACACTATTGAAGGGTTGAGGAAAGACATTATAAATCCAATTGTTTTGGTTGTGCAATACAGTTTACCTTGTCCATTACCTTGTACTTAAGGCGTTACATGACAGATAGAATATATATTGATCTCATATGCTTGGTTGTGAATCTATGTAGTCATTTTTAAAAGTTAAAATTGTGCTTCCAATGAGCTGTATTGTTTTACACCTTTTCTTTTTGGATACAAGCAAGGCATGAGTAGATTGCATACTAGTTTGTAAAAGCCACTGAAATTTGCTGGAATGAGGTTAGCTGAACGGACAAAAAGCTCTAGGAATCAAGCTCAGATGAGTTGGCTGCGGCTGGCCCTTGATCAGTCAGGATGCCAAATTACCTATTACCATCGCAGGCCAGGATAGTTTGCCCTGCCTTGATAACTCTATGTATCCTAATAAGCCAATCTATGGACTAAGAAGAATAGCGTATCAAAATGGATATTGGATCAGGTCAATAAGCCGGCTTACACAGTCACTAAGCATCACAAGTTCAGAATTGCATCTAGGGACTGGAGGCATTCTAGGTATCAATTATATCAGTGAACGCTTTTGTCAACTTGAAAATGACTGTCAGATTAAATATCAAAATACTTATTTTAAATTGTCCATTTTGGTTTGCAAGAACGGATGCTTAGTCCTAAATAAAAATATTCCGAGACAAGGATCAGAGAGATTCCTAACTCCCTCTCTCTATCCACTGGTAAGGAGACATCATAATTCTCAATCAAACCAAATATCAATATATTTTTCCAAACCAACAAATTTTTTTAATTTTTTTTTTAATTCCAGTAAATAATCACTAAAACAAACATGGATGCTGAAAAAATGGTTTTGTCTTTCATTCTAATCATTCTTCTCTTTCCGTTTTGCACTTCCCTTGATACCTTAACACCAGACTAGTCCATCAAGGATGGCCAATCTTCAGCCCTGGCAACTCCAGCTATCAGTATCTTGGAATTTGGTATGTCAAAATGACAAAACAAACTGTCATTTGGGTTGCAAACAGAAATGATCCTATCAATGATTCCTCTGGAGTTCTCTCCATCAACCTGTTTGGAAACCTCATCCTCCATGACAGTTATAACCGTGTTGTTTGGTCTACAAATATTTCTGTCCAAGGGACAACCTCCTCTGTTGCTCAGCTTCAAGATTCAGGGAACCTGGTATTGGCCCAGGGCAATAACAAAAAGGTGTTATGGCAAAGCTTTGACTACCCTACAGACACTTTGCTTCCATACATAAGGCTGGGTTGAATTGGATAACTGGACTAGACAGGTTTTGTCATCTTGGAAGTCACAAGATGACCCTGGAACTGGGCAATACTTTTATAAGATGAATCCTACTGGCTCTCCACAGGTTGTCTTGTATAAGGGTTCGACCCTGTATTGGCGGTCAGCTCCATGGCCATGGCAAACATTAGCAGCGGCAACAACTGTATCTTTGGGTTTTAAGTACGATTTTGTTTACAACGAAGAAGTGGTATCTTATGCCTACTTTTTTGATGACCCCTCCATCATTTCTACAGTAGTGGTTGACAACTCTGGTTTGTTCCAACAACTTATGTGGAATGATGGTGATCGTCAATGGAAGGAGCATTAGAATTTTAAGGAAAGCTAAAAGCCAAACGTGCAGTCTGTGATGGATGGTAGTCTAGGAACAAACTTCTATTAATTTTCAAGTAAATATCCTTGTCATAAACAACTGATAGGAATGTGTTTAATGTTTAACCTCACGTGTTAATCTAATCACCTGCAAAATTCTTGGATATTTTGATTCATATTTTTTCTAAAGTTTGAAATTAGTAACCATATATATTTGAAGACCAAAATCTACGGTATAAATTATATTGGCTTTATGTTCACAAAAGTCCCCACCTTAAATCTGCATGATCTCAGTAAGAATTGCAAACTGAACAAAACTTGAATCTAAAGTTTCGCATTTGTTTTCCTGTCCCTTCATCATCCATTTTCTTGGTTTTTAGCTTTAACAAAGTTTTGACTCATAATATGTTTAGAACTATCTTTTCAAACCCGTTTATGTGGCTATTATTAAGACTATTTATGTGTATTATTTAAAGAAGTCACTAAAGAAGTCACATGAATAATTAACAAAGTCACGTGACTAAAACTATACATGGATGGTTTCTTTAATGCCACATAGTGAGTTGGAAAAAGAGAACTCTAAACATGTTTAAAGCCAAACCTTTTTGTTTCCTTTTGGTTTGAAGCCAAGCTTTAGGTGTTTGATTGCATCATTTTGTTATATTGGATGAGTTTTATATATGCTCAAAATTTGGTGTGATCAAACCAGTAATAATGTACCAGGTCCTGTCAAAACTCCTTAATCACTTGTACTAAAAAGAATAATATTACCTAGAAAGTACAGACATAGTTAGGAGGGTGCCGCACCCGAGTCCGATGCGGCCCGACGCAGTTGCCCGCGAGTCGGTGCCACGTCTGAGTTTTTTTTTTTTTTTTGGGATTTGCACTGAACCGGGCTGATTCGGCCAGAATCGGGTCGTATCAGCCATATTAGATCATATCGGCCGACGATCGATACGGCTGAAATAGGCAAGAAACGGCTGAAACAGGCCGAAATCGGCCTTGAATCTAGTCGGAATAGCCGAAATTCCCACCTCAAAGGCATAGTAATGTGTTTCTTGCCTTCTCCTTTCTTTGTTTTGTGAATCAAGGCATAGTAATATGTTTTTAAAGAATATTTTAATAGTAAAAATATAAATAAAAATATTTTTAATAATTTTTTAATCACTGAGTCCCGCCGCACCCGCATCCTACTTTTTCAAAAATTGTCAAGTCTCGCACTTGCACCCACACCCACACTCGAGTCCCGAAATGCACTCATGCTTCATAGAATATTACTGAATGATAACATAACTATTGTTTACCCTTTTGCTACGTAATAGTAACTTGAGGCAAAGTCAGAGCTGGGCATGTTTCACATGTAAGGCTTTGTTATCTGTGCTCAAGCTTTTAGTCCACCCTAAAACGCGTGATCGCCAAAACTCCTACCTGGTCATATTTCAATGTGAATATGAGAAGCTGAATTTGGGTCAATTTATAGCCTTACATTACATTTCACATTGCCATTGATCAATGATCATTCCATGTACATGAGTTATTGTCAACTCGTCCAAGGCATCAATGTTCAATCATCATCATGATGGACCCCAGTCACGTCTAGCTTTTGCTATAGGCAAATGCCGGTTTTCTTATGCAACTTTTATTAGTAAAAAATCCTGACTCGAGAGACATGGCTTCCCATTCTTTTTGAAACAAAAGCAATGCATATGGTAGACTTTGTAGTTTGTAAAAGCTATTATCAAGTAGAAATGGACACATGAGTTCTGTGGCTCAATTGACACTTCTCGGTGTTTTTAACGAAAATATTTGGGGTTCAAATCTTTCATCTACCATTATTATAAGATTGAATTATCACTAAAAAAGAAAAGAAAAAAGAACAGGCTATCAGCCAAAAGCATTGGGAATCAGGCTGGGCTGATTTGGACGAGAAGATCATTTTTTATGCTCATATAAACATTTTAAAGTCCAAGTCCATGCTAAAAATTGACCCCTAGAATGTCCTCACTCAGTTCCTATTCGCAGTTGGTGTAACTGATGTAAGACTTTAGACTTTGACGCAATAACATTTTTTTGGTTACGCAACTGATCATTTGAACATTGAAAAACGCATAGTCCTAAAACAAAAGAGCAATGGAAGACTTCATAGTTCATAGCTCTCTCTCTCTCTCTTCCTTATTTTTTGGTCTGGAGACTTCATAATCCTCAATCAAACAAAATATCAATATTTTTTCCCCAAAGATTTATTTATTTATTTTTAAAGAAAAGACTACTAGCACAAAACATAGATGCTAAAAAAATGTTCAAGTCATTAATTCTAATGGTTCTCTTCTTCCCATTTTGCATTTCCCTTGACATCTTAGCACCAAACCAATCCATCAAGGATGGCCAATCTTTGATTTCCAAAGAAAAAAACTTCGCCTTAGGCTTCTTCAGCCCTGGTAACTCTAGCCATCGCTATCTTGGTATTTGGTATGTTAAAGTGAAAAATCAAACCGTAGTATGGGTTGCAAACAGGAATGATCCTATCAATGATTCCTCCGGAGTTCTCTCAGTCAACCAGTTTGGAAACCTTGTCCTTCACGACAGTTCTAACCGTCTTGTTTGGTCTACAAATGTGTCTGTTAAAGGAACAACCACCTCAACCTCCTCTGTAGCTCTGCTTCAAGATTCAGGAAACTTAGTATTGGTCCAAGACAATAACCAAAAGGTACCGTTATGGCAAAGCTTCGACTATCCCACAGATACTTTGCTTCCAAAAATGAGGCTTGGTGTGAATTTGATAACTGGACTAGACAGGTTCTTGACATCTTGGAAGTCACAAGATGACCCCGGATCTGGGGACTGCTTCTATAAAATGATAATTTCTGGCTCCCCTGAAGGGTTTGTTTACAAGGGTTCGACCCCATATTGGCGGCTGGGTCCATGGCCATGGCGTAGCTCATCACCAGCAACAGCAACAGCTTCATCAGGTCATTCGATTGATTTTGTAAACAATAAAGATGAGGTATCTTATGCTTACTTTCTTGATGACCCTGATATTATTTCTAGATTAGTGGTTGACAACTCTGGATTGCTACAACAACTTATGTGGAATGAAGCTGATCTTCAATGGAAGGAGACTTGGTCAGTACCTAAATACCGCTGTGACAAGTATGGACAGTGTGGTGCGTATAGTAAATGTAAGCCTGAAAATTCTAATAGGTTCGATTGTATGTGTTTGCCAGGGTATGAACCCAAGTCTCCAAGGGATTGGTATCACAGAGATGGTTCTGGGGGTTGTGTTAGGGAAAAGTTGGGGATGTCAATGTGTGGGAATGGAGAAGGGTTTGTGAAGGTGCAACATTTGAAGGGTCCTGATTCAGCTAATGCAGCTTGGATGGACATGGGTATGAGTAGCTCAGAGTGTGAGCAGGCATGCTTGAGTAATTGCTCTTGCACAGCTTTTATTAGTATAGATATTGATGGGAAGGGGACAGGTTGCTTGACATGGTATGGTGAATTGGTAGACATTTTGGAGAATTCAGATGAAGGGTGGGATTTAAATATTCGTGTGGATGCATCGGAGTTAGGTAGCCTCCTCTTCTTGCTTTCATTTTATTTATTTATTTGTTTTACTATTTTCATTTCTGCCTATTGCACTTTTAGATCTTGGACTCATTGCTTGTTTTATTTCCCTTTTCAGCCAAGTATACAAGGAAGTCCAAAGGTTTTCGTGGCAACAAGAGGCTGCTGGCTATTACAATATTGTGTGTTGCTGTGCCATTTTTTCTGGTATCCTTGCTAGTCTATATGTTGCTAATGAAGAAGAGGAAAACAAAAGGTAACAAAATCAGTTGAATTGTGTGCTTTGCTAAGTCGCAAAAAATGTAACATATATTAGGAACCATTTAGATTAGTCATTACTGTGATGTAAATATATAAATGCTTAATTACGAAATTATAGTGAGCAATGTTTGTCAATATGCTTTAGGACAGTGATGAGAAAATTGCACAATCAATCATTAAGTTTTATTGGTACCAAATGCTCTTTGGAGGGAAATGAGCTCGAGGACAGTAGTAGACATCCAGATTTGTCCACTTTCAATCTAAGTTGCATTGTTGCAGCCACTGACAATTTCTCTCCGACCAACAAACTTGGGCAAGGTGGTTTTGGCTCTGTTTTTAAGGTATAGCTAAAATTCATAATGACATTGTTGATATATTGCCCATTTTTTCTGTTTCATATTTCATTATTGCGTGGATGTTAATTATGGGAAATGAGTTTCTTAGGCTAAGACATAAGTTGATGATGTAGCAGATGGAGTCGTTAAAACTAGTAGTCATGAGTGCTTAATTTTGAATATTGAATTCAGGGTCAATTACCTAATGGACAACAGATAGCTGTAAAAAGGCTATCCAAGAGTTCAGGACAAGGAATAGAAGAATTCAAAAATGAAGTTATGCTGATTGCAAAACTTCAGCATAGGAATCTTGTCAAACTTTTTGGGTGTCGCATTCAAGAGGAAGAAAAGATGTTGATTTATGAGTACATGCCCAACAAAAGCTTGGACTCCTTCATTTTTGGTAGTTTTTCTTTCTAAAAAATATTGCCTTAGCCGATTTTATTTTATTTTATGATATATATGTTCGAAGACTTCAATTTTAGTCCATAAAGCCACATATTTCAACATTGTCAACTCACATGTTGGAGCAAAATTTTATTTTAGATCATACAAGAGGTTCAATACTAAATTGGAGAAAACGCTGTGAAATTGTTGATGGGATTGCTCGTGGGATTTTGTATCTTCATCAAGACTCAAGATTGAGAATTATCCATAGGGATCTTAAAACTAGCAATATTTTACTAGATGCTGAAATGAACCCCAAAATTTCAGACTTTGGCATGGCTCGTATATTTAAAGGGGACCAAATTCAAGACAAAACAACTAGAGTTGTTGGAACATAGTAAGTATCATACACATGCTAGCTTGCATGCACACAAACAGAGAAATTAAAGCATAATGCCAAAGTTAAAATTACATTTGATATGTTTTCACATGCAGTGGTTATATGTCACCGGAGTATGCAGTATTTGGGAAATTTTCAATAAAATCAGATGTCTTCAGTTTTGGTGTCGTATTGTTGGAGATCATAAGCGGCAAGAAGAATAACGATTCTTATCAGAAACACCCTTCCCTAACTTTGATTGGCCATGTAAGTAACCAAAAAAAAAAAAAATTAAAAAAACAATATTTACAATTTTCATTTATAATATAGCTTTATATGAATAATGCTATATATGAACCACACAGGTATGGGAACTATGGAGAGAAGGTAGAGCTTTGGATATAATTGATTCATCGATAAATGATTCATATGTTTCCGATCAAGTCTTGAGATGCATTCAAATTGGGCTCTTATGTGTGCAAGAAGATGTAATGGATCGACCAACAATGTTGGCAGTTCTTCATATGCTGAGTAGTGAGGCAACACTTCCTTCTCCTAAACAACCTGCTTTCATTTTTTAGAAGACCTATCCAAGATTTGGTTCCAGTCATAGGAGGAGGTTCTTGTTCTATAAATGAAGTGACAATATCTAAGGTTGAAGCTCGCTAATGGTAAAGCTGTAGAGGTTCATTTAAATTGCTTGTATAACAATTTTTAGTACTAATTAACATTATATTGTTTTATGTACTAAAGAAAAAAATGAAATTCCTTAATTCTTTTTCTTCTCTCTCACTCTATTGGTTTTTCTTTTTATGAATGAAAATTTTCATTAAAAAAATCGAACTATTAGGAAATGTGAAACCAAACCCAAATTAATGGGATGCAAATAACAAAAAAGAAAGAACGTAATAAAGATCAATGCACTTTGGTTCACCCAAAACTAGGGCTTTCTCCAGAGGTTGCTGTAATTTTAGTGTTACTCTTGTAATAGGAGTCACATGTATCATTAGCAATTTAGCATATACATATACCACCCTATTACTAGGATTACACACATATAAGAAATTTCAATAAAGATCCCAAGATAAAGGAAGGGAATTGATAGTATGTATAGGAATGTGTTTGCGGTTTAATTAAAATCACATATTAAAGGTCATCTAATCTAATCACCAGCAAACCCTTGGATTTTTACTCAAGTAGTTATTTAACCGATAAAGATTGAATTAAACCACAAAATATTTGAAGCCGCATTAGACTAAATTTATTGCATATTTGCATAGTTTATGTTGGATATATATGTTTAGGAAGATAACATTTAAATCTACTTCTTTTGGGTGAAAAATCCATAATCAAACTAAACCTGAATCTAATGCTTCGTGAGAATTGCATCTAACACTTCATGCAGATGCATTCATGCAAAAATATGAATTTTAAATACTCACAAAGTCACAATTACGCTTTATTATCATAGGCTTTGCTCATATCAAGCTTGATAGCCATGTAATCATCCTTCCCTGTATGTTTATGCATGCTATGGAGAGACTCAAAAGCTACCAAAATATTATAAAAAATTAATCGGCTCTTAGTAAAAGCACTCTCATGGTCAGTAATAATTTTTGGTAGAATTCTTTTGAGCCTATTTGTAAGACTTTCGAAAAAATATTATACAATATATTACAGAGGCTAATAGGTCTAAAATCAGAAACATGTTCCAAGTTCTGCTTTTTTGGGATCAAAGTAATAAAAGTATGATTAAGGTACTTAGGTAGGGATGCAGTATTGAGAAATTTTAGAATAGAGAGAGTAATGTCATCACCAATTAAATTCTAATAGTGCTAATAAAAGAGAGGAGGCATACCATTTGGGTCTAGGGCTTTGAGAAGGTCCATTTGCTTGATAGCTTGTTGAACTTCCCATGCCATAAATTCAGATGACAGTTGGGAAATCATATCTTCTTTAATAACACTGAATGGTAATTTGATACTCCAATGCACATTGAAATCAAAATGCTAAGGAAAAAAGAATCAATCTATTAATAAATGTCATAGAAATATCAAAGGCAGGCATCTTTTATTGACATAAAGAAGGGAATTATCAATTATTAAACAATTTAGATGTTTAGGGATATTTAGGGGGTATTTGGTACATGCACTTAAAAACTGAAAATTGTTGTTTGAAAACATGTGTAGAAATACGTGTTGATGAAAAAGTGTGTGAAAATACCTGCTTTGATAACAACTGGTTCAAGGAAAAGCTTTGGACCTAAATCATTTAGATTCTGTAACTTTTGGTGTGAGCATGCTGATTTCAAAAATTGGATAGAGGTGGCATGGAAATCTGAAGTTAGGGGAACACCTATGTACAAGCTCTGCCAAAAGCTTAAGGCTACCCAGCTTAAACTGAAAGTTTTCAATAAAGATCTATATAGTGGGTTATCACAAAGGGTCCAGCTCATAAGGGAAAGACTTGAAGCTGTTCAAATAGGCTTGCTACAAAACTCAAATGATACCAGACTTATTGAGTTAGAGAAGCAGCTGCTGCGTGAGAATAAATGGCTTAATTCGGGGAATCATGAAAGTAGTTATTTCCATAGAATTGTGAAAGGAAGACAAGGTAGGAATGAAATTAAATACCTGCTTGACCATGGTGGTGGAGGAACCAGATTTTATTGAGGAACACATAAGTAGGTTATATAGGAAATTTGTGGGGCCAGGCACTGCTATTAATGTGCAAACGACGATAAATAAGGTGGCTTTACTATTCTCTGATCAGTTACCTGAATCCATGAAGAACTTCTTGCAGAGGATATGACTGAGATGAAATTCAGCAAGTTCTTTTCAGTATGGGGAGTGACAAAGCACCCGGAACTGATGATTTCACTGTCTAATTCTTTAAGGAAGCTTGGAGTACATTTAAGAGAATGTCATTGAGGCTATTTTGTTTTTCTTCAATACTGGTAAGCTGCATAAGGAAGTGAATTCCACAGTTACCACATTGATTCCTAAGGTTCCTAATCCCTCTTACATAACTGATTTTAGGCCTATTGCTTGTAATGTAATGTACAAGTGCATTACTAAGATATTGAACAATAGATTAAGAGGGTTCTTAGGAGTTCTAGTGGACTCAAACCAAACAGCTTTCATTAAGGGACGAAGTATATCCGAAAATGTTCTATTAGCCCACGAGCTAGTGAAGAATTACCAAAGAAATAAAGGGATGAGCAGATGTGCAATTAAAGATGAACTAAAGAAGGCTTATGACTCACTCAATTAGAATTTTATTCTCATGTGTTTATTGGCTTCAAGTTTTTCAGCTAGGTTTGTTCAATGGATTAAGGAGTGCATCACTACTCCTAGATTCTCAATAGCAATGAATGGAACCTTGGTGGATTATTTGAATGGAGGGCAGGGGGACCAATTGTCTCCCACCCTCCTTGTTATTGCCATGGAAAGCTTCAATAGACTGCTCAAATTCAAAGTCCTAGCATTTGGTTTATTCAAATATGATCCTCAATGTAAAGAGCAGAAAATTACACATTTTATGTTTGCTGAACTTCTTATTTTTCCTTCTGCTGATCTATCTTCAATTCGTGTTATTAAAGAAGCTCTTGAAGAATTCCAATAAAATTTTGAACTCTGCATAAACCCAAGCAAAAGTGGGGTATTTTGCTCATTTATTTCTGATATTTTAAAAAAGCAAATTCTTGAGATTCTTCAATTCAAAGAAATCTCCCTACCAAGAAAATATTTTGGTATGCCTCTAATTCCATGTAAGCTTAGTTTTAAGGACTGCCAGCCATTACTTGATAAGATTTTGGCTAGAATTATAAGTCTTGGATTATCCGAGAATTGTCCTTTGCTGGAAGACTCAAATTACTACAATATGTACTCTGCAACATTCAAGGATTTTGGGCTAGTATCTTCATACTACCTGAAAATTCCAACCAAAGCCAGAATGATTAAATGGGGAATTTATGTTGACAACTTGTGTGGTTTCTGTTCTGCAGGTCCTGTTCATAGGACAGAAATCATCTAGTTTTCTTTTACAAAAAGGATATGGAAATATATTATGAGCTTATGTTTAATATCTGACCCCACATTTAGCTGGTAGGATTTAGTTGATTGGAGTGTAATTCAACAAAAAAGGGAAGAGCTTGAGAGCTGTACTTTGTAAATTAGCTTGGTGGGTAAACTGTTTACCACCTGTAGAGCCAAAGAAATGCAATTCTTCACGCTAATTCTTAACGCTAAGAAAGACTGTATACTGAAGACCAGCTTAGGTTAAAGATAGGTTTTGTTTACTTGCATTTAGCATTTGGTGTTTTTGGCTTTGCTATACTTGTTTAGTGCAATTAACTACTACGTGTTAAAAAAAAAAAACCAATAGAATGGAGACAACCGACTGTGACTCAACTATTTGCCACAATCATGACAATTCTCTACAAACTCAGAACTAACTAATAGATAATCATGAACCCTTTTTTAAAAAATTAATATAAGTAACAGTATAAACATAATTGCTAATGATTAACCAAAATCAATTGTTTGGTACAATTGTGAAAATATCATTTTATATAGAATTCCTAAACCATGCTTTCCATCGTGTATAGTTGGAGACTTTTGTTGGTATTTTTGTTATTATGCCAAAATATATTATTGGTCCCTCAAGTTTGCTATGTGAGTGTTTTTAATCCCTCAAATCAAATTTCAAGTGAGCACTATTAGTCATTTTATGAAATATCGTTAGTCTCAATGGTTATGTGGTTAATGGAACAACGATGTGACATATTTTTAATTAACATGGAAATTTTTAACTATTAATTGGACAAAGTTTGGTTACAAACTTGATTGTAGCCTAAGACTGAAAACTCTACTTAATATCTTTTTATGTGATGTGAGTTTTAATAAATCCTCCATTATATTACATTTTTTTTCTTATATTCTTCATGATTGCAAAATTTCCAAAAAATCAAAGATCAAGAGTTATATCATTAATCAAATGTTTAAATTTATAGTTTTTGTAATCTAAAATTATGATAAAAAATCAATTTATGAATTCAATAGTAAATAATATCTGATTGACCCGAAATTTAATATGTGTGTTAAGAATATGAAGAACACGCAATCTGACGATTAGAATTTCAAAATTCGTAAACATGCTAATTTTTATTGGGAATTGTAGCCTTAGACAACAATTAAATTTGTAGCTAAATTTTATTATCAAAAACTTAAACCTCTTTTAAAACATTCTTATTGAAGAATGAAATTACTTAGATGGTTAAGATAAATTTGGCAAGTCCATTGCAAGGGATTAAAGCCATCTATTCTTGTGTGTGCATATATATATATATATATATATATATATACACACCAACATAAACATAATATTAACATTTGCATAATCAAACTAGCATAATAAATTCAACAATTAATAATTATATAGAAACATAAATAGCTAAATGAATAAGTATTTACATTAATAACTTAAATTTGATGTGGGGCCCAAATGATTTATGGCCCAGGCCCATCTACCCGGGGAGAATCCAAAGGCCCAAGCCGAGGAGGGCTATGGCCCAAGTTCGACAAGATAGCCTATGGATACCGCTGAGGGCAGTTCAGTCCTCGGCAGACCCAAAGTCCCCCCAGAAAGAGGGGTAAAAACGGTATAGGACTGAAACTAGGAAGAAAGATCTAAAATATCCAGGGAAAGCTGCCCTTACTGCCATTCAATACTCTTAACCTGACATAGCCGCATTCTTTGGCTTTTACAACCACCCCCAACGACTTTGGGTATGGGCTGATAGGACAAATATCAGCTTTGGAAATGTTGACCCTATACGTGGACGAAGGATAGTGAGCACAGGTGAGTATAAAAGGAAAAATCAGTAACCTAGAGAGGGGGCTGGGAAAAATGGCCAAAAATCAGAGCCTCCCAGCCCACCTCCAGGAGAAAGACTCCAGGGGTGAAGGAAACATAACTATATACGAACACCCCGAAAAACCCACCGCCTGGTGACTAAGGTCTAGCCTTTCAAACCCACGCTTTACAAATGACATTGTCTGGGCCTTTTCACGTGCGAATCCAACACTGTTAGGTTCGTTACGAATCGTGTCCTTACAATTGGCGCCGTCTGTGGGGAAAGCTTGTGTGTTGGCATTGGCGGTGGGTCGAGAGAGTTCCTTCGTTATTTCTAATCATTGGTTATTGAGTTCTAGTATAAAGCTCTGCTAGGGGCTACGTTTCTTGACTAGGGGCTTGGCTGAGGAGCTAACTCCCTTAAAGCCAAGGTCCCCCGTAAAGAGCAAGCTAGGCACTTGGTAGCGTTAATCGTATGGATAAACTCTAGGGGCTTGGCTGAGGAGCTAACTCCCCTAAAGCAAAGATCCCATACAAAGAGAAAATTAGGTTTTGGACAGAACCAAGGCATTGCATGGTCCTCGGACTCAAGCCTGTGGTAAAACCAACTACCTGGATGAGGAAAACTAGGTTTTGGACAGAACCAAGGCATTGCATAGTCCTCGGACTCAAGCCTGTGGGAAAACCAACTACCTGGATGAGGAAAACTAGGTTTTGGACAGAACAAAGGCATTGCATAGTCTACGGACTCAAGCCTGTGGGAAAACCAACTACCTGGATGAGGAAAACTAGGTTTTGGACAGAACCAAGGAATTGCATAGTCCTCGGACTCAAGCTTATGGGGAAACCAACTACCTGGATGAGGAAAACTAGGTTTTGGACAGAACCAAGGCATTGCATTGTCCTCGGACTCAAGCCTGTGGGAAAACCAACTACCTGGATGAGGAAAACTAGGTTTTGGACAGAACCAAGGCATTGTATAGTCCTCGGACTCAAGCCTGTGGGAAAACCAACTACCTGGATGAGGAAAACTAGGTTTTGGACAGAACCAAGACATTGCATAGTCCTCGGACTCAAGCCTGTGGGAAAACCAACTACCTAGATAAGGAAAACTAGGTTTTGGACAGAACCAATGCATTACATAGTCCTCGGACTCAAGCTTGTGGGAAAACCAACTACCTGGATGAGGAAAACTGGGTTTTGGACAGAACCAAGGCATTGCATAGTCCTCGGACTCAAGCCTGTGGGAAAACCAACTACCTAGATGAGGAAAACTAGGTTTTGGACAGAACCAAGGAAATGCATAGTCCTCGGACTCAAGCTTATGGGGAAACCAGCTACCTGGATGAGGAAAACTAGGTTTTGGACAGAACCAAGGCATTGCATAGTCCTCGGACTCAAGCCTGTGGGAAAACCAACAACCTGGATGAGAATACTAGGTTTTGGACAGAACCAAGGCATTGCATAGTCCTCGGACTCAAGCTTATGCGGAAACCAACTACCTCGATGAGGAAAACTAGGTTTTGAACAGAACCAAGGCATTGCATAGTCCTCAGACTCAAGCCTATGGGGAAACCAACTACCTGGATGAGGAAAACTAGGTTTTGGACAGAACCAAGGCATTGCATAGTCCTCGGACTCAAGCCTGTGGGAAAACCAACTACCTGGATGAGGGAAACTAGGTTTTGGACAGAATCAAGGCATTGCATAGTCCTCGGACTCAAGCCTATGGGGAAACCAACTACCTGGATGAGGAAAACTAGGTTTTGGACAGAACCAAGGCATTGCATAGTCCTCGGACTCAGCCCTGTGGGAAAACCAACTACCTGGATGAGGAAAACTAGGTTTTGGACAGAACCAAGGAAATGCATAGTCCTCGGACTCAAGCTTATGGGGAAACCAACTAACCTGGTATGAGGAAACTAGGTTTTTGGACGAACCAAGGCATTGCATAGTCCCGGACTCAAGCCTGTGGAAAACCAACAACCTGGATGAGAATATAGTTTGGAACAGCAGCAGGCATGGCATGAGTACCTCGGACTCAAGTTATGCGGAAACCAACTACCTCGATGAGGAAAACTAGGTTTTGAACAGAACCAAGGCATTGCATAGTCCTCGGACTCAAGCCTATGGGGAAACCAACTACCTGGATGAGGAAAACTAGGTTTTGGACAGAACCAAGGCATTGCATAGTCCTCGGACTCAAGCCTGTGGGAAAACCAACTACCTGGATGAGGAAAACTAGGTTTTGGACAGAACCAAGGCATTACATAGTCCTCGGACTCAAGCCTGTGGGAAAACCAACTACCTGGATGAGGAAAACTAGGTTTTGGACAGAATCAAGGCATTGCATAGTCCTCGGACTCAAGCTTCTGGGGAAACCAACTACCTGGATGAGGAAAACTAGGTTTTGGATAGAACCAAGGCATTGCATAGTCCTCGGACTCAAGCCTATGGGAAAACCAACTACCTGGATGAGGAAAACTAGGTTTTGGACAGAACCAAGGCATTGCATAGTCCTCGGACTCAAGCTTGTGGGGAAACCAACTACCTGGATGAGGAAAACTAGGTTTTGGACAGAACAAAAGATTGCATAGTCCTCGGACTCAAGCTTATGGGAAACCAACTACCTGGATGAGGAAAACTAGGTTTTGGACAGAACCAAGGCATTGCATAGTCCTCGGACTCAACCTTATGGGGAAACCAACTACCTGGATGAGAAAAACTAGGTTTTGGACAGAACCAAGGCATTGCATAGTCCTCGGACTCAAGCCTATGGGGAAACCAACTACCTGGATGAGGAAAACTAGGTTTTGGACAGAACCAAGGCATTGCATGGGTCCACGGACTCAAGCCTATGGGGAAACCAACTACTTGGATGAGGAAAACTAGGTTTTGGACAGAACCAAGGCATTGCATGGTCCTCGGACTCAAGCCTATGGGGAAACCAACTACCTGGATGAGGACAACTAGGTTTTGGACAGAACCAAGGCATTGCATGGTCCTCGAACTCAAGCCTATGGGGAAACCAACTACTTGGATGAGGAAAACTGGGTTTTGGACAGAACCAAGACATTGCATAGTCCTCGGACTCAAGCTTATGGGGAAACCAACTACCTGGATGAGGAAAACTAGGTTTTGGATAGAACCAAGGCATTGCATGGTCTTCGGACTCAAGCCTATGGGGAAACCAACTACTTGGGCAACCAATTTCTTGGATGAGAAGAAGATTGAGTTTTTGTAAGGTTGGCTACTTAATAACAATTCCAAGTTGCTCAGTCCTCGGCTCAAAAACTGTAAAAGGTTAATGCCAATAGGAGTGTTAAGAAAATGTTGAAACGCGTCACTATTTAGTAGCCTAGGGGGGCTGTTCATTTTGCAGGTGATATGTCCTCGGATGGTTACTTCCTACACTGCCTCGTGCATTGAGCTATCATCTCGGCCAATTTTGGGGTAAGTATCGTTTTTTACAGGTCGGCATTGTTGTGCCAAACAACTCTATTAAGGTTATGGTGATATCTTTTTCTTAGCAAGCATTTTGGCCCTAAGTGTCATTGAATCAAATACTATATTACTATGCCGAACAGCACTTATCAATACATAATCGCGCCTTTCTCTTGGATAAGGGATAATGGCCCCAAGTATTGTACTCTAAGGTCGGCGGTATGGTGCCAGACCGACTCAGTAGACCCATCATAATGTCCTTTCTTTTCCTGCCTAAATGGGAGTTTCAGCCCTAAGTATCTTTTGTTTGATTCAATATTATTAAGCCGGATTTTTTTTATAAGCGCAGAGCAAGATCTTTCTATTAACTGGGATTTTGTTCCTAGACGTCGGCCACAGTTTAAAAAAAAAAATTTTCATTCACAAGATTGTATGTCTATTCATTGCTTTATCATTCCGGAAATATAAAGATAGAGTATGTGAAATAAAGTGATAACAATTTTCATTAATACAAAGATGTATTACAACGTACAAAGAGGGGCTTAAACAAGCCTATACAAAAGGTAGATTGCCAAAAAAAAAAAAAAAAAAAAAAAAAAAAAAAAAAAAAAAAAACAACAACAACAATACATTAAGTAAACGGTCAGGTCTCTTTTTAAACTCGTCTCCGAAGTCCTTCCAAACTCTGCCTCAGTAGCGCCCATATCGAGAGAAGGACCTTCTTCAGAAGAAGATGGAGGAGATGAATGAAAAGAAGGAGGAGAAGAAGAGAGAAGAGATGAAAAGAAAGAAAAAGGAGCAAAAGAGGGAGAAGGAAAAGCACCAGGATGGATCTGGTGGTGGAAAGAAGAAGAAAGAGAGGCAAAAGGAGACACCAGTGAACGAAGAGAGGAAGAAGCAGGGGCACTTGGTCCTTGCCTCAGTCCTGACTCCTAGCACACTGGTGCCATGTTAGGTATGCTCATGAGAGAGCGGTTGGTACTGATAATGGGTGTCCACGACTCAGTCACGCCGGAAGTTTGACGTGACGAGTCCCTGCTTCGGATTTTGGCTGAAAGAAAGGCGAGGTTGATTTTGAGTCTTCGCCATCCCTGCCCTGACCGAGCCATTACGAGCTTTATTGGTACATGGCGTTTACGGGAGGGGTATGGCTCCTTCATTACTCGTTGTTATGGTAAAGCGTATCACGATTTAGTGTATAAACTAGTGGGTAAAATAAACTCTAGGGGAGGCCAAGTATTTCAAATCTCAGAAGGATGAGAAGGGACTCTTTACAAAAAACAATAACCTCCTACCTTCCCTCTTATACGGAGGGTGGAGCGGGAGGCATTTAATAGGTTCAGATCTCCAAAGGAATCTGCAAACACAAATATGCCGGTTCCACTTCTCCACCTCATAAAAACAAACCGTCGAATTAAAGTAGTCTCGTAAATAGAGGTCATTAAAAGCGCGTTTTGGATAACCAAACGGCAAGAACGCATTAGGAGTAAAATTAAAAAACTGTCTCGTAGACCGGTGCGTTTCCTGGGCAGATGGAGAATCGCCAGCATTAGTGAAAGGCTGAATTGAATGAGCCATAATAAAAGCTCGATATTACCAAAACCCCCCTTTCCAACTAAGAAGTTGGATAGCAGGGTTTTGAGGGGCTATTGTGGGGCCCAAATAATTTATGGGCCGGGCCTATTTACCCGTGAGGAGGCCAAAGGCCCAAGCCGAGGAAGGCTATGGCCCAAGCTCGGCAGGATAGCCCTGGGATTCAGCCGAGGACAGTTCAGTCCTCGGCAGACCCAAAGTCCCACCAGGAAGAGGGGTAAAAGCGGTATAGGACTAAAACTAGGAAGAAAAATCTAAAATATCAAGGGAAAGCTGCCCTTACTGCCATTTAATACTCTGAACCTGACAGAATCGTATTCTTTGGCTTTTACAAACACCCCCAACGACTTTGGGTATGGGCTGATGGGACAAGTATCAGTCTTGGAAAGGTTGACCCTATACATGGACGAAGGACAATGAACACAGGCAGATATAAAAGGAAAGATAAGTAACCTAGAGAAGAGGCTGGAAAAAAGGGCCAAAAACCAGAGCCTCCCAGCCCATCTCCAGGAGAAAGATTCCAGGGGTGAAGAAAACTTAACCACGCATGAACACCACGAAAAACCCACCACCTGGTGACCAAGGCCTAGCCTTTCATACCCACGCTCTACAAATGATATTGTTTGGGCCTTTTCACGTGCGAACCCAACACTGTTACGGTTCGTTACTAATCGTGTCCTTACAATGTTCATTATGATTATTTATAGGGAAACTCATGAGAACATCACATTATTCCATTATAGTGGTTGTTACCATGGTAAATATTATTCTCAAGAAAAATATTGGAGGTCATTATTTAAAAAACCCCAAAGAAAATATCATTTACAAAGTAATCCATGGCGAAAATTATGAGAAACTATACAAGTTGTTATTTAAAGCCCTTGGGAATTAATACCCAAAATCTGTCATAAATATTTATTAAAGCTCATGGATTCATTTTATTTCTACTAACAACTAAAGCCCATAAGGAGTAAAAAACTCATGGCAAAGCATGCCTTTAATGCCCATTTTATAGTGCCCAAAAATCTCATGGAGTAGGGAACAAGCCCAAGCAAAGAAAGGGCCATGTGGCCCAACTAAAGGTGTTGAAATGGAGCAAAGTTCCAGCCCAAAAAGGTCCTAGCAAGAGGCTTGAAAGTGGGCAACTAGTCCTTGTTCATCCCTAACCAAAAAGCAACTAGAGACCCCTACAAGAGAACCAAGCCTTTGAGGATGAACTAAGGGCTATCCTATCAGTCTTTTGCCACCCTTTGCTTGACGTGAACAGTGCCCAAGGGCTGTCATATCAGCTAAGGTCAAAAGGATGACGGAACTCCATCATCTTCCTCAAGACTGCACCTCCAGCGGAAGGGAAGCTGAAACCAAGTCAGCTAAATTTCAACAAATTAATGCTATAAATGTTAAAAACATTCAAAGACATGATTCATGTCCCAAGCCCATGAATCCTAAAGGGGAAAAATTGGGAACATGTGGTATGGAGGGCAAAAAAAGGATCTCTAGCGAAACCCCCTAAAGTGAACTTAGAGCCTGACACCTGGCTTGGAGTGTTGAAATCTTACTTCTTGGGAGTCCAAATCTCAGTTGCAATATTAGGATTCACAATAATTAAGTTCAGCCCCCCAAATCCTTGCATTTTATGCAAAAAACACTAAAATCCCATCATTACCCAAAGAAGCAAAACAACCCCTTAAAGTGGATTTTCCTACTTCTGATAAAAAATCCTAGGAAAGTTAAACCTTGATTCATCACCTCTGATTAATCATATGTTTTTGGATTCTTGTCAATTAATGCTCTAAAACCCCATTAAAAAAACATACACACCTCAGCCCACAAAGAGGGGAGGAAGCCTCTTTAAGAACTTCTATCATTGACTACATTCTATAGAAATTCAACCCCTATTAAGCTTTCTTTAAGCTTCCTCAAGCTCTCTAGAGCTCACTCACAACCTTTCTTAGCCTATAGTCACCATAACACCAACATTCACCACCTTGCTTACACTTTCCTACTCCATAAACGTCCCATAACTAACCAGGGGGAGACTTCCTCTGAAACCTCTGATCTATTTGTCATCTTACTAGTGGTTTAGTTCTCTTTAAGCTCACTACTCATCCCCTTCAGCCCACACTTATATAACCTCGGATACTCTTTCCTCTCCTTTACACAATCACAGCCCATAAAAGTTTCCCACTACTCACAAACAGCCCACTACTCACAAAGAGCCTTAACCACAGAGTTAATCTCATCCCACTCACTCAAAACAATCCATATTGTCCCATTTGTGCCTTATGAACACACACTCACCAAAATCTTAGTTTAATACTTGCTGCACTAAGTTGGGATCTTTCTCTCCCTTCATTCCATTCTATTTTTTCTCTTTTATTTGTAACTATGGAACTTTTACTTTTTACTTTTCATTTTACGGTTGAAGGATATAATGTATATGTAACAATCGAACTTTTCCCTCGCATTAATGTAATGATGGCTGAAAGTACAATGAACTCTCCTGACCGAGACGTGCAAGGACTCCCAGGAATTAACAAGTTCCTAAACTTATTTAATCATTGACCATTGGACTGTTTAAATCTTTTTTTTTCTAGATTAAGTGTAATTTTGCCCTTACCGCTGGAGATAATACCGTACAACTAGAGAACTTATTTGAACTATGATGCTGTAAAAGGACCAATAATATAACAAACTAACAACACTAACATGTTTATTGGGCTTTATTGTTGTCTTCTTGTTAGGGTGCAGCCTCTATCTCTTACTTGGGCGGACTTACACCACACCGATAGCCTTTGGGCTTTATTGCAAGGGCCTATCGTCGAGTTTTGGCTTGGCTACCCCATATTCTATTTGGGAGCATCAAAATTTTCCCCTCAACACACCCTAACTTATCTAATTTAAAAATATTAATTACTCCCTCCGTCCCACTTTTTAGGTCCTATTTGAAAAGTCAAACTTTTTAAGAAAACATCATTTATTGTCTTGTTTACTTTTTAAAAATATATAAGTTTCCAAAACTACTATTAAAAAAATGTATCAAAAAATTGAATTAGTAAATTAATAGGGGTATAATAGGAACATTAGTAAATTAATGACATTTATTTTTAAAAACAGAACAATATTTTGAAACATCTCAAAATGGAATAGATGACAAAAAAAAGTGGGAACGAGAGAATATAAGATTGAGTCAGTAACATGGCGAAGTCCCCATTTTTTACTGTGTAAGAGCATCCACAGCAGCAAAATTATGCCATTTTGTCACACCAAACACCTACTTTATTATTTTACCACATTATTTTACAACATCTCATTTATCAGATGTTTTATCCTTCAATTCTATATATTAAAATAATATATACTACACATTAAAATAATATATTATCTACTCCCTCTCATTACCCTCAACAACAACGGCACATCACCACTGCCGCAACAACAGCCACCAACAACCACTGCCGCACCAACAGCCACCACCACCCCACCATCACACACACCCCAGCAAGGCAGAAACCACCAACAAAACAGGAAAAAAAAAAAAAAAAAAAAAAAAAACCAATCACCAAGCACAACCACCATCCAAATGCCAAACCAACACCGATTCAACATCGATTCAAACAAACAAATAGCCATTGATTCAAGCAGACAAACATAGCCACCGATTCATCATTTCATCAAACAAACACCAACGGCAACCTTCATCGATCCAAATCATCCGTAGCAACCTTCATCAACCTTCACCTATCCCAAATCTCACACCCACAACGTCGACCCAAAACCCACATCAACGCCGACCCAAAACCCACGTCGAAACCCACATCAACTTCGACCCAAAACCCACATCAACGCCGATCCACAAATCTCAGCCAACCAACAACAATCAAAACAACAACCACCAAAAGAGAGAGAGAGAGAGAGAGAGAGAGAGAGAGAGAGAGAGAGAGATCAGTGAGATCGGATAGTGATGGCGATGGCTCGGCGATGACGATGGCTCGTGCGCCGTGAGCGACGAACTTGTCGCCCATGCCGCTTGCGCCTCCGGTGATAATGGCCACCGTCAAACTGATCTTAAATTAAAGGGAAAAGAGAGAATAGAGGGGATCGGTGGCTGAGAAGAGAGGGAATCGGTGAGAGAGAACAGAGGTGAGAGAGAAGAGAAAAGAATAAAATGAAAATGAAGAGAGAGGAGAGAGAATAAAGAATAAAATATGATTAAAATTATACCATTTTTATTCCGTACCGTTGCAAATTTGCAACGGTACTGTTTACATGTTGTAAAAATTATAGGATTTGGCACATCTGGTATTTGGTGTTTTTTGTGTTTGGTGTGGTAAATGTGCCAAATATTTGGCATTTGGCACATTTACCACACCTGCTGTGGGTGCTCTAACATGTTTATTATATTATGTTTTGTCTTTGTTTCTCTCTCTCTCTCTTTAACTTTGTCTGACTGTCATTGTTGCCCCCACTTCTCAGTATTATAACTTTATTCACAAATCACAACTCACTTCTCAGTTCTCACTATCTCAGACACTTAGAAGATGCAAAAACAAATAACACAGAGACTCCTTAATGCACACAATCACAGATGACAAATTCACAAACATTATAATTGTACTGAGAAAAATCATACTTAAAGCAAATCGAGATTCAGGACGGAGGCTGGAGGCTGCAGCGGCTAATGGTAGTGGCGGCAATTGGAGGCGTGTATGAACGCTGTGGCGACGGAGTGAGTCACTCACTGTCACCGTCACTCTCTTCTTCTTCTTTTTTTTTTTTTGGATGAGGTCTCTCTTTTATAGTCTCTTGTTCTCTCTCTTTTCTTTTTATTATTATTATTATTTTCCTGAATTAGGTTAAGTTGTAACCGACCTTGGGCAAAATTTGAATAGGGCTTTTAATTATTTTGGGTTGGGCTGTATGGGCTTTTACGGGAGAGGACAAAGGTTTTAGAATAGAAGGGCCAACCCTAAAAAAAGAGTCTAAACACACCCAATAAAAATAGTTTCTTTTGGGCCAGGGGAGGCTCGGGTCCCTCTTTTTTTTTTTTTGATGGTGAAAACTCACAGCATTTTCATTACTTAGGACAAACTATACTCACAAAATACATCCAACTGAACTTTTTTTTTTTTTTTTGAGAAACTCATCCAACTGAACTTGGTTTGCTATTACGGGGGGTGTCTTCCACCCAAATATGACATTCATGACTACTACTAGCTTCCCTAGCCATAATATGTGCAACATTGTTGCTCTGTCTGCGAACATGGCTAACCGACCAAAACTTGAAAGAACACAGCCCCATTCTTATTCCTTCTACCACCTTCAGGATTGAGCTTGGCCTCGATTCTGCACCTGTGACTGCTTTGACTACCACCTGCGCATCACTCTCCAATTCCAATTCCCACAATCCCAGGTCCCGATTCTTAGTGTTAGTGTTACTTCTACCCTTGCAATTGGGGGCTTCCCTGGAATTAGTGTCCTTGCAGGATATGATAGTAAAAGGGTTCAAAGCCAAAGTTGATTGAAATTGCATATGGCTTCGAGCAAGCTACTAAGATTAGGAAGCCTCCTTCATTTGAACCCAGTGATGAAGCCAAAAACGGCCGTTAATCGATGAGGTAATGTTCCTTGTAAAGATGAAAGAAAGAGACACTGGAGTGGCTTAAGCCAATGGTTCTTCGATGATTAAGTCAATAGGATCAATATCTCTCAGAGAATCTGAATGTAATTCTGTTTGTTTGAATTTGTGTACCTTTCTCCTGATATTTGGTGGCTTATTTATAGCCCTAGTACAACTAGTAGGAGGCTCATTATGTGTGTAACTAATAGCAACCTCTTAATGTCTCTCTTGGCTATTTTGAGTAACATCTGTCTAAACTTAAATGGAGGCTTAACTGGTTCATGGTTGGCCTTTCTGACCATTGGAGCTCGTTGGTTACGAAACCATTTATAACTGTGCCATTAATGTTGTGTAATCATCTTCTCATGGACAGTCCCGGGGATGGAAAATTATTGTGTACTCTTGGAGTACCTTAAATGCGTACTCCCTCCTCTCACATGAATAGTAGATCTCATTAATTAAATTCATGGTGGGCCTACCATTCATTTGAGAGGAAAGACTACGCATTTATGATACTCTATGAGTACTTAATAATTTTCCCCCATGAATTGGATGCTCGTCATCTATATGGACGAGCATGTAGAAATTTTTTTTTCTTTTTTTTTTGAAAGCATGTAGATTTAATATTTGTCCATTGCATTGACGAGCATGTAATTTTAGTATTGTCACCTGGTATGGTTGGAAACTTGGTAGACTTGTTTTTTGTTTGAGCTGTTTTTTCATGACAGTACAATTAGCCACGCATATGCCTCAAAAAATTATTGATGATAGACCGAAGCATTATTGCACTCTGCACATTTGTCTAACTCTTTTGCATTTTTTAAACCCGCCAAAAGTTTGTCCGGCTATATAGCTGGAAAATAAAAAATAGTGACTTTTTGGTCAAACCTTGAGGATGCATGTGAAGAAAAAAAAAATGTATTTATATTTGGGAAAACAAAATGAAATATATATTCCAATTTTTTTTTTTTTTTTTTTTTGGAGAATGAATATATATATATATATATATATATATTGTAATTTGATTTGATTCTAAGATTGAAGAATAAACTGATATCATCAGCATGTCGGATTTGATTTTTGACACCAATAATTATAGCGGAGCACATCTCTTTTGACATCTTGATTCATATTAAAGATATTTACTAACAAAGTAAAAATATTATCATTCCAATTACAATATGTAATATAAAACTATTGTGTGCTAAACGTTAATTTTTTTTAATACCAATTATTATGCTTTTGCTATCTGACACGTTTCAATCAATATTCTTAGGTCCAGATTCTTGTGCAATGTGTTCATAAAAGTTAAAATGGAGAAAATGTTTCTGATTCTCCAAAAACATTATATATATATATATATATATATATATATATATATATATATATATATATATAATCTTCCACTATAAAGAGCCGCCCTACCCTCTAACTTTTATTGTGAGTAAAAGAGAAAAAGAGAATGACAAAGCTAGCTCTAGTTCTATTGCTTTTCTCAATAGGCATTGCCATACCATTGTTGCACAGCACCAAAGAAGTAGATGAATGGATCCAAAAGCTGCATCATGCCAAAGAGAAAGTCTCTAGCCCATATTTTGGATTTTTCAAATATTGTTATTACGAGATACATTTAAAATCATTAGAGATTTTGCAAGGAATTGGATTTTAACTAAAGGGGCTTAGCCGCTTAGGCCTAATGATTCTTTTTGATAAGCCTTTAAGATTTTTTCTTTGTTGTAAACCAATCAATCCGAATCCTCAAATCTGGAAGATCGCCAATCGTGGGAATCCAAAACACTCAGAATCAAGATATAGATCATTGGGTTCTAATCGTCACAACTAATTTATAAAATAAGGAGGTGATGTACAATAGGAGAGATGAACAAGTAAAATCAAAGCTTGGACAGACATTTCTATAATGAAAGCAGACTAATTTGAAGCAAGGGGCCTAACTCTATTTTGTCTTGGGTCTAAACTAATTTTAAGCTATATCATATATGAAAAAAAAAAAATTATGGAATGTCAGGAGAGCCTGGCCCATATGTGGGTCTTCCCCCTTTGTCATTGGCTGGTAGATAAAAAAGTAATTGGGTAAACTATGTATTTAGTCTATATCCTATACATCATATTTCAATTTAATTCTTAATTTTTTAATTGTGTCGATTTGATCCTTAACCTTTCAGTACCATATTAATTTAGTTCTTACCGTTATCTTTTAGATGAAAATTGATGACATATTTGATGGTCAAAATAAAAAATTAGTTTCTATTGATGTGATAATAAACTAAAATTTTTCTTTTGGCCGTTTGTCATATTAGCAATTTTCATCTATAAAATATAACAGTTTGGACTAAATTGACATGACACTGAAAGGTTAGAGACCAAATTGAAATATGGTGTAAAGGATAGAAAACAAATATGATTGTGGGTTCAAATTAAAACTAGTAACAACTTATCACCTAGATTTATTGTGAAAATGTTGTCAACGTAGCAATTCCTTTCATTAAAACCCTAGACTAAATTTAACTAGACAAGTCATTAGTCTCAATTTGTCCAGGTTTAATCTGTCCTGTTCAGTCCAATCCAACTTTTAATCTTCGGCCTACATTGTTGGGCTTCCAATTTTAATTGCTGTGCTATTTTTCCATTCAATTTGGGCTTTATTTTTAAATTATCAAATATATAGATAGATAGATAATTTTTTTGTTAAGGTTTTCTTAAATATAAAAGAATTATATGTATACAAAATCAGTTCGGTCCGATCCGGTCTGATGCTACAACGTTCAGCAAGAGGTTCTCAAATTTGGTTAGTATAATCATATAAATATATACAATATGTTTAGAGTAAAGTGTATTCCACAATTGTATCAAGGTAGCTAGTTATTAATAATAGGCGATTTAGTGTTGTCAATGGTAAACCTACGAGTGTATTAAGTATTAATAACACTTTCTTAATGGAAAAAGTTTACCTCTAACCCACTGCACAGCTATTAAAGGAAGGGAAATGGTAGCGAATGCTCTTAAGGCATTGGTTAACAATCCATTAAAAAAAAAAAAAAATTTATGCGGAAAGAGAAAAAAGTAATTAATATTTTGATATTTTTATTCATTTCTCATAAAAGTTGTGTCAAAATTTTTCTAAAATGAATTATTAACTAATGCCCTAAGAGCACTCATTAGCATATGATCTTTAAAGAAGTTAGGATAATAAGACTCATCTCCCTTTAAGTTTGGAGAAATTACACTTCACCCAAACTTGAAGGGAAAAAACACTTTATCCCTTGACATTCAATTGACCAAACTTTGTTAAATTAATATTAAAAATGTTATGTATTAACTTGTCCTTTATTTAAGGGCAAGTTTCAAGAATTATCCTCCCTTTCAAAATTAAAATTCATTGTATTAAAATTTTAATTTAAGTGTATCTTAAAATATTAAGTATGAATTTTTCTTATCATTATTTTTTTTTCTTTTTTTAATAGATTATGGAAAGATTTTCTGTTGCAAGTGTTTTGGCACTTAATAAATTTTGCACTTTTATTCTAAATTTATCATTTTTTTTTTTAAATAACCATGTTTAAATTTGTAAAAGATTCTTATAGAAATTTAGAATATTTCATTAGTAATATAAACAAAAGGAGATGAGTGTTAATTTTTTCAAACCTCAAGGGAGGAGAGTGTTTTTTCCATTCAGATTTGGGGTTGAGTGTCATTCCCTCAAATCTCAAGGAAGGAGAGTGTAATTACCCTAAAAAATTATTCATGTATATTTTTAGTCATAAGACTTATTTAAATAATATGCGTGGATAGTCTAATAAATTGCCACATAATAAGTTAAAGGAGATTATATTGGGAGGCTTGTTACTTCAACTAGTCTTCATGTTCCCTAGATAGATCTCTTAATTGTTGAGAGGGTTGCCCTAAAGCCATATGTAAGGCGCACCTGATAAAACTAATAAGTAAGCTAGATATAGAGATGGCAACTAGTTGGAGGAAAACCTTGTCCCTTGCTAATATAGCATTACTTAATAAGGAAAAACTTAGATATAGATTTTTGGGAATTTTACCTTGGATTCCTCAATTGAACTCAATTACACGATTTAACTGACCAATGTTGTAAAAATGGTGCTATCTTTTTGAAAGACAATTAATTTTTACTATGTACTTCATTGGGCAATGCACTTCAATAGGGTAGAACTTAGATATAATTATTAGGTTCTTAAACTGCCCAATTGAATTCAACCTTGTGGATGAATTGACCAAAACAGTACAAAAAGTGTTTTTTATTTTAAGCTAAACATATTATCTACAAATCTTAGTGTATGTAGAATTACAACCTACAAATCTTATTATTTAGTTGTAACACATGTAACGTTTAAAAATCAAATGAATTTCACATGTCATATATCCAACTACAATTAAATGTTTCCATATTTAATTCTTTTTTTTTTTTTTTAAGTTATTTGATAATTTTTCATGCACGCATAGCAAGGTTTTGTGACTAGTTATCATGAATTGTGCAATGCGATTTCTTTGGTAATCTTAAATTTCCATATGTGTCACACAAATAACTAATTAACCTATCACATTTCTTGGAAGGGTATAATTTTCATCACATAAAGGAAACCAAATGCATGATCTTAGGGGAGAGGAGATTAATATTTGTATGTGTTCCATTGCCACCTACTTGTGAAAAAAAAAAAAAAAAAAAAAAAAAAGAGGGAAATCCCACAACTAATGCAAGAAATTTTCAATTCCTAGTGTGCTTGAATGATTCTTTTTGTCTCGGCATTTTATTTCATAAGAGGAATACAAAAAATGAAATGACAATTTAAGACTATTCAGTCAATGGAAAGTGCAACAATGGAAACTTCCAATTTCAAGAAAATGCAATCGTGCAATGGGTGCTTAAACTACAAGAAGAGGCCTTGGACATGTATGGTATATGAGATCGACCATATTTATATGACTATTGTAACGCTCTTTGGCACATAGCATACTATTGACACCAATAATTTGAAAGGCAAATCATTTGATTCGTATAATACTAATGGATTCTTATAATACCAAACTGCAGACTTTTGCTATATTTTAGAACCACAAGAGCATAAGGTTAATTCACCTTAAAGAACTAATTCCATGAAATGAGTTTTATAATACCAAAAAAAAAAAAAAAAAAAAAAGCTAAAGATATAGCATCACAAGATGAAACTAAATAAATATTGCAACAAAAGCTTTTACTTCAGCCTAATTAAAAAGATAACAGTGGGCGAGAGCCTGATGATGAAGCTAAACCACTATTCGCACCTAACATTGTTGATGTTGAAACATCATCCCATTGCTCGTACATCTCAGTTCTGACATATTTAACCTCTTCGTAGGTTTGTTGAACATTAGGAGTTTTTTGCAATGTTTGGATTGCCTCCAACTGCTTTGCAACTTCTTTCATTATAGGTCGTTCCTTCCTATTCAAGTTCAAGCACATTTTTGCAAGGTTTGCAACTGCTATGATTTCTTCTTGCTTAGCATCCTTCATAACTCTAGCATCAATAATATCAAACAAATTGTTCTCCTCCATTGAATGAATGAGATATGTGGCTAAACTTCTGCATTCTTTTGTCCTTGTAGAAGAAATTGCCTTTTCTCCGGTTAAGAGCTCAACAAGGACAACACCAAAACTATAAACATCACTCTTTTCTGTAAACTGACTTGATTGGAAATACTCAGGGTCCAAATATCCAAAAGTGCCCTGTACTACTGTGGTTAGATGAGTTTGATCAACAACAATGGATCTTGACGGCCCAAAATCTGCTACTTTCGCTTTGTACTTATCATCTAAGAGAATGTTTGTAGTCTTAATGTCTCGGTGGTAAATGGGTGTAGAAGCTGCTGAGTGTAAGTAGAAAAGAGCTCCTGCAACTTCTGTAGCAATTTGTAAGCGCATATCCCATGTTGCTGGAAACTCCTCATTTTGGTCATAGAGATATTGAGATAGAGTTCCATTAGGAATGAATTCATAAACTAGCAGAGGAACTTCTATCTCCAAACAACAACCAAGTAGTTTAACCACATTCCTATGGTTAATTTGTGAAAGAATGACGACTTCATTAATGAATTCTTTGAGTTTTCCTTCATCAATTACCTTGGAGTTTTTTACTGCAACAATTCTCCGATCTGTTAACATACCTTTATAAACAGTGCCCTGTCCTCCTTGGCCAAGAATTCTATTCACATTACAGTGGCTTTTTCCAATTCCTTTGAATTAAACAATTTGGTGGTTTTCTCAACAGCCATTTCACTTGAAGACAATTGTTGCTGTAATAATAAACCACCATTTCGTTTGAAGAACTTCTCCTTGCGCTTAATATTCTTCCTTTTTTTTACCAGTTTGTATGACCACCATCCACCAATAAACAGAAATAATAGCCCAAATCCTGTGCTAATACCTGGTTAACACAATGAAATGAGAAAGATCACTCCTAGAAATGCTTATAATAGTTTTGAATAAAATAGGAACATCTTTTTTGAATGCCAAAAGGCTAGACAAACAATCCCGTGACAAAAGTACGTTAACTTACATTGACAAGTAGTAATCAAAGAGAATGATACACTAAAAGTGGGCTGTAGATGGAGGATAAAAGATAACAAAAAAGAAGTTTAGCAAAAAATGAAAAAGAAGAAAAAGAAAGATAATAGAAAAGAACAAGCATTAAGTTTTGAAGGGTCCAATATACCTCAAGAGCCAAGACCAATCGAAAGCTTAAAATAGTTTTATATAAAATAGAGACAACTTCTTTGAATGCCAAAAGGCTAGACAAACTATTCTGTGACAAAAGTATGTTAACTCACATTGACAAGTAGTAATCAAAGAGAATAATACTCTAAAATTCTTGGAAAATTTGTTGAATATTCGCATAAATTCTTTCAAGTTTGCTTGTGGGTCATCTTCATTTTTATTTTCTTTTTGGGAGTAAATAAAAACATCCTATTGGTCATCTTCATAATACCATTTGTTAGTAACCAGCTCGCTCGTGGACGGAATAAATAGAAAATGTTTAAAAATTGACTTGATTTAAGGGAGTCACCCCTAAAGGAGTATTAAAAACATAAAAAGATTAAGAGACAAAACGGAAATAGTAAGCAACAATTAGGTTATTCTTCATTCAACATTATCCCTATGCCTTTACCATTTGGAGTTTTGAACTCATCTTCCTATTTTAGGTAAATCTTTTTTCAATTATTGTAGATCTCAGAGAGGGTAAAATAAAGGACATACCTATTATGATAATTTTGTTGCGAGACTTGTGATCTGAAACTGGATCACAATAGTATCCCCCAAGAACATTTACACAAGGATATCGAAGATTGTAAAAACTACATACTTCAAGATTTGCACATTCATCAATATCTGATATAGTGGCATGTAATAACAAACACAACATTGGAATAGATGTTCAAAATTATCAACGATAAAACACAACAATGCAACATTGACATTCATCCAAAAAGTCATTTTCGCTGTATAATACTACTAGTCAGTAATCACAAAACAGTTTAATGTCTTGAAAATATTCAACAAATATGTTTTTTTTTCTTTTCCTTTTTTATGTTATTACTTTTATAAATATGAAATTTATTAATTATTAATAGACATGATTGTATTAATATATACAATCATTTATTCTACTAGTTTTTAAAAACAAAATATGATGTGACAAGTTCTACCATTTTTATGTTGTTTTTGAAAGTGGGATGAGAAATCTTGATAAAGACAATAGGACAAACCATACCCACCTATATTATGAACCATTTTAAATTGTTTTAAGGAATGTGTGAGGAAATTAATTCTACTATGGCAAGGGTCATAGTGTTAGGGTCATATTTTTCTGTAGTTGGTATATTCTTTGACAAAATACACTTTATTTGTATTTGGGTTGTTCTAACTGGATTTTAGAATATCATGGAGTATATCTTATAAACAAAATAATTGATATTATTGAAGACTACATGAAGACTACACAAAGAAACAAGTGTGAAAAGTTGAAAATAGTGAACCTCAACACAAGCTTGACATAAGCTCAATACAAGCTTCCATCAAGACTTAATGAACCTCGATACAAGCTTCATACTACTCAATCTATGGAGCTTCGCAGATCTAGAAATTTTAGATATGTTTTTAGCCTATAATGACTTGGACTTCTAGGGTTTTGTTCACTAAGCTTCTAGATGATATATAAAAGGATTATTTTTTTAGCCATTATCACACATAGATACTCACATAGAAAGTTTTTACATTTATTGTGAAGCTACATTCTTATGTGCCTTAGGGTTTTGTGACTAAGTGCTTCCTTCTCTTCAAGTGTATTGAAGAACTTTATATCCAACAACATGCTTCAATTTGCTAGAAGTTAATCACATACTGGGATCCGTGCAAAGGGAAGAAACCTCTACGAAATCAAGACTAATTGAGGATTGGTGTGAGGATTCTACTGTAGGTAGATACTTTAAGATAGGCTAGGTTTGGTGTAAGATTCTTATACTTGTAATCTCTTGATTTTGATTAGTGATTCTTGGGAGTGTTGACCTAAAATTTATCCGGTGGAATTTTTGCCTTATAAGAGGTCTTTCCCATTAGTCAACAAGTCACTGTATCAAATTTACTTTTTGCTGCACTCTAGATTATTTGGTGGTTTGTTTGTGCCTTTACATTATTGCATGTAATATGAATAATTAATCAACTTGGGTAATTGAATTAATTAACAAGGGTCAATTTATAACTCAAAAAAAAAAAAAAAAAATAGTAAGCTTCTACTAACACATGCATTCCCATGCATTGTTCTTATACTAATTCTCTCTCTATTGTGCATGTACATGTGCGTGGCGTGTGTATATGTGTGTGTGTCTGCCAACTTCAATTTCTTCCTTATGGCACCCAAGAAATTCGTTCCCTCTAGAATGTAGTTGGCAATTTAGCCAACTTTAAAATTTAACTTACTTGTAATAGCCAAATCTGCATTATTCTCATTCATGAGAGGGTTTCCTTAAGTTGAAAGTTCAAGAGGAAATTGAGAGGGGAAAAAGGGCTATGACTCAAGAGGATATGAGGCATGTTTGTTTACTTATTCCATTAGTCCACTTTCTATAATAATAATAATAAAATTATTATTATTATTATTATTATTATTGAAGATGCTTGACAAGCTTAAAAAAAAGGAAGAGAACAAACAGGAGCAAAGTAGAAGAAATAAACTCTTTTTCAACCCTAAGATTATCAAACATAATTTTCAACAAATGATGGTACCAAAATAATTTTTTTTGGAACACAATATTTTTACAACTTAATAATATGTGCAATTTTGATTAATAAACCATCACTTTCACATAAATCCATATTTTTTGTGACTTGAAGTCTCAATAGCCACTTACACGATTAAGCTTTTTCTACCTATAGACAGTGAAAGTAGGTAGTAAACAACAGAGTATTCGAGGGGATACCCCCTGATAGCCTACGATGAATAAATGAGTTAAAGGTAGAAACCAATGCTAAACACTTGTGAATAGACTAGAAAGGGAGTGAAGTGACTTATCGGTATGAGGCACAAATGCTCTCACAAGGATAAGCAAAGCTAGAAGTAGGCTAAGACAGAACAAGGGAAAGCAAGCCAATAGAGAGTTAGGAGCTTGACTCCTTCAGCATTTATAGTCATGCATGTTCTAGTTGTGACACAAAAATATATCTACAGACCTTGTGATACCCAAAATGAAATTTTATGGTTCACCTAAAATATAAATGAAATTTGGGAAATTATTGTATACTCCCGAAGTATCATAAATGTGTACTCTCTTCTCTTACATGAATGGTGAGTTCCACTAATTAAATTTATGGTGGGACCCATCATTTATGTGAGATGGGGAAGTATGCATTTATGGTACTCCGGAAATACCTAATAATTTTTCATGAAATTTTGTGACAACATCAAAATTAATTAATTTAATCATTTTTATTTGTCTATGAAAATGAAACACACATTTAATTTATTAATAAATAGATTTAATAGAATGCGAGAAGTGTACCTTGACATCCATCAACAAGATAGGGATTTCCTTCAAAGCCGGAGTTGCAAGTACATGTAAAAGTCGTACTCATATTACCCAATAACGAAGAACCATTTGCAAACCGACAGGTTGAATGAGATGAATTAGTTTCCATTACAAGAGAAGATAAGTTTGCATTTATTTCCCAATTCAATACCACAGGAACTAGAGACATTTTTCGGACTTCAAAGTGGTTAGTTAAATTTTCCTCGAACCACTTCTGATCTACTAAGGAGGCATAATTGCAATCTTCGGTTCTTTTAAATGGGATCGTTGACTGTATTCTTGTGGTAAACACATCGAGATCTGAAGCGATTGTGGTTTTGCAACAGCCGATACCATTGCAACTACTGCCGTTTGACTGTATGGCACCTTTCTCACAAACGGACATGCACCCACCATATATACTTCTTAATGAGCTATTTGAGACATCACTGGATAGAGCATAAGCCAAGTTGTCACAACCAATGGAAACGAATATGTTTCTCAATTTTGAGAAGACAAAGGGACTTGATGCTAAGCTCACATTTGGTGCGATCTCAGTCCCACTCATAGGACACCACGATGACATAGGATAGTTGACGCGAAGTGTGCCTTCTAATGAAATGTCCAGCACCTCCAGATCTAATCTTCTCAAGAAAGGCTTGGGAGAGCCAAGAGTGTTGTTGCAATCTATCGCAAACGAATCGTCAATGTAGCAACCAGGTTCAATTCCAAAAGGGTATGGAATTGTAACGTTCCCACACACTGCTGCTGCTCCACTACATGAACTGTTTCCCAAACCCACTGCTTTTATAAATACATTCATTGACCACAATAAAAACACCATTCCCACCGTCATACCCATATCTCTCTCTCTCTCTCTCTCTCTCTCTCTCTCATGATGATGATGAGCCTCACTGTGAAACAGCAAGGCCAAGCCCTGACTTCTTATGATAAGCCAAAAAAAAATCTAGATATTTATGTGGAAATTGCATGGAAGACCAAAGTCAACATGGAAGTCACCAAAAATCTAGCAGCCGATATAGACGAGTATGACTTTTAATTTGGAAATTGATCCCGTGACCTACTGTCGGTAGCTTTTAAGGGTGTTTGTACGCTGGATTTCACGGGTTAGTATTAGTATATTAAAAAAAAAAACCTTAAATTTGATGTGAAATATAAACTAACGAAAAATGAATATATATATATATATATATATATATATGTTGGCGTGTTGACTCAAGTATTAGTGGTTTGGAGTCATTCCATAGGATTGATTGGACTAGCGTTAAGGCAGGTTGCAATGTGGTAAACCTGGGTGAGATATTTCAACATGTTACAACCATATCTTTTGTTGTTTTTATCTTTTCTTAATAATTTCTTAATTTATAGTTAGGTTTGAGAGGAATTTTTATCTATAAAGATTCCCTTTAGTCTTCTCATTGGTTTTCTTGATTTTTTTTCTTCTGTTATGTTATCATGCCTTGTCATAGTGACAGAGAACAACCTAGCTCTGGTACCAAATTGAGTCCTTTACACTGATTGATTGATTATCGGCTTCAAAATCACATACAACTTGCATCTAAATCACTTGGTATAATATCTGAACATGGTGTTCTTGGCTCTACTGATGTTCTAGGTGGCATATTATATGCACACTAAGGTTCCTCCTGATTTTATTGCAGTTTGTACGTCTTGAAGACACACCGACTCGATGGAGCTAACCTATGGGATACACTAACCTATAACTCCTATTTTATGAAGCTTGATATACCATCTCCTACCAAACAGACAATCCCAGGAGTGGGGATCCATGCAATGTAATATATTAAAACCATTCTTATGAAAATTATGTTGTAAAAAGTTGGAAAGTTTTATCTATGAAGCATTTTTTTTTTTTTTTGTCTAATTATATAACTTCTCGAGTCTCGCAAGTCAGATGCCTCAGTTGTCAATATCCAACATATCCGTAAGAGTAGTATTAGGGGCACAATTTTTTTAACATTTTTATTTTTAGTTTTTACAACTGTTGATGTTGTTTTTATGATTGGAGAAACATTACTTTCATCTTATACTAATCCACCTTTGACACAACCTTTGTAATACAAAAATTACAACAAATCATGTCAACTATATTGTGAAAGAAGTTATGATCCTAAACGTATTGATCAATAATTCTCATAAATACTGTACTTGAATTAAAGAATGGATCTCTTCACTAAGTTGCATAATTTCCCAATTTACTTGCATGCCCTGAATTTCAACCGCGTCAAACATTGTCTTTTCATCTAGCAATGAAAATTCTTCTGCAACCACTGCAATACAAGATCAATAGTCATTATCAAACCATATAATTTGGACACATCCCAGAACCCTCTAGCTAGATCAATTAAATTTGCTACCATCACTGGTTGCTAAGCTACCTTATTAGGCCTTGGTTTAAAACCCAAATCAAAGTTATCCAAGGGTCATTCCACACATATATATCTGTCACATGCCCCACCAAATAGCATAATCCTTAGCATCTTTACTCTTCTTCACCCTGCTGTGGATACGAGGTACAAGCCTCTAATTATAAGCATGTATGGAAGGAAGAACAAAAAGAAGACGGCTCATCCTATGGCCTTATGGATGGAGCCTAATGTGGTTGTCCTGCGTCACATCCCTTCTATATCCAAGATGCTAATTCTCCTTTTAATTATGTGGCCTTGATACCAACAGCCAGCAAAATTTGACCAACAAAGCTGACAAAGTTTTTCACAATATTTTAGAGCAAGGCCTTCGTCGTTTCCATCAGCTTTTGCTAGCCCCCAAAACTTGCTTACTATGGCACCCATTTAATCACATACCATACGCATGCTCATTTGAAAAGTTTATTTTTATCAGTTTATTATTAGGTTTAAAAAATAACTTATACAAATGTACAATTATACCGGAAATAGTAATTAAAGTTTAAAAATTTGTACATATACTAAAAAAAATAATTAAACTGAAAGTAAGATGTTTCAAGCGAGAAAACATGGTATATTATAGCAATAAGTTTAGGGAAAAAACACTTTTTGCAACTTTGTTTACAATTGCTAACACAATATGTTGTAATTACTGTATGATAAAGGTAGTATTAGTGAAAAATTATCTTATAAGTCAATCTTATAAGATATTTCTCTAACATGTGTGGGTCTTGTATGCTGTGAAAGAAATGTTTCATGAGATAATCTCATAAAACATCTTCTCACGTTAGGGTGAAATAAGATGAATATGCTGTTACTTTAATCAGATTCATAACAAGTTATTTCAGTCATTATGAAAAAAGCTACATAAGAATTTTGAGCTCCAAAGCATTCACCTACGATCAGTTAACTATTTCAATGGCTACCAATTCAAAGCCACAGTTTTGTCTCTTCTCATCACTGCTTCTTATTCTTCTACCTATATTATCATTTGGGTCGCACTGTACTGTCACAGGCCATGGGTTCTCAATCGAAGAAGCAAGTGTACATGATATCCAACTCGCTTTCAAGCAAAATCAACTCGCCTCAAGGCAACTCATTGAGTTCTACCTAAAACAAATACACAGACTCAACCCAATCATTAAGGGGGTCATAGAGGTGAACCCAGAAGCACTACACCTAGCTGATAAGGCTGACTCGGAGCGCAATTTAAAAGCACCTGGGTCACTCTCTGGGTTACATGGTATTCCCATTCTGCTCGAGGATAATATTGCAACCAAGGATAAGTTGAACACTACGGCTGGCTCTTTTGCACTGCTAGGCTCAGTGGTGCCTAATGATGCTGGAGTGGTGACCAAGCTGAGGAAAGCTGGGGCTATCATCATAGGAAAGGCTAGCTGAAGCGAGTGGTCACAATTCAGGTCGGAATCTGTAACCAATGGTTGGAGCGGCAGAGGTGGCCAAGGAATAAAGTACGTGACTTGCATTGATTCAATGTGTAATAGTCAGATTGTATGGATTGTTTAGTCCCTGTGTCCACACCTAATTTCACACCATAATAGTGTGTCAACTTGTGATGGATTACATCAATTATACATGAAATCACTATTGGTACTCGAAGAAAAGTAAAATTATTGTGTTCCAATCTACAATTAACACTTAAAAATGTCGTGATATTAGGCATCAATTTAGGTGTCTCCATAGAGTTCTCCTTGTTCATTCAGTCTATTGACTATTACTTCAATTAATAAATTATTTTCTAAGGTTTAATTTTCGTCAATTTAGTCCAATATTAGCAAATGGTGCTGTTTTGACGTTCTTTTTTTAATTGAAATAACTGATAAAATTCTTGTCCAAGTCAATACATGTAGACAGTATCATGTCGAGTTTCAATTGCAGCCTTTTTTTTTTTTTTTTTTCCTCTTGTTTGTTATAGTTTTAGGGGTTATATGTATAAATGTATGTTGAGAGAGTTAAAAACCTTTGCAATTGTTATAGCAGAGAGAATGTATGAATAAGAATGTTGAAACACATTTAACTCTTAAATATTCATCCACATATATCATATAATCTGGATCTGGCCAATTTTTCTTGGTATGTAATCAGAATTGGATGAAATAATTAACCATTGGATGTGCATGATAGTATGTTCTAAAAAGAAAGACATGAACAAGGTGTCAACATCAATGTTTTGTGATGATGTGCAGAATCCCTATGTTCTATCGGCAGATCCATGTGGGTCAAGTAGTGGATCAGCTATATCAGTGACTGCAAATTTGGTGGCAGTGTCATTGGGATCTAAGACAGATGGCTCTATTATTTGCCCATCCGGTTCCAACTCAGTTGTGGGCATTAAACCAACCATTGGTCTCACAAGCCGCGCTGAGGTCGTCCCAATCTCTCCTAGGCAGGACACTATTGGGTAACTTTTTTACAATCTTCTATATCAAAATAGATTTTTTCTTTGCTTATTGGGGTCATTGCACTAATAGTCACTTAAATAAATAAGGAATTTGTGGTTGCTGTAAAAATAAGTTTGTTACTAAAAGAGAAACTAAGCCCCGTTTGATAGAGTTGTTAAAAAACTCATTTTTATTTTTTAAACAACATTACATACATTTCTACACACTTTTTTATCCACACGTATTTCAAAAAAATACAAACAACATTACTCAAACTCCTCTATCAAATGGGCCTTAAAATTTTAAAAATTTTCACCTACAAGCTCAATTCCAATTAGTTGTATAATTCCGATCTATATAATATTTAAAAGGTGAAAGCCAAAATGTAATATTTATTGTCGCTACACTCATGTTAAATCACATCATCATAGCATTTCAATCCATTCGGTCCATTTTGGTCTAGTTCAGTCTATTCGGTCCACTTCAGTCCATTTGGTTCACTTCAAATCACTTTGGTCCAATTAGATCCACTTTAGTCCATTTTAGTTCATTTAGTCCAATTCGGTCCACGTCAGTCTATTTCGGTCCACTCGGTCTAATTTAGTCCAATTCAATCCACTTTAGTCCAGTCGGTCCACTTAGGTCCATTTTATCTACTTTGGTCCATTCGGTCCACTTTGATAATGCATTGGAGGAGAGGTTTGTGTAGAAAGATGAGATGCTTTATTGAAAATTATGCCACATTCTTAGCATAATGTTGGTAGATTCTTGAGAAAATTACATTTTCTTATGTTATTAAAGTCTTTTTTTTTCTAATATAAATGATAAATTTACTTATATTTGCTCTTTATGCCATTCAAAATGTATAGATAATGAACCGTTTGTAAGGGTGTTAGAAACAAATTACAACCACACATTACATAATATACAAAATATCTCACCTTATATAATAATGGAATGAGATTTTGAGACCTGAGATACTTCAAACTAGCTATGCTAGCCAAGCAAGGGTAGAGCATGTTACAAGAAAAAGACTCATTTCTCTACTAGTGCTTTAAAGCTAGATATTTTCCATGGTCCCACTTTCTCGATGCTATTGAGTCACCAAATTGTTTCTACATTTGGAGAAGCATCATGGTAGTGTTACCCATTCTGAAATCTGGATGTTGTTGGAGAGTAGGAAATGGCTTTCCATCTGAGCTCATATGAATAGATGGATCCCTAACCATCCAACAAACAGAATCCTTTACCCTGCCAGTAAAGAAGAAGACTGGATATCTGTTAGTTGTATAAGGAATATCAAATAGTGCATAACCTAATAGGTCGTATCAAATAGTCAGTAGCACCAACTATATGAGAAGTCCACATGTTCACAAGTCATGTGTGAACAATAAAAGTTGGATACCATAGTCAGTTGCTAGATATTGATAAGGGGGCATTGAATACATATGATGAGCTACAACTACAACAATGATTAATTATCCTAACAAAGCTAGGTTAATAGCTAATGCAAATTTAAAAATTTCACTTGAGTGAGTTTTGAATGAAAGACTTAGCAAACTTTTTGTCTACTTTTAATGTTCCACTCCAGTAAGTCTTGCTTTCGCTTAAGTGTGTTTGAGTTCACTTGCAGCTCTTGACAAGCTTTTGGCCAAACTTTAATCTCACAATTACATTATGTTTGTCACATGTAACATCTAAAACCTAATGAGTAATATTACGTGTAATTTTGAAACAAAATATACTCTATCTTGATTTTTTTTTTTTTTTTTTAACTTGATTTTCATGTATAATAATGTTATTATTGTGTTAACTTTCATCATTAATTCCTCTTGAGATATGATGGTTACTATCACAAGGATCAGCTTCAAGCTTCAAGCTCCAAGCTGCAACCAGAGTAGGATAAGCATAAAGACTCAATTGTTGTTTCTGTATAAACGACTTGTAGTAGTTCTGTTTTTAGTTCTTTATGCTATTGGTAGTTTAGTGTTGGTAATAATAGTGATATTTATGGACACGTGTAGGTAGCTGATAGGTGTGTTTTTATATTGGTAGCTTTGGAGGGAATAGCTCCGTATAATTTGGGATTAGTTAGGTACTTCAATCTGGTATAAATACCTCTGCGTACAGTTTTCATTTTGGTTAATACAATACAATCTTCATCAAAATTCACATGATATCAAAGCACTCTAAGCTTTTCTAGATTCTTCTTAGTCTCATTCCAGATTTTCTTTCACGCTTGAATTTTATCACAAGCTTTTCTTCTGAGATTTTCTAGAATTTTGCTTCAAAATCATCTTAGTCTCATTTTGAAGAAGATTCACCTCAGATTTTCTCTTTTAATCTTGATTTTTCCTTTAGAATTACATCAGATCGTTCTTCCAAGCTTGAAGTTCTTCAATGGCGACCACTGCAAATTCTGCTTCTGTTACCACAATTGATGAATCACATCCTTTCTTTTTACACTACAGAGAGAATCTAGGTGCAATTCTTGTTGCTCAGCCTTTAGTCAATGATAACTATGCTAGTTGGGCTAAATCAATGCAAAGAGTATTGGGAGCTAAGAGAAAATTAGGGTTCATTGATGGAAGTCTTTCACTTACTCCTTCCATGGAAAAAAAATCCATTACTTGTTCAAGCTTGGACCAAGTGCAACAACATGGTTGTATCTTGGACATTAAATTGTATTTCTCCAAAGATTCTTGCGAGTGTTGTTTAGAAGAACATTGCTTTAGAGGTCTAGACTGATCTCAAGAATCGGTTTTCTCAAAAGAATGGACCAAAGCTTTTTCAGCTCCAGAAGGAGCTTGCAACGATTACTCAAGGAGATCTTTCTGTCATAGATCATTTCACTCAATTGAATTCTCTATGGGATGAAATTGAAAATTACAGAGCTTTACCATGTTGTACTTGTGGGTCTTGCACTTGTTCAATCAATGAGAAGTTGAAACAATATCAGTTGCAAGATTCAATGATGCAGTTTCTTATGGGACTCAATGAGACATACAGTTAGGTCCGAGGGCAAATCTTGCTGATGGATCCTCTTCCTTCAATCAATAGGATGTATTCTTTACTGATTCAGGATGAGAGCCAAAGGTCCATTAGTCATTCCACTGGTGCCTACATTGAATCCACTACTTTGGCAACCAAGTCATTTGTTGGAACTATTGGTTTTGGGAACACTTACAGAAATAATTCAGGTGCTAAAGGTAACAAGTACAAAGGGAAGGAGAGGCCAGTGTGTAGTCATTGTGGGGTCACAGGTCACACCATAGAGAAATGCTACAAACTCCATGGTTACCCCCCTGGTTACAAACTCAAGGGCAAGAATGCAAAGGCTAATCAAGTTGCAAGACCTAATTTTGGTGCAAACTTTGGTGTTGAGGAGTCAAATTTTGTTCCTGTGCGGCAATCTTTTCCTTCTCAAGCTTTCCCATTTACTGCAAAACAATGTCAAAGGATTTTGGCTATGATTGGGGGTTCAAGCAGTAGCCAAGGTAATATGGCAACACTTGAAGTTGTTCCCACTGCAATGGCCAACAGTGTCACAGCCCACTACTCCACTTGCAGGTACCTTTTTCAACTTAAAGCATTCTGTTTTTGCTACCAAGGTAGTGAATAGAAATGCTTTTAGTTGCAATACTTGGGTCTTAGATACAGGTGCCACTGATCACATAATTTGTTCTGTTAACCTTTTAACCTAACCCAGTGTGTTGTTGAATTGCCTGATGGTGAAAGTGATTAAGTAACTCACATTGGCACAATCAAGCTTTCTACAACCTTAATTCTTGATCATGTTCTATGTGTTCCTTCCTTTTCTTTTAATTTGTTGTCTATTAGCAAACTGACTCAACAACTGCCATATTGTCTTGTTTTTCTCTCTCAATTTTGCTTCATCCAGGACCTTCATCTTGGAAGACGATTGGAATAGGTGAAGTGCATAATGGCCTCTACTTGTTGCAAAGATTAGATTGCATCGGTTCCTCTCCTCTCAAACACAAGTCTAACCCTCTCAAACACAAGTCTAGTCTTTCCTTTTCTTCTATTAATTTTTAACTAATATGCCTAGAGTATGGCATTTTAGGTTAGGTCACCCTTCCTTGAATAAGCTGCTATCTTTGCAAGATAGCTTATTTGTTTCCTTTAACTCTTGTGATGATGTTTGTAACATTTGTCCTAAGGCAAAACAGAAAAGGTTACCATTTCCTTTTAATAATAACTTTTCTTCTTCTGCATTTTATCTTGTTCATGTTGATATATGAGGACTTTACTCTATTTCTACTCATAAAGGTTTTAAATACTTCTTGTCCATTGTTGATGATGCTACTAGATGTACTTGGATTTATCTTTTAAAGGCTAAATCTGAGGTTAGAGGGTACCTCATTTCTTTCTATAAATTGATTCAAACCCAATTTGGTACCAACGTTAAATCTATTAAATCTGATAATGGACAAGAGTTTCTTCTTACTGATTTTTACTCTGCTTATGGCATAATTCACCAAAAGACATGTGTTTATACTCCTCAATAGAATTCTGTTGTGAAGAGAAAGCATCAGCATCTTTTGTCAGTTGCTAGAGCACTTAGAATTTAGTCAAATGTCCCTTTATGCTATTTGGGAGATTGCATTCTCACTGTAGCTCATATTATTAACAGATTACCCTCTCCCATTCTCCAAAACAAATCTCCTTTTGAGCTCCTTTTTCATATTAAACCTTCCTATGACCATTTGAGAGTGTTTGGTTGCTTATGCTACTCTTCCACTATTTCTGTTCATAGAGACAAGTTTCAACCTAGGTCACAAGCTTGTGTTCTATTGGGTTACCCTCCTGCCACAATGGCTTTTAAGCTCCTTAATCTCACTTCTAGAAAAGTTTTCATTTCTAGGGATGTAATCTTCCATGAGTCTATTTTTCCTTTTATTTCCTTAGACTCTATGTATTCCACTCCATCTGCTACTTCCCTTCCTCCTGTGTTAGATTCTACTCTTACTACATTCCCTTTAGATTCAACTATCTCACCTGTGTTTCATGCTTCTTTTATTAATGATTAGCATTTTGCATCTGATGTTGATTCAAATTCTGATATTGACGATGATGCTGCTCCTAACTCATCACCATTTGATTCACTTCAGGGTGCTTATCTTGATGATCCTATCTCACAACCTGCTCCTATTTCATCCAATGACTCACTTCCTCAAACCACTCTGCCAGATACCTCCCAACTTGTTGCTTTGCCTAATGCTTCCTCTTCTGCAACCATCTATTTCTCAGCTTGTTCCTTTAGCTAAGCCTCCTTTGGTTGTCCAGCCCCAACTTCTAGAACAAGGTCTTGGGAGGTCTACCAGAGTGTCTCACAAACCATCATATCTGCAGTGTTATCATTGCAACCAGGTGAGTGCTTCACCCTTCATTAAATCTCTTCCTAAGAAAGGTACCTTTCATCCACTTCAAAACTTTCTTTCTTATTCTAAAATTTCTACCACCCATAGACATTTTTGCAATTCCATATCTTCTATTGTGGAACCTACTACCTATGCCCAAACTGTTCAGGATCCTAAGTGGAGGGATGCTATGGCTGCTGAGATTGCTGCCTTAGAAGCTAATAATACTTGGTCTTTGACTTCTTTGCCTGCTTATAAGAAGCCTATAGGCTGTAAATGGTTGTATAAGATCAAACATAAGGCAGATGGGAGCATAGAATGGTATAAAGCTAGGCTTGTTGCCAAGGGATTCACTCAAAGGGAGGGTTTAGACTACTTAGAAACTTTTTTCCCAGTAGCTAAAATGGTATCAATTAAGGCTTTGCTTGCTGTGGCTGCTGTGAAAGGGTGGTGTTTGTCTCAGCTTGATGTGAATAATGCTTTCCTACATGGAGAGCTTGATGAAGAAGTTTACATGGTTTTGCCTCCAAGATTTCACAACAAGGGGAAGGTTGTTTGTAAATTGAATAAGTCTTTATATAGTCTCAAGCAAGCATCTAGGCAATGGTTCTCTAAGTTTTCTCATGCCTTGATTCAACTGGGTTTTCAACAGTCCAAGGCAGATTACTCCCTTTTCACAAGAAGTACTTCTAGTAGCTTTATTGCACTATTGGTGTATGTGGATGATGTGCTTATTGCTAGTGATAATGTGAAGGTAGTAGATCAGCTTAAAGTGTTGCTAGATAGGCAGTTCAAGCTTAAGGACTTGGGAGACTTAAAGTTCTTTTTGGGCTTGGAGATAGCAAGATCCAAAGAAGGCATACACTTGTGTCAGAGGAAGTATGCTTTAGAGCTTCTAGAGGACGCAGGGTTGTTAGGTTGTAAGCCAACAAAGACACCTATGGAGCAAAATTTGAAGTTGAGTAAGTTTGAAGAGAAGGAGTTGAAGGATCCTAGCATGTATGGAAGATTAATTGGAAGGCGGCTTTACTTAACTATCATATGACCTGATATCACATTTGCAGTCCATAGGCTAAGTCAGTTTATGGCTAAGCCTAGATTGCCACACCTTCAAGCTGCAAATAGAGTTCTACACTATATCAAAGGAACACTTGGACAGGGTTTGTTGTTCTCTAGTCAATCTAAGTTGCATATCAAGGCATTTGTAGATGTAGATTGGGCTGCATGCCCTGATACCCGAAGATCAACTACAGGCTATTGTGTCTTTATTGGAGATTCTCTTGTTTCATGAAAATCTAAGAAGCAACAAATAGTCTCAAGGTCATCAGTAGAGTTAGAACATAGAGCAATGGCTATTGCTATTTGTGAAATTGTGTGGTTGCTTAGTTTTCTTAAGGACATTAAGGTTGCACATCCTAAGGCAGCTCTGCTTTTTAGTGACAGTCAAGCTGCTTTACACACTGGGGCAAATCCTGTGTTCCATAAGAGGACGAAACACATTGAAATAGATTGCCACATTGTCAGGGATAAAGTATTAGCTAAGGTGATAAGGCTGCTACATGTTAGAACTAAGGCTCAAGTTAGAGATTTATTGAAAAAAGCTCTAAATTCACAACAGTTTTCTCACTTGTTGTCCTAGATGAACTTGATGAATATACATTCCCCTGATCCTCTTGAGGGGGAGTATCAGAAGGATTAGCTTCAAGCTTCAAGCTCCAAGCTGCAACCAAAGCAGGACAAGCATAAAGACTCGATTGTTGTTTCTGTATAAACGACTTGTAGTAGTTCTGTTTTAGTTCTTTATGCTACTGGTAGTTTAGTGTTGGTAATAATAGTGATATTTATGGACACGTGTAGGTAGCTAATAGGTGTGTTTTCATATTGTTAGCTTTGGAGGGAATAGCTCCGTATAATTTGGGATTAGTTAGGTACTTCAATCTGGTATAAATACCTTTGCTTGTAAAGTTTTCATTTTGGTTAATACAATACAATCTTCAGCAAAATTCACAATTACCTTAACCAAAAAAATCTCTCATTTCTTGTTGGATAGAATAGGTCCATTTGCAGGATTGTATTAGATGCTGTTTATGTTCTTAATGAGATTGTTGGTCTAGACTACAATGATAAAGCAAGCATCGAAGCATCAAAGTACATTGCACATGGTGGATATAAACAATTTCTAAAGCTTGAGGGTCTTAAGGGGATGCGATTGGGAATAGTGAGAAAAACTTTTTACAATTTCGGCAATGACACCTTCTTGATACACTAAGGTACGTAACATAACATACAAGCTAGAAATTTGCCCTATCTGATGTACCATCCTAACTTGATACATAATTTTCCACAAAATTTCAGGCAAGAAGGTGCAATTTTGGTGGACAATCTTGAAATAGCTAACATTGATGTTATCTTGAATATTGGCGCCTTGGAAATGATAGCATTGATAATAGAGTTCAAACAATCCTTGAACAAATATTTAAAAGAATTGGTGGCTTTCCCCGTGCGTACCTAGGCTGATGCTATAGCCTCCAACAAGAAGTTCTCAGATTTGGTTAGCGTGTTTACATAAATGCTCCATTTTCAATAAGTTTAGAGTCACAACTAACAAGATAACAAGTTGTTAATGCCAGTGGTAAAAGCTTATGTGAGAATTAATAATAACTTGCCAACTTAATAATTGTGAAAAAAGTTGTAGCATTATTCAATAGGGCAATACTTAGATACAAATCTTTTGGAGTTGTAGTTTAGGTTCCTTAATTGAACTTTACCCTATGGTTGAATTGACCAATTAGTGTAAAGATATATAGTGCTATCGTTTTCAAAGACAATTAAGTTTAAGTATGTACTTTATTGAGCAATGTAACTCCAATAGGGAAAAACTTAAATAAAGTTCTTATGTGTTACATATTTGGTTCCCTAATTGAATAAAGAAGGTGTTATCTTTTTTAAAACAATTAAATTTAACTATATAATTCACTGAGAACCCAAGTTACAACACCTAATTAACGAACTGTCTATAAGTTTAATCCTACACTATATTCTGCTCCCTTCATGTTTTTCATTATTGCCAACAAAGGCATGGCACATTCTCAAATAATGAAGATTTACTTTCATGGCCATGCAAGAAAAGATCAAGGAATATAGGCAGAACCTCTTTCTAGAAGCTCAAGCCACAAATGGGTCTAGTAACAAAGAGAAGACAGCATTACAAGATATGGCAAGGCTGACGAGAGATGGTTTTGTGAAGTTGATGATAAAGCATAACCTTGATGCATTGGTTACTCCATATTTAGGACCTTATGGTGTTAGTGTTACTTCTGTCCTCGCAATTGGGGGCTTCCCTAGAATTAGTGTCCTTGTAGGATATGATAGTAAAGGTGTACAAAAGGCTTCCTACTGTTTGCTTCATTTGTGGGAAGCTTGGGCACGATAAAAAACATTGCCCAGCAGCAAGGGACTGGCAAACAGCTTGCCATCAATATGGGGACTGGCTAAGGGCGGGGTGGAATACAAAAACGGCAGCCAAGGAAAAGAACCCGAGCAAAGAGATGGTCCGAGTGATCTCCGGTGAGGCTGACGTATAGCATTTGACCGGACAGGTGACTGGTTCTACCTCAACATTCCTTCAAGCTTCTAGTCTTGTGGGCGGGAAGAGTAATCTGGAGAGATGTGATTCCTGGGGAAAAGATAACTCCATATGTGTGGATGGAAATCTTGCTGGAGAAGTACAAGCCATCAGGGGACCAACTGAGCTGCTAAAGACTGCTGTGACAGGACAGACGACGCGTGCGGAATCAGGACAGGATTTGGGCACTTTAGGTTCCCTTGAGACATCACGTGATTAGCTAAGGCAGGTGTTCTCAACTGATGACTCTTTCTCCCATGGGCCAAAAAGCCTTGCTTCACAAAGCCCAAAAGGCTCTTTCTTGCAGGGAAGCCCGAGTTCAAAAGCTCCATCAGAAACAAATGAGAAAGATAAATCTGAGTTGATGAATGCGGCCAAGGCTGCCCATGTTGGTGTTATTTTTTAGGCCAAAGCTCAAGGAAAAGAAAAACGAATTTTGGGCAAAGGCAATCTGAAAAAAGTAGCCCGTGCAAAAGGGAAAGTCAGTGAAGACCAAACTCTCACGCAAATGCTGAAGTCTGGAGCAAAGCGTTGGAGAGTGACTGAAGCTTCAGAGGAAAAGAACATCCAGGCTCCTAAGCACCTATGTGAACCGGTCAATTTGGGTCTTGCTAATGAAGCTTGATCTTGTCTGCACTTTGGTGCTTATTGGGACCTTGGGCTTTTCTTATGTTTGTTTGATTTGTCTTCTTGAAAAGGGAGTTCAACAGGATAGTTTTCTTGTTAAGTTGCTTAGCTGGCTGGTATATTTAAGTTGTGTTTTTTCTTGCTTAGGTTTGCTGATCCTGCGCTTGCAGGTTAGGTCCTATGGGTCTATTTCCCTTTTGTCTTTCCTGTTGTATTCCAATTTCTTGAAGCAATGAAATCTTTGTTCCCTATCAAAAAAAAAAAAAAAAGGTGTGCCATTTGGTATTTGCTTTGGGGGACTAAAAGGTTCGGAGCTAAAGTTGATTGAAATTTCATATGGCTTTGAGCAAGCTGCTAAAATTAAGTCTTGGGAACAAGACATTATTAAAATGATATTGTCCTAAGTTATGATTAATCTTTATGCTTATCTCAAATTTTATTTTGACCGACGTAACTTTTTATTTTTTTACTTATTTATTTTTTATATGAGATAGTTCTATTCTATCCTAATTTTAATGTATATATGTATAAAGTTCCCTTCTGCAGACTTGAACCTAACTCTTACTCCCTACATCCCACAAGTACTTATAATTATAAAGTGATCATCGCACCAAAAGTGCACAGTGGTCCGACATAACCTTTTCATCATGTTGGATACCATGCACAATTAGATCAAATGCATCATGGCTTCAAATCAATGGGACCCTAAGATGATCATCTAAGTCATGTCATTATTAGCAGACAGTTAGGGAATGAGTTCATATTGGTAGCTCTATTAGCCTTCTTGGCAAGAACTCGGCTAGAGATGCCAATTGGTGGTAGAACCGGGTTTTTCCAGCTAGCAAGTGGCTATGCCATTACTCAAACACATTGGTTTGATCTCACCACCGGTGATGCTATAGTTGGCTACAATGTTATAGTGGTTCACTAGGGCTAGATTTTGTTCAATCTTGTTAATAGCCCCTTCTTATTTATTGTCTTCCTGTCATGATCCCTTATATGTGCTACATCTTATGGTTTAATTTTATGTGTTTGATGTGAGTTGGTAAAGTAATTTTAGGTCACAATATTATTTAAGCAACTCCCTAGAACTATGTTGATATGAATTGGCCGGTTTAATTTTATGTGTTTTTTATATGAGTTGAATTATATTGATTTCCCTATAATTAAGAAACTCCATTATTTTTAATATAACTTATGATGCATCAAGTATATATTTTGTCTTTCAATGCATGTTATTATCATAGGAAAGTACTAACTCTTATTTTGCAATCTATGAGCTTAATTAATGAGTCCTTGACCCCAAAAAAAAAATAAATAAATAAATAAAAATGCAATTTTTATAGCTACAAAAAATTGAAAATAAAATTTTACTTTATGAAATATATATATATATATATATATATATATAGATAGATAGATAGATAGATAATCTAGTTTCAATTAAATATGCCAATACTTTCAAATAGCAAATTAGAACGAAGTTTCATGCCTAAACATGTTTCAAACTCTTCATAATAAAAGACCATTTTACACTATAAAAAAATAAATAAATAAAATAAAATAATAATTTGAGAGATATGTGAGAGATAATCAATATTAAAGAGAACTCTATCTTCTACTTCTCCATGAAAAAGGTTTTATCATTTATTTATTTACTAGTCGCGGACCCACGCGTTGCCCATGATTATTTTTTAAAGTGGTCTCATTATTATTATTATTTTGTAATTTGAACTAATTTAATGTAAAGTAATGCATATCATAATCAGATTTATCACAAAATAATTTTTTATTATTGTAAAATTGATTTATTTAAATTTTGAAACCTTAATTCTACCATAGTTGGTTGACTAGTTTTTACATCTCTAAGTTAATTAAACATGTTTTGCATGCTACATGTAAACCTTCTTTTCCATAAGGGTTGAAATAATGTGGGTAATATTTTTTTCTGGAAGTTAAAAAAAATTAAAATTCTTGTAGGGTCTTGATGTTTTCTAAAAATTAAATTTGGCACTTGTCTTTCAATAATTGTGAAAATTCTAAGCAGTAATTCAGAAGGTAATTCATATTGCATGTTCATGTTTTGATTGTGTAATTGTATGATTGATTTAGGTTGTAATTTATAAGTTGAATATAGTGGTGTATATCTAAAAGGGCATAACTCTGTGTGATTTATAGAGTAGCGACGGTTGTAGTTATTAAAAATTGGTTTTTCATTGTCTTTTAAGTTAATAAAAACCTCACATATACTTTTTTTTTCAAAATAAACATTTACATATTTTTTTAACATGAATCTTTACGTATATCTTAATAAGTAAACTCTATTCATTTCATTTCCTTAGATGAGTAATGCTAGAAATACAAACTTTTTTACATAAAATTTTACAAATTGCTGATATGGTGAGTGGTTATTAGTAAATGAAAAAGTGATGTTAATGGTGAGTCTAGATGAAAACCAATAAGAAGTTGGCGACATCAACAATTTGTAAAAATATTGTAAAATAGTTTGAAGCTGTAGTATTACTTTTCCTTAGATGCATAAAAAAGACATCTATTCTATAATAATAGTGGCTAATTAGTTTTTTCATGATCTCATTTATAACTTTCTTATTATTATCATATTTTTATGGCCGGTGATTTTCATAATAGAGGCATTAACTGAGAGTTAAAATCTTAGAACCTTTCATTAGATTTTTAAAAGTTGTGGTGTGTGAAGAATATCAACATTTAAGGATTTTTTTTATTTTATTATTTATAAATAATGTTAAATGAAATTTCAAGAAAAGGATTTTAAAAATTTTCATCTTTATTTCTTATACATTTCTATTATTACTGAAGAACGTCTTCCTTTTAGTTTTGATAATAAATATGGTTTTCTAGATTAGAGTTTGATTAGTTTTAAGTTTAAATTTTGTATGATTGTATTTAATTGTTGATTATATGATTTAATTAAGTGAATTTAACGATTTATTTAATTGCATTGTAAATTTTTTAATGACATTCGTAAGGTCATCTTTAATTAATTTTTTACTTCTTTAGCTGTTAGCCTCTTTGTTTTCCAATTAACGATTACTAATTAATTTATTTAATTAATGTTTGATTTCTTTTACGAATCTCTTTCTCTCTTTCTTCGTTAACATCCTATTGTTTTCCCAAATTTGATGATAATTATAATGTACTAAATATGCATTGTAACTTTTATTTTTTATTATTATTTCATTTTGCTGCCATGAAGTTAGTATATCCATAACTATTAGTTTATTGTATGATATATTTGGTTTGATATTATTATTATTATTATTATAAATTTAGTGTTTCTAAAATAGCATGTGTTTTGTATTCTCTTTTTCTATTGATGCATTGTAAATAAAAAAAAAAAATTATTCTTTTTTTTTTAATTGAGTGTTTCTAAATTGGTATTTGTTTTGTATTTCATTTTTCCATTAATGCATTGTAACATTTCATGGGATGACTTTATAAGAACAATTTTCTTTATTGAATTTAAATAAAATATTATATGTTTAATTTAAAAAAAAATGAGCCAAATGTAAATAATTTAATGATATGGAGTATGTTGCTAAATTTAAATGTTGAATAAAATAAGATGAGAAGAAAAATAGTAAAAATGAAATGTATAGCAATAAACACCAAATTATTTTAGTTATGCTATGTAATAAAATTACATTATATTTTTATATTTATAATGCAATAATATAACATTTAACAACCAATGAGGATAAAAAAATAAAAAATAAAAAAAAACAATATAAAACACAAAACTAAATCATATCAACCCAAAGGATGTATGAATTATGATGTGTATCAATTCTTTGTTATCATGGTTTGTAGAGATGCGATCCATTTTCAATCGAGCTATTTACAATTGTTCTAAACCCCAGCCAATTCCTATACATTACAACTCCACTGTTTCAGCAAATTCGTCCCAATCTAACCAAGCAGTGAATTACTTCTACTCTAATGTATGGGATACATGCCAAAATGTGTCTTTCATGAAGTCTCCCTTTGCCCCTTCACTAAAAGGTCAAGCTGGATCACCAGTGAATTTCAATTTAAGCAAACTAACTGACTTCTAGAAGTCTAAAACTGATTTTTGCGATGCATTTGGTGGAGCTTTCAGTACCACATCAGTATGTTTTGATGGTCAACTTGTTACACTAAAATAAAAAATAAAAAAAAATATATATATATATATATATACCAAAAAATGAAGAAAAAAAAAAGGAGAGAGAGAGAGAGAGAGAGAGAGAGAGAGGCGGCTTTTGTGTGTGGAAAAATAGAAAATTATGCATGGAATAAGAGAGGGAATGACAATTTTATAGTATTAGGATAAGAATAAGAAGGGTCAAAACTAAAGGAAGATAAAAAGATAGAATAATAGTAATACTGAGAGTAGTGGGGATATGAAAAGTTAGAATGAAATGAAAAAGGTTGAAGAAAGTTAAGGTAGAGAGTAGTGGGGATATGAAAGGTTAAAATGGAATGAGAAAGGTTGAAGAAAGTTAAGATAAAGAGTAGTGGGGATATGAAAAGTTAAATGGAATTGAAAATTTAATAATAAATTAGAATATAATAGAGTTTTTAATTCACTTTAAATGTTAAAAAATTGGAAAAAAAATTGATAATGACATGGATGCTGACGCAGCTCAATGTGAGCGTAGCAATATTAAATGCTACGCTTTAACTTTTAGTAATATACAGATTTCAGAGTTGTATTGCAAAAAGTCAAAAACTAATTTAGGCGTAGATGCTTTGAAATTGATTTACAACCACAGTCAAAATCATATATCACAATTTCAAATGTTGCAAAATCACATTCAACTACCTAATGTGGAATTATCGATCATGTCATCCAAGTCTTAAACATATACAGTGTGTGATTCTGAACTCCAATTAACAAAACAAAAATGTTTCTTCCTCTAAGTGAACTATAGGGGCAAAGACTCCAAATCATGTAATGGGCTTTGGGTTTCACCCGGGACAATTGACAAGTCCGAGGAGAGGAAATTGTTGTTAAAGGGATTTCTAATTAAGCTCTCATAAGCAAGGAATATATGGAAGACGATCCAAGGAGGAATGCCTCCTCGGACGTGATAAATGTAGCTCAAATGTGCACTCTAGCAATTAGAGGAACCCTCCAATAGGCACTAGCAATAGGAATGTGCCTCACAAACCTGCGAGGAAGAAGGAAACACAAAATATCTAAGTAAAAGCCGCTACCACTGCATTAAATGCATTGCAGCTACTTTTTTGGCTGCATTTATGTAGAGAGGACCTCTGAATAGTGCTGCCATAGCCACCACAACCCACAGAATGCTAAAGAGGGGTGACTGATGGGACGGGCACTCAAGTAGGGACTCAGATGATCAACAAGTGTAAGATCAAGATGACTCCAAGAAGGCTATATAATGTGAGAAATCCCCATAAGAGGGGAGAGGAAAAAATGGAGAGAGAACACTATAGCAGTCTGAACTGTCATAATATCCAACGGTATTCAATATACTATCATTTAGCCTCCTCAGATCGAAAGTCTATGGACAACAATATGTTATTTGTGCTTAATCGTCTTTTAGCTCAATATTAACCGTAGTCCAATTCACTAGGACCGGGTTTTTCGACCCATTCTCTACAAATTCATTGTTTTGGGCTCATTGGATCAAGACCCCATACCTTTTAGGCCTAGACCTCAAATTGTGACCCTACATGAACAATGTGAAATTGATCTAACCACCATTTTTCTTTCTTTTTTCCACTAGGCAAATGTCGGAATGTATACATTACTTGGGTTTAATCAAATACAATTTGAAGGTTTTTATAGGTTCATTGGTCAGGGCATAATAGAAGAACTTTATAAGTTTCCAAAAATGAAATATATAAATCAAGAAATTGAATTTCAATTTTTTGTGGAAACATATCAATTCATAGAACCGGTGATAAAAGAAAGAGATGTTGTATATGAATTGCTCTCATATTCTTCTAAATGCTTAGCCTCTGCTTATGCAGTAGCTTTATAGGAAAGATAGAAAGAAAAAGAAATGATTCTTCAAGGGAATCAGCCTCCTAATAAAGAGAGAGAGAAATAGAGAGATTAAGAGAATTGGGAATTGTTATCAATTTGCATAACCAACATAGTCCTTTGTAATGTGCATGAAATATATATAATAAAGTACCCTCATAATTACATATTTAGCCTCATTTTTATGTTAATTTGTGACTGATTATAATCTAACTTTGTTTTATAGGTTATAAAGGTTTTACATGCTAGTGGACTTTATTTGAGACAAAATGACAGATTCTAATTCAGGTGGGCGGAAACCAAATCAGACTTAAAGACCTACAAGATGTGAATAAAGCCTAATTGGAAGTAGAAGACAAAGAAAAGAAAGAAGTTATTGACGTGGCCATGCTAAAGCAATTTACAATAAAGTTGAATGCTCTAGCTAGGCCAATTAACTCAAGCCAACTTAAATCCGGCCCAGTGTGAATTAAAAGAAGAATAAAGCAAAGAAAGGGTTGAGGCATAAAAAAAGAATATAAAAAGCCCACTAAGTATTTAACTTGGATTTGTTGAGATGGCTAGTAATGCAATGGGCCAATGGCTTTGAACGGTATTTTATTTGAAAGTCTTAGAGCAACCACATCAGTGTGTCTAAAAGATTCCGTCTATTTTACAGAAAATACTTACTTTTTCTATTTTACACTATCATTTTTACAAAACACCCACATCAGTTTATCTATTATACACACATTTTTATTAAAATAATATTTTCCTTACTTTTTTTTATTATTTCCCACCTAACCCCACCAACCCTTCTTCTTTATCTGAATACAGCCCTTTCCCCTTCTTCTTTTTCTTATTCTTATCTCTATCTCCGCCCCCCCCCCCCTTTTTTTTTTTTTTTTTTTTTTTTTTGAGAATCATTTTCTTTCCTCTTCTTCTTTTACAATTTGGGTTTTATGCTTTTATCATAGATGATGATTTTGGGTTGGGTTTGATTAAGGCAAGGATTTTGGGCGGAGAAAGCAAAAATTTTGGGTGGAGAAAATGGTGATTTTGGCATCTTCTTCAGCATCTTCTTCTTCTCCTTCTTCTTTTTTCAATTTTGGTTTGATTATTTATATGAATTTGTATATGGGTTTGATGAATTTGGATCTAGATTTGGTGTGTCCACGTTGTTGTGGTGGTGGTTGCCAGTGTTGGGTTGCAGTGGTGGTGGTTGGCGGTACTGTGTTGCAGTGGTGGTGCTTAGCGGTTAGCGGTGCTGGGTTGTTGTGATGGTCGGCTGCTTCTTCTTCTTCTTGGCATTGATGAGTGAGTGAGGGAGGGCCTGATAAGGCAAGAGTGAGGAGAGAGAAAAAAATATAAAAAACTATATAGAAGAGCTACAGTAACCGTGTAAATTTACACGGTTACTGTAGCTCATGAAAAATTTTAGAAGACTTTACACAATTTTAGATGAGCTGATGAGAAAGGTTTTTTGACTAAAATATGTAAAATGGAGGAATTTTTGTATTATAGAAGACTATCCACCAACTGATGTGGATGCTCTTATAGCATACTTGTTAGTGGGCCTTAACCGAGACACTAAAAAGTGAGCTGTAGTCTATAGAGGCTACTTGGGCTTCTATGACAGCACTGTGATTTTTATTTTCTTTATTATATTTGTCTAGTTTAATGTTTAATATTTTATTTTTGTGTTTTATTTTAATTACTATGAGTAGTTAAATTTTCAATTAGGGTTGAAGATAAAACCTTGTTAAAGATTATCAGTAGTTTTTATGTAATTTAATTTTTCCCACAGTAGTTATTCTTTAATGATTTAAATTGTTCTTACTTCATATCAATTGACTAAGATCGAATTCTAGATATAAGTTCAATTATGTTTTTTTCATGATTTAAGATTTATCTTAATTAATTAAATGCTTGGTTTATTATTTCTTGATTTTAAAATTGGATATCTCTGGTGATTTGTTTGGCTACGGATATAATTGATGATTTAAATTTATGCCTAAGAAGTGAAGAAGAGCATGCTTTAAATTTTTAAAACATGGTTTTTAAGATAATATTTTCCATGATAGCAAGATTGATTTCTAGATTATCATGCAATGGGTTGGGAAAAATTATTGATCATAAATATATTCTAATATGAATTAACAAGACAGATTCCAAAACCTGAATTACTTTCTCTAGATTGTTTAATCTCTTTACTGCTTTATATTATATCTTTTGCTTAGTTTATTTAATTTCAAAACAACAAATTGTTATTAAATTAGATTATGATTAATTTGGTTAAGATTTGATTAATTTTCCTATTTTTATTCAAGTCTCTGTGGGTTCGACCTCGTTCTTGTCAAACTATACTTCAATACGGTTTGTACACTTGCGAATACTTTAAAATTTCACAACACTGTGACTCAACCTTTATACACTAACTTCCAGTGACAAACTCCATAAACTAACTTCCAGTAACTAACTCTAGTTGTCACTTAACTAACTGGTAGAAATCTTCAACATACAATACTCACCCCTACTCTCAGTACATCAAATACAGTCTATAACCTTTGATCACAAACACGTTAGACTCCTAACATTACCCTCTCCATCAAAACATCTTGCCCACAAGATGTGGATATTGTTGTTGAAGAGTGAATAAGTCCTCCCAAGTAGCATCATCAAGAGAACTGCTTTGCCACTAAATAAGGAGTTAAGTGATAGTTTTGTGCCTTAAACGATGAGATCGGGTCTGCAATACAACTACAAGTTCATGTGATAAAATAGCCTGAGAATCACAAAAGGTAAGGTGGAAATAGGAACAGTGTGCAATCCCAATTTAGCTTTTAGACATGAGACATGGAAGACAGGATGGATGGCTGGACCAGCAAGGAGAGCTAGTTTGTAAGCAACTTCACCAATTTTCTAAATTATTCGAAGAGGCCCAAAGAAACAAGGGGACAGCTTGTGGGAAGCTCTAAAAGCCACATACTGTTGTTTATTTGGCTGTAAACTCATATATACCCAATCACCTATTTGAAACACCCTCTCAGTCCTATGTTTGTCACACTATTGCTTCCCTAATTATGCTTCAACAAGGTTAAAACCTTCTGCCTAGACCTCAAGACTGAATCCACAGCAGCCACCTGAGTAGTACTAGGAATGTAATCCTAACACTGAATTATATGTATCCGTGGGATTAATTTGGAAAAACAATAGAGATATGCAAGTACAAACAATTTTTATTGGAAACATGTACTTCATATTCTCCCAAGTTCACAATAGAGTTGATTATGAATTTTGTTTATTAAACTTTAGTTTCCTCCACAATTTCAAGTGATAAAATATTAAAAACAAATATATGGTATATCTCCCATTAATTGTTAAAAAATAAATACATTATGAATAAATCTTGTAACAGTATCAATTACTAGTTTGTATAATACTCCTCATCTAATTGTTTAAATGATGTGAAGTGACACTAAATTGTCATTCACATATTACATAAGAATTTTCTCATTATGTAAATTATATTTTTTAACATTAGGTGAGTGTGAACTTTATTCTCTTCCCTTTTTAATTATTCTTAGTGTCTATTTGAAATAACTTGTTTTGAGCACTTTTAGTAAAGGTTTTAGTAAACTGTAATTTCTACCTTTTTCAGTCAAAAAAATAAACTGTAATTAGGGAAAAAAAATGTGTTGAATTGAAATAAATTAGGGAAAATAAATTGGCTAATAATTCATGATAAACATAAATTTGGAGAAAAAGAAAATTATGCCTGAGCAAGGCCTAATCAAAAATCGATTAATTCAAACATAGGAATGGAGAGAAAAGATATATTTTATTAAAGGGATTATAATTAGAGATATCATTTTTTTTAGTACATAAATTCATATAAAAATGGGAAATACCTTACCTTGAGCTTGAGTGCAATATTTAAATGATTTGTTTACGAAATTGGAAATAACAAATTAGGTTTACAAGAAAATCTAGAAACTGATCACTAATCCACCTTCAATATCTTCAATATAATAGTTCTCAATAAAATATATATAAACTAAAGAGCAATGACAACAAGTAATGTAATTAAAGGAACCGATTAAGAACAGAAATTATGAGTACACAACCAGGTAATGTAATTAATATATATATATATATATATATATATATACAATTGTATCTTACTCTTTCAGTTAAACTTGTTTCTACATTTCTTTTACATTTGTACAGTTTTACTTATGAGAATTCTCAAGATTATAATGCATTCATTTTTTTTTATGGGTAAGATTATAATGCATTTATCAAATGGATAAATTCTCAAGATTAAAGTTTTTACGTACATACATACATAACCAATTCATACTTCCTAGACATTCTTTAAAAAAAAAAAAAAAAAATCATACTTCCTAGGAGTTAAACAAACAGTTAATACCAAAAACTCAAATGGCCAGAATGCATGGGAAAACTTAACCGGTCATAACTCAAATCCTAATAAACTAATTGGCAATGAATTGAGTAAAATTTTACAAGAGATGGTTGTTTTCCAACAAAACTTCTTGTTAGACACAGGCAGAAAACAAATCATAGGAACTATTCCTCAATCTCATCCACATTAGTTACTATTCTCATCTCCGCTATTCAAATCCCTCCAATTTACAATCTCATCCTACATTGCAACCAAGATCCTAGGAGCTGGGCTTCAATTCGTCATTGTCATAATTGCATCACTACGTGAGATTTTCTTTGTATCCTAGTCAGTTGCAAAAATATACAAGCCCTTATCTATAGTTTGGCTTGCCTCTCAAAAAAGTTTAACCATATTCTTCAATATTCTAGAAATGTTAAAACCACCCAAGATGCACATGAAAATTGTTTTCAAATCTAATACACACCAAAGTCACTATTTGTTTCTATTCAAAATTTCCTTTGTGACAGGAAAACAGAAAACATTAACAAACAAAAATGTTCTTATAATTCCAGAAAAAAATTTGAAGAAGTCCAGAAAGAAACTCACAATAACAAATGGGGGTTTGGAGCTCTTTGCATCTGCAACGAAGAACCCAGATTTCTCCCACCATGCATACCACCTAGATCAGCAAAATCATTGACGAAAATAGTACAAAAGTTTCAATTATGATCAATTCCATATAGGAAGAGATTAAAAGAAAAACAACACATACGATTTCTCAACTGCAGTAGGACTGTACTGCTTTGCCATTTGACTAGACAGCCTTTTCTTCTCGCCAAAAGGTGTTTGAGGGTCAAGAAACTCCTCAGAAATCTCTTCCTTCCCCCCACGCTTTTACCATTTTCTTTTCACTCTTTTTTCTATTATTTGATGTTTGTTGCGCCTGAAAAAAAAAAAATGGAACACACTAATCATTATACACAATCCTCATATGCATCAATAATTCATTAAAGCAAGTCATGCAAATATAAGATCCGCTCTACAAAAAACATGTTCTTGTTACCTGCAGTTTAGCAGCTTTCTCTAAAGCCTTTTGCGTTTTCAATTCCTTCTCCTTTGCCTGCCAGAAAATTATGCATTCAATTTGACCAATAATTTATTTTAAAAAAAGGTTATCAGTTATTCCCACCGAGAAAATAATTTTCAAGAATAAAATGCAATGTTTTACTGAAAATTTACTTTCTATCCAGTTCTTGTTATAGAAGAGAAAATAATTGAAGTAAGGAAAAGTTACTATTACAAAAATATAATAAGAAAATGGAAGTAAGAAAACATAATAAATACCATACTAGGGTTAAAGATATTAGGTTTATAAGTAAATTATGCGTAATGGTCCAAGAGATCTAATTATGTTGTAACCTCGTGTAAACCTAACCCTAGCCTCCATATATACCATACTTGGGTTCATTGTAATTTAGGAAGTACAGACACTTTATTTGGGGTGCCATACTTATGTCAAATTCGTGTCCTACCCGTCGTGTCATATTATAATTTTTCAAAACCATACTTAGGTTCATTGTAATCTAGGAAGTACAGGCACCTATTTTCATTCGTGTCCTACACCTATTTTCATGTCCGTGCTTCCTATATTGTAATGCATAATTGAGAATACAATAAAGATATATCCGCTAGGGCTTTATATTGTGAACGTAGGCCAAAAGAGTAACCCACATATTTGAGCTCGCTATGACCCAATAGATGATTTCAAACGAACAATTTAAAGTCCCACATCTTCAAAGGTACATTGGTCTCTCTCTCTCTCTCTCTCTCCACATTGTTCACACTAAGCATGAGGGGGTGAAATTTTGAACACTCCAAACATTGTTTACTTGTCTTGTCTCCAAACATTTGAATATATATATATATATATATATATATATTAACACACATCCAAAGTTTTCAATTCAAATAAATGGTACCAAAATTACAAGGCAAGTAAAAATGTGTCCTACAATTAGCAGCTCACCTAAGAAGCACATACATTTTATCGGAGGTGCCATACATGTGTCCTACCCGTACCCGTGCTTCCTAGCAACTCACTCTAGTAGAAAACTACACGTGTGTGGATTGGGTTCAAGTTACCATTGTCGTACTTATACACCACTTAATAACTTTTTAAGTAATCAATATTTCAAAAATCCCACAATTGAAGTACATATTCTCTTTATTTTAAGACATTTCATGTGAATTGGATGCTATTTTTACCATTCCATCTACAATTTTAAATTAAAAAAAATTAATTTAAACAATAATATAGCTAATATTCTCATATCATATTTAAATTTTGCAAGTATTTAAACTATTAGAAAAAAATCTAATTCAACTGTGGATTTTTTAAAATTCATATCTAATAAAAAAATATTGAGTGTTATAGGTATAACTTAAACTCAACTATATATATATATATATATATATTAACAATTAGTCAAATACATCACAATTAGCAACTCACACTAAGAGAAAACAAACTACACATATAAATTAGCAATTTGTCACACACAATACAATCACTCACTATCAGCAAACTATACATATATAAATGCATGGTAATACTGCGAATAAAAACCACAATTAAATAAAAATAAAAATAAGATAAAAACCTTCTCTATTTTTTTCTTCTTCTTCTCATCTTCAATTTCCTGATTCTTCTCCGAAAGCACCTGAGAATGATAAAACGGAAAGGTGAGGTTGCGTTTTTCCAAACAAAGAATTCAGAATCATCAAACACAAACAGTCAGTAACCCCGCATTTGTAAATTGAAAAATTACCATTTTGTGATATATATTTGACAAATATCGGACATGCCGCTGTGTACGCCTTGCTAACAGCCTTTCACAAACTCGCCCTGCCGCCTCTGCGTCAATTTCTTTCTTTCTTCTATCTTCTTCACTCTTCAGTTTTTTTTTTTTTTTTTTTGAAAATACTCTTCAGTATATATATATATATATATATATATATATATAATATACACATTTTTGAAGAAGAAGTTAGTGCACATATAATGCACATAGTGTGACTTTGTGCACAAAAAAGTGCACACAACGGTACACGTCACTTATGTGGCAACGCCACATAATTTACTTACAGCCATGTCACTTCCCCACCCAAATAATTAAAACCACGTCATTATCTCGGTTCCATAAAAGTAGGTACACATCTACGAGAAAGTATCCCTTAGATGGGCTGACGAGACTCATGTTTGTGGGTAATTTCAAAGAATCCTATTTTACTCTATATATTTTATTAAAAAATTATTTTTATTTTTATTTTTTAATCGTTTTTCTTTCTTCACTGTTGGGCTTCCAAATTATAATTCTTGGGCCATTTTAGGCGGGCTTTATTTTTCACTGCCTCCTCTCACTTCTATTTTCGGTGAGTTTCGAGACTACAGAGTTCTCTACCTCTCTTTCTTTTTTCTTTGATCTTTGATATTTATCTTTAGTTAATATTATAAATCACAACTCAGACTATCAAATCAACTAAAAAAAGTTAAGCAATTTTTTCCTTTAGAGATTCAAATGAGAGAGAGATCAGATATTCCCATTATAAAAATAAAAAAATAAAAAACAAAAAGAAGAAGAAGAAAGAGTTCAGATATAATACCAAATCCGTCGTCACTCTCTCTCTCTCTCTCTCTCTTCCCTTCTCTTCAGATATTTCTTTTCTTTTCTTTCTTATTTTTTTATTTTATTTTTATTTTTATTTTTTGAATGGTTTTGTTTTGGAATGTTTTTTGTGCCGATAAATTTCTAATTTTTTGGGGCTTGTTAATTTTTTTAAAAAAATTTTAAATCAATTATTTTTTATAAAAATATAATTTTATTGAACTAAATTACTAAAATTAGTATATATTAAAAAATAAAAATAAATATATTTTGGAGGCCACTGCCCGGCCTCACATCTAACCACAGCTTCGTCCCTGTCATCAAGTGATGAAGATTTACTTGCATGGCCATGTAGGAATATTGCAAAAAACCTCTTTCTTGAATTTGATCAAGGGTCTGGTAACAAAGTGAAAGCAGCATTACAAGATATGGCAAGCCTGAAGAGAGTCGGTTTTGTGAAGTTGATGATAGAATCCCTATCTTTACAAATTTTCCCTTACAATTTTTTTTTTTTAATTTTTTTATTGAAACTTTCCCTTACAATTGTTAATAAAATTAAAAACCAGAAAAAAAATTTATTAATCGGCCCCCCCTAAAAATTTAGAATTTGCTCTCTTAAACTTTAGAATTTGGCCCTCAAAATTATTGAATCAGTGCAGTAGAAGTAAAACAATTTTCTCAAAAAAAAAAAAAAAAAAAAAAAAAAAAAAAAAAAAAAAAAACAAAAACAAAAAAAAAGTAAAACAAAAACCTAAAAAATAAATAAATAAACGGGTACCAAAAATGAGTCCAAATCTTTTGTCTCACTTTTCTTACTCCACTTTATGCTCCACCAATAAAAACTTGTCACATGTTCACCTAATTAATTAATTACTACCATTAATTAATAATGGTAGTATTAATAAGTCAATTATGGTAGTAATTAATTAATTAGGTAAACATGTGACAAGTTTTTATTGGTGGAGCATAGATTGGAACAGAAAAAATGGGACAGAAGATTTGGATTCACCAAAAATACATGCCAAAAAATTAAATTTGGTAAAAAAATAGACTCCTTCGGCCCATTGCATAGCCAGTCAGCCCAAGCTCTCTAAATCTTAACATAATCCCAATTCCCCTTTTATTTTATTTTATTTTTTTGAGAAAGTTTCAACTTATGGCGTCCTCTCTTGATAATAGTCGTTTTATCATCAAACCAAGACATCAATTGATTTTTTATGTAAGTAAAAATTGAATTTCAGATATCTTATTTCAACCAACCATTAGAAACATTAATAGATTGAACATCTATATATACTATAAAGGTTTTACTAACATATGCCTTAAGAAACTTTTTATCGGGAATTGAAAAGGCTATTAAACTTTTTAACAGTTTTTTCAATTTTCGATAAAATTTTTTCTAAAATGAATTGTTAATGTATACACTTAGGGCATACATTAACCAAATCCATACTATAAAAACCTTTGATTTTTTTTTTTTTTTTTGACCTCTCTGTATTGTGCTATGAAAGCTTTGGAGCCTCCATAAATTTCCACATCATTTTAATTTATTAAATTTCTTTTATTAAATACCACGCAAAAGCTTTGGAAAACCCAACTATTTTCTACCCAACGCTATTGATAACTTTGTAACTCTTCAACAACTTAAAAGCCACAAATACTTCCTTAGAATTATCCTAAATTTGCCGATCTGATGCTTCTCTTTTGTATCTTGGTCTCTTCTCTTCTTCTCGTTTGTTTCTTGTGAGCTTTGCAATAAAAATTTTTCATCGTGGTCTCTGTGTGTTCCTCTACTTTGGGTCTTCTTCGTTTTTTCTATCAGATCTTTTCTTCGTTGGTTACTGCTTCTCTATTGGTTTTTGATTTTTGCTTTGGGTTATCAAGTTATGATTGATGAAAGGTTAAAAGAGCCAATTGCCAAGACTTTTGATTTTTAAAATTTGAAATGAAGGAGATAAGTACATAGTGGAAGAGAACATGAGGAGGAGATAATATGAAGTTAAAAAAAAAATAAGAATAAAACCTAAGAAAAAAGCAAGAGAGAATGAGTTGGGTAAAAAAGCGTTAGTTATAAAAGTAAAATAAAAAAATTTGTTGTCAAATGTCAATGAAAGTAAAATAAAAAAATTTGTTGTCAAATGTCAATGTTAGGTAGTTCGATACTTGAAATGAGATATGTGTAACAAAAATATTGTTAGAGATATTACAAATTGGGTTTTACTAAGTAGGACATACATTATTTAATCATTTTTTTAAAAACAATTATGAAAAAAATGAAAAAGTTATCAATTTTTTTGACAAATTTTTCAGTTTTAATAAAAGCTTCTTAAAAATGACTATTAATACGTGCCCTAAGAGCATACATTAATTAGATCCAAATTACAAATTTTACCATATAGCTATTATAAATGGGTGTCACTAATCGCAAAAATAATAGTTCTATCTTTATTTATTATTAATATTTACCAATTACATTAATTTTCTATTAATTTGTAAATAATAATTTTATTATTTACATTAATTTGTAAATAATAATATTTACTAATTACATTAATTTTCGTATTGAGATGATAGTACATTCTCAGATTTGAGATATATTGGTTTGTTGTATTGATTTAACCAATGATTTTGCTTAATAAGTTTGTTGAAAGGTTTAGGTTAATGCCTTAAGAAGATGAAGCTTCAATTGCTATAATAGATGGGAAAAGCAAGGCATTGGGAGAAAAAAAAAGTAGGATTCTACAAACCGACTAAGCAATGGGAGCAATTATATTATATAAAGAAGGATAGAGAACTTAATTTTCATGGAAGAAAGGATGTCAATTGTAATAGATGCGGGATGCCTACCAGCTGTGAAAATGAGATATCTATAGATTTATCCCAAGATGACAATTAAGTAAAGCAAAAATTGACAAATGTCATAATTGAGATGCCAAAGACAATGAAGATCAAGACTGACGTGATATTTTTTCGGCAATTTAAGTATTGGATCTCAATAACCAAATTCCACTTTGATTAGTTGTTTGGACAAGAAATGTTTCTTCATTTTGATGGTTAGAGTTTATTCTCAAATGATATTTTGAGATGAATGCTGTATATTTGATCAATCTTTTTATGTCTATTTTCAACCTTTATTTTGCATTGAAATTATAATTATTTTTCATTTTCAAGTGATTGTACCTTTAAGCAAAGTGAAATATAACTTTTGTTAGACTATCATGTACATCATACAAGTTAGCGACTAATTACCAATATATTTGGAAAAAAACAAAAATAAAAAGAAATAGGTTTGCCTGCTGTTAAGGTTACTGTGTTAACTGCCCCCATCTGGCCGCTTGCATGTCAGTCACGCCGTAGGTGACCACCGGTAAATCTTCTTTCTCTCTTTCGTTCTCTTTCACTCTTTGACTGTGTTAATGTGTTGAGGCAGTAATAAACTAATAATACAATCTACTTATGAATTCATGTGTAATAGTGACTAGTGTGTTCTTTCCCAAAAAAAAAAAATAGTGACTAGTGTGTGAATTGCTCTATACAGTGTACAACGTTTCACACATATAATATTATTATTATTTGTGGAAGAACAAGAAACCGAGGACCAGAGCATGGAAACCGAGTATAAGAATGAACGAGAAGAGGTCAAGGCCAAAGGGGCACACTTGGGAAGTTTTAGTCCTTGGAGCAAACATGATAATGCAACCACAAAACCCGAGAAGATCGGCCTAAAACATGACAAGTGTTAACATTCATCTTGGCCTAAAACCGAGGTGCATTGTTGTATTAATCCCAAACCAAACATATGTTGTTCTATCTTTCCTGACTTACATATATGCCAAGCACTTATTCCAATATCATTTTATTGACTTGTTAAAAAAAAAAATGGTAACTAAGGTTGATTAGCATCCCATCTCTATAAATTAATTGTGTGAGGTTGAAATCTAACTTAGCCAATTTCAGCCCGCCACATTATTATATTAGAATAGTAATAGGTATGTTTAATAGTTTTTTTTTTTTTTTTTTTGGCAAAAGAATAATATTATTATTTTATTAGAATAGTACTAGGTTTGTTTAAGGATAAAGTTTAGCTACAAAATTGGTTGTAACCTAAGGCTACAACCTTACTCAATATCCTTTTTTTTTATGTGAATTTTGAGAATTCTACCATTGGATTACATCTTTTTCTTATATTTTCTATACTTGCAAAATTTCTAGAAAATTAAAGATCAATAGTTACATCATCAATAAATTGTTTAAATTGTTAATTTTTGTAGTTTAAAATTATGTATAAAATATAAGCTTATAAATCGTATAATATATAATATCTGATTGACACAAACTTTGACATGTGTATTGATAGGCCAAAAAACGAATTGACCTATTGTGATTAATTAATTGATTAATTAGCCAAATTTATTAATTAATCAAATTAATATGCAAAGCGCGTGGTAGCATAAACAAATTACCAATTAAACTAAGTGCAGTGGAAATTAAATTGATACGGTGATTTGTTTACGAATGGGAAAAACCAAAACGGCAAAAACCCCACCGGGTGATTTTAAGGTCACTACTCCTGAGAATCCACTATTATCAAAACAAGCGGTTACAAGTAAAGAAATCCCAGTACCTTATACCAACCTACAGTTGAACCGTTACCCCAATACACAATTGGACTTGTTCTATAGTGACAATCTCTCCTTGTAATGCATGGCTCCCAGTACGTGACTAACTAATTACGCGAATCCCAATACGTGACTTCAATCACCAACTAGAGAAGGTTGTTCGTTGCAAAGTTCTTCAGTTCATCCAGATGATGAAAATTAAGAAGATGCTTGGGTCACAAAACCCTACAGTGCACAAACACAGCAACTTCTTCACAAGAACGATGAACTAGGGAAAATTCTGTCTTCAGTCACAATTTGCTTGAACAAACTTTGCTCAACACTTGTGCAACTTGTGTCCACTTGACGACCCTTAAAATAATCTTTTTATATATCTAGGGTTGTGAGAAAAGAAAGTCCAAACACATAATCACGGATTAGAGTCAAAATAGAATTGAAAATTTGTTTCTCTTAAACCTCGACAGATACTCTATCTGTTGAGCTGTTGTCGAGTCACGAGGTTGGAACAGCTCTTCAAGCTCGATAGATGGATAGTTGTCGAGCTTCAATGAACTTGCACTTTTCAGCTTGAATCTTGGACAGACTTGCATGATTTTAACACTTGATCTTGAAACAAGGTTTCTTGAAGTATTAAACACATCCTAGATCTATCCAATTACAAGTAAAGTGTGTTTTGTCAAAGGATTAGTCAATTACATAAAATAGTGACATATGTTCCTAACAAGTGAAACACACATGTCCTAACGTGTATTAAGAGTGTAAACATGCAATTCAATGATTAGATTTTTAAAATATATAATAATTTTTATTTTATTGAGTAAGGTTACAATCAATTTTGTAACTAAACTTTATCCTTTGTTTAATATATTTGTTTTATATTAGAATAGTACTAGGTTTGTTTTATTTGTTTGTAAAAGAATAGTTTGTTTTAATTTTTTTAGTTTATGTTATATTATTATATAATACGTATTTACTATATTGGGTTATTTACTGATGATTCTCCCTTTATCAGTGGGTTGATAGGACTCGAACGTTGATCTTTAGGCTATTTCCTGTAATACAAAGGACACAGAATCAGAGGGGACCGGTGGGGGACCGGCCAAAAATCCTCCGATGATCAAGTTAGTTACTTTGAACTCTCTGTAACGAAGAAATGTTCTCTCAAAAGTAAAAGTGTCTCACTGCCCTTACCTTTCATCGAAGAAGCCTTATATAGTGTGTGTGTGGAACGGTTTATCTGTTTAGGAACCGTTCCCAATGTCGAGGAGTCCGGCGAATTAGGAGTAACTTCCATAACCGCTGTGGAAGTTACCTAGGTCGAACGCTGATGAACTCGTCCATCCATAGTCAGGATGGACAACACCTCAAGGATGATCTCGTCCATCTTCAGTGGAAGATAACGAGATCATCTTGGAAGGCTTGACGTTCATAACTGATAAATAGATCTCACGAGGTATTGCTCGTCCATGTATGGACGAGGTTCGCCAGTACGCTTGTAATTTTCATCGCCTATTGTAGCTTCTTTTGTTGGACGAGACATATGGACGAGTTATGGACTTGGGGGATTTATTTATGACACCATCAGTTGCCCCCTCGTCCATGTGAGTCGTCCAAATGGTTGAACGTCTTTGGACTGGTAATTGGTTATTAATTATTCGCACCACGTGTCATTTTTTTATTGGTGGCTAATTTCGTCGATTTATATTTCCGAGGTAGATGCCACGTGTCGCTTTCGTATTGGCTGGGTCGTTTCGATTACCTAGGTCAGCATCCTATAAATAGTGGAATGCCTCCCTTAACCCTTTTCATTCCAGAGATTTTCTTCCTTGACATCCGTCGTCTAGAGCCTCGTCTAGGAGTTTCTCTGCGTCTAGAGTCTTCTTCCGTCTAGAGCCAGGTACTCTTCTTCTCCTCGTCTTTAGGTTTTAAGTTTCTTGTTAGAGATGTCCGCTGCCTCCTCGTCTACTGATAGCCTTAATAAGGCCATAGACGAGTACTGTGAGGATACTAGTGAGAGGTCTGACTCTAGCAGTGCTAGTGATGAGAGTGGAGGAAGCACGGACGAGAACTACTCTTCTGGGGCCCCTGGGCTCCCTATTGAGGTCGTCCAAGAACAGCTTAGGAGAGCTTCTGGCTCTCAAGCTGGTTCTCCGTCCAATCCTACGGACGAGGTAGAAACCGTCTTCAGCTGTGCTGTAGGCGTCCATTCTAAGACGGACGAACAGAAGTTAAATAGCCTTAAATCAAATCCTGGTATCAAATCCCAGACGAGTTTAACCCTAGGCTGCCCGTCCGTGGAGAGTGGTGTTGTGAGCCCCGTTTTGGTATAGGCGTCTATGAATCTTACTTTTTAGGTGGCCTTAGGTTTCCTTTAAATGCCTTCGATAGAGAGTTATTAGTTAAGTTAGGTTTAGGTGTTTGTCAATTCAATCCTAACGCATGGAGACTAATTATCTCCATGCAAATTTTGTGGAGGGAAGTTTTTGGTGGGGACCGTCCTCTTACAGTGGACGAGTTCCTTTATTGTTATAAACCTTCTGCCATAAGTCAATCTGAAGGTTTTTATCAGTTTACTGCTAGAGGGAATGATTGTAGGTTGATCAAGTCCCTAGCTTCGTCTGATAGGAAATGGAAGACGGAGTTCATTTTCGTTTCAGGCTTCTGGGCAGGGAACCCTGTGGACGTTGGCAGGGATCCCTTTCCCCCTTACACTGGGGAACTAGGGAACCTTCGTCCAGAAGGTACGTCCCTTCCCCTTGTTTATTTTTATTCTTACTTCTATTTGATATATTTACAATTTCTAACCTTTGTTTGTTCATTGTGTTGTAGCTGCCAAACGTCCGTCCCTGAGTAAATTCCATCGTGACCGCGTCCATAGAGCTCGTCTACATACAGACAGGAGCTTTCGTTCTCTTGTCACGCTAAGACGCTTAGCCAAGTGGGGTTTAGGTCCTGAGCCTTCAGACGAAGCTATCGCCCACGAAGTTACTGTGCGAAAAAGTAAGTTCTTAGCTAAACCTCCTTTTCTTTTTCTTTTTTATGTGTACCTTCCTAACTCGTTCATCTCGTCTTAGGAATGTCAACAATGAAAGAGAATAGAGGGAAGGAGATTGCAGGAGAGGGGAAACGTCCTGAGGGTCAAGCCCAAGATCGTCCTGAGGGTCAGACTCGTCCAACGGTTGGGGACAAAAGGAAGTTCTTGCCAAAAAATATTGACTTGGAAGGGCTCCCCAGTCGTAGGGACAAAAGGGTCAAGTCAGGCTCGTCCAAGGTGGTCAAGTCCAAACCTCCCCAGTCCCAGCCTGCCGTCCAGATAGTTGATGTGGACTCGTCCACTCCAGTGGAGTCCACGCCGTCCAAGACTCCACCCAGAACTCCTTTGGCCAAGTCTACCACGCCTGGCTCGTCCCAGCATTCCACGAACATTATTGAGAACGAAGACCTGGCTTGGAAACGTTTCCAGATGGCTGTCAAGGACGAAGATATAAACGTGCTACAACATGGGTTTAAAGGAATTTGAACATTCAGGCGTCCATGACCTCTTCAAGGTATGTCAGTATCTCTCATCCTTATTTGGGTAGCCACTTTTCCTCATTTAATCACTCTATGTTGCTTTGTCTATTCATAGGCCATGTCCAAGTTTATAGCAGCGTCTAGACAGGCAACAGAGCTGGACAAGACGAGAGTCTTGTTGGAGACGAGGATTCAGCAGGTGAATGCTGAGTGTAAAAAATGGGCTGGGGTTGCTGAAAAAGCTAAGGACGAGGTCAAGGAACGTAACAAGCTGATTGAGGAGCTAAGGACGGATGCAGTGGAGAAGGATACGCGCATTGATCATTTGCAGAAGATGAATGATGAATTGAATGCTCGTCTCTCCAAGGCAAAAGAGGACGCTGTGGCTGAGTTCAAGTCGTCCAAAGAATATACAGACACTTTGGATCGCAATTATGCAGCTGGTTTTGAAGATTTCAGAATGGACGCTATTGAGAACTTCCCTGAAGTTGATTTTAATGCAATCAAGCTTAACCTTGCTGCTGCCACAAGCTCTCTTCTCCAGACTGGCTCTGATGACGTCAACGTGGAAGACGATGCTAGTACCCAGCCTCAGGACGCACCAGTTGTGAATGCTCCCCCTTCTTAGGACGAGACTTTTAACCTTAGTGGTTTTTCTCTTTTTTTTTATTTGGTCCTTTGTTTTTGGACCTTCCTTTATGTAACAAGAATACATTATACTCGTCCATGGTTTTAGGACGGGTTTTTAAGTAGTTTCTGCTTTCCAAACTAATCAGGGTTTTTTGGACGTAGGAAGTCTACCCTTTGAATGAATTTTTATTATCTTTGCATGGACGAGTGATTTCATTTTCATGGACGAATGTTGCCAAGCTATTTTAACTCCAACTTTAGCTCGTCCATATCGAGATTACATATTTTTCATGTAGTCTAACTCGTCTTAGTAGGTAGTATTTTTAATTAGCTTGATTCGTCTTAGGACTTGCAAACTAATTTTACTTACCATCTTACTTATTTTGCCAACTTTTTCTCTCGTCCAGATTTTGGATTGTTTCAGTTGGCTCTGTCTCGTCCATGAGTTGGACGAGTGTGGATGTGGTTTTTTCCTTAGAAAATTTAGACGTTACATCTCTGCGTCCAGAGATTTTGTTCGTCTTGGATCTTTCAACCCTCTTGAGGATTGACTTGGACGATAATATCATGGAGAAATTTCACACAACATTTAGCACATAACATAAATATTGTTTACAGACAAGGCATATGCACACTGATGCCTTTTTATTTAATAAATACATACTTCATGACTTCGTCCATAACCATAACACAACTATAATAAGTAATAAGATCATAGTTTCAAACTCCACACATAAGCAACACCAAATATAATAGTATCAAACACAAACAGCATCATACGTAGTAGTAGGGTAATTAGACATATAAGACCCAGTCTCGTCCATAGGTTCACTCTTACTGGTAGTACCTCCTCAGGTGCTCCACATTCCAAGGATGTTCCAGCTTTCTCCCGTCCAGGGCCTCCAGGTAGTAGGATCCTTGCCTTTTACAGTTGATAACTTTATAGGGTCCTTCCCAGTTTGGGCCCAATTTCCCATGTGCCGGGTTCTTGGTCGACAAAGAGACCTTTCTCAGGACGAGATCTCCAATGTTGAAACGCCTAGGCTTCACCACCGCGTCATACTGCTTAGCCATGAGATTCTTATACTTTGCTGCCCGGTGTTCTGCATTTGTCCTTACCTCGTCTATTAAATCGAGGTTCAGACGAAGTAGATCTTCATTATCCTTGTCTTGATACATCATCACCCTATGATTAGCCATATGTACTTCTGCAGGTATGACTGCATCACTTCCATAGGCTAGTTTGAAAGGAGTCTCTCCTGTAGGTGTCCTCACTGTGGTCCTATACGCCCATAAAACTCCTGGTAATTCATCTGGCCACACTCCCTTTGCCCCCTCAAGCCGAGTCTTGATGATTTTCAACAAGGATCGGTTTGCAACTTCAGCCTGGCCGTTGGCTTGGGGGTGTGCAGGCGAGGAGTAATGGTTCTGAATTCCAAAATGTGAGCAGAAGTCCTTGAAGAGTGCATTGTCGAATTGTCGTCCGTTATCAGACACCAATACCTTCGGCACTCCAAATCTGCATACGATGTTCTTCCACACGAAGTTTTTCACATTCTGTTGTGTGATATTTGCCAACGGTTCTGCCTCCACCCATTTGGTGAAGTAATCGATGCCCACCACTAGAAACTTCATCTGCCTTACTCCCAAAGGGAAGGGACCCAAAATGTCCAGTCCCCATTGTGCGAAGGGCCACGGTGCCACCATTGGGGTGAGGTATTCCGATGGTTGCCTGGGGACGTTGCTGAATCGCTGGCACTGGTCGCAGACCTTAACGTATGCTTTAGCATCAGCTTGCATGTTCGGCCAGTAGTACCCTGCACGGACGACCTTGTGGACAAGTGATCTTGCTCCCGAATGATTGCCACATGCCCCTTCATGAACTTCTCTCAGCACGTAGTTTGCTTCGTCCGGAGCTAAACATCTAAGGTAAGGTTGAGAGAAACCTCTCTTGTATAGAACTCCATTCATAAGGACGTATCTAGCTGACCTCACCCTCACCTTTCTGGCCTCGTCCTTTTCTTCTGGTAGTTGTCCGTCTTTCAAATAGGATATAATGGGAGTCATCCAATTTTCTTTGTTATCAACCTGCTGTACTTCCTGGGCATCTATACTTGGCACATATTGAACTTCGTCTGACTTCTCTAATGATTCGTCTGCTGAGGCCTCCTTAGCTATAGTATCAGCTTCCACGTTCTCCTCCCTTGGGATTTGAACGAAGTCAGCTTTTTCAAACCTTTTCACAAGGCGCATCACCCTACCAAGATACTTCTTCATTCGTTCTTCCTTCGCCTCATACGTCCCATTCACTTGCCCCATGATCAGTTGGGAATCCCCCATGACACATATGGACTTTGCTTCCACGGACTTTGCCAATTCTAGCCCTTTGAGAAGGGCTTCATATTCGACTTCATTGTTTGTCGCTTGGTACTGTAGACGGACTTTATGTTTCAGTTTATCTCCCTCTGGGGACTGCAGGACCACACCAATTCCTCCTGCATGCCGTGTGGACGAACCATCCACATGAACGATCCATCTCTTACTGTCCTCTGTTTCGTTATGACTTGGGGTAAACTCCGCAATAAAATCTGCTAGGGCTTGAGCTTTAATGGCATGCCTTGGTAGATACCTGATATCGAACTCACTTAGCTCCACAGCCCACTGGATTAATCGTCCTGCAGCTTCCGGCCTATTCATTGCCTTTTTAAGAGGATGATCTGTCATAACATTAATGACATGTGCTTGGAAATAATGCCTCAGCTTCCGTGATGCTGTGATTAGTGCGAAGGCCAACTTCTCCATTTGCGGATACCGTCCTTCCGCTCCTTTCAATGCCTTGCTTGTATAGTACACAGGTCTTTGCACTTTATCCTCCTCTCTTATCAATGCCGAGCTCACGGCGTGCGGGGTTACTGCTAGGTACAAATATAGTTCCTCTCCTTCCACTGATGGACTCAGCAGCGGTGCCATGGTAAGGTATACTTTCAAATCTTCAAAAGCTCTCTGACACTCGTCGGTCCATTCGAATGCTTTTTTGAGAACCTTAAAAAATGGCAAACATTTATCAGTAGCTTTAGAGACAAACCTGTTAAGCGCAGCGACTCGTCCAGTGAGGGATTGGATTTCCTTGGTATTTTGCGGTGGCTTCATGTCCAATATTGCTTGAATTTTATCTGGATTCGCTTCAATTCCCCTGTGGGATACCATAAAGCCAAGGAATTTCCCTGATGATACTCCAAAGACACATTTGCTAGGATTTAGCTTCATGTGATACTGCCTTAATGTCTCGAATGTCTCCTGCAGGTCGTCTAGATGTCTTCCTTCGTCTTGACTTTTCACCAGCATGTCATCTACGTAGACTTCTACATTCCGCCCAATCTGTGGACGAAACATGTGGTTGACCAACCTCTGATATGTTGCCCCTGCATTCTTCAAGCCAAACGGCATCACCTTATAGCAGAATAAGCCTTGACTGGTTACAAAAGATGTCTTCTCTTGGTCAGCCTCGTCCATTCTTATCTGATTGTATCCTGAAAAGGCATCCATGAAGTTAAGCAATTTGTGTCCTGCAGTTGAGTCTACTAACTGGTCAATGCGCGGTAGCGGGTAGCTATCCTTGGGGCAAGCCTTGTTCAGATCAGTGAAGTCCACGCACATTCTCCACTTGCCATTCGCTTTTTTGACCATTACTACATTGGCCAACCAATCCGGGTAATACACTTCCCGAATGAACTTTGCTACCATCAGCTTCTGGACCTCGTCTTTGATTGCACTATCTCTCTCAGGGGCAAACACCCTCTTCTTTTGCCGCACAGGCTTAGAGGAAGGACATACATTCAAACGGTGGGTAATGACACTAGGGTCTATACCCGGCATATCCTCGTGACTCCACGCGAACACATCGATGTTTTTCTTCAAAAATTGGACGAGGTCCTTTTTAATCTTCTCTTCTAAATCTGCTCCAACCCTGGTACACCTCTCAGGGTTAACTTCATCCAAGGAAATATCTTCCAATGCTTCAGTAGGCTCTGCTACGACCTTCTTTTCTTCAATATTCATTGCTTGAACTTGTTCATCCATGGCCAGCATGGCCAAGTAACATTCTCTTGCTGCCAGTTGGTCACCTTGTACCTGTCCTACCCCATATTCCGTTGGAAACTTGACTGATAAATGGTAAGTGGAGGTAACAGCTTTCCAGCTATTCAAAGTTGGTCTTCCAATGATGGCATTGTAGGAGGATGAACAATCTACCACAAGGAAGTTGACGTCCTTGGTAAGTTGTTGTGGATATGCCCCCACTACCACGGATAAGGAAATGGTACCCACTGGTTGCACCTTCATCCCACCAAAACCTACTAGGGGGGAGTTCACTGGACGGAGCTGGTCTCGTCCTAATCTCATTTGCTGAAAAGCTGGATAGTATAAAATGTCTGCCGAGCTTCCATTGTCCACAAGCACTCTTCTGGTTGTGTAGTTTGCAATTAGTAGGGAGATGACGAGGGCATCATCATGAGGGTGATGAATTCTGTCAGCATCCTCGTCCGTGAAAGTGATTGCCTGCTCGTCCATAGACATTGCTCTCGGTGATCGTCCGGTAAGCTGGACGTTCTGTACTACCTTCAAGTATGCTTTCTTGGACTTGGACGACCGACCAGTTGAACTTCCCCCAATGATGACTCTTATCTCCCCGAGTGGTGGTCGCGATGAATCTTCCATCTTTCCCTTCTGTTTCTCGTCCATCTGGTCTCGTCCAAGGAAACCCCTCAACTTCCCTTGCCTTATGAGATTTTCAATTTGTTGCTTCAAGTCAAAACACTCGTCCGTGTTATGACCATGATCCCTATGAAAGCGACAGTACTTGTTCCTGTTGCGCTTGTTGGGATCACCCTTCAATTTCTCCGGCCACTTCAGTGAAGGATCATCCTTGATTTGCATAAGGACTTGCTCAAGTGGGGCGTTTAAAGGGGTATATTGCTGGTTCCGTACTGGAGGGCCTGGCTTCTTACTTTCTCGATCTCTCCTTTCCTCCGTCCGTCCCTTCTTTGGACGAGTGCCTTGCTCGTGATGACGACTGGGATTTGCATCCATTCTCTCGGACCTCTTCCTCTTCTTAGCGATGATTGCATCTTCTGCATTCATAAAATTCTGAGCCGAATGGACGAGTTCGGCCATGGACTGGGGCTCTTTTTCATAGAGCTTGTGTATAAACAGATCCGAATTCACCCCGTTGTGGAAGGCTGCCAGTAGAAGCTTATCATCTGCTTCGTCCACACTGAGAGCTTCTCTGTTAAAACGGGTGATAAACGACCGAAGGCTTTCGTTCTCTCCCTGCTCTATCGTCAACAAACTGGACGAGGAACGCTTGTGCCTTTGTCCTCCAATGAAATTGTTAACAAATAACTTACTCAACTCTTCAAAAGAACTCACCGAATTTGGAGGTATTTTGCTAAACCAAACTCGTGCTGAACCCTTAAGGGTGGTAGGGAAGGCTCTACACATTATCTCATCAGGCACCCCTTGAAGATGCATGGTGGTCTTGAAAGTGGCTATGTGATCAAACGGGTCACGTGTTCCATCATATGAATCCAGAGAAGGCAACTTGAACTTTGATGGTAGGGGGTGACCGTTGATGGAAGCCGTGAAGGGAGAGTCAGTCCTGTGAACCAAATCTTCTATCGGATTCGCCCTTTTCATATTTTCCTTCATTTCCTCCATAACTCTCTTCATTTGATCCATTTCTTCCTTCAGGTGTGGTACCGTTCGCGAAGTGGTGCCTCTAAACTGACTTCCAACTTCGGTATTCTCTCTTCCGCCATGACTTTGTGTTTGTCCACCTTCACGCTCTTCATGCGTTTGCCTCCTCATATTGATCTCCATTCGTAATTCTTGGTTTTGGCGAGTCAACTCCGCCATAGCGTCTGCCATAGATTGTGCATGTTGGGCAGATGACTGCATGACCGGGGCAGACTGGCGATCACGATGCGGGTTGCTGCTTCCCTGATGGCCTGGGCTAGTAGCCCTTGATCTAGTCCGAACCATCGACCCTTTGTCACGGAGAAGTAAACTGTGAAACAATTTCTTCCCACAGACGGCGCCAACTGATGATTCTCCCTTTATCAGTGGGTTGATAGGACTCGAACGTTGATCTTTAGGCTATTTCCTGTAATACAAAGGACACAGAATCAGAGGGGACCGGTGGGGGACCGGCCAAAAATCCTCCGATGATCAAGTTAGTTACTTTGAACTCTCTGTAACGAAGAAATGTTCTCTCAAAAGTAAAAGTGTCTGCCCCCCTTACCTTTCATCGAAGAAGCCTTATATAGTGTGTGTGTGGAACGGTTTATCTGTTTAGGAACCGTTCCCAATGTCGAGGAGTCCGGCGAATTAGGAGTAACTTCCATAACCGCTGTGGAAGTTACCTAGGTCGGACGCTGATGAACTCGTCCATCCATAGTCAGGATGGACGACACCTCAAGGATGATCTCGTCCATCTTCAGTGGAAGATAACGAGATCATCTTGGAAGGCTTGACGTTCATAACTGATAAATAGATCTCACGAGGTATTGCTCGTCCATGTATGGACGAGGTTCGCCAGTACGCTTGTAATTTTCATCGCCTATTGTAGCTTCTTTTGTTGGACGAGACATATGGACGAGTTATGGACTTGGGGATTTATTTATGACACCATCATTTACTTATGTGGTAGTTCATAATTTCTTCTTACACTCTGTTTGTTTAGGTAAAAATATTTTCTAGAAAATGAGTCATTTTTTAAAAAGTATTTTTCGTAAAACTATCTCATTTTCCTATGTTTGGTAATTACCTTAAATGAGTTGAAAAATAATCTTCTAACTTCCCTTATTTAGCTTGCTGTGAGATAAAGTTGTTTTCCAAAAAATTTAATGGAAAACAATCTCTAAAATAAGTCATATTTTTTCTGTTGACCAAAGATAATTTTCCTTTGACTTAATTTTTTTTATACTACCAAACACTGGAAAACACAAAAAAAAAAATCTTTACAGAAAGTTTTCCATCAAAACAAACAGAGTGTTATCTTTAAAACCGGTCATTTTTTTCTCTATGTTTAGGAAATTAGTATATATACCTCTAATTTGTTACTTTTTCAATTAAATCCAATGAAATAACAATGATTACAAGTGCAATCTAAAAAAAAAAGCAGTGCAATCTTCAACTTTTTTTCTTTCTTGTGGTGTACAACTAGTAATTTATTTAAAAATTTTCGTTAGATTTAACTAGAGGTGTGCAGCGAACCCGCCAACCCACCAAAATCGACCCGACCCAACCCATTGGATTGGGTCGGTTTTTAGGGGTTGGTGGGTTGGGTTGGGTCATGAATTTTTTTTCCCAATGGGTTGGGTTAGGTTTGGGTTATGAGATTTATAAATCCGCCTAACCCGATCCGACCCATCTATATTTAATATATTTTTAAATTTAAAAATATATATTAAAAATATAAATTATATAATTTTGTTATTTACTTTTTGCTCCTCTTCCTAAATAAAACCCAAACTCTAAGTTTTTCTCATATAATTTGTGTTTGTTTGGCATTATGTTCATGATTAATTTGTTATAAATTTGCTCTTACTTGTAGTGGTGTTCTTCTAATGCTAAATTTAATAATAATAATAGTAGTAACTAAAAAAAAAGACAACAATGTAAAACTGACCCTCTAACTTTCAATTTTTTTCATTCCAGTCCTCTAACTTTCAGTTTTGTCATTTTAGACCTCTAACTTTCAATTATTGTTAATTTGGTACTCCGTTAAATCTCAGTTATGTCCTGTCGTTAATTGTCGTTTTGGCTCTTTAAAAAAAAATGGAAATTAAAAGAATTTTTTTATAAAAAAAAAAAAAAAAAAAACATTTACTTGGTCAAAACCGAGAATCATTCCATACCTAAATCCCAAACTTAGAGAATTTGGGGAAATGATTACACTGGGACTCACTTTCTTCTTCCCAATCAAAACTATTTTTTCTTCTTCTTTATTGTTTCAAAACACTTATCTAATCGATCTGAACACCACCGAGGAGGACGAAACGACATTGTCGGGCTCGTCTTCAACATCTTCATCGTTGTTCTCTGTAGTCGAGTTGAATAGCAATGGTGGGTCGAGTTCAAATTTGGTGGTGGGTGCATCAGCATCAGCATCAGCTTCGGCTTCATCTTCGTCTTCGGTGTGTTTGGAGCTTCGGCACGGGTGTGCAGGCCCATTGATATCTCTGCCGAAGAAAGGTAGCGTGGTGGTGTACTTCCCTCAGGGTCAGTTGGAACAGCTTTCAGAACATCACAATGTGACCATCCTCACCTTCATCAGAACTCCATCACCGATTCAATCTCTCAAACTGATTCATATCAGTTTTTTTTTTTAATATCAGTATTTTTAATTTTCTTTTAATTCCGAAATTTATTTTAAAAAAAAAAGCCAAAACGACATCGTTTTGACTTCAATTAACGATAGGACATAACTGAGGTTTAACGGAATACCAAATTGACAACAATTGAAAGTTAGAGGACTAAAATGACAAAATTGAAAGGTAGAGGACTGAAATGAAAAAGATTGAAAGTTAGAGGGTCAGTTTTGCATTTTTGCCTAAAAAAATTGTCCAAGCCATGGGTTGAACCTAAACCAACCCGATCCACGTGGGTTAGGTTAGGTTGGGTTGAACCCCTATGATGGGTTAGGTTGAGTTAGATTTTTTTTTTAATCCACTATGGTGGATTGAGTTGAAAAAACTTCACAACCTAGCCCATGCACACCCCTAAATTTAACTGAGAAAGTAACAAATTGAGGGTATTTTTCAAGGGTGTGCATGGGTTATGTTGAGGGGATTTTTTAACCTAACCCACCTTGGTGGGTTAAAGAAAATCTAACCCAACCCAACCTATCATCATTTGCTCATTTCCTAAACATGGAGGAGGAAATTTGTTAATTTCAAAGATAACGGGAGGAAATTGTAAACTACCCCAAACATAAAAAGGGAAAAATGTTTTTTTCCCATTTTTTTAAGGTAGTTATCTATTTATATTTGAGTTATCATTTATTTGTCCAAATGTTGAAATTTTTGACATTGAACCTCCTAGATAGCTCATAGATGTGAACCTAAACAAATAGATATTGTTTTATAAAAAAAATTTGCTTTCTTGTTTTTGATATTTTTGATACAAATAGAGTTTAATTTAATTTAGGGGAAGAGAGAGAGAGAGTGATTGGGTTTTCAATTTGAACTTGTTTTTTGTCAGCTCTTTTCTTTCTTTCTGGGTGTTTTTGGGATGGCCTCTTGTCTAGGAGTAGGGACTCGGCATCCCCACCTTGTTGAGCCTAATGTTAAAAACCCAAAAACAACAAGTACCAGTACCAACCTTAGCTTCTCCAACAACCATCATCGCACTTTTCAACTACTTCTTAATTCCAGAAATCATTGCAGAAGGCCAACCAGAATCTATTACAATTCTGATGATAAACAACTACCACTACCGTCGCCACCACCACCACCACAACAACAACCCATCACCATTAGCATTTCATTTTATTCTGAATGTGTCAAAAAGAAGAAACAAAGAAAAAGAAGAGGGAAATCCCACAACTAATGCAAGAAATTTTCAATTCCTAGTGTGCTTGAATAATTCTTTTTTTCATGGCATTTTGTTTCCCAAGAGGAACACAAAAAATGAAATGGCAATTTAAGATTGTTCAGTCAATGGAAAGTGCAACAATGGAAACTTCCAATTTCAAGAAAATGCAATTGTGAGATGGGTGCTCGAACTACAAGAAGAGGCCTTGGACATGTATGGTATATAGGATCGACCATATTATGAATATTGTAACTCTCTTAGGCACATAGGACACTATGGACACTGATGATGATGAAAATCCTCAATAAGCTGCATTGTCCTCACACGCCCTAGTCAAAACCTTCACAACAAAGAATAAGAAAAACCCTACAGAGAGTACCATTGTGGTACCGGCCAAAGACCTTTCAAATGTTAAATTAGAGAACTTTCACAACTTTAGAGTGCCAGAGCTGGGGTAAATTATGCGAATCTTGTTTTTTGAGAGCTTGGAGCCTTTTATAGTGGTGTAGAACCAACTTCTATTTCTTGGGCAAGAAGATGTTTCCTTATAGGGAAGATCCTAATAAATGTATGTATTTTGCGGGATTCTTCCCATATAGGGTTTCCATTGACCAGGGTCAATCATAAGGTGCAAGATATTTCCATTTAGGATTCTTTGGAGTTCACTTAAGCCATGTGGGTGGCATGTGGCATTGATATCCGTCAACCTTGTGTCCGTATACCTAGCATCTGTCCATTATAGAGGATAATCTGTCCACTATGGGGACCATCCATCCGGTGCCTCAATCCGTCGTCCTGTTCCTATGCTTTGATCACCCATTATCTCAGTACCGTCGCCTATGGCAGGTTTGTTTGAATAGGTCTGTCTACCTTAGCTTTTATCCTCTTCAGACACCAATAATTTAAATGGCAAATCATTTGATCCATATAATACTAATGGATTCTTCTAATACCAAAATGCAAACTTTTGCTATATTGTACAACCAAAAGAGCGTAAGGTTAACCCACCTTAAGAACTAATTCCATGAAATGAGTTTTATGGTACCCAAAAAAAAAAAAAAAAAAAAAAAGCTAAAGATACAGCATTACAGGATGAAACTAAGTAAATACTGCAATAAAAGCTTTTACTTCAACCTAATTAACAAGATAACAGTGGGTGAGAGCTTGAAGATGAGGCTACACCACTGTCCGCACCTGACATTGTTGATGTAGAAACAGTATCCCATTGCTCGTACATTTCAATTTTGGCATATTCAATCTCTTCGTGGTTTTGTTGAACATTAGGACTTTTTTGCAATGTTTGGACTGCCTCCAATTGCATTGCAACTTCTTTCATTGTAGGTCGTTTCTTCCCTTTCATATTCAAGCACATTTTTGCAAGGTTTGCAACTGCTATGATTTCTTCTTGTTTAGCATCCTTCATAACTCGAGCATCAATAATGTCAAACAAATTATTCTTCTCCATTGAATGAATGAAATATGTGGCTAAACTTCTGCATTCTTTTGTTCTTGTAGAAGAAATCGCTTTTTCTCCGGTTAAGAGCTCAACAAGGACAACACCAAAACTATAAACATCACTCTTTTCTGTAAACTGACTTGATTGGAAATACTCAGGGTCCAAATATCCAAAAGTGCCTTGTACTGTTGTGGTTAGGTGAGTTTGATCAACATCAATTGATCTTAAAGTCCCAAAATCTGCTATTTTTGCTCTATACTTATCATCTAAGAGAATGTTTGTAGTCTTAATGTCTCGGTGGTAAATGGGTGTAGAAGCTGCTGAGTGTAAGTAGAAAAGAGCTCCTGCAACTTTTATAGCAATTTGTAAGTGCATATCCCATGTTGCTGGAAACTCCTCATTTTGGTCATAGAGATATTGGGATAGAGTTCCATTAGGAATGAATTCATAAACTAGCAAAGGAACTTCTGTCTCCAAACAACAACCAAGTAGTTTAACCACATTCCTATGGTTAATTTGTGAAAGAATGACAACTTCATTAACAAATTCTTCGAGTTTTCCTTCATCAATTACCTTGGACTTTTTTATTGCAACAATTTTCCCATCTGTCAACATACCTTTATAAACAGTGCCTTGTCCTCCTTGACCAAGAATTCTATTCACATTAAAATTATCAGTGGCCTTTTCCAAATCCTTTGAATTAAACAATTTGGTGGTTTTCTCAACAGTCACGTCACTTGAAGACAATTGTTGTTGTAATAATAAACCACCATTTTGTTTGAAGAACTTCTCCTTGCGCTTAATATTCTTCCTTTTTTTTACCACTTTGTGTGACCACCATCCACCAATAAACAGAAATAGTAGTCCAATGCCTGTGCTAATACCTGATTAACACAATGAAACGAGGAAGATTACTCCTAGTATAGCTTATAATAGTTTTGAATAAAATAGAGACAACTTCTTCGAATGCCAAAAGGCTAGACAAACAATCCCATGAAAAAAGTATGTTAACTTACATTGACAAGTAGTTATCAAAGAGAATGACACACTAAAAGTGGGTCATAGGTGGAGGATAAAAGATAATAGAAAATAAGTTTAACAAAAAAAAAAATGATAATAGAAAAAAAAACAAGCATTAAGTTCTAATGGGTCCAATATACCTCAAGAGCAAAGACCAATCGAAAGCTTATAATAGTTTTGAATAAAATAGGGACAACTTCTTTGAACGCCAAAAGACTGGACAAATTATTTTTTGACCATCGCGCACCCTTGGTGCAGTGGTCACTCCACAAGTATAAGTGCTTGTGGGGTGTGGGAGGTAAGGGTCGGGATTCAAGTCTCCAGGAGGGAGCTTCACACACATATAAATTTAAATTAGGTTAAAGTAGAAATTCTATCTTGTAAATTAAAAAAAAAAAATTAAAAAAAAACTATTATGTGACAAAAGTATTTAACTTACATTGACAAATAGCAATTTAAGATAATAATAATCTAAAATTCTTGGAAAATTTGTTGAACATTCACATAAATTCTTTTGAGTTTGCTTGTGGGTCATCTTCTTCTTCTTCTTTTTTTTTTTTTTTTTTTTTTTTTTTTTTAGGAGTAAATTAAAACAACTTGTGGGTCATCTTCATAATTCCATCTGTTAGTAACCAATTGGTTCGTGGACGGAATAAATAGAAAATGTTTAAAAATTGACTTGATTCAAGGGAGTCACCCCCTAAAGAAGTATTAAAGACAAAAAGATTAAGAGACAAAAGGGAAACAATAAGCAACAATTGGGTTATTCTTCATTCAAATATTATCCATATGCCTTTACCATTTAGAGTTCCATACTCACCTTCCTACTTCAGGTAGATATTTTTTCAATTATTGTATATCTCAGTGGGTAAAAGAACATACCTATTATGATAATTTTGTTGCGAGACTTGTGATCAGAAACTGAAACTGTATCACAATAGTATCCCCCAGGAACATTTACACAGTCATATCGTAGATCGTAAAAACTACATAATTCGAGATCTACGCATTCGTCAATATCTGACATAGTGGCATGTAATAACAAACACAACATTAGAACAGATGTTCAAAAATATCAACAATAAAACACAACAATGCAATATTGACATTAATTCAAAAAGTCATTTTTGCTGTATAATACTACTAGCCAATAGTCACTAAACAGTCTAACGTCTAAAAAATATTCAACAAAATATGGGTTTTTTTTTTCTTTTTCTTTTTATGTTATTATTTTTATAAATATGAAATTTATTAATTATTAGCAAATATTTATTATGATTGTATTAATATATACAATTATTTATTCTCTCATCTATCTATCTATCTATCTATCTATATCTATATATATATATATATATATATATATATAGATAGATATATAAGTTCGATCCTCAAACTGGAGGATGCATGCAATGATGACACATGTCTCTTTCTCAAAGCACACAACAATGACACATGTCATTTCTTCTAAATTAATTTTTTTTTCTTAAAGTTTGATCCTCAAACTAGAGGATGCATGCAAAGATGCATGACACGTGTCTCTTTCTCAAAGCATACAACAATGACACATGTCATTTCTTCTAAATTAATTTTTTTTAAATGAAATAAATTTATTTTTTTGGTTATGACTTATGACTTTTAAGAAACTTTAATTCATATTTGTTGTGGTCATTTATGTCATTTTTAAAAGATTTATGTCTTATTTTTCATTTTTTTTGTAATAACGTAAAATGACTGCTACTATTCCTCTTTAAAATTGACTTTTGCACTACCCTTTGATTTGAATTATTGTCATTTAGGATTATTTAAAGTTTTTTTATGCCCTTTTTTTTCTTTTAAAAGAATCTGTTAAGGTTTTAAGGTTTTTTTAAGGCATTTTTTCCATAATTATGGCACCTACAAAAAAAACCAAGAATATCCCAAAATTTACTTTTCACTTAAAAACTACCAAAAAATGGTAACTTGGCATTATAAATTTATAGTAAAAGAAACAATTGAAAAGAGTAGTAAAAAAATAGGATTATTTAAAGTTTTGTTATGCCCTTTTTTTCTTTAAAAAGTATCCGTTAAGGTTTTTTTTTTTTAAGGCATTTTTTTCCACAATTATGGCACCTACAAAAAAACCAAGAATATCCCAAAATTTAATTTTAAAATAAAAACTATTAAAAAAAGTTACTCGGCATTATAAATTTACAAAGAACAATTGAAATGAGTAGTAAAAAAATAATAATAATTGAAATGATAAAAACCAAGAATATCCCAAAATTTACTTTTAAAATAAAAACTACCAAAAAATAGTTACTCGGCATCTATATATTTATTATACAAAGAATAATTGAAAAGAGTAGTAAAAAAATAATAATAATAATTGAATGCAAATTGGACTCCTCAAATCTATCATATGTTATGAAATTATTACTACATTAAAATTAATTTTCTTTGTTTGCTCTTAAATGTGCACTAACCCACTAACTAATCCTTAAATTACCCCAATCATTATTCTATCCATTTTTCAGTTACAATGGTTTATATCTTAACATTTAACATATGAGAGACTCCAACGGATATAAGACTTAGGACCCATCTAAACATGTTTCTCCCAAATAATAAAAATAAAAAATAAAACCCATATGGACATAAATGACATTATTAAATTTCTGTGAGTTGCTAATATAACTGGAGCATCTCCCAGGTATAAATAGAGAATCTTCTTATGTTGATAGAACACAAAGGTGGAGAAGAACAAAACTACACAAAAAATATTATTTACTAAGAATTTATATCAATCTTCCCAAGGTAAAAATATTACAATTTTTTTTTTATTTCTTATTTTAAACTAAATTTCATTTGCTATTAAGAAGATTGTTAATCTTCAAGGTAATCGATTATTTGATTTTTGAATTATTGATGCAATTTTACAGATCCAAAGTGCATGTTCATCGTTTGAAGATAGATTCACCCAGCTCAGCTATATGGTCTTATTATAGTATTCCAAGACAAGCACTCCCTTTTGTTTTATATTTCTGATTTACAGGTACAACTATTTCAATTATCTTTTTTATTATTCTTAACTAAATTTCATTTGCTATTAAGAAGTTTGTTAAACTTCTTAAGGTAATTAATTCTATTATTTTTGAATTATTTATGCAATTTTACAGATCAAAAGTGCATGTCCATCGTTTGATGAAGATTAATTCACACAGCTATATGGTTTTATTATCTTGTACCAAGATAAGCACTCCTTTTTGTTTTATATTTCTGATTTACAAATAAGTGTCAATATCTTTGTTACATAACTAAGGCAATTTTTTTTTTAATCTAAACTACAATATTTATTTATTTTTATTTTTATTTACTTTGATCACTGTTAATCTACTTGCAAAGTGTAGATAGAACACCAAGATAATAAAAAAAAAAATTAAAAAAAAAAAACGCTAAGGCTAACATAAACAAAGAAAAATCGTCAACAACGTAAATTCAAACAATAATGGCCATTAAGAGATAGAAAATGGGAACAAATGATTTTAGAATATAATTAATTTCAGTGAAGTATATTATCAATAGTACCACTGAAGCATCAACAAAAGACTAGATCCAAAATTATCTTTTCCACAAAAAAATATTTCTTAGATTCATATATATTACTCACACAACTTGCTGATTAAGAAAGACAAAAATAAAATAAACAAACAAATAAATGACAAATTTACAATTTACAACAAACAATTATTTTCACAAAACCCAGTTAGACTATATATCTAATTAGAATCTTCTTCGTTGTTCAATCACAAGCTTTGAAAAATAGGGGAAAATAGGTAAAAGAAAAAAAGAAGAAGGAAGCACACAATAATAATCAATTTTTTTCCTTTGTAAAAAAATCTATTATTATTATTATTATTATTGAAGATGCTTGATAAACCTAAAAAAAAGGAAGAGAAGTAGAAGAAATAAATATACTTTGTCAAACTCCTTTTTTCCACCTAAGATTATCAAACTTAATTTTTGACAAATGATGTACCAAAATAAAATTTTTTTTGAACACAATATTTGTCACACGTCCTAGTTATGACACAAAAATATATCTACAGATTTTGTCTTACCCAAAATGAAATTTTGTAACAACATCAAAATTAGTTAATTTAATCATTTTTATTGGTCTATGAAAATGAAACACACATTTAATTTATTTATTAATAAATAGAATCAATAGAGTGCGAGAAGTTTACCTTGACATCCATCAACAAGATAGGGATTTCCTTCAAAGCCGGAGTCGCAAGTACATGTAAAAGTCGTACTCATATTACCCAATAACGAAGAACCATTTGCAAACTGACAGGTTGAGTGAGATGAATTAGTTTCCTTTACAAGAGAAGATAAGGATTCATTTATTTCCCAATTTAATACCACAGGAACTTGAGACATTTTTCGGACTTCAAAGTGGTTTGTTAAATTTCCCTCGAACCACTTCTGATCTACTAAGGAGCCATAATTGCAATCTTTGGCCCCTGAAAAATTTCCGGACTTTCCCAGTACATTTGAGGTAAACACATCGAGATCTGAAGGGATTGTGCTTTTGCAACAGTCGATGCCATTGCAACTGCTGCCGTTTGTCTGTATGGTGTCTTTCTCACAAACGGACATGCACCCACCAATTAAGCCAACTCTGGATCGAAGCCAAGCCCAGTTGCCACAACCCATGGCAATGAATATGTTTCTCGATTTTGAGAAAAAAAAGGGACTTGATTCTAAGGTCACATTTGCTTCGCTCCAAGTCGCATTCTTAGTCCCATTCTTAGGACACCACGATGTCATAGGATAGTTGACGCGAAGTGTGCCCTTTAATGAAATGTCCAGCACCTCCAGATCTAATCTTCTCAAGAAAGGCTTGGGAGAGCCAAGAGTGTGGTTGCAACCTATCGCAAACCAATCGTCAATGTAGCAACCAGGTTCGATTCCAAAAGGGTATGGAATTGTAAGGTTCCCACAAACTGCTGCTGCTCCACTACATGAACTGTTTCCCAAACCCACTGCTTTCGTACATACATTCATTGACCACAATAAAAACGCCATTCTCAACGGCATACCCATATCTCTCTCCCTCGTACCCATATCTCTCTCTCTCTCTCTCTCTCTCTCTGATGATGATGATGAGTCTCACTGTGAAACCGAAAGGCCAAGCCCTGACTTCTTATGATAAGCCAAAAAAAAAAAAAATTCTAGATATTTCTATGAAAACTGCATCGAGGAACAAAACATCAAAGTTAGCAAAAGTCTAGCAGCCAATACAAACAAGTGTGCATTTAATTTAGAAATTGATCACATGGCCTACAACTGTTTGACTTTCTTTTTTTTTTTTTGACCAAAATGGCCCATTAGCATTAATTTTTGAAATATTTAGCAACAGAGCACTGTTTCGGAAATAATTAGGGAAATACCACTTTTTCTGGTACTCGAGCATGGTGAGCTCGAGTACCATCTTTTCATTGGTCAAACATCTTCTCAAAAAAAAAAAAAACGCCGCTATAGGGCCCGAAAACGTCATTATAGGGCTTAAAAAACGCCACTACAGGGCCCCTTGAACCTGTTATGGGGACTTATAAAAAAATTTTGCAGGAAAACGCCGCTATAGGGCCCAAAAACGTCACTATAGGGATTAAAAACGCCACTATAGGGCCCCTTGAACCTGTTATGGGACTTATAAAAAAAATTTGCAGGAAAACGCCGCTATAGGGCCCAAAAACGTCACTATAGGGCTTAAAAACGCCACTATAGGGCCCCTTGAACATGTTATGGGACTTATAAAAAATTTTGCAGGAAAACGCCGCTATAGGGCCCGAAAACGTCACTATAGGGCTTAAAAACCTGGTATGGGGGCTTAAAAACGCCGCTATAGGGCCCGAAAACGTCACTATAGGGCTTAAAAACGCCACTATAGGGCTCCTTGAATATGGGGCGATGGTGGATTAAAAAAACATGGTACTCGAGCTCACCAAGCTCGAGTACCAGAAAAAGTAGTATTTCCCTAATTATTTCCGAAACAGTGCTCTGTTGCTAAATATTTCAAAAATTAATGCTAATGGGCCATTTTGGCCTTTTTTTTTGGTTAGAACTGTTTGACTTTCTCTACTATACATGTTGTGGTTAAGGGTGTCCGCATGTAACGGCCCAAGTAAAAAAAAAAAAAAAAAGGTTTAGTTAGATATTTTTGGGACCACACGTGCTCCACCTACCCATTCACTACCCAACACTCATCTCACACTATCTTTCTTTTTCTTTTTCTTTTTCTTTATCTTTATCTTTTTCTTTTTTGGTTAAAAGGATGATATACATTAGTTAACTAGTCATAAAAGGCAAAGTAATAGCTGAAAGCCTTAATGAGTTCAAACCAAAATCTAAGATAATACATAATTCTTCCGTAATAGGAGAGTAAAACAACAAAATTCCCTATAAGGGTGCAGCCTCCTTTGGCGAGATGGTTCGCGCACCTATTCGCCTCCCGAAAAACATGGTTGATCCTGACTTGGGGAAATTGACGAAGGAGGTATCTGCAGTCATTGAGCAGAGAGGAATATGAGTTATTAGAGGATTTGGTAGATTGCATCAGATCAACAACAAATTTGGCATCCAACTCCACAAGGAGCTAAGAGATGCCGAGCTGGGTCACTAGTAGCAAGCCATCCTTCAGCGCCCAAAACTCTACTATGATACTAGAAGCTATCCTGATGTGCCTCATATATCCCTTAACCCACTTTCCATGATGATCACGTATTAGGCCTCCCCCACCCACCTTGCCAGGGTTCCCAAAAGAAGCTCCATCTGAATTCAGCTTGAACCATCCAAGGGGTAGCTTGTTCCAACACACTGGCATGGCAACTTGGCGTTTAATTTTCTGCCCTTTGCTCACACAATAAAAGTACTCTCTAGCAACTTGGATACATGAATAATGAAGCTTCGGATTGATCAAGGAGTTCTCAAAAAAAAATTCTATTCCTATGTTTCCACAATAACCAAATAGCAAAGGGAAATTGTGAGTACCAAGGAAAGCCATTGGCTTGAATTTGGTTGCTGCACAAACAGTTCATCTTTAGCCAATCCAGGAGGTCAAGGTTGAGGAAATCTACCAAGGATTGAGGCGCTCCCATGCTCATCCAAAACTTCCTCGCTACAGGACAGTCCCTGAGAACATGAATGATTGAATTTTCCTATGTACGGCATAAGGGGTAACTTGCAATGCAATTAATTCCCTTGGCCTTAATGACTTGTCATACCGGAATGCTACCATGGTTGCACAGCTAAAGAAAATGCTTAACTTTTGGCAAAGTGTCCAGGCCCCAAATCCAGCAACCCATGAAGGGAGGGGATTAGCATGCTCAAATATTTCCAAGTAATATGCCGATGCCATGGTAAATTCCCCATCATGGGAGAATCTCCACATCAAAGTGTCTTCTCTTTCACCCAAAGCTTGAATGGGTATGGCTTAGATCCTGTCAACAACCACTCCAGGGAGATCGAATGAAATTTTTTCCCAGTTCCAATTCCCATTTTGATGGATTTCAGCAATAGTCTGAGCTTCCTCCTATTGGGTAAGTGGGCCTTCAATAAGCTCTCTAACCGTATTGCCATTCACCCAATTACTCTCCCAGAAATTCAGTTTCAACTTGTTGCCCACATTCCAGCAAATTCCTTGTTTGAAAATTGGAAATCCCACTTTAATCGTAGCCCAATTAGAGGAGCATGGAAGCTTATCAGGGTTTAAGGACTTCCCACGATGATGAGAACAATATTTGTTCAAGAGAACTTTTCCCAAAGTGAATCTTTTTCTTGATAAAGTCTCCAATTGAATTTAGTAAGCAGAGCAATATTTTTGGCCCTTGTTGCCTGTATACCAAGACCCCCCCCCCCCCTCTCTTCCTTAGGCCTGATAATCACTCCATCCCACAAGGTGAAGTTTTTTCTTTTCCATAGAGGAGCCCCAAAGGAAGTCTCTGTTTATTTTATAGAGTTTTTCACACAAATGGTTCGGTAGTGCTACCCCTTGCATGACATGGTTTGGAATTGCTGCCATAACAGATTTAATAAGCACAGTTCTTCCTACGAAAGAAAGTAATTTGGCCTTCCACCCAAAGAACTTTGGGATCACTCTCTCCACTATAAAATTGTACCTATTTCGCGCTGCCCCTTTGTGGTTTAGGGGGAAGCCCAAGTATTTCCCCAAACTCAAGGTTTCAGAGATGTCCAGCAAATTACAAATATCCTCTCTAACGTTTGTAGGGACATTAGGCGAGAAATAAATACGATACTCTTCTACGCTGACCACTTACCTAGACTCTTTACAGAATTTGCTTAAAACTTCCTTGATGGATTCAGCTCCTATCTTGCTGGCTTTGGTAAAGAGCATGAGGTCATCCGCAAAGAACAAATGTGAGATTCCCAAATTATGTTTGGAAGCTTTCAGAGGGTCCATTCTTTCTTCCTACAACTTTCATTGATGAGAAATCCAAGGTACTCCATACAGAGTAAGAACAAATATGGAGAGAGGGGGTCTCCTTGTCGTATTCCTCTTGTGGGCTTAAAGGAGTTGAGTTTGCCACCATCACCATTGAAGAGGATAGAAGTTGTTGTTGACGAAACACAACTCATAATCAGCTTGATCATCACATCAAGAATTCGAAAAGTTATAAGGACATTGCAGATGAAGGACCATTCAAGGCGATCATAAGCCTTTGCAAGATCAACTTTGATGACCATAAAGCCCACTTTGCCCTTCTTCTTGTCTAGAGTATGGATAAGCTCTTGTGCTATGACAACGTTGTCTAAACCTCTCCTTCTTGGCATAAAGACAGTCTAATTGGGGGAGACTAATTTATCCAAAAAAGGTCTAAGGTGACCCACAATTATTTTTGTTACCACTTTGTAGATGGAATTACATAGACTAATAGGTCAAAAGTTATTAAGGCTTTTCGGGTTTGGGCATTTCAGGTCTCATTTAGGATCCTAGTACCTCCCTTGATTCAAAAATATTTGAGACTTCCTTGCAAATAGAATTCTTGACATCAGTCCAAAAATATTGAAAAAAGCCTACGTGGAGACCATCAAGCCCAGGATGTTAGGACATATGTGATTCACTTGCTAGGAACATATGTCATTATTTTATGTAATTGGCTAATCCTTTGACAAAACGCACTTTACTTGTATTTGGGTAGATCTAAGATGTGTTTAATACTTCAAAAAACTTTGTTTCAAGATCAAGTGTTGAAGCCATGCAAGTCTGTCCAAGATTCAAGTTTGAAAAGTGTCTGTCATTAAAGCTCGACAATTAGCTCGACAGCTAGCCATCTATCGAGCTTGAAGAGCTGTTCCAGCCCCGTGGCTCGACAGCAACTCGACAAATAGCCATCTGTTCAAGGTTTATGAAAAATAGAGTTTTAGTTCTGTTTTGACTGCAATCCGTGATTATGTGTTTGTGCTTTCTTTTCTCACAACCCTAGACATATAAAAGGATTATTTTAAGGGCCGTCAAAGTGGGAACAAGTTGCACAAGTGTTGAGCAAAAGTTTGTTCAAGCAAATTGTGACCGTAGACAGAGTTTGCCCTAGTTCATCATTCTTGTAAAGAAGTTGCTGCGTTTGTGCACCATAGGGTTTTGTGGCCAAGCATTTTCTTGATCTTCATCGTCTGGATGAACTGAAGAACTTTGCAGCCAACAACCTTCTCTAGTTGGTGATTGAAGTCGCATACTAGGATCTGCGCAATTGGCCTATCAGTCACGTACTAGGAGCCGTGCATTACAAGGAGAGATTGTCACTACAGAACAAGTCCAATTGGGGATTGAGGTAAGGGTACAACTGTAGGTTGGTATAAGGTACTAGGATTCTTTTACTTGTAACCGCTTGTTGTGATAATAGTGGATTCTTGGGAGTCCACCTTAAAATCACCCGGTGAGGTTTTTGCAATGTTGGTTTTCCCCATTCGTAAACAAATCACCGTGTCAATTTATTTTCCGCTGCATACTTAGTTTAATTGGTGATTTGTTTGTGATACCACGCACTTTGCATGTTAATTTGATTAATTAATAAACTTGGCTAATTAATCAATTAATTCATCACAAGGGGTCAATACGTTTTTGGCCTATCATGGGAGCTTTAAAGGGTTTCAACGGCCCAAGGCCCTGCCTAATTTCTTCTTCCAGGATAGGGGCACCAAAATGGACCTCTCTTCTTTAGTAAGGAAGTAGCAACTAAAAGAATATACTTCTGATTCACATGTGGAAGCTAAAAGACCAGTTTGGAAAATCTTCTTAAAACCTGAGAGAATGAAATCCTTAACCCCTTCTTCATTAGTTATCCACTCCCCAACAGAATTTTTTAGGCTTCGAATCTTGTTCCTATGCCTTCTGACCAAAGTAGAGACATGAAAAAAAAGAAGTATTACAGTCTCCATATGTAGCCCAATCTAGATGTGACTTTAAGGCCCAATATTCCTCCTCTTGCTGCATAATTAAGTTGTATTCTTCAATGAGATTCCTTTCCAATTGGATATGAAATTGATTGGGCCCATTGGACAGGGATTTTTGGGCCCCATTTAGTCTAGCTAAAACCCTTTTCTTCCGAGAAAAATATTCCCAAAGACAGATCTATTCCATTGCTTTGCTCTATCAACAAAATTCCTTATAGCCAAGTGGAGGTTAGGGTCAGACTCCCAAGCCTTTCTAACTACATCAGGGAAATCTGAATGGTGAATCCACATGGCGTGAAATCTAAAGGGCTTCTCAATTGTAGTAGGTGGGGGTCGAGATAATTCCAGGAGGACTGGGCAATGATCTGAAAACACCCTAGGCAAGTGGGTCACCATGGCTTCAGGGAAAAGAACTCTCCAAGTAGGGTTTGCAAAGCATCTGTTAATGCACTCTAGAATAAGATCAGTTACTTGTCTAAGGTTTGACCATGTGTATTTGGGCCCAGAAAAACCAAGGTCTAGAAAATTACAATCATCCAAGTAGGCTTTAAACTCTAAGGCTCTATTGAGATTCATCTGCCTACCCCTAAGTTTATCATTTCCACAAAGTATTTCATTAAAGTCTCCTAATAGTAACCAAGGAAGGTTATGCAAAAGGGCTACTTGAGACAGATTAGACTACAAAATTTTCCTTTCAACTAAACAGGGACTAGTATAAACAGAAGAAATAAGCCAAGTAAGGTCAAAATTGCATACCTTAATGGTGGTATGGATCTCTTTCTTTGTGGCTGCCAACATAAACACTTCCACCTCCTCTCTTTTTCCAAAGTAGCCAAAGCCCCCCCGTATACCTAATGGTTTCAGTAGTGAAGAAGCCATTGAAAGGGAGGCCCTCAATAATCTTGGCAGCCTTATCACCACCCACTCTAATCTCAGTGATAATCATGATAGAGGGAAAATGGTTCACAACCATTTCAAACACTCTTCTCTTGGAGTCCCCATTCAAGGCAACCCTACAATTCCACAAAAGGATATTCATTTGGGAATAGTTGGTAGTTGGTATTTCCACTAGATTAGTCTCCATCTTGGCTAATGTAATCATGCTCCATTCTAGCCTCTTCAACAGGTCCTTGGATGCCACCCAGTCTGGCTTCCATACCATCATGTAGTTTAGAATTCCCTGAATTTCTTCTTTACAGCATAGGAGTAGGTCGCATCTCTTGGCTGGGTTGAGAATTTGGAACAGCTTCATCATAGGCACATTCCCCAGATGCATTGACACCGAACCCCTGAAATCGATCACTTTCCTCTCTTGGACTAACCAACCCAATTCGGCCGCCTTAGTTTGTTCAACTCCTGAGCTTCCTTTTCTGAGATCAACAGAGTGTCTATGAGAAATTTCCACCAACGATTTGGTGTCCTTCCCTAATCTGGGTGATCCAAAGGAAGGTTCCTTATTATTACATTGGTCAGAGTGATTAGAAAGATGTGCTTCCAGGCTACAGCTAGATCCTCTTCGAACCAACCCATTATGTCTATTGGGGCTGCTCGTATCTGTGCAATCACTTCTTCTAGAATGGCTAAAGCCTTGTTCCTATGCCAAATTACCCATCCCACCATGGGAAGTGGAGGGAAGGAAGGGGAGGGGGGGGGGGGATGAGCCATAATTAGAACGTGAACTAGAAGCAAATACAGGAGACTTGTGGCTAAATTCAGGTTTGGGGTTGGGACGCTTCAAAGCTTTGGAGCTTTTAGAACTTGGGATTTTATTTTCTTGGACTGGCCTCGTTAATTTCACTTTCTTATTCCCATGCTCAATCGTTTGGGTTGAGTGGTTGCCCAGATCATTGCTCAAAATATTTTGACTGACAATCTGATTGTCCATTCAGCCTTCTCCATTCCTAGTTTGCGTGTGAGCTTCTCCAACTTGACATGATGAGATGGTTTCATCAAAGGCCTCAACAGCTCTAAGAGAGGGACCAGCTTTAAATTGAAAATTCAAATCAAGGTTAAAAGGTTTCAGGGTGTTCGAATTCCCCTGTTTACCCTTAGTTTCCTTGGGGGTGGAAATTGGTTGCTAATAGGGCAATTTGGTCCCACAATTTCGTCCAGTTCTAACTGGATTTTTCTTTTTAGTAACTAGCATCCATTCTCCAAAGTTGGGTTCAGACTGATCAGTTTGTTGCATCATTTGTCTCTCTGAAGGTTCTTCATTCGTTGCCTTCTCAACTAGTCTCACATGATAGCAGCAATTCTCTTGCTTGTGCCCAAGCCTCCCACAACAGAAGCACATTGACGAAATGCCCTCGTACATAACCTTTTGCGTTAGACATCCCACTCTGACCGTATTAATCAGCGACTTGGTAAGATCAACCTGAATACAAAGACGTGCATAGCTTGCCCTTAAACCAAAAGCAGTGTATGAGTCAATTCTCAATACAGGCCCAATGGCTGAACCAATTTCTCGGAGTACTGAGGAATCATAAAATTCTGTTGGAAGCTCTAAAAACCTGATCCAAACAGCCACAGAAGAAATGGTAGCTTCAGAGGCTTTAAAATACGGTTCCCCTGGTTTAATCGCAAGAAAATGTTCCCTGATAAACCAAAGGCCTTTGCGTAGCACTTTGTCGTAGTCTGTATCACCATTAAACTTGATGAAAAAAAAAAAAAAAAACTCTTCCTAAAGTCACAAAATCCATTTTTGCCATTGGCTTCCACAAGGTATTGATTTTGAAACTGAGGTAATTGTACCACATAGTTTTTCCATACACTTTCACTATCAAGGCCTTAGTCCAGGGAGCTCTTATTCGAAACTTAGTCTCCTTAGAGAATTTAACATCCACCATTCCCTTAACGAGCTCATCAAGCTCTGTGTCTGACTCCACCTCTAAATCTTCCACCCTATCAAACCAAAATGCTTGGGCATATGCACCAGGAATATCTCCCAGTTGACTATCCTTATAGCTTACTTGTGAACGAGGTGGCATAAAAGATTTTTCTTTAAGATTATCTTTGAATTTCTTCACACTCCTCTCTAGCTTCGCTTCTTCCTCACTCAAGCTTTGGTTGGCTTGCTAAAACTTAGGTTCCATTTCTTTCTTTGTTGATTTTTTTTTAACTGGTTTATGACAAGTAGTATCTCACTCTATCACTTCATCACTTGGCCGACCATCCCTTTCTTCTTATTTTCTTTTCCTTTTTTTCATTTTCTCTCATTCCTCCTTCTCACTCTCTCATCCTCTCTCACCGGTACCTCCATACCACCACTTCCACTATCATTTTTCTAGCAAGATCACGGGAAAACCCTTAAGAACCTATAAGCATCATCACATATTTTTTTTTTTTTGAGGTAAAAATTTCTAATCTTTTGGTGGGTTTTACACTTTTGCTTGAGGTTATTTTTATTTAATTTTTAATAATAATACTCATGTGATTTGTGAGCATTGGAAGTGATATTTATGTGTTTATAAGTATGAGTTTTGTATTGGTGTAATTATTTGATGAGTGAGTTTCTGGTTTGTGCTAATGGTGGCTATGTAAGGTTTATTTGTGGTGGAAATTTAGGGGTTTTGAGTTATAACATGTGATGGTTGGTAAATCTAATTTTTTTCATAGCTATTGGGTTTAGTTGGAGTTAGTTGAAGTTCTAATTTTCTTGTCATGGAGGATTTTTTTTTTTTTTTGAGAGGAAAATAATTTCATTAAACCAGAAAAGGGCTACAACAGAGAGCCACCAGCATGAGGCTCTAAATCAAATTCAATCAAATGAAAAACAAAAGGTGGGGTAACACCTTTCCATACATGAGAACAAAGATTAGACTTGGCAAATTGAGCAAGCTTGTGAGCAACCATGTTGTAGTCCCTTTTCAAGTAGGAAAAAGAGCAGCAAGAGAACAAAGCTTTGGACTGCAGAATGCCTTCCACTAAATGACCAGCTTCACCTTCAAAGTTACCATGAACGTTGCCCCCAGTGAACCTTAGAACGTTGCCCCCAAGAATTTTGTATTTCTGTCTTGGAGGATATTTTGATTTTGCTTTCATTGGTCTCTTGATGATGTTGTGTAAATCTTATGGAAGCTAGTCATAATGTTATATTTGATATTTGTAAAGTTGTGATTTACAACTATGTATTTAGTTGGCTTTTATTCCATGCCAAATTTGATTATAATTTTATTCAATCTTTTGTACCCTGTATTTATTGTGAGATTTGATTATAAGGGTTGTGTGATAGAGAAAGAGTGTGAAGACTCAAGCTATTAAAGACTGAAGAGGTTTTTGTGGGTATCTCGCGACTTAGCATCCCGCGAAGTAATGCATGTGTCCTACACATGACTGGAATGCAAAGAGTCAGTATAAATGGAGACAGCTGTGTCTTGCGAGTATCTCGCGGGTAAGGCCTTCCCGAGAGACACCCGCGAGACATTCTATTTTGCTAGACTGTACTATCTGATACACACTTTCTGTACCCACACTATATATACCCACATTACCCACAAATGTTAGGGAGTGCTTCTAAGAGAAAACCCTAGCCTCAAACCTTGAGAGTTAGAGATTATCATACCCATATATCTCTACACATATGCTTGTGGATTTCCTCAACTCCTACCTCTTCATTTCCATACCATTGAGAGGTTGATAGGCCAAACACTTACCACACCCTTTCAGAGTGTCAAGTGAGGATTTGGTGCTGCTGAGAAGTATTGGAAGAAGCCAAGGATGGCAGATGCAACATAGAGCTTGTTGCGGGATCCGGAGAGTTGGACAAGACAGTTCTGAGAAGCCTTGTTGGAGTAGGAGCTTGGAGGGCTTAGGTACAGTGGGTAGATTAGGCTTGGATGGTCTCTTGCTAACCCATGTATCCCAACTGATTATCTAATGGATCGATTACTGCTTGGAGGGCGGCGGAGAGGTTTTTCGCCGAGTTCTTCGGTTTCCTCTTTGATAACACATCGGCGTGTTATCTTGTGTTTGCATCTCTCTTCTCTACTCTTTTACATTCCATTTTACTGCTGTGTTGTCTTGATTATGGATTAGAGTAGCTTGTTTGTTTATCCGCTCACATTTACACTATTCCGCACTTAGAATTAAGTTAGTGTAAAATCTATCGAGCCATAACTTTAATTTGGGGGTCTAAATAGCTCTTGTGTTTTAACACATTTTCGAGCTTTCAATTGGTATCAAAGCGAGAATACTTGATTTGGTTTCATTATAATGTGCATGAAATATATACAATAAAGTACTCACATATCTATATATTTAGCCTTACTTTTATGTTATTTTGTGACTGATTATATGACTGATTATATAATATCTTTGTGTTGTAGGTAACAAGGGCTTTACATGCAAAGTGGGGCTAGGCCAATTGAATCAAGCCAACTTACATCCAGCCAGGCATTAATTCAAGAAAAGACCAACCCAATTAAATTTAAGTCCAATTGGAGTAAGGAATCAAAGGAAATTTGCGCCAAATCCAAGTCCAATTCGGATTAGGATTCCAGACTGCACATCAGTTAGTATTTTTGGCATAACTTTCGGCTCAGATGTCCAATCGAGATGATTCAAGTTGGGCTGGAACGATAACTTAAAGGGCTACAACTTTGTAGTTTACCAAAAGTCCAAATTCTGACGTTAAATGGGCCAAAATAGTCGGTTAAGTGAAGCCTAAAAATCTGGGATTTTCTCCAAACGGGAATTCAACTTGTAATAGGATTCCTTAACCTATTTAAAGGTTCTTTAGGGCAAAATTCAGGGAGACTAGTGCTAGGGCTGAGGGGACTGAACATATAGAGGCTGCGGCTAGGATTGGTGCGTAGGAGCAGAACGTGTTCTTTTTGTCTATGGCTTTTCTCTAGCACTGTGACTATTTCTTTCTCTATTCTATTTGTTTAGTTTAATGATTAGTATTTTATTTTTATGTTTTCTTTCAATTACTATGAGTAGCTAAATTTATAATTAGGGTTGAGGATGAAACCTTGTTAAGGATTATTGGTAATATTTATGTGATTTGATTTTTCTCACAATAATTGTTCTTTAATGATTTAAATTGTTCTTGCTTCATATCAATTGACTAAGATGGGATTCTAGATATGAGTTCAATCATGTTTTTCTCATGATTTAGGATTTGTCTTAATTAATTGAATGCTTGGTTTATTAATTCTTGATTATAAAATCGGATATATCTTGTGATTTGTTTGACTATGGATACAATTTATGATTTGATTTTATACTTAAGAAGCGAAGAAGAACATGCTTTTGATTTTTAAAATAAGGGTTTAAATGATGATATTTTCCATGATAACAAGATTGATTTCTAGATTATCATGTAGTGAGTTGGGAAAAATTAATGATCATAAATATATGCTAATATGACTTACAATGCGGATTCCAAAACCTTAATTCCTTTCTCTTGATTGTTTACATCTTTTTATTACTTTATATATTTTTCTTAGTTTAACTATTTGCTTAATTTTATTAATTGCTTAGTTTATTTTATTGTAATCAACCAATTTTTATTTAAACTAGATTAGGATTAATTTGGTTAAGGTTTAATTAATTTTCCTACATTCATACAAGTCTCTGTGGGTTCGACCTCGTTCTTGTCCAACTATACTTCGGTACGGTTCGTACACTTGCGAGTATTTTAAAATTTCACAACACATTACCTAAGTGTGATCCTTGACCCCTTATGTGTTTTTCCATGGATAATGTTTTGTATGCTTCTATGGATGTTATTGATTGTAACATGCCATGTATTTGTGAAAATGCCTCTATGAGTGTTTATCCTCATGATTATGATGCCATGTTACATGAATCTTTGGGTGTTGTTGATTTTCCTAACATCAAACTCTTAAAGAAAGGAGCTAAGAAGTTTCATAAGAATTTGAGCAAGTTTCATTATGAAAAGGATGATTTGATTGCTAAGCTCAATGAATCCAACAAATTGGTTGAGAAATACAAGAATCTTGTTGAAAATTCTCTTGAAAAGCTAAAAAAAGTTTGAGTGTTTGAATATGGACTTGGATGCTAAACTTTTTTGTCTAACAAATTTGTTGATGAGCTAAAATGTAAAAATGAATCTTTTAAGATGCATGCCAAGTGTTTGATTGCTGAACCTTCTGTTAAAAATGATGATAAAATTTGTTGCAATCATGTTGTAGTACCCGATTGTGTGCCTATTGTGTGTTCTACCTCAAAAGACAAATTGATGTACATTCCTCCACACAAAAGAAACCAAAAGGTGGAGAGAAAGGCTCTTAAGCCTAAGCCTCTGTTTAGGTCCCATCCTAGGGAATTGAGTGGATCTAAATTTGTTCCTACTTGCCATCATTGTGGTGTGATCGGTCACATAAGACCCCAATGCCCCAAGTTAAAGAAAGAACAAACTCATGTTGCTAGATCCCTTCTCAAAAGGCCTAGTGGACCTAAACACATTGTTTGTCACCATTGTGGTGCCTTTAGTCATCTAAGACCTCATTGCTCTAAGTTTCAAGCTCTTAAAAGAATTAAAAGAAAAGAGAAACTTGAGCTTCGTAGAAGTTGTGCTAAAAAGGATAAACTAGATTTGAGTGATAATAGCATGTTGTTAAATAAAGTGTTTAATACTCTTAACTCCTTGTCTATGTGCATCTCCGGTTCTCATTCTCCCAACCCTCGTCTCACTTCTCATGAGACACTCATTCTGAACAATCGTTGTGTTTGGATGAGAAAGGGTTCCTATGGTTGAGTTTTTGCTCTTTTGGTCCTTGATCTAATTCTTTCAATCTTTGTTGGACCCTTCATGCATTAAATGTCATATCTTCATGCATTTTGTGCATCTTACATTTATTTGTATGCATTATTTTGTTTTTGTTTTTGTTTTTTATCTTACTTTATTGCTTTTGTTTTGTGTGAGTAAAAATCCAAAACCACATAAAAAGTGAAAAATTCAAAAAGTTTGATCGTATTTGTTTGAGCACATGTCATATGTGAGTTTGGCCTAGTACCTTCATACCAATGGTGTAGTGCATTTACGAACCTAACTTGTTCTGTATGCACATAAATCTTTGTGGGAGAAATCTTGAAATCTATGTGACTGTTGTAAATAAATCTTCAAACTTGTCATGAATGATTGATCAATAGTCTTGATGGTCTTGATACTTGCATAGACTTGGGCCTATATCTCTTCCCATTTTATTTTTAAGTTTTTGCTATAGAGCTCACCAAATGTAAATCTTCAAATGAAAAGAAATAATGAGATGCAAAAGCCTGTCGCACATACTAGTATTTGACTAGGAAAAAGGGAAAGCGACTTTTGAATTGAAATGTATAGTGCTCAAAAAGCCAAAGGCTAACTATCAATGTTGAAATATCAAAAATTTCAAGCACCGATCTCAAAAAGAGATGTATTATCCAAAAAGGATCAAATGTTATGATTTATGAAGAAGCCAAATGAAAAGTTTCTAAGTTTTGTAATCATTCTCTTGTGGGAGGTCATATATGTTCATTTCTATAATTGAGATAAACCACTTGACTTATTACTAGTTGTGTATGACTTGATTAAATTGATCATTGAAACTTCACTCTAGACTAAGGACTATTCCACATTTGATACACACACACAACACACAAGACTTATGTTCAATAACTATCTATTTCATTTGTGTGATTGTACATGTTCAAATGTGATGTGTGTGTGCTCAACCATATGTAGATCAAACCAAAAAGATTTTTGTTCTTTTTATTTGCTTTTGGAAGTGATTTGTATCACTCATGTTTTTCAAAGTTTTTCAAATTTTTTTTGTGTGAAAAACATGTTTTCTGGATGTTTTTGTGACCTATTTCATGTGTAAGTTCAACTAGGAGTTAAATTGTTTAATTCTCAAGTTTTTCAGTTTTGGACAGAGAGTTAGGTGACTGTTTCGCGAGTAAGGCTTACCAACGAGATACCAGCGAAATTTTCACGGAAAGCTAACCAGTGAGATACCAGCGAAAATTTCTAGATCAGCTTTTTAAAGGGCATTTCGTGGGACATTTGTTTTAAACGCCTCCCATCTTCTCCAAAACCCCTGTTTTAATGTTTCTACATCAAAACCCAACTAAATTCAAGTGTTTCTCATTCCATTAACATCTCTAAGGTAATCTTTAACTCTTTTCATTGATTTTGATCCTTATATTATGTTTTTGGGGGTTTTATGTTCATAGTTGGGATTTTCTCAAATGGGAGTTGGAAAACTTAATTTTTGTCAATCTTTTTGATTGGGCTTTGTTTTGAATGATAATTTGCTTTGGATATTGGCCCTTTGTGGCAAAAATAACATGTTTTTAGGCAAGATTTTCATATGTTCATGCATTGTTTAACATACATGCGTAGTGTGTGCACTCTAAGTGTTTGATAAAATGCCCAAATGGCATTTTGTTGTTATTTTGGTCTTTGATGAGTACCAAACTTTGGGGATCATCATAATTATTCATGTTCATCATGTTTTAATCATTGGTGGTGTGTTTTTTGCACTTTGCCTCGTGAGTGCTTATTCATGCATTAGTCATGCATCTCACATGCACACTAGATGCACACGAGATGCACCTTACTGCACACACTCTAACACTTGACATGTTTTGCACTTCACTCATGCTAGTTAAGTCTTTTTAGACCTTTTAGCACACATAAGATGTTCTTGTGTCTATGTCATGCCTAGGTTTATATCATGTTCCATCATCCTTAGCATGTAATGTTCTTTATGCTTTGTAGCATTTTTTTTAAGATGTTTTTTTGGCTTTCGGTTGAGTTTCATTTTCTCATTCTTCTTGCACCCCTCATGCATCTTGTCCTTGTTCATATCTTCTTTTCTTCCCTCCTTCCTCTTGATTCATTTATCAATTCGTGACAAAAAGGGAGAAAGTATACCGGAGAGTATACTGGTGTGTTTTGTCATTTTATGACTTGTGCACATTCTTAGAGGAAGTAATTCTACCTCGTGCACATTTGTAGGGGGAGAAAGTCATAGGGGAGATTCATATATCAAGGGGGAGAAGACATTCTTTTTTTAGAAAACCTTGTTTTACCTTATGCTTGTTTTCTCGGTGGTTTATGGTGCTTTGTGTTCATTGTAGTCATTCTTCAATGACTGATCCTGTTTGATCAAGTTTTTGCTTACATGCTCTAGTGTGTTTACTAACTTGATCGCATTTTACTTGCTTATATACGTACCATGTTTTCAACTTGTCATAAGCTTAATGGAAGTTTTGTTTGTGTGCAAGCGTTTCAGGTTACAAGTATATAAGTGCAAGTGCTTCACAACTTCTAGATTAGGTGTGAGTGAGTTTTGCCACTGTTCCCAAACTCATGTTTAAGTCTAGAGTCTGTTATAGGGGTTTTGTCACGGAATAGCCAAAGGGGGAGATTGTAAAGTTGTGATTTACAACTATATATTTAGTTGGATTTTATTCTGTGCCAAATTTGATTGTAATTTTATTCAATCTTTTGTTGTGATGCCTCAATTTTGAAATAGCTGGGGATATTTGGATTGCATTACATCTTTACGCTCCCATGAAGCTTCTTCTATGGAATGGTTCCTCCATAATACTTTGACCAAATGTATAGTCTTATTACGTAGCACTTGCTCTTTATGATCTAAAATCTGAATTGGAACTTCCTCATAGGACAAGTTCTCTTTGACTTGAAGGGGCTCATAACTCAGAATATGAGAAGGATCAGGGACATACCTTCTCAACATGGATACATGGAAAACGTTATGTAACCTTGACAGAGCTGGTGGTAAAGCAAGCCGATAAGCAACAGAACCAACTCTCTCCAAAATTTCAAAGGGCCCCACATATCTAGGGCTTAACTTACCCTTCTTGCCAAACCTCATAACTCCTTTCATAGGTGCCACTCGAATAAAAACCATGTCTCCTATTTCAAATTCCACTTCTCTTCTCCGTGGATCAGCATAACTTTTCTGTCTACTTTGAGCTGCCCGCAATCTTTCCCGAATTACATCAATCTTTTCAATGGTCCTTTGAACAATCTCAGGACCCAAGATTCTCCTCTCTCCAACCTCATCCCAACAAACTAGGGATCTACACTTTCTCCCATACAAAGCCTCATAAGGTGCCATCTTAATACTGGAGTGATAGCTATTGTTATAAGCAAACTCCACCAAAGTCAAATAGTCATTCCAACTACCCTTGAAATCCAAGGCACAAGCTCTCAACATGTCTTCTAAAGTTTGAATAGTTCTCTCAGACTGTCCATCTGTCTAAGGGTGGCAAGCAGTACTAAAATTCAACTTAGTACCCAAGGCTTTCTGTAAGCTATCCTAGAACCCTGAAGTGAATCTCGAATCTCTATCAGATACAATAGAAGCTGGCACTCCATGTAACCTCACAATCTCATTAATATAAAATTCAGCCAGTTTGTCAAGAGAGTAGTTCATTCTAATTGGAATGAAGTGGGCAGATTTAGTCAACCTATCCACTACCACCCATATAGCATCATGATTCTTAGGTGATCTTGGTAACCCACACACAAAGTCCATGGTGATATACTCCCACTTCCTCTCAGGTATAGACAGAGGTTGTAGCAACACACAATTCATAATTTAAACTCTCAGGTTCCATGTTTAGCCTTTGTGCAAGTCTATGTGAGATGAAAGAATGGGTTGAACCAGAATCAAATAACACTTGTGCATGTTGACCAGAAACAAGAAGTGTACCTGAAACCACTGATGGGGATACCTCGGCGTCCTGTTTAGTCAAAGCAAAAACTCGACCTTGAACCTTGGGTTTTTGTTGGCTCCCACTTGTATTGGTAGTTTGTTCAGCTCGCAAATTTGGACAATCCTTGATGAAGTGTCTAGTCTTGCCACATTTAAAACACGCCCCTGACTCCAAATAACATGTTCCACTATGAGCCTTTCCATATCTTGGACAAGTCTTATGTGCCTTCTTATTTGAATTAGGCACCCCTTGCTTCTTGAATGAACTTCCACTAGACCTTCCCTTAAGAAAATTACTCTGATTTGGCTTCCTCTCCTGGTCATTGGCCTTTGAGAGACGATTGCAATTTCTCTCTGCTATGAGAGCTCGATCTACTACCTCTGCATATGTTTCCAATTTGAACATGGAAACCGGTCCCTGGATTTCCTCCCTTAAACCCATTTCAAAATGCCTAGCTTTCCTTGCTTCTGTGTCAACCATGTGTGGAGCAAAGCGGGATAATTCAGCAAATTTCCGCTCATACTCATACACTGATTGAGTACCTTGTGCTATGCGAATGAATTCAGCTTCCTTTTGCACCATCAGACTATCAGGAAAGTACCTCCTATGAAAGAGCTCAACAAAATGCTGCCAAGTTATAACTTCTCTTCCATGTGTCCTCTCTGTGGACTCCCACCATTCCAATGCATCATCTTTCAGTACAAAAATAGCAAGGATAACTCGTTGCTCATCACTAACTTCCATTGCTCTAAAGAGCCTCTCTATCTCTTTAAGCTAGTTGTCAACCTCTATTGGATCCTTTGTACCCTTGAAAGCAGGAGGGTCAAGCTTTCTATATTTCTCCAAAGCACTAGTTGGATTGGTGGCTCCTACTTGATGTTGCACTATATTGGTTAAGCCCCCAATGGTTTCAATAATAGCTTGAAGATTAGTGGTTCCATTAGCATTCTGTTGACAATTCCCTGGGTTCCTCCTTGGTGGAGCCATCTCTCTCTAAGCAATACAACAAGATATCATAAGTAAAGATTTTAAATATTCCTAAGGGTCAAAACCAAACACACAGATGGTACAACAATCATTCCTACACGCTCTAAAAAATATATATATATATATATATATCACTATGAAAGATCAAATAATTCTAATCCTAAAATTTCTTATAATCACACTCTTGTTCCAAAATAATCTTTAGATTAAACCTATAAGTCTACAGAATCATAAACCTGGCTCTGATACCATATATGTAACACCCTCAACCCATACTAAGGATTTAGATGCACAACCTGTCTTAAAAATACTCAACAATAATATAATGGAATAAAGCGTAATTGGATATCCACAAATAAACTTCAAATAATCAATATCTTTCCCATGAGATCCATAAAAACAAAAAAAAAAACAAAAAACAAAAAACCTTAACAATAAAGTCTCCAAATACAATCTCAAATAGTTCCACAAATGTCAAACTCACTATCCAAAAAATATTATTGTGATACCCCAATTTGATTGATTGTGTGATATGTGTGGGTATGTGATGAGTCCCACATCGAGTATTTACTGGGTTGAACTGGGTTTTATTAACAATTGTAAGGAGCCTCAATTGTGACTAGTCCTTTTTAGGTATAACGCAGATGTGGCTAGCGCTTTTCCTTGGGTCGTTACATATGGTATCAGAGCCAGCCCGATAATCCCGTGTGGGCTCAGAGACACTACCTCACAAAGTGGGCCCTAACGGAGACGTTAGGGATTTAAGTGGGGGAGATTGTGATACCCCAATTTGATTGATTGTGTGATGTGTGTGGGTGTGTGATGAGTCCCACATCGGGTATTTACTGGGTTGAACTGGGCTTTATTAACAATTGCAAGGAGCCTCAATTGTGACTAGTCCTTTTGAGGTATAACGCAGATGTGGCTAGCGCTTTTCCTTGGGTCATTACATTTGTACCCTGTATTTATTGTGGGATTTGATTGTAAGGGTTGTGTGATAGAGAGAGACTGTGTGTGAAGACTTAAGCTATTGAAGATTGAAGAGGTTTTCGCGGGTATCTCGCAACTTAGAATCCCGCAAAGTAATGTATGTGCCCTGCACATGACTGGAATGTGAAGAGCCAGTACAAATGGTGACAGCTGTGTCTTGCGAGTATCTTGTGGGTAAGACCTTCCCGAGAGATACCCACGAGACATTCTGTTTTGCCAGACTGTACTATCTGATACACACTTTCTATACCCACACTATATATATCCACATTACCCACAAATGTTAGGGAGTGCTTCTAAGAGAAAACCCTAGCCTCAAACCTTGAGAGTTAGAGATTATCATACCCATATATCTCTACACATATGCTTGTGGATTTCCTCAACTCCTACCTCTCCATTTCCATACCATTGAGAGGTTGATAGCCCAAACACTTACCACACCCTTTCAGAGTGTCAAGTGAGGATTTGGTGCTGCTGGGAAGCATTGGAAGAAGCCAAGAATGGTAGATGCAACATGGAGCTTGTTGCGAGATCTGGAGAGTTAGACAAGACACAGTTCCGAAAAGCCTTGTTGGAGTAGGAGCTTGAAGGGCTTAGGTACAGCGGGTAGATTAGGCTTGGAGAGTCTCTTGCTAACCCATATATCCCAACTAATTGTCTAGTGAATCAATTACCGCTTGGAGGGCGGCGGAGAGGTTTTTCGCCTAGTTCTTCGGTTTTCTCTTTGATAACACATCGACATGTTATCTTGTGTTTGCATCTCTCTTCCCTACTCTTTTACATTCCATTTTATGGCTTTGGAATTATATTGCTAGTGCCCACAGATTATAATATATAGTTTCAAGGTATTCACTTTGAGAAACTTTGTGCTTCATTATTCAATCATTCTTGTCATATTATTATCATTAAAAATGAAACTTGCATTTCCCTCACCGTCATTAATTATGCTACTTACTGGGCTCTGTCTCATCCCTTTATTTTATAAACATTTCAGAGTAGGCAACAATCATTTTAAGACAACTTTTTGGTGGCTAGCAGTAGTTAGACTAACTACTGATAGAGGCTGAACTTTTGTGATGGAGACATTTAGATGATGTCCATCATAAAGTAGACTTGACTCATTCTTTCGTATATTCGTATATTATAATGGCTATGACTTTATTCCCACTGATGTGACAAGTTGATAATATGTAATTATTTATTCAGACCTCCATTCTTTTGTGGCCAATGGTCCTAGTAATTATTGCATAGAGCTCTGACTTACTTTGGGAATATATTTAATGGAATTATCATGATAATTCTTGATGTTGGTACTTGATATGATTTATTTGTATTGAATTGTCAAAAAGGAAAAAACCTACAGGTGCTTTTGAGATGTCTTTCTCATGCTTCGGACCCTTTGGGGTTTGGGGCATGACAGTGTATGTAGGTTGGATTTAGCAGGTTAGTTTTAGTTAATAAATTTATAATAATAATAAAAAATAAAAAAAAAACTTAAATTTGATATGAAATATAAACTAACCAAAAATGAATATATACATATATGCATGCCGATATTGACGAGTGTGCTTTTAATTTGGAAAATGAACCCATGACCTACAATTGTTTGACTTTCTCTACTATGTGTGTGTTTGGCAAAAATTAAAAGTCAGCTTATTTTACTATTCAGCTTATTTTTGCTACTATTCATGGGTCATACTACATTTTTCTTTACTATTCATGGATCCTATTGTACTATTTTAGCTAACTTTTACCTTTATCTATAGTACTTTCAGCAAAAAAGTTTTTAGTTTCAGCAAAAAAGTTTTTAGTTTCAGCAAAATAAGCGGATCCCAAATAAACCTTATGTATGTTGTGCATGGTTTTTAGACCCAGACCGTTCAAAGAACTGGTAAAGGGAGATGTTCAAGGTTTTTAAGGTCGAACTGTGATAACATCATAATTACTTTAATAATTAATTAAAGCCCAAATATAGATATTACATTTATAAAACTAGCAAAATTAACTAATATATCTATATATGTGAGGGAAATTTAATAATTTTCAAGCATATATTTACAAATTAAATAAGAAAGTTAATAAAATAAAATAATAACCATGAAAACATTAAAATTTATGATTAATTTTTGAGGTAAAGTTGAATATTTTTGAAGGATTTTAATTACATTTTTTTTATTTTTTTTAAGAGATGGATAATTTAATTCAGTAGAATAGAATTGTGTTAAGTTGTTTTTATTAAAAAAAAAAAATTGCGTTAAGTTTAATTCAAGTTTTTTTTTTTTTTTTTTAATTGTTGAGCATCAGCTTGCAAGCTTAGCAGAGTGGTTAGACTCTACCTCCAACTGTGACCGTGCCTAGGTTCTAAACTTGGTAAGTGCACTTTTCTGATTTTTTTCTTAATTAACAAGCATGCTTGAACCGTGGTTGGACCGCACGGTTCATGTAGAACCCGCGATTTAAGGGGTTCACGGAATTTCAAATAAATCTAGTTCTCTATGTTTAAATAACTGGATTTCAGTTCAGTTTTCGATTAACCCGGTCGGATCACCCAATTTGGTCTGAGTCTGACAACCTTGACATGGTTTTCAAACCCGAACCGTTCAAAGAATCGGTAAAGGGAGAAGTTCAAGGTTTTTAAGGTCGAACTGAGGTTCGACCAAGGTCGAACCGTGATGACGTCATAAGTACTTTAATAATTAATTAAAGCCCAAATATAAATATTAAATTTATAAAACTAGCAAAATTGACTAATATATCTATATATGTAAGGGAAATTTAATGATTTTCAAGCATATATTTATAAATTAAATAAGCAAGTTAATAAAATAAAATAATAACCATGAAAACATTAAAATTTATGATTAAATTTTGAAGTAAAGTTGAATATCTTTGAAGGATTTTAATTATAATTTTTTTTATTCCTTTTAAGAGATGAATCATTTAATTTGGTAGAAAAGAATTGTGTTAAGTTGTTTTTATAATTTAAAAAATAATAATAATATTGGGTTAAGTTTGCTACTCTAGCTCCAACTGTGACCGTGCCTAGGTTCTAAACCTTGTAAGTGCACTTTTCTAATTGTTTTTAATTAAGCATGCTTGAACCGCGGTTGGGCCGCACAGTTCATGCAAAACTCGTGGTTTAAGGGGTTCATGGAATTTCAAATAAATTTGGTTCTCAATGTTTAAAAAACCGGATTTAAGTTTAGTTTCTGATTAAGCTAGTTAGACCGCCCGGTCCAATCCAAGTCTAACAACCATGACATGGTTTTCAAACCTGGACCGTTCAAAGAACCGATAAAGGGAGAGGTTCAAGGTTTTTATGGTTGGACTGAGGTTCGACCAAGGTCGAACCATGATGACGTCATAATTACTTTAATAATTAATTAAAACCCAAATACAGATATTAAACTTATAAAACTAGCAAAATTGACTAATATATCTATATATGTGAGGGAAATTTAATGATTTTCAAGCATATATTTACAAATTAAATAAGCAAGTTAATAAAATAAAATAATAACCATGAAAACATTAAAATTTATGATTAATTTTTGAAGTAAAGTTGAATATCTTTGAAGGATTCTAATTATAATTTTTTTTTTGGATAATTTAATTCGGTAGAATAGAATTGTGTTAAGTTGTTTTTATTTTTTATTTTTTAAATTGTGTTAAGTTTACTTCAAGTTTTTTTTTTTTTTTAATTGTTGAGCATCAACTTGCAAGCTCAGCTAAGTGGTTAGACTTTAGCTCCAACTGTGATCGTGCCTAGGTTCTAAATCTAGTAAGCACACTTTTCTAATTTTTTTCTTAATTAACAAGCATGCTCGAACTGCAGTTGGACCGCACAATTCATGCAGAACCCACGGTTTAAGGGGTTCATGGAATTTCAAATAAATCTGGTTCTCTATGTTTAAAAAATTGAATTTCAATTCGTTTTCTAGTTAACCCAGTCAGACCGCCCGGTCCGATCTGGGTCTGGCAACCTTGATGTTGTGGTTGAGGGTGTCTGTATGTAGGTTGGATTTGGCAAGTTGGTTTTAATTAATAAATTTATAAATAAATAAATAAACTTAAATTTGATATGAGATATAAACTGACAAAAAATGGATACACACACACATTTAACAAAGCTTAGTATTTTCAATCAAAGTTTAATACAATCTTTCATAAAATAAAATTCATTTTTACCATTTTCATAGTGAAATTCATAAAAAGCTTCATTTTCAATACAAATTATCAAATTGAACTAATGAAAATTTTCAAAACATGAATGATCCAAAACTTGGAAGAATAAGTTAAACTCCAAACATATTTGAAGCTATCTTGCTCTAACCCATTATGTGGCAACTAAAGAGACACTTCTTGTGTAGCTTTAGTGACAATATTTTTTTTAATGAGTCAATAACTTGTTAATCATCACATAACAAGTTGAAAAAGATGGATTCAAACATGTTGGGTGTCAAACTTTATTAAATATTTAATAGATATAAGAGCACATTTTACAATAAAAAATAGAATTACAAAAAATAAAGTTATATAACTACAGACCAATTATTTTCTTTAAGAGCATCATTGGACTAATTCAAATATTTGAGGGGGCCAAATCTTATTTTTGTAGACTAAATTTTAAAAACATTAAAATAATTTTATATATTCCCGCCCCCCCCCCCCCTCCTCCCTATTACATAGCTCCACCCTTGATTGGCAGTTTAAAAAATTCAACCCGCCACCCAACCTGACCCGTCACTTTAATAGTTGAATTTCTCTGCTTGGAAATAAATATCATATCCATAAAGGGTAATGTGAAACAAAGCAGGTCAAGCGGTTTGGGTGAATTGAGTGGATTGTTGCACAACCCTAATTGTGGTTGATTTTATTGGAGATCACAAACATTTTAGTTATCTTTCAAATTTAAGGTGATTTTGATTTTGTCTCATAAAGTTTAAATTTTTTATATAATCCCCTAATGTTGTTTATAGTTTTGGTTGGGGGCTCTTCCATCCATGCTATGTGTCGATTAAATGACATCAATGCCTATCACAAATGTATAGTCCCACAAAAAAAAAAAAAAAAAAAAAAAAAAAAAAGGACCAAAAAGAAGACATTAGAGAATATAGTTTGTTGAAGAACATTCCATACTAGTAGAAACCTAAAGGTGCTTAGGATTTACTACATGATTGGTTTTTCAATTTGTATGTATATTTCAGGCTACTCATAAGTCATGAAATTATTAACAACCAGAAAGCACCAATAATTTATAGAATATATTGTATAAACAAAAAAAAAAAAAAAAAAAAAAAAAAAAAAAGAGAAAAGAGAAGGGTACCTAACTACCCATGTTTATAGCTGAGAGGATAATCACAACAACACAACCAAGCACAAGAACGAAGCAATGAGAGAGAGAGAGAGAGAGAGAGAGAGAGAGAGAGAGATAATACAGTGAGAAATTATTGGGATTTAGTTTTACATATCAACTATATATCATGTAAATTCTCGAAAAAAAACTATATACCATGTACCATTTAAAAAAAAAAAAAAATAGAGTTTACTTTTTCCATCAATACTTACTACTTACTACTTGGCCAATGTTTTGAACTTAAACTCTCAGTTCGGCCAATCAAAAGGAGAGTCCATTGGATATGAAAAACTACCTTTTTGGTTTTATTAGCCATGTTCATGAATCTGAGGAAAGCCCAGAAATCCACCAAAGACTTAAAATCTGTTTATGTTATTTTATTAGGATTTGATGATTTCTGAACTTTGGTTTCTAGTTATAGGAATATTTAAAAGATTCCAACTAATTAACAAAGTCCCAATAAAGTCGACGAATTTGTTATTGAAAAGAACAAGCACTACGTGGTCCTTTGAAAGAGAATATAGACTCCATTAATATAGCTCAATAATGTATAGCCTCAACATGGTACTCCACAATAGCATCCCCAGAGGTAAGATTGAAAAAATGTGTCTTTGCTTGCACAAATCCACATCCCAACTGGAGAGCCCCAGTCTCACCTATGATTGGCATCACACGGATTTGGATGAAACATTGTGTTAGGACATATGTGGATATTGTTAGAGACATATGTTATGTAAATTGGATAATCCTTTCACAAAACGTACTTTACTTGTAATTTGGTAGATCTAGGATGGGTTTAGTACTTCAAGGAACAAGAGTTCAAGACTAGTATGAAGCCATGCAAATCTGTCTAAGAAGCAAGTTTTCACAAAACATACTTTACTTGTAATTGGATAGATCTAGGATGGGTTTAGTACTTCAAGGAACAAGAGTTCAAGTCTAGTATGAAGCCATGCAAATCTGTCTAAGAAGCAAGTGAAGAAGTGTTGTTCATTCAAGCTTGACAAATAACTCGATAGATATATATATATATATATCAATGTCTCAATAGTTGCTTGACAGATACAGTATCTATCAAGATCTACGAAATCAAAATTTCTAGATCTAATTTTCGGCCCATGCTGACATGTATGTAGGGTTTCTTTTCTCACAACTCTAGACATATATAAAGCCTATTTTAGAAGCCGTCACATAAGAGAATATAAGGAAAACACATTCGAAAGGTGACCGAGTGTCTTATTCTCTCTGAAAGAAGTAACTGTGTCTTTGCGCCTTAGGGTTTTGTAACCAAGTGCTTCTTGATCTTCATTGTTGATGAAGTGAAAAACTTTGCAGCCAACAACTTCTTTAAGTTGGTGAGTTAGTCACGTACTAGGAGCTATGCATCATTAGTTAGTCAGGTACTGGGATCCGTGTAAAAGGGTGGCGTTCATATATTGAAGAGTTCAAAGGTTCTGAAGCGGTAGAAGGTTTCTGCTATAAGTTCATCTACGGGGATTGTAGAGTCTAGGGAAAAAGGTTTTGTACTAGATCTAAAACTTCTCTTTATTATAGTGGATTGCATTTTGAGAAGGTTTCCCCCCAGGTTTTTTTACTGTGAAACTAGATTGTTTCATTGGTTTTCCTAGGTCATCATATATTGTCTTTTTTTACTATTTCATTGTGCATGATATTGACATGATATTGATGTTAGGTTGTTTTGACAAGGTTTATTCATAATAAAACTAATTAACAACTTGGGTTTAAAACTTGTTAATTCTATCAACCGGGGTCTATATTTCCCAACAAGTGGTATCAGAGCAGGTACATTCTGATTGGATTAATTTTCTGAGTGTGATCCTTGACCCCTGTTGTCATGGATCGTGGACAAACTCTTTTGATTCCTCCTTTATTTGATGGCACTAATTATGTGTACTGGAAAGTTTGTATGAAAGTTTTTTTGCAGGCTCTAGGTGAAAAAGTATGGCAAGCTATTGAAGTTGGCTGGACTAAGCCTAAGGAAGCATTGGTGGATTGGGATGAAGCAACAATCAAAGTGGACAATTTCAATAGTAGGGCATTGAATGCTTTGTTTAGTGGGGTGGCCAATGAGGAATTCAAGAAAATATCATCCACAGAGGTTGCCAAGGAAGATGGACCATTCTTAAGACCAACTATGAAGGTACCAAGGCAGTAAAGATTGTGATGTTTCCAAAACTCACTAGTAGTTTTGAAGAAATAAGGATGGAGAAGGATGAGACCTTTGATGAGTTCTATGCTAAACTCAAGGATATTGTGAATTCCGCCTTCAACCTTAGAGAATCTATAGCAGAGTCCAAAATTTTTATGAAAATTCTTAGGTCCTTACTTGAAAGATCCCATGCCAAGATCACTGCCACTAAAGAAGTGAAGGACATTGATCAAATTCCTTTGACTGAGCTTGTAGGGAACCTTCAAACCTATGAGATGGAATTAGGTTTAATGGGAAAATGTGGAAAGAGTAGAAACTTGGCTCTTAAGGGTATAAAGGAAGAGATTGATGACTCTGAAGATAAAGATGAAAGCGAAGATGAAGATGAAGATGATGATGAGGATGAGGATCTAACCTTCATAGCTAATGAGATTATCAAGCTTCTTCAATATAGGAAAAAGGATAAGGACAAACTTCCTAGGAAATCTAAATCCTCTAGGAAGGGTAAGAGTGAGAAACCCCTTACCCAGTGCCATGAGTGCAAAGGTTTTGGTCATGTGAGGATAGAGTGCCCAAACTACCTTATGAAGGAAAAGACCAAGAAGTCAAAAGATAAAGGGCTGATTGCTATCTAGAGTGATACTGAGAATGACTCTTCTAATGAGTATGTGGATGAATGTAGTCACTTTATGCCTTTTGCTGCCACAACCGATAAGGTGATTATGAAGGGTGCTAGTGACAGTGAGGATTCTTCTGATGATGAAGTACCTAAGAAGTTGACCCTTCAGGAAGCCTATGATAAGCTATGCACTGAATTTATAAAATCTGAAAAGATTTCTCATCTCTATAGAAAATAGCTTAATGAGGAAAAAAAAAAACTAAAAAGGCTGATCTATTAGTCAAACTAGATGAGACTACAAGGTTAGTTGAAACTTTTGTTGTGGAGACACCCCATTAGAAGAGAAGGTCAAGAATCTCGAGGTTGAGCTTAGTAAAGTTAGAACTCAAATAGAGAGGATGTCTGGTGCAAAGCTTGATGAGGTATTGAGTGCTCCAAAGCCTAGTTCTAATAAGACTGGCTTAAGATATGTTGTTCCCTCCGGCCCCTCCTCTTCCTTGGCTCTTGGATCAAGGACTCTCTTTGTGCCCCAATTTGAAAAAGGTGATAAGGGTATGAAATCCAAAACTGATTTGGCTAATTCTAAATCCTTTGTTAAACCTCATGTTTGTCACCATTGTGGTGTTTCTAAACACATTCGTCCTAATTTCTTTAAGTTGTATCCTTAAAAGAAAGTGTCCAAATGGTCACAGAGTTCCTCTCAAGGACCTACACCTTTGTTTGGAGAGTTATTAAAAGCTTTGAAATATAAAATTGGTTAGACTTGTTTAGTGTGTGTGTGTGTGTGTTTTGGATCTATGAATGCTATGCATTTTTTTGTTAAGAGATGTTTTTAAGAGCTTAAAATGTTGATTGGATCTTTGGTTGAGTAGCTTGCTTAATTGCATTCATTTTTATGTGTTTTTCCTCTCTTTGAAAAACTGTTTTTATCATGCTCGACAGCTTCTCAACAAATCTCAACAACTAGCTATCTATCGAGACCTATTGACTTCTTTTCTCGACAAATCTTAACACAACTTCAATTCATCGAGCTATCTGGAATTTGTCTCGATAGATTCTTGATCCATTGAGAAACTTTCTGTCTGGCCGATAAATCCTCAACAGATTCTCAATCCATCGAGGTTGGCTTCTGCTCCATAGCAGCTCGACAGCTTCTCAATCTGTCAAAGACCCTCTTGCATGCATTTTTTTTCACATTTTTTGCATCTTTCTATTATCTTGTCATCCATAGCATCTTGTTTCATTACATTCATGCATTTATATGGATTCCTTGTGCCCCCTTGATCGTCTTTGATCATCTTTATGTTTCTTGAGTGAAGCTTTATAGCTTCTTGTACCCTTTGTCAATCATGACAAAAAGGGGAAGAAAATGTGGTTTCTTTTTAAGATTCTACATGTTAGGGGGAGAAATACATGCCTTTGTAAAGGAGAGTTGTGTTTCATCTTGTTAGGGGGAGTGTTTATCACCTTGTTGTTTTTGGTTCTTCTTTTAGCTTTTTGTACATCGGTCTTGTGACCATTCAGTGATAGCAAACATTGTATTTATTTCTCTTTTATATATATGATGATGTTGTTATCATTTCACCTATCTCTACGTATGTTGTTTCTTTTCAATCTCTATACACTTGTTTCTATTATGTATGCAATCTTTTAATTCTGTTTCACACTAAGATGCCCTGATCAATTTTGTTTAAAGTGTTTCAGAAAGATAGGTTGTCAAAATCTATCATGCCATGAACTATCTTCTTGCAAATTTTTCAAGAGCTTGTGTTAGGATTAGATTTTATTGTATTTAACAAGTGATTATGAGCTTAGTGATTTATGACTTCTCTCATACTTCACTTGTTTGTTGTGGTTTTGTCTCGGATTGCCAAAGAGTAGGACATATGTGGATATTGTTAGAGACATATGTTATGTAAATTGGCTAATCTTTTGACAAAACGCACTTTACTTATAATTAGGTAAATCTAGAATGGGTTTAGTACTTCAAGGAACAAGAGTGCAAGTCTAGTATTGAAGCTATGCAAATCTGTCTAAGAAACAAGTGAAGAAGTGTTGTTCAATAAAGCTCAATAGATATATCTATCGAGGTCTCAACAACTACTCAACAAATACAGTATCTATCGAGATATATGAAATCAGAATTTTCATATCTAATTTTCAGCCCATGCTGACATGTATGTATAGGGTTTCTTTTCTCACAACCCTAGACATATATAAGGCTTATTTTAGAGGCCGTCACATAAGAGAATACAAGGAAAACATATGCAAAAGGTGACTGAGTGCCTTATTCTCTCTTAAAGAAGCTATTGCATCTTTACACCTTAGGGTTTTATAACCAAGTACTTCTTGATCTTCATTATTGATGAAGTGAAGAACTTTGCAACCAACAACTTCATCAAGTTGGTAAGTTAGTCACGTACTGGGAGTCGTGCATCATTGGTTAGTCACGTACTGGGATTCGTGTAAAAGGGTGGCGTTCATATATTAAAGAGTACAGAGGTTCTGAAGCGGTAGAAGTTTTCTGCTGTAAGTTCATCTATGGGGATTGTAGAGTCTAGGGAAAAAGGTTTTGTACTAGATCTAAAACTTCTCTTTATTATATTGGATTGCATTTTGGGAATGTTTCCCCCCAGGTTTTTTTTACTGTGAAACTAGTTTGTTTCATTGGTTTTCCTAGGTCATCATATCTTGTCTTATTTACTATTCCGTTGTGCATGATATTGATGTTAGTTTGTTTTGACAAGGTTTATTCATAATAAATGTATTTAACAACTTGGGTTTAAAACTTTTTAATTCTATCTACTTAGGTCTATATTTCCCAACAAGTGGTATCAGAGCGGGTACATTCTGATTGGATTAATTTCCTGAGTGTGATCCTTGACCCCTGTTGTCATAAATCGTGGATAATCTTTTTTGATTCCTCCTTATTTGATGGCACTAATTATGCGTACTGGAAAGTTTGTATGAAAGTTTTTTTGCAGGCTCTAGGTGAAAAAGTATGGCAAGCTGTTGAAGCTGGCTAGATTAAGCCTAGGCACTGGTGGATTAGGATGAAGTAACAATCAAAGCGGAAAATTTCAACAATAGGGCCTTGAATGCTTTGTTTATTGGGGTGACCAATGAGGAATTTAAGAAAACATCATCCACGGAGGTTGCCAAGGAAGCATGGACCATTCTTGAGACCACCTATGAAGGTACCAAGGCAGTAAAGATTGTGAAATTTCAAAAACTCATTAGTAGTTTTGAAGAAATAAGGATGGAAAAGGATGAGACATTTGATGAGTTCTATGCTAAACTCAAGGATATTGTGAATTATGCCTTCAACCTTGGAGAATCTATAGTAGAATCCAAAATTGTTAGGAAAATCCTTAGGTCCTTACTTGAAAGATTCCATGCCAAGATCACTACCACTGAAGAAGTGAAGGACATTGATCAAATTCCTTTGACTGAGCTTGTAGGGAACCTTCAAACCTATGAGATGGGATTAGGTTTAATGGGAAAATGTGGAAAGAGTAGAAACTTGGCTCTTAAGGGTATAAAGGAAGAGATTGATGACTCTGAAGATAAAGATGAAAGCGAAGATGAAGATGAAGATGATGATGAGGATGAGGATCTAACCTTCATAGCTAATGAGATTATCAAGCTTCTTTAATATAGGAAAAAGGATAAAGACAAACCTCCTAGTAAATCTAAATCCTTTAGGAAGGGTAAGAGTGAGAAACCCTCTATCCAGTGTCGTGAGTGCAAAGGTTTTGGTCATATGAGGATAGAGTGCCTAAACTATCTTATGAAGGAAAAGACCAAGAAGTCAAAAGATAAAGGGTTGATTGCTACCTAGAGTGATACTGAGAATGACTCTTCTAATGAGTATATGGATGAATATAGTCACTTTATAGCTTTTGCTACCACAACCGATAAGGTGATTGTGGAGGGTGCGAGTGACAGTGAGGATTCTTCTGATGATGAAGTACCTAAGAAGTTGACCCTTCAGGAAGCCTACGATAAGCTATGCACTGTTTTTGAGAGCTTAACATGTTGATTGAATCTTTGGGGTAGTAGCTTGCTTGATTGCATTCATTTCTGTGTGTTTTTCCTCTCTTTGAAAAAAAGTTTTTATCAAGCTCAACAGCTTCTCAACAGATCTCAATAGCTAGCCATCTATCAAGACCCTTAGACTTCTTTTCTAGACAAATCTTAATGAAACTTCGATTCATCGAGCTATCTGGAATTTGTCTCGATAGCTTCTCAACAAATTCTCAATCCATCGAGAAGCTTTCTGTCTGGCCGATAGATCCTCGACAGATTTTCAATCCATCAAGGTTGGCTTCTGCTCAATAGCAGCTTGACAACTTGTCGATCTATCGAAGACCCTCTTGCATGCATTGTTTTTCACATGTTTTGCATCTTCCTATTATCTTGCCATCAATAGTATCTTGTTTCATTATATTCTTTCATTTATATGGATTCCTTATGCCCCCTTAATCATCTTTATGTTTCTTGGGTGAAGCTCTATAGCTTCTTGTACCCTTTGTCAATCATGACAAAAAGGGGAAGAAAATGTGGTTTCTTTTTAAGATTCTACATGTTAGGGGGAGAAATACATGCCTTTGTAAGGGAGAGTTGTGTTTCATCTTGTTAGGAGGAGTGTTTATCTCCTTGTTGTTTTTGGTGCTTCTTTTAGCTTTTTGTACATCGGTCTTATGACCATTCAGCGATAGCTAACATTGTATTTATTTCTCTTTTATATGTATGATGATGTTGTTATCATTTCACCTATCTCTATGTATGTTGTTTCTTTTCTATCTCTATACACATGTTTCTATTATGTATGCAATCTTTTATTTGTGTTTCACACTAAGATGCCTTAATCAGTTTTGTTTAAAATGTTTCAAAAAGACAGGTTGTCAAAATCTATCATGCCATGAACTCTCTTCTTGCAAAATTTTTCAAGAGTTTGTGTTAGGATTAGATTTTATTGTATTTAACAAGTGATTATGAGCTTAGTGATTTATGACTTCTCTTATACTTCACTTGTTTGTTGTGGTTTTGTCACAGATTGCCAAAGAGAGAGATTGTTCGGATATATGTGAATATTGTTAGAGACATATGTTATGTAAATTGGCTAATCCTTTGACAAAACGCACTTTCCTTGTAATTGAGTAGATCTAGGATGGGTTTAGTACTTTAAGGAACAAGAGTTCAAGTCTAGTATTGAAGCCATGCAAATCTGTCTAAGAAACAAGTGAAGAAGTGTTGTTCATTAAGGCTCAACAGATATATCTATCGAGGTCTCCACAATTGCTCAACAGATACAATATCTATCGAGAACTATGAAATCAGAATTTTCAGATCTGATTTTCGGCCCATGCTGACATGTATGTGTAAGGTTTCTTTTCTCACAACCCTAAACATATATAAGGCTTATTTTAGAGGCCATCACATAAGAGAATATAAGGAGAACACATGCAAAAGGTGACCGAGTGCCTTATTCTCTCTGAAAGAAGCTACTGCGTCTTTGTGCCTTAGGGTTTTATAACCAAGTGCTTCTTGATCTTCATTGTTGATGAAGTGAAGAACTTTGCAACCAACAACTTCTTCAAGTTGGTGAGTTAGTCACGTACTGGGAGTCATGCATCATTAGTTAGTCACGTACTGAGATCCGTGTAAAAGGATGGTGTTTATATATTGAAGAGTACAGAGGTTCTGAAGCGGTAGAAAGTTTCTGCTGTAAGTTCATCTACGGAGATTGTAGAGTCTAGGGAAAAATGTTTTGTACTAGATCTGAAACTTCTCTTTATTATAGTGGATTGCATTTCGAGAAGGTTTCCCCCCTGGTTTTTTTACTGTGAAACTTGTTTGTTTCATTGGTTTTCTTAGGTCATCATATCTTGTCTTATTTACTATTCCACTGTGCATGATATTGATGTTAGTTTGTTTTGATAGAGTTTATTCATAATAAATTTAATTAACAACTTGGGTTTAAAACTTATTAATTCTATCAACCGGGCTCTATATTTCCCAACACATTGCATTCCTGCCCATGATAGTGAGAGTATTACCATTGAATGCCCCAATTGTGAAAACAAGGTTCCTGGCCAAAAGTAGGCCTACTTCTTGTTGGCCAGCTGACCCATACCCACAAGCTTAGAGGTGGGTTCAGGCCCTTCTGTTAATGGGATATCAAAAATATTGACTAGTCCAAACGAGGTGGGTGATTTCTTATTCATTGATGCTTCAGCGGTTCAGCTACTTCCACTGCATGCACTTGGGTTTTTTCCTGATAGTGTGTCAAGGAAGTAAAAGTGGAGCCTAGGGACTTTCTCTTTGGCATGAGTTTCAGCATTCTTCTCCCATAAGGTTATAACTATTTCACATGTTTTTAACTTTCTCTCAGCATACATTTATACATAAATCAATCCTAAAATATCATAATCAAATTGCGCTATTTACTCATAGTTCACACCCAGAAAAATTATGCACTATAACAGAAAAAGAATAGTCGCAGTTGAAACTTTAAATGCTATTGTTTATATGGCTCAAATCGACTTAAGATGACCAACATTTGGTCCATGTGGTACCTCACAAGGTACTAAATAACTAGGGGTTGAAGGGGGGTTCAAGTTTAGGGGGTCAAACGACAAACAGTAGTATATGATCATTTCTTTTTTCTTTTTTCTTTTTTATAAGACAAGTTTTTTTCTCTTTATTTGTTTATTTGGATAAAAAAGAGTATTGCTTTCCTAAATATAAAACCAGCCAAAATAATAATGAGTCAAGTACAAAAGTCTTCCCTATAGTTACTTACCCCTTCCTGGTCCAACCAATGAAGTATATATGAACAATCTTTAATTATTGCAGACTCCTGCGAGTTTGGGATTTCTTCTTGGCTTGATAGAGGCTTTATGCACATCTTTGATTCTTTAAATCTCCTTCTATAACAACATGCCGAACTGAAATTTTCTTCTTTTTTTCTTTTTCTTTATTGAAAACTAATTATTGGGCACAATTTTTTTTTTAAATAATATTTTTTATAGATACAATAAAATTTTAACTTATAAGGTTACTTCTATCATGATTGCTCTTTAGACACCCAAGACATTGTTTTACATGTATATCTTAAAAGAGATTAAATTTTGTAAGTATGTGGTGTAAAACCCATGTTTTACCTCTCTAATCTCATCATGCTACATCATTTTACCACATATTTAATAATAAGCACAACCACATCCAATCAATTCTAATATCTATATTGGGAGTTTATTGAAATGTTATCAGGTGTGGCAGGATGTATTGAATTTTAAGTAAAATGTTGATGTGACAATCTCTTATAAAATGATGTAAAATATGGGTTTTACACACCATCCTTACCAAATTCAGATTCACCCTAAAAAGTACAATAGATATTATCAAATGGTTCAATTCTATTACTAAATACAATTTTTTACATTTGAGCCAAATTAAATTACAACTAAAAAAAAGTAAAAAAGGAAGATTAATTTTCAATTGTTGCCAATCTCATTATTCTTTGTCTTTGATGGCTTTAGTGTGATTTGAAAATAGTTTTGGATATGAAATACGCATTTGCTTGTGATTTATAGAGTTGGAAGTTTTTTTTTAAATATGTAATATTCATAAGAATATTTACATTTAGCAAGGGGACCTAAAGTTTAAGTAATTAGTTTTACGTATAAAGTCATGGATTTAGAACACTCGTACAATTCAATTTACAGGAGTCCCATTGGTAATAAATGGAAGCAAAAGTAATTGTTATTGGGTAATAATTTACATAAATAGCAAATGGAACAAAGTGGAATGAATGGACCGAATATAGCCAAAGTGGACCGAAGGGGACCAAATAAGAGCAAAGTGGACTGAATAAAAACGAATGGACAGATGAGAACCAAAGTGGACAGAATGGACCGAACGAGACCAAATTGGACTAAATAGGATCGAAGTGGGAAGAGTGGAACGAATAGGACCAATGTTGACTGAATAGAACCGAAGTGGACAGAATGACCTGAATAAAACCAAAGTGGACAAAATGGACTAAATAAGACCAAAGTGGACTGGATGACTCTAATAGGACTAAAGAGGACAGAATCAACCGAATATAACCAAAGTGGACAAAATGGACTGAATAGGACCAGAGTGGATAGAATGGTCCGAATAGGACCAAATAGAACCAAAGTGGACCAAATGGACGGAATATGACCAATGTGGACCAAATAGGATCAAAGTGGACAAAATAGGACCAATGTGGACCTAATAGGATCGAAGTGGACAGAATAGGACCAATATGGACCGTATGGACCAAATAGGACCAAAGTGAAATGAATAAAACCGAATGGACAAAATAAAACTTTGGCAAATAGAATGGACTAAATAGGACCGTATGGACCAAATAAGACCAAATTGGATTGAAGAGGATAGAATGGACTGAATAGAACCAATGTGGACCAAATAAGACTTTTGAATATTTATCATTTTTATTACATTGTTAGGGCTCATATTTCTAATTTCTAATGTCTATTTTCTCTGTATTTTTTAACTCAAAACTAAAGAGGTTATCCCAAATATAATAAAGTTTCATACTTTTCAACCCAAAAATTAAGAAAAACAATGAAATTTTGAGCTAAACTTAAAATAAAATAAAAAAAAAAAAAAAAAAAAAAAAAAAGCAAACTAAAAAAAGAACTAATTTAAGGCCCAACTAGTCTAAAATAGATGGAAGGAAATTGAAATTGACCGAGTGGACCAAATTGCACCGAGATAGACCTAATTGGACCGAATAAAAACTGATTAATTTTTAGGGAAAACAAATTATCTTCAACAAATTTTAAAGAAAAAATTATACATTATATTACAATACAAAATACTTATATATTCATACGCATTGCATGCGTCTGCAACTAGCATTAATAAAACACTGACTACTAAAGTGACCAAATTAAAAACCACCAGCTCAATGAATCTCTCCATCTTGGCTTGAATTTGGTCAAGCCCCACAAATGAAACTCCTCTGGTGCCTCTACTAGAGCCCCTAAAGGCTATCATAAACTACAGACACCTATAAAGCCTAAGGAGTGCTTGAACTTGTGCAAAGGAATCGACTTGGTCAACATATCTGCTGGATCGATCATCCACAAATCTAACAACAATACTACTATTTGTAGAAACCTTCTCATATACCAAGCCAACGGCCCGACGTCCATAGTTCCTCCCAAGTATTGAAGAATCCATTTCACAGCTTGCCAGTGTTCTTTACCAAGATTAGTCATGTATTCGTTAACCACACTAACTGCACGTGAAATATCTGGATGAGTGCAAATCATAGCATACATCATGCTACGAACTACGCTAGAATAAGGAACATGAGACGTGCTCCTTTTCTTCCTCAAACTATGCTGACAAAATTGTTGAAAGTTTTTAAAATGTGTCACTAATCATGGGCGGCTTTACATTAAGGTCAGGGGGTTCAAATGAACCCCCTGACCTGGCCCAAACAAAATTTTTATATATAAAATTTTTATTTTTATTTTTTTCATTTTGACCCCTAAAATAAAAATTTGAACACCCTAATCCTAAATTTTGTTTGAACCCAATTGAAATAAGCTTGAAACTTGAATATGATCATCTTAATTTTAATTTCACAATATTTTTAAAATAATATGAGGCAAATTGTAACTGCTTTTTATCTGGATCCACAACAAACAATATTTTTTTTTTATCTACCTTTAACAATTGGCCACCTAGATTTTGTTGTGGAATTTTTTTGAAAGTATTGTGTCAGTTCCAAAAATTTTGCTTATTCATTAATATATATATATATATATGAATATTCTTTCCATGATTCTGGCTTACTTTACAGTTAACAACGAATTGAAGTTGTTTTTCCTTGCACTTTTCTTCTTTATTAATAAAAAAAATTACATCACTATTACAACCAACACATCTGTACAAATTTGTATCTATATCTGTTATTTTTCCTCATTCTCTCTATCTCACTTTCTCCCTTCTATTTTTTTCTTAGTTTTTCTTTTTATCTCCAATTCAAAGAGAGTGACTATGTCTATGTGTATGTTTAAGAAGTCATCCACTTCAAACGCAAAAACTTATATCAATTACTATTTTATTTTCTTAGTTTCATATTTACTCCTAGTCCTACTCCTAAGTGTGTTACTAGTCTTCTCTTTCTTTATCATATATTTTTTATATAATTGATATTACATATAAATATAATAAGTTATTATTAACTTGAAAAAAATGTATGATTAGTAATTTAATTATATTAGTTTATGCATTCAATAGTTGTTGTCTTACCTATTTTATAACAGTTTTAGACTATTGTATAATATAGTTATATTGTATACTAAATTATATTTAGAATATTATTTTAAATTATTGTATATAATATGGAAGTTTATCTATGCAAAAAAAGATTAATCATTTAATTTTTTACTCACTCCTCATGACAAATGACAAATTCCTAACTTTGCCATTGTTGACCCCCCCTAGAAAAAAATCCTAGAGCCGCCACTGTCACTAATGGAGTACTCACTGGCTTAGACCGCTGCACACTGAAGTCCTCAATTACCTTCTCAATATAATTCAATTGTGACAAAATATAACTTGCCAGATCTCTGTGAATCTCCATTCCCAAAATCTTCTGTGCTACACCCAAATCTTTCATCTCAAATTCACCACTAAATTGATTCTTCAACATGTTTTTATTAAGAGACTCAATCTCCTCACGGCTCACCCAAAGCAACAGTCCACAAAGTTGAATTATTTCCAAAGAGAGTTTCCCGGTGTAATTTGCAATTAATGTTTTTTTTTTTTTTTTTTTTTTTTTTTGGGCACCTATCATCTGCATGAGCTTCATGGTTGCTTGTGGTGATTGTATACGGAATGTAGAATAGCTCTAATGAATGTCAAGGTCAATTTATGATGTAATTTATGTGTATTTTTCTTATGATTATACTATTGATTCCTTTTGAGTCTAAACTAGTTTCTGTTGGCAGTTATATTGAGTTTTATGATGCAATGTCAGTCCTTTGGCAATATCACTAACTGGTCTTTCCCCTTCTTGGTCAACCAGTTATGGTAAAGCCATCAGAAGCAGAAAAAATAAAAAATAAAAAATAAAACCTGTTCCAGTCAACTACAGCAGTCACTAGTGCATCAGGTGGGCTTATAGGCTCCTATTCAGGAGTGGCCACAGAAGGCTGTATATTGGGAATCTGCATTGCAACATAACTGAAGCTGATCTTCATCAGGTAAGCATCTTTTGTTTGGAGTCATTCCATAGGATTTTTATATTGCTAAAGTTATCAGAGTTGATTGATTGGACTAGCGTGAAGGCAGGTTGCAATGTGGTAAACCTGGGTGAGATATTTCAACATGTTACAACCATATCTTTTGTTGTTGTTTTTACATTTTCTTAATAATTTCTTGATTTATAGTTAGGTTTGAGAGGATTTTTTATCTATAAAGATTCCCTTTAGTTGCCTTGATTTTTTCTTACTTATGTTATCATCTAGGAAGCACGGGTGCGGCTCCAGGGGCACCACACCTGCACCCGACACGCACGGATGCGCCATGCAACCATCCACATGGTTGCACGCGCGTCCGTGGCGAGCCTTTTTTTTCGTTTTCCAATTTGGGCCAATTCGCGCTGAAACAAGTGCCAAAACATGCCGAAACGGGCTGAAAATGTGTTTAAAAAAAAAAGAAAAAACAAACTACAAACCCAGGTTGCCACTATGTCGCCGGCCAACATTTTTCTTTTTCTTCTTCTTCTTCTTCTTCTTTTCTCCATTTCATCTTCTTCTTCTCCATTTCTTTGTTTTGCATTGGTCTTTTCCTCCTTTAATTTATGTTTTTGTTTTCTAGAGTAAGAGTCTTCTAGAGCACTATTTTCAGACCCAAATCGAACCGGGAGGTTGGACCGGGAAAATGGGGAACTAGATTGAAATCGGTTTTTTAAGCATAGAGAACCGGGCATATGTGGCAATTCTGTAAACCCCTAAAACCGGAGTTGGACCGCACGGTTCATGCAGAACCAGAGGCAAGAACCGTGAGGTCCAACGCCTTAGCAATTTTTCTTTTCTTTTTTATAAAAACAACTTAACACAATTTTATTCTGCTTAATTAAATTATCCATATCTTACAAGAAATAAAAAAATTATAATTAAAATCCTTCAAAAATATCCAACTTTACTTCAAAAATTAATCATAAATTTTAATGTTTTCATGGTTATTATTTTATTTTATTAACTTTCTTATTTAATTATTAAATATATGTTTGAAAATCATTAAATTTCCCTCACATATATAGATAAATTAGTCAATTTTGCTAGTTTTATAAATTTATTTTATTTTATTAACTTTCCTATTTAATTATTAAATATATGTTTGAAAATCATTAAATTTCCCTCACATATATAGATATATTAGTCAATTTTGCTAGTTTTATAAATTTAATATCTATATTTAGGATTTAATTAATTATTAAATTCATTATGGCATCATCACGGTTCGACCTCGATTCAACCTCGATTCGACCTCAAAAACCTTGAACTTCTCCCTTTTACGGTTCAATAAACAGTCCGAGTTTCAAAACCTTGTTCTAGAGTATTCTTAGGTTTCAACTTTTAGTCTTTTACTAAGACCACACTTTATTAGCTTTGAAAATGACAAAGAAACATTTAATATATATATATATATATATATATATAAGCAAGTGTCAATTTAGGTAGTACGTAGAATGGTATATAATATATATTAATGTTTATTTATACTAAAAAAAATAGAGGTATTATTATTAGGAGAAGCAATTGTTTACAATATTTTCACAACAAATTATAAGTTGAAGGTTTTTATTTGTTCTAATTTGAACCTACCACTGAAATTAATTTTTTGCCCATCAATATCAACTCATAATAACTTGTCACTTTAAATATGTTATGAAAATATTGTAGACATAATATTTCTTTATTGTTATATATTCACTTTATTATCTACTATTACTCTTAAATTGGTATATATTTACCAATATATGGAAAAAAAAAATATGTTTAACAATATATAAAAAATTATAAATAAAAATAAATTTAATATTTTATTAATAAATGTATCTTGCTATACCGCCTCCTACTTTTTTAAAAATGGTTGAGTTGCCACACCGCACCCGCCCCCGCATCCAAACCCAAATCCACACCTGTGCTTCCTAGATTATCATGCCTTGTCTGAGTGACAGAGAACAACCTAGCTCTGGTACCAAATTGAGTCCTTTACACTGAAGATTAATTATCGGCTTCAAAATCACATGCAACTTGTATCTAAATCACTTGGTATAATATCTGAACATGGTGTTCTTGGCTCTACTGATGTTCTAGGTGGCATATTATATGCACACTAAGGTTCCTCCTGATTTTATTGCAGTTTGCACATCTTGAAGACACACCGACTCGATGGAGCTAACCTATGGGATACACTTACCTATGACTCCTATTTTATGAAGTTTGAGATACCAAACAGGCAATCCCAAGAGTAGGGATCCATGCAATGTAATATACTAAAACTATTCTTGTGAAAATTATGTTGTAAAAAGTTGGAAAGTTTTATCTATGAAGCATTTTTTTGTCTAGTTATATAACTTCTCAAGTCCCGCAAGTCAGATGCCTCAGTTGTCAATATCCAACATATCCGTAAGAGTAGTATTAGGTGCACAATTTTTTTCACGTTTTTATTTTTAGTTTTTACAACTATTGATGTTGTTTTTATGATTGAAGAGACATTACTTTCATGTTGAACTAGTCCACCTTTGACACTATCTTTGTAATACAAAAATTATAGTAAATCATGTCAACTATTGTGAAAAAAGTTATGATCCTAAACTTATTGATCAATAATTCTTGAATTAAAGAATCGATCTCTTTGCTAAGTTGCATAATTTCCCAATTTACTGGCATGCCCTGAATTTCAACCGCATCAAACATTGTCTTTTCATCTAGCAATGACAATTCTTCTGCAGCCACTGCAATACAAGATCAATAGTCATTACCATACCATCTAATTTGGACACATCCCAGAACCCTCTAGCTAGATCAATTAAATTTGCTACCATCACTAGTTGCGAAGCTACCTTATTAGGCCTTGGTTTAAAGCCCAAATCAAAGTTATCCAAGGGTCATTCCACAAACACACACACACACACACACACACACACATATATATATATATATATTTGTCGCATGCCCCACTAAATAGCATAATCCTTAGTGTAAGGTTGAATTTAATCAACCATGTGTTGGCTTTATTCCGTGACAAATTTGCTTGTAATATAGCACTTAGAATCCCTGTATTTAGGTGGGAATCATGTAAGGGTAGTGTGTCAGAGAGTGCGAAGAAATGCTCAAGACTGTGCAGTGAAGCAGGGACTCGCGGCTGGATCTCGCGAGAGGCTCGCGGCTTGCAAGCCGCCAAAAGTTGCACACGTGCAGAGCGTGTAGGGGAGTTGAACAGTTATGCCAGCTAGAGCACTACAGGACAAAAATCCAAACTGGCCACTCAGTTATCTCGCGGCTTGAATTCGTGACTCAGTCAAGTCGCGAGGTCAAGTCGCCAGCCAGCCCTGTTTTGGAAAAACTGACTCTTCGCATTCCATTCTCACACCAGTATAAATACCCCTCATTCCCACAAAATATGTGTGGCCATTCAGAAAGAAAAACCCTAAGAGAGGTTTCTTCAAAACACCCACCCAATTAGAGAGAGCTATTCATTCTTAGAGAGAAACCTTTGTAGTCTCTTCTCATTCCCTCTCTCATTGTCATACCTATTGAGAGAAGATTTTTATCCAAACACTACCCACACCAATTTAGAGTGTTGAGTGTTTTTGGAGCTTTGGGAAGCATTGGAGGATGCCAAGGACGGCGGATGCTACGGTCTAGTAGTGGAATTCGGTAAGCTAGAAAAGAAAAAGGTTTGGCGCAACCTCGTTGGAGCAAGAAGCTTGGAGGGCTTAGGTACATCGGGTAGATTAGGCTTGAAGGGTCTATTGCTGTTCATGTATCCCAACTACATTTTCTAGTGGATTATTGACCGCTTGGAGGGCGGCGGAGAGGTTTTACGCCGAGGGCTTCGGTTTCCTCTTCGATAACACATCGTGTGTTGTCCTTGTGTTTGCATCTCTCTTCCCTTTATCTTTGCCTTTTATTTTCTGCTGTGGATGTGATTTTAATTGGCAAAGATTGTTTACCAATTCTATATTATAGCTTATGTTCATTTTCCGCACACTAGTTGTTTGACATAAAGCTTGAATTGGTTAATTTGTAAATTGGGGGTCTAATCATTCAAGGGTGTTTATACACATATTTGAACTTTCAATTGGTATCAGAGTGGGTACACTTGTTGTGGTTTAAATACCTAAGTGTGATCCTTGACCCCTTGTGTTTATTTGCCATGGATTGTGCTTTGTATGCCTCTTTGCATGATTTGGTTGGTGATGAATGTAGCATGCCACGTGTTTGTGAAAATGCCTCTATGAGTGTTAATCCTCATAAGTGTGATGACATGTTATTTGAATCTATGGGTGTTGTTGACAAACTCTTGAAGAAAAATGCTAAGAAGTTTCAAAAGAATTTAAGCAAGTTATTTTGTGAAAAGGATGATTTGATTGCTAAGCTCAATGAATCCAACAAATTGGTTGAGAAATATAAAAAACTTGCTGAAGATTCTCTTGAAAAGCTAAAAGAGTTTGAATGTTTGAATATGGACTTGGATGCTAAACTTGTTTTGTCTAACAAACTTGTTGATGAGTTAAAATGTGAAAATGAATCTCTTAAGATGCATGCCAAGTGTTTGATTGCTGAACCCATTGATAAAAGGGATGATAATATTTCTTGCAATCATATTGTGGTACCCGATCTTGTGCCTATTGTGTGTTCTACCTCTAAGGACAAATCGGTGTACATTCCTCCACATAAAAGAAATCAAATGGTGGAGAGAAAGGCTGTTAAGTCAAAGCCTCTATTTAGGTCTCAACCTTAGGTTTTGAATGGGTCTAAGTTTGTTCCAACTTGCCACCATTGCGGTGTGATCGGTCATATAAGACCTTAATGCTCCAAGTTGAAAAGGGAACAAAACAATGTCGCTAGATCTCTTCCTAAAAAGCCTAGTAGACCTAAACGCATTGTTTGTCACCATTGTGGTGCCTTTGGTCATCTAAGACCTCAATGCTCTAAGTTTCATGCTTTTAAAAGAATTAAAAGAAAAGAGAAACTTGAGCTTCATGGAAATTGTGCTAAAAAGAGTAAACCGGTTTTGAGTGAAAATAGCATGTTGTTAAAGAAAATGTTTAATGTTCTTAACTCCTTGACTATGTGCATCTCCGGTTCTCATTGTTCCAACCCTCGTCTCGCTTCTCTTGAGACACTCATTCCAAACAATCGTTCCGTTTGGATGAGGAAGGGTTCATATGGTTGAGCTTTTGCTCTTTTTGGTCCTTGATCTAATTCTTTCGATCTTTATAGGACCCTTCATGCATTCAATGTCATATTTTCATGCATTTTGTGCATCTTGCATTTTTTTTTGTATGCATTGTTTTGTTTTTGATCTTACTTTTATATTTCAGTTTTGTGTGAGTAAAAAATCTAAAACCACATAAAAAGTGAAAAATTTAAAAAGTTTGATCGTATATGTTTGAGCACATGTCACATGTGAGTTTGGCCTTGTACCTTTGTACAAATGGCTTTGTGCATTTACGAGCTTAGCTTGTTATTTTTGCACTTATATCTTTGTGGGAAAAATCTTGACATCTTTGTGTGATTGTTGTAAATCGATCTTCAAGCTTGTCATGAATGATTTGTCAATAGTCATGTTGGTTTTGATACATGCGTAGACTTGTGCTTATATCTCTTCCCACTCTTTTATTTTTATTGCTTAAAGAGCTCAATAAATGTAAATCTCAAAATGAAAAGAGATAATGAGCTGCAAAAGTCGTCGCACATACTAGTATTCGACTAGGAAAAAGGGAAAGCGACTTATATGAAAATGTATGATGCCTAAAAAGCCAAAGGCTTGTTCATCAAATTGAAATATCACAAATTTCAGGCATCAATCTCAAAATGAGATGTTTTGATTCAAAATGATCAAATGTTATGAATTGTAAAGAAGCCAAATGAAAAGCTTCAATCTTATGTAATCATTTTCTTGTGGGAGGTCATATATGTTCATTTCTATAATTGAGATAGACCACTTGACTTAGTACTAGTTGTGTATGACTTGATTGAATTGATCATTGAAGTTTCACTCTAGACTAAGGACTATTCCACATTTGATACACACACACAACACACATGCCTAATGTTCAATAAATGTCTTATTCATTTGTTAGATTGTACTTGTCTAAATGTGATGTGTGTGCGCTCAATCATATATGGTTCAATCCAAAAAGATTTTTGATCATTTTATATGTTTTTGGAAGTGATTTTTATCACTCTTTGTGTTCATGTGTAGTGTTTTCATTGTTTTTCATTGTTTAACCATGTTCTGTATTGAAAAACAGGTTTTAGAGTTTTTCGCGGCTCAACTGGCGACTCGCCAGTCGTGAAACCTCAGTCGCGAGTTCATCCAGAAGCTTTTGGCGACTCACTCGCGGCTTGCTCGCGACTCACTCGCAACTCGCGAAAATTTTCGCGACTGAAACTCGCAACTCGTGGCTTGCTCGCGACTCACTCGCGACTCGCGAAAATTTTCGCGACTAAACCTCGAGACTCGCCCAGTCGCGAAACGCCCAAAAATAGCTTTTTAAAGGGCTTTTTGTGGGAAACTTGTTTTAAACCTCTCCCATCCTCTCTAAAACCCCTCTTTCAATATTTTTACATCAAAACCCAACCAATTTGAATAGTTTTTCATTCCATTAACATTTCTAAGGTAATTAAAAAAAAAATCATTTTTTTTTTATCCTTGGATTATGTTTTGGAGAGTTTTGCGCTCTTGGTTGGGATTTTTATCATAGGGGTTAGGAAAACTTATTTTTGTCAAATTTCTTCATGGGATTGGTTTCTTTTGTTGATTTGCATTGGTTGTTGGCTCCTTGTGGCAAAAAGAACATGTATTAAGGGTGAATTTCATGATGCTCATGTATTGTTTCACATTATTGTTCATAGTGTGCATGCTAGGTGTTTGATAAAATGCCTCTTAGACATTTTCTCGCTTGTTTGGACTCCGATGAGTACCAAACTTTGGGGTTTCTCATGTTTCCTCATCAGGAACATGTTTGGTTCGTTGGTTGTGTATTTAGCACACTTTGTCCCACATGTGCATTTTTCATGCATTGCACTTAGCCACCTCTTGCACACACATTTGCTACCCTTGTCATGCATTGGTCTTTACTTTATTTCTTCATCCTAGCATGTCATGTTTACCTTATACTTTGTAGCATGTTACTTTGTCTTAGGTTTGAGCTTCATTTTCTCTTTCACCTCACTCCCCTCATGCATCATTATCATTGTTCGTTCCTTCATCTCTTGCCCTCGTTTCTCCTTGGCCCTTTGTCTATTCCTGACAAAAAGGGGGAGAGTATACTCTAGAGAGTATACTGGAGTGATTTGTCATTTTTATATGACTCTTGTGCACATCCTTAGGGGGAGAAATTCTATTTCTCATGCACATTTGTAGGGGGAGAGTTATTCCATAGGGGAGATGCATATACCAAAGGGGAGAAGACATTGAGATAATAAGAAAACTTTGTTTTGTTTGTTTCTCTTTATGTTTGTTTTCTTGTATTGCATCATGTTTGTGTTTTGGACATGCATATATCCCTATGCTATTGTGCTCCATTGAATGCATGTTCAGATGATCATTTGCTTTGCTATGTGATCATCGTAGTCATTTCTATATGACTGTTTTGGTGTATGATCAAGTTGCTCACATGTTTCACATCATGTTTACTTGATCTCAATTTACTTATTACATTATACTTGTCATTTTATTACTTGCTTTACCTTGAGGGTCTAATGTGTTTTGTGCAAGTGTTTCAGGTTACAAGTATATATGCTCCAAGTGCATCATAGCTTCTCATCACTTTGAAGGGGAGAAACTTTAAGCACTTTTAGTTTATATTGTTTAAGTTTATATTCAGTATTTTGTGGTTTGTACCCATATTGCTTTTGTAAGCTTTTAGGGTTTATATCTGTAGGCTTTATGGTCTGTACCATGCTTTATGCAGCCTTTTATACTTTGTCAAATCAGTATTGTTAACTAAATGTCATGCATTTTCTTATTAACTACTGTCACTCTTGTGCCCTCGTAGGATTGTTCCTAGATGCATATACTTAGTGTATTGTGCATTGGTTGAGTGTTGGGCATTCAAGTGACTTGCATTGAGCTTGTTAGCTTGTTTGTTCAAGTGTTCATTCCAAGTGTGAATGAGCATTGTGGTCACTACTTTGTAGTGATTTCTTGGTTGATCAAGCCATGGTTTGTTTCTTAACTCCATCTTTGCTTGATCACATATTGCCTGTTTCATATGCATTTCATGTTTTTCTGCATACAATGATCATGGTGTATTGTTGTGTTTCAAGAGTGCCATGTTCATATGATTCAAGAACTTCACAGCTTCTAGATTTAGGTGTGAGTGAGTTTTGCCATTGTTCCCAAACTCACGTTTAAGTCTAGAGTCTGTTTTAGGGTGTTTTGTCACGGAATAGCCAAAGGGGGAGATTGTAAGGTTGAATTTAATCAACCATGTGTTGGCTTTATTCTGTAACAAATTTGTTTGTAATACAGCACTTAGAAACCCTGTATTTAGGTAGGAATCATGTAAGGGTAGTGTGTCAGAGAGTGCGAAGAAATGCTCAAGACTGTGCAGTGAAGCAGGGACTCGCGGCTGGATCTCGCGGGAGGCTCGCGGCTTGCAAGCCGCCAAAAGTTGCACACGTGCAGAGCGTGCAGGGGAGCTGAATAGTTATGCCAGCTGGAGCACTACAGGACAAAAATCTAGACTGGCCACTCAGTTATCTTGCGGCTTGAACTCGCGACTCAGTCAAGTCGCCAGCCAGCCCTATTTTGGAAAAACTAACTTTTCGCATTCCATTCTCACACCAGTATAAATACCCCTCATTCCCACAAAATATGTGTGGCCATTCAGAAAGAAAAATCCTAAGAGAGGTTTCTTCAAAACACCCACCCAATTAGAGAGAGCTACTCATTCTTAGAGAGAAACCTTTGTAGTCTCTTCTCATTCCCTCTCTCATTGTCATACCTATTGAGAGAAGATTTCTATCCAAACACTACCCACACCAATTTAGAGTGTTGAGTGTTTTTGGAGCTTTGGGAAGCATTGGAGGATGCCAAGGATGGTGGATGCTACGATCTAGTAGCGGAATCCGGTAAGCTAGAAAAGAAAAAGGTTCGGCGCAACCTCATTGGAGCAAGAAGCTTGGAGGGCTTAGGTACATCGGGTAGATTAGGCTTGGAGGGTCTATTGCTGTTCATGTATCCCAACTACATTTTCTAGTGGATTATTGACCGCTTGGAGGGCGGCGGAGAGGTTTTACGCCGAGGGCTTCGGTTTCCTCTTCGATAACACATCGTGTGTTGTCCTTGTGTTTGCATCTCTCTTCCCTTTATCTTTACCTTTTATTTTCTGTTGTGGATGTGATTTTAATTGGCATAGATTGTTTACCAATTCTATATTATAGCTTATGTTCATTTTCCGTACACTAGTTGTTTGACATAAAGCTTGAATTGGTTAATTTGTAAATTGGGGGTCTAAACGTTCAAGGGTGTTTATACACATATTTGAACTTTCACTTAGCATCTTTACTCTTCTTAACTTTGGTGACTCTTCTTCATTCTGGTGCGGACACGAGATACAAGCCTCCAATTATACATATGTCTGGAAGGAAAAATAAAAAGAAGACGGCCCAACCTGTGGCCTTATGGATGGAGCATTTTGTGGTTGTTCTGTGTCACACCCCTTCTATGTCCAAGATGCCGATTGTCCTTTTAGTCAATTTGCAAGCATCCAATATTTTGCTTTAAGAATTTGAGCAAAAAGCTTATGGGGCCCTGATACCAACAGCCAGCCAAATTTGACTAACAAAGCTGACAAAGTTCTTCACAATATTTTAGAGCAAGGCCTTCGTTGTTTCCATCAGCTTTTGCTCGGCCCCAAAACTTGCTTACTATGGCACCTATTAGGACATAGGTGATTTGATGTTAGAAACATATGTCAATTTAGAATTGGCTAATCCTTTGACAAAATGCATTTACTTGTAATTGGGTAAATCTAGGATGTGTTTAATGCTTCAAGGAATAAGGTTTCAAGTTCTAGTGTTAAAGCCATACAAATCTGTCCAAGAAACAAGTGAAAAAGTGTTGGATTTTAATGCTCGACAGCTAGTATCTATCGAGGTTTAAAAAGCTGCTGAAGCCTGATGCTCGACAGCTAGCTCGATAAATACTATCTATCGAGGTTTATGAAATTCAGTTTTTCAGAATTGATTTTCATCCAATCTGTGTGTATATGTTTGGGCTTTCTTTTCTCACAAACCTAAACATATATAAGGATTATTTTTAGGACCGTCAAAGGTGGTGCAAGTGTGAAGCAAAGTCTTGTTCATGCAAATTGTGACTGGAAATAGAATTTGCCCTATTTCATATTTCTCTTGAAGAAGCTACTGTGTTTGTACATTGTAGGGTTTTGTAACCAAGGAGCTTTGTGATCTTCATTGTGTGATGAATTGAAAAATTTTGCAACCAACATCTTTCTCAAGTTGGTAAGTAAGTCGCGTACTGGGATCTGCGCTTCGAATTGGTTAGTCAAGTACTGGGAGGCGTGCATTGAAAATGAGAGATTGTTACTACAAAACAAGTCTAATTGGGTATTGGGATAAAGGTTCAATTGTAGGTTGGTATAAGGTACTGGGATTTCTTTACTTATAACCGCTTGTTTTAATAATAGTGGATTCTTGGGAGTGGTGACTTTAAAATCACCCAGTGAGGTTTTTGCCATGTAGGTTTTTCCCATTCGTAAACAAATCACTATGTCAATTTAATTTCGGCTACATATTTACTTAGTTGGTGATTTGTTTGTGTTACCACGCGTTTTGCATGTTAATTGAATTAATTAATTAATTTGGCTAAATCAATTAATTAATTTATCACAATGGGTCAATACATTCTTGGCCTATCAGCACCCATTTAATCACATACCATATGCATGCTCATTTAAAAAGTTTATTTTTATCAGTTTATTATTAGGATTAAAAAATAACTTATGCGAAAGTACAATTATATTGTAAAATAGTAATTAAAGTTTAAAAAGTTGTACATATACTAAATTAATTAATTAAACTGAAAGTAATATGTTTCAAGTGAGAAACATGGTATATTATAGCAATAAGTCTAGGGAAAAAACACTTTTTGCAACTTTTTTTTACAATTACTAACATAATATGTTTTAATTAGTGTGTGATAAAGGTAGTATTAGTACAAAAATTATCTTATAAGTCAATCTTATGAGACATCTCTTCATGTATGGGTCTTGCATGTATAAGATGAATATAATGTTACTTCAATAATAACAGGTCATTTCAGTCCTTATGAAAAAAGTTACTTAAGAATTTTGAGCTCCAAAGCATTGTCCTACTGATCAGTTAACTATTTCAATGGCTACCAATTCAAAGCTACAATTTTGTCTCTTCTCATCACTGCTTCTTATTCTTCTACCTATATTATCATCTGGGTCGCACTGTACAGGCCATGGGTTCTCAATCGAAGAAGCAAGTGTACATGACATCCGACTCGCTTTCAAGCAAAACCAACTCACCTCAAGGCAACTCGTTGAGTTCTACCTAAAACAAATACACAGACTCAACCCATTCCTTAAGGGGGTCATAGAGGTGAACCCAGAAGCACTACACCTAGCTGATAAGGCTGACTCCGAGCGCAAATCAAAAGCACCTGGGTCACTCTCTGGGTTACATGGTATTCCCATTCTGCTCAAGGATAATATTGCAACCAAGGATAAGTTGAACACTACGGCTGGCTCTTATGCACTGCTAGGCTCAGTGGAGCCTAAGGATGCTGGAGTGGTGACCAAGCTGAGGAATGCTGGGGCTATCATCATAGGAAAGGTCAATTCAGGTCGGAATCTCTAACCAATGGTTGGAGCGGCAGAGGTGGCCAAGGAAAGGTACGTGACTTGCATTGATTCAATGTGTAATAGTCAGATTGTATGGATTGTTTAGTCCGTGTCCATACCTAATTTCACACCATAATAGTGTGTCAACTTGTGATGGATTACTACTGGTACTTGAAGAAAAGTAAAATTATTGTGTTCCAATCTACAATTGACACTTAAAAATATCGTGAAATTAGGCGTCAATTTAGGTGTCTCCATAGAGTTCTTGTTCATTCAGTCTATTGACTTTTAGTTCAATCAATAAATTATTTTTTAAGGTTTATTTTTCGTCAAATGGTGCTGTTTTGATAAAATTCTTGTCTAAGTCAATACATGTAAACAGTAGCATGTAGAGTTTCAATTGATGCTTTTTTTTTCCCCTTGTTTGCTATAGTTTTAGGGGTTATATATATAAATGTATGCTGAGAGAGTTAAAAACGTTTGCAATTGTTATAGGAGAAGAATGTATGAATAAGAATGTCGAAACACATTTAGCACTTAAATATTCATCCACATATATCATATAATCTGGATCTGGCCAATTTTTCTTGGTATGTAATCAGAATTGGATGAAATAATTAACCATTGTATGTGCATGATAGTATGTTCTAAAAAGAAAAACAGGAACAAGGTGTCAACATCAATGTTTTGTGATGATGTGCAGAATCCCTATGTTCTATCGGCAGATCCATGTGGGTCAAGTAGTGGATCAGCTATATCAGTGGCTGCAAATTTGGTGGCAGTGTCATTGGGATCTGAGACAGATGGCGCTATTGTTTGCCCATCCAGTTCTAACTCAGTTGTGGGCATTAAACCAACAACTGGTCTCACAAGCCGCGCTAGGGTCGTCCCAATCTCTCCTAGGCAGGACACTATTGGGTAACTTTTTTACAATCTTCTATATCAAAATAGATTTTTTCTTTGCTTATTGGGGTCATTGCACTAATAGTCAAATAAATAAGGAATTTGTGGTTGCTGTAAAAATAAGTCTGTTAGTAAAAGAGAAACTAAAATTTTAAAAATTTTCACCCACAAGCTCAATTCCAATTGGTTTTATAATTCCAATCTATATAATATTTAAAAGGGGAAAGCTGAAACACAGTATTTATCGTTGTTACGCTCATATTAAGCTACATTATCATAGCATTTTGACCCATTCGGTCCATTTTGGTCCAGTTCAGTCCATTTCAGTCTATTCGGTCCACTTAGTCCATTCGGTTCACTTCAAATCACTTCGGTCCAGTTAGATCCACTTTGGTCCATTTTGATTCATTTAGTCTATTTCAGTCTATTTCGGTCCACTCGGTCTAATTTAGTCCAATTCAATCTACTTCGGTCCAGTTGGTCCACTTAGGTCCATTTTATCTACTTTGGTCTATTCAGTCTACTTCGACAATGCATTGGAGGAGAGGTTTGTGTAGAAAGACGAGCTATTTTATTGAAATTATGTTACATTCTCAGCATAACGTTGGTAGATTCTTGATAAAATTACATTTTCTTTTGGTATTAAAGTCTTTTTTTTTCTAATATAAATGATAAATTTATTTATATCTGCTTTTTACTCCATTCAAAATGTATAGATAATGAACCGTTTGTAAGGAATATTAGAAACAAATTACAACTACACATTACATTATATACAAAATATCTCGCCTTATATAATAACGGAATAAGATTTTGAGACCTGAGATCCTTCAATCTAGCTATGCTAGCCAAACAAGGGTGGAGAATGTTACAAGAAAAAGACTCATTTCTCTACCAATGCTTTAAAACTAGATATTTCTCATGGTCCCGCTTTCTTGATGTTATTGAGTCACCAAATTGTTCCTATGTTTGGAGAAGCATCATGGCAGCATTACCCATTCTAAAATGTTGTTGGAGAGTAGGAAATGGCTCTTCCATCTGAGCTCATTCAGATAGATGGATCCCTAACCATCCAACAAACAGAATCCTTTACCTGGCTAGTAAAGAAGAAGACTAAGTATTTGTTAGCCGTATAAGGAGTGGAGGAAATATGGTGGCACATGCTCTTGCATGACATGCTTGAAATATCACAAATGAAATGTACTTGATGGAGGACTCACCCCCACCAGCTGTGAAAGCTTTGTACTAGGATTCTCGTATCTTATGAATGAAAGAATGAAGGTTTCATTTTCAAAAATAAAAATGTAAAATGCATTATGTTTTCTTGAAGGAAAAAAACTTACAAAATTCAAAACACTTTCAAATAACAAATATAAGTACATTAATTTAGTAAATATAATATATTTTTAATTATACTATGTTAGAGAATAATCACATTATTTTAAAAATTGTTTAGGACTAATGCTTATAAATCTTATCTACTATTTCCATTTTTCACTTAACAAAAAAATAAATCGTCAATTTTTTCCGCATATCGCAAGGGTATGCAACTAGTAAGGTTAAAAGTTACACTTTTATTTATCTAAGCAACCATAGACAATGCACAAATTGATTTTAAATATTCTTGGGCCTTAACAAAATATTTTAGTTCATAAATATACAAATATATAATTCTATATATATATATTTATATATATATATATATATATATCATACTAATTTCGAAATGGTACATTCGCATGACTGTTACCAATGTATTTTATTCTCCTCATCAAACCGATAGTCTTTAATACAATATATCCGTATTGACTACTTCGATTTAAAGAACACACAATTTGCTTAAGTGCATAATCTAATAGGTCGTATCAAATAGTCAGCAGCACCAACTATATGAGAAATCCACATGCTCACATGTCATGTGTGAACAATAAAAGTTGGATACCATTGTCAGTTGCTAGATATTGATAGGGGGCATTGAATACATATGATGAGCTACAACTACAACAATGATTAATTATCCTAACAAAGCTAGGTTAATAGCTAATGCAAACCTAACAATTTCGCTTGAGTGAGTTTTGAGTGAAAGACTCAGCAAACTTTTTGTCTACTTTTAATGTTCCACTCCAGTAAGTCCTGGTTTCGCTCAAGTGAGTTTGAGTTCACTTGCAGCTCTTGACAAGCTTTTAGCCAAACTTTAATCTCATAATTACATTATGTTTGTCACATGTAACATCTAAAACCTAACGAGTAATATTATGTGTAATTTTGAAAGAAAATATACTCTATCTTGATTTTTTTTTTTTTTTAATTTGATTTTCTTGTATAATAATGTTATTATTGTGTTAACTTTCGTCAATAATTCCCCTCGAGATATGATAGTTACCTTAACCGAAAAAAAAAAAAAAAAAAAAAAAAAAAAAAAAAAAAAATTCTCTCATTTCATGTTGGATAGAACAGGCCCATTTGCAGGACTGTATCAGATGTTGTTTACGTTCTTGATGAGATTGTTGGTCAAGACTACAATGTTAAAGCAACCATCGAAGCATCAAAATACATTCCACATTGTGGCTATAAACAATTTCTGAAGGTTAATGGTCTTAAAGGGAAGCGATTGTGGGAATAGCGAGAAAACCTTTTTACAATTTTGGCAATGACACCTTCTTAAAAAAAATATTTGCACAGCATCTTGATACACTAAGGTACGTAACATAACATACAAGCTAGAAATTATATAATTTTCCACAAAATTTCAGGCAAGAAGGTGCCATTTTGGTGGACAATCTTGAAATAGCTAACATTCATGCTATCTTGAATGTTGGCACCTCGGAACGGACAGCATTGATGATAGAGTTCAAACAGGCCTTGAACAAATATTTAAAAGAACTGGTGGCTTCCCCAGTGCGTACCTTGGCTAATGTTATAGCCTTCAATAAGAAGTTCTCAGATTTGGTTAGTATGTTTATATAAATACTTTATTTTCAATATGTTTAGAGTCACAACTAACAAGTTCAAAAGTTGTCAGTGGTAAAAGCCTATATTAGAATTAATAATAATTCACCAACTTAAAAGTTGTGAAAAATATTGTCATATTATTCAATAGGGAAAAACTTATATACAAATCTTTAGGAGTTATATCTTAGGTTCCTTAATTGAACTTAACCCTACAGTTGAATTGACCAAATAGTGTAAAGATATATAGTGCTATCATTTTCAAAGGCAATTAAGTTTATTATTGTTGATTTTTCTGTTTGGATGAAAGAGAATTCTTATTTTTTGGAACAAGCTCTTCATTAGGATGTAATGTTTTCTTCAGTTTAATGAAAGTTTCAAGTTTCCTATCAAAACAAAAAAAAAAATTTAAGTTCAACTATGTACTTTATTAAGCAATGTAACTTTAATAGGGTATAACTTAAATACAGTTCTTCTATGTTATATATTCGGTTGCCTATTTGAATAAAGGTGGTGTTATCTTTTTTTTAATAATTAAATTTAATTATATAATTCAATGAAAACCCAAGTTACAGCACCTAATTAAAGAATTGTCTAAAAGTTTCATCCAACACAATATATTCTGCTCCCTTCATGTTTATCATTATTGCCAACAAAGGTAAGGCACATCCACAAATAATGAAGATTTACTATCATGGCCATGCAGGAAAAGATCAAGGAATATGGGCAGAACCTCTTTCTAGAAGCTCAAGCCACAAATGGGTCTAGTAACAAAGAGAAGGCAGCATTACAAGATATGGCAAGGCTGACGAGAGATGGTTTTGTGAAGTTGATGATAGAGTATAACCTTGATGCCTTGGTGACTCCATTTTTAGGACCTTATGGTGTTAGTGTTAATTCTGTCCTTGCAATTGGGGGCTTCCCTGGAATTAGTGTCCTTGCAGGATATAATAGTAAAGGCGTGCCATTTGGTATTTACTTTGGGGGACTAAAAGGTTCAGAGCCAAAGTTTATTGAAATTTCATATGGCTTCGAGCAAGCTATTAAGATTAGGAAGCCTCCTTCACTTAAACCTTGAAGCCTAAACACCAGCCTCCCTTCAAAGTTTTAGAACTTGCATTGATACTTATGAATCATTAGGTTTGATCATGCTAGTTTGTGGTGATATATATATCAACTACAGTTCAACTATGGCGACAATGTAATCAAGTTGGGCTAATAATCTTGCTGGCATATTTGGACAAATGGCAAGTACTGTGTATTAAGTTTTGGGATCAAGTCATTATTAAAATGATATTGTCCTAAGTTATGATCAATCTTTATGTTTATCTCAAAATTTACTTTGTCCAATGTAACTTTCTTTTTTTTTTTTTAATATATATGAGATAGAATTCTAATCTATCTTAATCTTAATGTATATATGTGTGAAACTCTTTCCTGGAGACTTGAATTCTAACTTTTGTTCTCTACACCCTACAAACATTTACAATTATAAAGTGATCATTGTGCCAAGAGTGTAGAGTATCCTACATAACCTTTTCACCTTGGATACCATGCACAATTAGATCAAATGCATCATGGCTTCAAATCAATGGGGCCTAAGATGATCATCTAAGTCATGTCATCGTTAATTAGCAGACAAATAGGGAAACAGTTCATAATTACGTGAACAAGAAGCGCCTACCTTTTTTGAACATAACATACTCTTTGGTTAGGTGAGCGAATGTGCATTAGAGTCGGGCAACCAAACAAATTGAAATTCTTGTTTTCTTGTGCAAGCATTTTTGAGGCTACAATAAATATAATGTATCATAATTATTCTTTACAGGTGTATATTAGTGACAAATGTCTTTTACGAAGGATATTACAAAATTTTATTATATAAATCATACTAATTTATATGCTACCAATCACAAGGAATGTAATTGATTTAAAAATAAAAATAAAATCACCAAAAGGAAAAAAAAAAAAAAAAATTTAAACTTAAAATGAAACTAATCACATTCATTACCATGTCAATATATAAAACTTTTACAACAAAATTGATCGTAACTCTGACATTTTTATTTATAAAAAAGTAATTTTTTTTTAAATAATTTAACAGGGAAAAAAAAAAATCATTGAGCTTTAGTCAAACTCAAATATAGGTAGTGATTCATAGATTTGGGTCAGATTTTTCAATTTCTTCCCTCCAAAAGTAAGGAAAGTCAGATCTAGAGACTAGAGGAGTCTATTTTGTAAATTAAAAAAGGAAGTTGCCCCTCCCAAAAAACAAAGTGGACCCCTTAAAAGGGGTGGCAAAAATTTATTTCTTCCTATTGTAGTTAAACGACCTCTGATGCTTTCACATGCTCTATATAAGACTTTGCAGAGCCAAATCCCATATGTCCCCTTATAAAGGTTCCCCTGACCTTTAATCTGTTTCACAAAACTTTGCAAGTCAAATTGAGGAAGAGAGAAATGGCAAAACTTAGTGTTGTACTAATAGCATTGCTATTCTCCCTAGTGGCAAACATCACATTCGCTCAAAGCTTCAAGGAAGAGAAATGGGCAACAAGGCTAAAGTTCCAAAGGAAAAAGGAGACAGTGACCAACATCCAATTCTACTTCCATGACACACTCAGTGGGAAGAACCCAAGTGCAGTTAGGGTGGCTGAAGCTACTGAAACTGAGAAATCTCCAACACTATTTGGTGTTATCATGATGGCAGATGATCCATTGACTGAGACACCTGATCCAAATTCAAAGCTCCTGGGCCGGGCTCAAGGACTATATGGGTCTGCAGGACAGCAAGAGATGGGACTGATCATGGCCATGAACTTTGGGTTCATAGATGGCATCTACAATGGTAGCTCTATTAGCCTTCTTGGCAAGAACTCGGCTATGCATCCGGTTCGAGAGATGCCAATCGTCGGTGGAACCGGGCTTTTCCGGCTAGCGCGTGGCTATGCCATTGCTCAGACACATTGGATTGATCTCACCACCGGCGATGCTATAGTTGGCTACAATGTTACAGTGGTTCACTAAGGCTAGATTTTATTCAGTCTTGTTAATAGGCCCTTTCTTATTTTGTCTTCCTGTCATGATCCCTTATATGTGCTATGTCTTATGGTTTAATTTTATGTGTTTGAGGTGAGTTGGTAAACTAATTCTAGGTCACAATATTATTTAAGCAACTCCCTAGGACTATATTGATATGAATTGGTTTAATTTTATGTTTTTTTATATGAGTTGAATTATATTGATTTCCCTATAATTAAGCAACTCCATTATTTTTTATATAACTTATGATGCATCAAATATATATTTTGTCCCTCAATGGATGTTATTATCATAGGAAAGTACTAACTCTTATTTTGTAATCTATGAGCTTAATTAATGAGTCCTTGACCAAAAAAAAAGTGCAATTTTAACTATAGAAAATTGAAAATGAGATTTAAGTATTCCAACTTAGAACGAAGTTTCATGTCTACGCATGTTTCAAACTCTTCGTAATAAAAAACCATTTTACACTTAAAAAAATATAATAATAAAAAATACGTAATTTGAGAGAACCGCGAGAGACAATCAATATTAAAGAAAACTCTGTCTTCTGTACTTCTTCATGAAAAAGGTTTTGTCATTTTTTGATTTCTGAGTTTTATTGCAAAAACTAATTTAGGCGTAGATGCTTTGAAATTGATTTACAACCGCAGTGAAAATCATATAGCACAATTTCAAATATTGCAAAATCACATTCAAGTACCTAATTTGGAATTATCAATCATGCAATCCAAGTCTTAAACATATACAGTGTGTGATTCTCAACTCCAATTAACAAATCTAAAATGTTTCTTCCCCTAAGTGAACAATGTGAAATTACCACCATTTTTCTTACTTCTTTCTACTAGGCATACGAACGACACTTCATATTCTCCCAAGTTCACAATAGAGTTTATTATAATTTTTTTATTTATTAAACTTTAGTTTCCTCCGCAATTTCAAGTGATAAAATAACAATAGGGGGTAAAAGCAAATATATGGTATATCTTCCATTAAAAACACATTACATGAGAATCATTGCTGGCTGAATGAGCTTTCGCATTGTTTAAGAATTGTCATTTAAACAATTTTGTGTTACACATCATTTAAGCAATTGTCATTCACACATTGTCAATGATATACAAGATGAGAAAAATTCTTATGTAATGTGTGAATGACAATTTTGTGTCACTTGATCACATCATTTAAACAATTAGATGAGGAGTATTATACAAACAAGTAATTGATATTGTTACAAAGATTTATTCATAAAGTATTTAAACAAAAAGGTCTTTCCATAGAATCCTTCTTACTCCCCACATTTTTGTTTTTTTTTTTTTTTTTTTAATTCCAAGATCTAAGAATGAAATAATCAGCAAGTTGGATTAGATTTTTAAAACCATTAATTATTGATCACAACTTCAAAATATATCATTCCAGCCACAATTAGTTACATTCGGAAAAGAAAAATTACAATGTTGTATAAAAATTATTTTGTGCTTAACATTATTTTTCTGATACCAATTATTTTGCTTCCTTAATCTTGAACGTCTCTCAATCAGTATTCCTTTTGGCTGATATTAATACAAGCACATCTCCATAATGAGACATGGTTCACACTTCACAAGTCACAACACATGCTATAGCGTGGACAAAACAAAAGGTAACATTCACATTAATTAGCTCCTACAAAAATTTTTGTTTATTTTAGTGTAAGGACCTATTTTTTCTATTTTACATACTCTCTTTTCAAAACACTTCACATTAGATCATCTAGTTTATACTACATTTCATTATAATGTCAATTTTTCTTAATTTTTGAAATTGTTTCTTTTTCTTCACACGCATCAACCACTATTTACTATTATATCTTCTTTCATCATCGAGATACATAAAAAATAAATAAATAACTAAATATAAAATAAATAGTGTCAGTATAAATTTACACAATTATACACGGACTGATGTGAGTTATTTTTACGCAAAACTACATAAATTCTACATATTTTTTCTATTATACACAGAACTGATGTAAATACCCATGGAAAAAATAAATCTGATCCTTTAAAAAGCCTACCTATCCTCTAACCTTTTGTCATGAGAGTGAAAGAGGGAATGGCAAAGATAGCTCTAGTCCTATTGCTTTTCTCTCTAGGCATGGCCATGCAATTGGTGCTTTGTACCAATGGAGAGCCCAAAGAACTTGATGAATGGATCCAAAAGCTCAATCATGCCAAGTTGAAAGTCTCTAGGCTCAATTTTTACCATCAAGACACACACTCGGGCAAAAACCCAAGTGCAGTGGCAGTAGCTGAAGCATCAACGACTAATAAATCACCCACCTCGTTTGGACTAATCAACATTTTTGATGACCCATTAACAGAAGGACCTGAACCCACCTCCAAGCTTGTGCATGGGTCGAGCTCAAGGTCTATATGGGTCAGCTGGCCAACAAGAACTAGACCTACTTATGGCCATGAACTTTGTTTTCACAACGGGGAAATATATTTAATGGTAGCAGCCTCACTATTTTGGGCAGGAAAGCTGTGTTTCATCCAATCCGTGAGATGCCCATTGTTGGTGGGACTGGTGCTTTCCGATTGGCACGTGGATTTGTGACAGCAAAGACACATGTTCTCAATTTTACCTCTGGGGATGCTATTATCGAGTACCATGTTGTGGCTATACATTATTGGGCTCCAAGCCTATAATAATGGAGTCTATATTCTCTTTCAAAGGATCACATAGTGCTCGTTCATTTCAATAACAAATTCATCTACTTTGTTGGACTTTGTTAATTTGTTGGAGGCATTAAAAAATCTGCAGCTATGGCATCCAAAATTTAAAAATGCAGTTGCATCTATATATGATAACTTTGCAAGCCAAAGAGACCTCAACCAGGTTGCATAATTTGCATTTCTATCATCCCTAAAAACATTAACAGCCTTTGTAAACTCAATGTCATCCGACTCTTCCAATTACTGCAAGTCCTTCAGGCACTTTTGATACAATGTTTTCTCATCCGATGCATAGCTTTGAACTTTGTTGCTAAGAATATCTCACATTGGAGGTAGTGGTATTATTCACAAATCACAATATGTGGATTCCGCATATCAGTGGAATCAGTGTATCAACGGGACCCACATATTATGAATGAGAAGCAATGTATATTGGAAACAAAATTTTTTTTTTTTTTTTCTCATATAGAGGAATTGAATTTCAACTCATTTCCCCAACTTTATTGGCACATGTGTTTTTTTTCTTATGACACGATGATGTTGAAGCAAGAGATTTGCACTTCTTGAGTTGTGTCGTTTATATGCATTAGTGAACCGAAATCAAAGGTACTGTATAATAAATTATCAATGTTCCAAAAGTTTAAAATTGTTAAATAATAATTAATTTAATCATTTTACTATATATTATTCCAACACTATTTGAGTAGACAAGTTAATGGTCTCTGAAGATCACAGTCTTATCTTCTTCTTCATTTTTCCTATTTTGATTTTGGTGTTCGCTCATGCACAATGTATGAGATTGAGCATTGAGCATTTTCTGTTGCTAATTATTTTTTACCCACTTCTTTCTTTCTTTCTTTCAATGGCGGCTCCACTTGTATGTGAGGGTGGTCCCAATACCACCCTCACTTGCCATTTTTTTTTTTATACTTAGCAAAAAAAATTATATAAATAATTAGTTTAAACTAATATATTCTGTGATCACCCTTACTTAAAAAATAAAAATAAAAAATTGTACATATATACTTACAAAAAAAATATTATACACTAAATTAACCTATTTTGACTACTCTAATAAAAATGTTAAACACTCTGACCTGAGAATCATAAGAATTTGCGTTCAACAAAAATAAGAATAATGTTACATCCATAATATTTTCACAATAAATATTATGTGGTAAGCTATTATTAATTTTAATTTGGGCTCAACATTGATATGTTTTACCTATCAATAACAGCTTGTTGCATAAGATTTGTTATGAAAATATTGTGGTAACTTTATTGTTCTCAATTTAGCATTTTCAATTTTCAATTTCCACTTTATTTCTTACTAGTCTTCTTTTTTTTCCTTTCACTTTGTTAATACAAAAAAAAAATTATAATATTTCATGTATTTGTGCGATTTTTTTGTGACATTTATATATTCAAGTTGTCTCTTTATTAGATTTTGTATAATTAAATTTCTTAGTGACCATCCTAAAAAAAGTTCTTAGAGCCGCCACTGCTTTCTTTCAATACATTTTTCAAAGATGTTGCTAACTTCAAAAAACATTAGTATCAATACAGCAATTAGATTTAGAGGTGCGTTAATGTTAAGCATTTTTTTTTTTTTTGGTGGGTTTTTGAATAATTTGGTAGTTACAACGGGAAATTGAATAATAGATGTTTCCATTAAAATTAATAACATTTTATCTAGCTTAAAATAGGAACATTTTATCTAGTTTTAACCCAAAAAGAATTATATATCGAAGGAACAAGGAATATTTTCCAAAATGTCGTTAGAGCTCCAAGCTCGGACCCATAATTTGTGTCTACCCAAGAGTCATTGGACCATTTCAGTGTATTGAAGAAGGCCTCACATTCACAATGTCTCCGGTGCAATTAGATATTCATATATCAATAAAATTGCCGTTTTAACTCTTTAAAAAAAAAAATGCAATTGTGAAACTTTTTAAAAATAGTCATGGTTTTTTTTTTTTTTTTACTTGAAGAAAGAAATTCATTAAAGAGAAACTTGACTGATACAGAGAGTTCTATCTCTTAACAGTCATGTTTGATACATAATTTTTTTCATTATAATATGATAAACTGTGATTAAAATAACTTATTACTTTCATATAGACTCATCTATTAGCACTGGACCAAATGTTCTTGGTCACTAAGTAATGTACGTTCTCATGCATAAAATACAATCAATATAGATGACTGTTAAAATTATTAAGTTGTTGTGCTTGTGACTTTTTGTTCTCGCAAGTTGGTAACTTGGTAAACTTACTGTTTTCTGTTTGAGCTGTTTCTTGATGATAGTACAATTAGCCTAGCCACACGCATTTTCCTCAAAAAAATTATTGATGGTAGACAGGTAGATTAAAGCATTATTGCATTAAGATGCCTAATTGGTCTTGACATTGGCTTAAATCTTAACCCTATTGCATATTTTAAAATGCTAAGAAACCCATTAGCCAAAAGTTTGTCCGGCTAAGGTAGGTGGAAAATAAAAATAGTGACCTTTCGGTCAAACCCTGTGATGAAAATATTAAAAAAAACAATAGTAGTATTTAATATTTGGGAAAACAAAAAAGAAATGTTGTAATTTGATTTGATTCCAAGATTAAGAATGAACTGTAACACCATTAATTATAGATCACAACTTCAAAAATTATATCATTTCAGTCACAATTAGTTACATCCAAAAAAAAATCACAATATATCATATAAAAAATATTGTGCTCTTAACATTATCTTTCTGATACCAAATATTTTGCTTCCACAATCTTGCACGTCTCAATCAAGTATCCTTTTCGGCTGATATTAATGCAAGCACATCTCCATAATGAGGCATGGTTCACATGATTGCACAAGTCACAGACACATGATACCTTTGACAAAACCAAAGTTAAAAGGGTGAAAATGATTCTGCTTCTTTCCACTATAAAAAGCCTACCTATCCTCTAACCTTTTGTTGTGTGAGTGAAAGAGAAAATGACAAAGCTAGCTCTAGTCCTATTGCTTTTCTCTCTAAGCATGCCCATGCAATTGGTGCAAAGCACCAATGATGAGCCCAAAGAAGTTGATAAATGGATCCAAAAGCTTCATCATGGGGAAGAGAAAGTCTCTAGGCTCCATTTTTACTTTCATGACACAGTATCAGGCAAAAACCCAAGTGCAGTGGAAGTAGCTGAAGCATCAATGACTAAGAAATCACCCACCTTGTTTGGACTAATCAACATTTTTGATGACCCATTAACAGAAGGACCTGAATCCACCTCCAAGCTTGTGGGTCGAGCTCAAGGTCTATATGGGTCAGCTGGCCAACAAGAATTGGGCCTACTTTTGGCCATGAACCTTTTTTTCACAACTGGGAAATTCAATGGTAGCGGTCTCACTATTTTGGGCAGAAATGCAGTGTTTCATTCAATCCGTGAGATGCCAATTATAGGTGGGACTGGTGCTTTCCGATTGGCACGTGGATTTGTGCAAGCAAAGACACATTTTCTCAATCTTACCTCTGGGGATGCTATTGTCGAGTACCATGTTGTGGCTATGCATTATTGAGCTATAATAACGGAGTCCATATTCTCTTTCAAAGGGTCACATGGTGCTTGTTCATCTCTATACCGAATTCGTTTTCTTTATTGGGACTCTGTTATTTTGTTGGAATCTTTTTTATGTTTTGCATTGTTGAATGTGTTGTACTTGTCGTGAATATAGCATTATTTGGATATTTTGTGTTTTCGAAAACTGTTAGTGAGATACATTTAAAATTGATAGAGATTTTGCAAAGAATAGGTTTAAAACTAAAGGAGCTTAGGCCTAAAGCTTCTTTTTGATAAAGCCTTTAAGACTTTAAATTTATGGTAAATCAATCAATCCTAATCCTCAAAAGAATGGTTTTTGTGGCCAGTTTTTGAGGACAAACCATTACATTACTGATACTTATACCATTTTGCTATAAAAGTAAGATGCTCTTGCACACCACTCTTTCTAAATGTAAAAGTAGAATTGATATTTTTTATCATTTTGTTGTAAAAGCAGTGATTGACCACTTCAACAAAACCAGTTACCATTAGACGTGTTGCCTTGTCTCTGTCCTACAATGATCTGCTCTACTAGAGCTCATACCTAAACATATTTCTATAACTTGAAACCAAAGTTCAGAAATCATTAAATCATAACAAAATAACACAAACAGATTGTTAAGTCTTTGACGGATTTCTGAGCTTTCCCAGTTCAAGTACCATCCATGCCTTATAAAAATGCCATTTGATCATCTTGATTGGGCTCACATATAAGATTCCATCACAAAGCTAGTAGAAAATCTTATTTGTTTGTCTGATGTTCCCATTACCAGCCAGCTAATAGGGTCCCCTATAACAACACAGTATGTCAACTCAATTCATTTCAAAGACCTTGTCTTCTAACTCCTTGTTTGCTACTTCATCTCTTATTGAAGCTTCAAAGCTCCGAGTAAACATCGATAATGAATGCAAGACCAAGAAGAGAAGGATGTGATATTCATAACAGTAAACCTTTGGCACCTAGTAACTAGAAACTAACAAATGGCTTATTCTAATTATTAAAAAGTAGCAAGGACAGTTGCGGTTTTATGAGGACACAGGATTTCCTGAGCAAAGGGTTAACAAGCACGGGTCCAAGGTATCACATGTATTCATTTGGAAAGCTAAGGCTGAAAACTCCTTGGCCCGTCAACAACAGATAGGGTGAGACCATAGAACAAACGGAACAGCATTAGATTAGCCTACTAAAGAAAAGGATTGACAGCCTCATTTTAGAGTACTAGGGGCGCAGTAGACATGTATCTCATCATATGGGGCTACCTTGAATGGACCGATTATCAGTTCACACTTATCCTCCACAACTTTGTTCTGCAACTTAGTTCAGAAGGCAAGTTATGAGCAGTGGACAATCACTTTTCACCACTAACATCCTGCCACCTCAACAAGTTGTGGAACAATTTGTCCCTATACTTATTTTTATCCTGACAGCATTAAGCAATTTCCTGCTTGATATATAATTACAACAAGATAAGGAAGACAATTTTTCATAACTTTCTTCATAACCCCTGATGTAACTTCTTGTGATTCGTGCATAATAAAAATAGTGTCAATGAGGTGATGTTGCTCCACTCAACTTGTTACCTAAACAAGTGAAAAATGTTGTAAAAAAATTGTCCCCTAGCATATATATATATATATATATATATATATATATATATATAGCAAAACAACAAATTCATAATGTAGTTGACAGCCCTATAAGTGAAACTCTACAGTCCAGCAGCTTCACTACCAAGGCCACTAACAAAACATTGCTTTAGGTGAGCTTACAGACCATTCACACAAATATTTACAGCCATTAAGCCGCTATGCGACTGGCTAATTGGCCACCATAAGAATATAATTAGGGCCTATCAAACGAGGCTTTTGGCAGTGACAGCCACCATAATCAGCCAAATTGTGGAAATAAACAAACTAATAAGCAGATACCAGTGGAACAACTTCAACGTTTGTCATTCAAACTGTCACAATGCAAACAAAACTCCATGAAAAATGATAAGTCGAGGCATCACTCACGTGGTATGGGTTTAGTGTGAGGATGCAACAGGTGTATCATTTCCCAAATATATCCTACTTTCTGTTGACAGGGTTGTTCATGCCACCAAAATCATTGGGTTAAGGGGGGAAAGAAACAAAGGCCCAAGGGCCCAAATAAATAAGGAAATCATACTCTCTAGGACACATGAATACAAATAATAAGTTGAAGACATAACAGCTATAAACCTCACAGAAAGTTTGACTTGGAGTATATTAAGATTTGCATCACTAAGGCATATGCCCTCAACTTTGTGTAACAAAAATTCTGTAAATTCAAAGAATAAAAGTTCACCATTTTAAGTAAACATAACTGTCTTGATCATGTTAATAGTATCAATAATATTGATTTTCACAATCATCTCACAAACATACCACTAGTAACAACAGATTAACAAAACCCCTTGTTCTATCCTCAATGTGTTAACAAAAATAAAAGAAATCATATCCTAGACATCAAGAGAAGGTGATAACAATCACCTTGAATACATAAAGGGTGTGAGGAAGGCCAAGTAACTAAACGCTATGGATATTAAAAAAAATAAAAACGAATTTTCACACCAATAGAGAGATATTAGACATAAGCATATATGAACAAGCTGCAACACTTGGTCCAGTAGATTAAAAGGGAACAAAATTCATCAAATGCTGATATCTAGCAAAGAAGCTAAATTACTATAATCAAGGAAAGGTACTTTTTGGGATGAGAAAAGATGAAATAAGCAGCTTATTATCACTCACTTTTGATGATGATCATTAAGATATGGTCATTTAAAAGTTATTTCCTATAACCGCGAAGCTGCTGCAGTATAACCTAATTTCATCATTGACTACACTGCAATTGTTGAAAATGACCAAGTAGCTTTCTGAGAGAGGAATGAGGCTGGCCAAAGCTATTTGAATCGGTTCCAAGCTATTTAAGTGAATGCTGACTTGTCCTGCAATTGTTGAAGATGACCAAGTAGCTTTCTGAGAAGAGGAACGAGGCCGACCAAAGCTATTTGAATCTGTTCTGAGCTATTTAAGCGAATGCTGACCTGTCCTGCCCCCCTATTATTCAGATTGGCACGAGCAATCAAGTTTGAAGACCGTCCCACAGGGATCTGTGACTGTATATTTAAACCAATGGCAAGATCACCATGCCAATCCATGACAGAAAGACCTAGAGTTGAAAGAGAACGACCAAGAGGATAATCCTTATCTCTCAACTGTGCCTCCAAACTACCACCATAAGCAACATCACCACGAGCCGTCATTGCGCCACCAGTCATAACCAACCTGAACCGTTTATTGGCAATCAATTTGTCTTCAACTTTCAATCCAGCTGATAAGGCATCACCCAAGAGAGTAACTGAGACACCAGCAGTTGCCCTGTTCTTCCTAGAATTACTAAACCTTGTCTCACTCCGTAGAGTGTAAGCTAAATCCTTTCCAACAGACTGCATATCAAAACCTACTGAAGTTGCTTTCCCTTCACCGTGCTTTATTGAACTGGCTACTTCCAGTTGGACATTGGCATCCTTTTTATCCTTTGTAACCTGGCTTGAAAAAGATAAGGGTATTTTGTCTCTAACCACAAACAATCTTTCTACATTTATTCCTTCATAACCAACATCATGGTCCCAACCATGGCTGTCTAGAACAGGCCTTACAAACCACTGATTGGTTGAATCAAGATGGCGATACCGGTAAGTAGGATTATCAGAATCGAAAGAAGCAGGTAAGTTATAATCAGCTGAGGGAATTGGCAAAGATGCGCCCCCACCACTTTCTTCTTCTACATTCTCACTGAAGTCACTAGGCATATCCTTTGCCGAAGATGCCATCTTCTTCATCATCTTCCGTCTCTTTTTCTCCTCCTTCAACTGCTTCTTCATAAAAAGCTTTTCCCTATATTCCAACTCATCAAAATATGCCTTCTTCTGAGATTTAGAGAGCCTTGCCTCCTGGGCCTTCGTCAGACGTTTAAATGGTGGCAATTCATCAAATTCTGGTTCCTCATCAGAATCTGACGACTCATCAAGATCATCATCTACATCATCATCATCACCAAACTGCTCCTCAGGCAGCTTCACCTGTTGTCTTGATTGGAGAAGGGAAGAGAGAAGGAAAGGTAAAGGAGGTGCTCTTGTTCGATTTGGGAAAGGCTTGCCAGGGGGACTATCTTGCAATTTTAAAAGTGCGTTTGCTTCAGCCAAAATCTTTGATGCAAAAGAGAGCAGTAACAAATGAGGCTTCCAAACCTGACCATTTGGCAGCACTCTCTGCCCAGCCCTATTTGTTCTGCATGCCGAATGGTTCTCTACTAATGAAACAGGATTCATAAGCCGCATATCTCCAGCTGCTTGACGAATAGCTTGCTGGACAACATGAGAACGCTGGGTCACAAACATGTCGTAACTAGAAGCAGTACCATTTGGACCATCAGGTGGAGCAGAGGCTGCATGAGTTAAGACCACAATTGCATTGAACCATATAGATGGACCAAATATCTCAGTGATGGTGCGCAAGAGTGGCATATCACTAAAATCCCTGCTCTGCATGTCCAATCTATCAAGATACAATACAATATCTGGAGGAGTTTTCTTGATAAAGCGCTTAACAGAGTGGAGGATCTTCTCATTCTGCCGCTGGTCTGACAAAGAAGGGAGAAGGCCTGGAGTGTCAATGACACGTACCTTAATCCCCTGCACCGTTCCCACAACATCCTGCACCTTCTTTGTACCCATTTGAAAAGCATCAGTGCTGAACTTAACTTCATCAAATATCGAATTGATGGTTGCACTTTTACCAACTCCTGTCTTCCCAAGGACCATAATTGTACAAGAGAAATCAAGGGGCTCCTGCCCTGCTGCCTCAAGCTGCTCTGCCATTGCACTCGCACGGTCAAAGCTAAATGCACCAACACGACCCCCATTTCTCCCTCGCAACTGCTCAGCTAATCCCAGTCTGTACAAAACCTGTGCCACAACAACATTATGGGGAGTCTGTCCAAGCCTATGTGCAAGCCGTAAAAATTTCACTCTTATCATTTGGAGTTTTTCCCGAGTCTCATCATACTCCTCAGCATCCCCATTAACAGCATCCTCAATTTGCTGGTTTTGCATATGAGATGCACTACCGTTCACACGAGGCTGCTGAACAACCCGAGGTGCAGGTTCCAATAGTGGGGCAGCACGACCAAGGCCAGCAGGACGAGCAGGGGGAGCAGGATTTGTGGATTTTCCAAATGAAGAAGCAAGCTCTGGTGCTGGCTGTATCTCCTCTTCTCCATTACCTCCAGGTCTTTTCTTCTCTTGCTGAGTATTTTCTACCTTCGTTTTAATCTCCTCCGCCACAACATGGCTGTTGGAAGCTTCATGAACTTCTTCATTAGTATGCTGAAGTTGAGAAACTTTATTATCATCTGCTCTCAAGGCAGTTGCAGCACCCTGAAACTTTTCAGAATTCTCAGTTTTAGACAATTCAGCAGAAGGTGAGCTTTCAATTACTGAAATTTCTTTCACAGATGTATGCAGATCAACTGAAATGTCTTTCAGTTCAGAACTTTCCACATGACACTCGGAATCCACTCCAACTTGAGTATCTTCCACTTTCCCATTCCTGTAATCCCGATGTTCTGTGTCCTTATAAGATGAAGTGTCCCTTGGTACATCACTGCTATCATCTTTGCAGGTTGGAACAAGGCCAGCTATAGCATCTTTCAGTTCCCTGCTGCTGTTGTCTTGGCATTCAGTACCCAAGTTATTCTCCTTCAGTTCCTCAACACTACCACCTTCATTCAAAATCTCCCTATTCAATTCAGATTCTACAGGAGACTCAATAACACTTCCTTCCAACTTATCACAACCTCCACTTTCTGCTTTTTCATCTACAGTCATTTGCTCCAAATTCACATCATCAGAATCCTTATCTTCAGACTTTTCAATCACTAGACCAGACTTCACATCCACTTCATCCTCACCCTTCAAGACTTCCTCTTCTCCACCAGCACCAATCTCAGATACCTCCTTTCCACCATTTTCTCCACTATCAACAACCACGTCTTCCCTCGACCCATTAAATTCATCATTCTCTACCTCCTTTTCAGTCCCTCCCTCATCAACCCCATCCTCCACCACCACCCCATCAACACTCTTCCCATCCACCAAAGATTCCACCTTGTCTTCAATACTCCCAACCACCTCCAAAGATGCAACCTCACTCGCCTCCTCAAACTTCTCAACCTCATATCCACCATTCAAATTCTCATCTACCCCTCGCAAACCCGACTCACCAACCACCTCAACATTCCTATCTCCCCCACCAACCCCACCATCCAATGAACCATGCTCCTGCAAATCCTTTGGGTCACTCATTGCCTCCTCAAAAACCTCCTCACCATCCAAATCCTTAACTTCATCAGACCCCACCACAACCCTCCCTTCCTCCTCTACTCTCCCCTCAATCACCCCAACTTCCACACTCTTCTCTCCCTTTTCATACCCATCAACAACCCCAACACCATTTTCCATCCCAGAAAAAATCCTCAAAATGTTGCTTCAAAAAAAACCTAGATTCACCAAAACCCAGAAACACCCATTTCACCAAACATGTTAATAATCAATAAAAACCCAACATACCCACCAAATAATTAGTCAAAATCAAACACCCAATAAATAAATAAATAAATCACATTTTTAATCCAAAATCATAATAGATCTTTCTCCTTTCACATAATTAATCCATTATTAGCTTAACAAACTCAGATCCTCAAAGAGTTCTGCATGGTCCTTATTAGGGTTTTACAAACAAACAAAAAACACTAAAGCATATTAAACAAAACGAAACAAAAAAACACAAATAAAGAGTAACGAAGTACAAAGAAAGCTTACCTGCTATTCTGGATAATACAGATACAGGCTTTTAGAGAGAGAAAGTGTGCAAATTTGAGAGAGAGAGAGAGAGAGAGAGGAAATGTGTGTGTGTGTAGAGAGAGTGAGAGAAGAAAATGTGTTAGTTTCATATACGATGTTTTTTTTTTTTTTTTCAATTCATATTAATCTTTCTACTTAATTTTTTTTTTTTTTTTTTTTTTGGATGAATTACGGATAAGAGTTTGATCGACGGTTGAGAATGAGTTTTCGTGTGGGGTTGTGATCCGACGGTGGATATTGACTCATTGGTATCATCGTGAAAGACGCCAAATCAGGCTGACGTGGACGCGAATTACAAAAAATAAAAACAAAATAAAAATGATTGCCTGCTTTGACAATGTATTCTGGTAGACGAATCTAGACCGTTCGTGTGTGTGTAAGTGAGTTGATGGCTTGATGGGGAAGTGTGTGTGGCCCACATAATAGTAATTATGTTTTATCGTGATATCACGTGGGCAAATCTATAACGTTTGCTTAGTTAGATGAAACCTAGAGTCTAGGAAAAGTTTTGTATTCGATGAGGTCATTTTCATTTTCATAACAATTTTATGTGAAGCATCGTGAGTGATTGGTTATTTATCATTTTTACTTGAAATTTTTTTTTTTATTCACAGCCTGTCATATCATAAGTGTGGCAAAGTTGTGACATGAAATTATGTGATCCTAACTTTTTTTTCGTTAGATTAAAGTGTAAACATAAGATCAAGTGAAAGAGGTTTGTAAGAATATATAACGTGATGAGATGACATGAACAAGCTCAACCAAACTCTTTGATTCGGTCTTATAGGGTAATTAAGGTCGAGCAAAAAGAGTGGATGAGATCGAGCTAGCTAACCCTACTATCAACCTAAGCACCTATCTGAAAGAGAATCTCAAGAATCATGGAATTGGCTTTTAGAGTCTCATCCTTGAGAATCAAAAAGATAAGAACTTCCATCTATCCTCCCTTTCTCTTTTTGATCAAGTGGTTTCCTTTTTTACCTTGTATTGAATTCCATATTTGAAAATAAAGTCAATCAAGTCATGTAAGCGAATGTCACTCCCCAATTTGAATCTTAATTGCATTCAAATGCCAAGGACCTCGGTTTACTTTTGGAGCCGACCATCAAAAGTCTTATATAAGGTTTACACCAAAACCTTGTAAGGACTAAATTCGCTTCCATATGAGGTTTACACAAAAACCTTAGTCATTACCTTGCAAATTACATTTTAAGCTCCGATCTTTATAAACTTACATATCTAAGAATTCCACACTAAACCAACTTATGACCCTGTGATGCTATCTTCTTATTTCTTGTAGGTGTCCATTGATTGAGGTTCGGTTGTATGTTCAATTAAATCAAAAATAGGATATTATTATGGTCACATTTAAGTATAAAATTTTTTGGTGGATGGATCGTCCCCTAACTTCTTTTATGAGGTGGGTTCTAATTAACTTAATTGGTAAAATCTTTTATTGTCAAATAAGAGATTTGAGATTCCATCCTCGCTTAGTCCAAAAACCAATTGATGTCTTTGTTTGATAATAAAAAAATATTATCATGAGTAAACATGCATCATAAGTTAAAATTTTTTTATTAAAAAAAATTGTAAAAAAATAAATAAAAACTTCTTTACAAGGGAAAAGTAAAAGAGAAATTGTAATTATGGAACTGAAACTTGTTATGATCATATCAAAATAATAATTTACATGATATGCAAAAAATAATAATTTTACTGTGTAATTCACAAATCATTGATTGGAAATGTACAAAAAGTAAATAAATCAATCAAGGTTTATCGAACAAAAATGATTGGTTGTGATTCGATTTGGTATGATACATGCACCTAACTTATAAAACACAGTAATTTCAAATAGGATTGTTTCATCTTTGATATAATAAACAAAAGATGTTAAAAATAGTTAACCACAAACTTAAATTATCATCAAAACATCTTTATTATGCAGGAAATAAAAAAGTATTGTCAAACCATTGAATACACCGACGAAGTTGAAAGAGTTTATTGTACATCTAGGTCAATTCATATTTCTATTTGTCCATTGATATAGTATATGTTGAATTTGATTTTGACAATAAATAAAATATATACACTGACGCATTTCGTCTTCTATGATATAGATTTGTGACTTTTGATTTTATATATATATATTTTTTAGTGCATTTGATCATCTTTGAGATGGATAAATTCCACAAAATCTATATTCAACTCTCTGATGGCAGCTATATCTCTATGAAACTGCTTAATTATTAATTTATATGATCTTGCCATTCAATTCCACCAAGAGCCATTCTATCACGCTTCATATAATTATGACAATTGCATTTACATAATCATCACAAACAATTTACAACAACATACAGCTTCATATAATTTAATAATTATGACAATTGCATTTACACATAAACATCACAAACAATTTACAACAATATATATTTTTTATTTTTTATTTTTATCAACGGTTTGGGATTGAGTCACGAGATTGCATTAACAACAATTGCAAATTCCGAAATCCTAGAAAAATAAATTATGGAAAAAGCTAACGGATGCCCTAAGGGCATTGGTTTATGAAATATTTTTTAAAAATTTTTATGAGAAAAAAATGGACTTTTTTTTACAATATTTATATTTCTCATAAAAGTGGTATTAAAAGTTTTTAAAAATAATTCATTAATAAATGTCCTAAGCAATGGTAGCTCTAAAAATTTTTTCTAGGGTAGTCATTCAAATTTAAAAGTAATCATATTAGTTTGTAAAAATTTCATAAGGGCCAATTTTGCACAACCAATCACAAAAAATCACCTGAATCAACTTATGTATTTATTGTGCAAAATACATTTGTAGTTACAGTAACTGTGCAATTATGTATAGTTAATATTCACATGCAAATTTGTTTTTTAGTACTTTATATTTACTCATATACACACATAGAGATGATTTGGGAGAGTAGCAAAAAATTGATAATGAAATAATACTTTAATGAAATGTAATGTAAAATCAATAATTTAATGTTGACGTTTTTGAAAAGTAGTTATGTAAAATAAAATAAATAAATAAACTAGGTTTTTATGCTAACATAGATAGGAATTTTTGCACTAGCTAATGCGAATGCTCTAAAAGACTTAAATTATACAAAATCTAATAAGAAAAGAACTTAAGTATATTGTCAACACACAAAAAAAAAAAAAAAAAAAAAAAAAAAAAAAAAAAAAACCCCACACACACATAAATACATGGAGTTTTACAATGAATATTCAACTCAACTCTTGTTGTTGCAATATTTTTGTTGTGTGCATTACTCTATTAAAAAGAATTTTTCTTAATACTTTAATTTTTATTGTGGCCATAGTTTTACTCTATTAACAATTTAACTCAACTTTTTTTTTTTTTTTTGCATTTTTGCATTTTTGTTGTGTCCACTACATTATTTTTGTTGTTACTCAACTTATTGATTTTTGTAATTGTGTTTACACTTATTAATCTTTGTAACTATATTTTAGGGTGTTTATTTTTTATTTATGGTAGACCAAAAAAAATATTTTAAAAATATTATGTATAATTTTTTTTTCAAGGTCAGGTGTTCATTTGAACACCCTAATCATGTTTATGGAGCCGCCCTACTAAGGGCACTCATTAACCCATAAATTATTGGGTGGCACTTGTGTCTAGTGGCCAGTTCCACTAGACACGTGATGTTGCGATGCAGACACGTGTCCAATATCAAACACGTATCTGTATCCCAACATATCCAATAGAACTTGCCACTAAACACAAGTTGTTGCCTAAATTATTAAAACAAAACAACTAAAAGATGCTATATAACCTTTATATTTTTCACAAACAAGTTATAGCAACTTTGTCATTTGAAGGTTTCCTCGCCTACTTGACTATGCATTGGTGTTCAGTGTTCTTCCTAATCATTTTGGGGTTCAAAGTGTGCCCCAAGGTGCAGCATTGCCACATGTAATTCATCTTTTCAAGAAAATTGGATGTCCAAGGTCTTCCACTTATTATGTATCAGCAATCTCTAGCTTTTTTTTTTTTTGAGAATGAGCAATCTCTAGCTTAAAAGTTGGAATCAAACCCCTACATTACACAAGTCCAATTTTAGATCACTCCTACTAGATTCAAGAGGATGATTTAATTATTATTATTACTATTTGAAAAATGTTAAATTAATACAAATTTTACTACATAAACTTTACACTCTGATCTTATAATAAATGTAATTAGTAGGCTTTAAGCCTTCAACTACTTCATAAATGAATATTTTAAAAACCGCTTCTTTGTGATTGATGACCCGTCAGTTTGAATGCTTAAAATTTGTGGTACCCCTAACACTACTCTTATTATTTTACTACTATTATGATTATCATTATTAAGCCCGAGCTTCCTTATATGATTAGGGTCATGTTAACGGATGTTTTTAAAGTAATTGTTAATAAACTATAATAGGAAAATTTTGACACAACTTTCATGAGAAATTTAAAAAGCTGTCAACAACATTTATTGTTTTATCATTCTTCTAATAAAATGTTTCTAAAAATAGCTCATAAATCAATGCCCTCAGGGCATTGGTTAAAATTTCCCATATAATTAATATATCTGATATAAATCAAATAAACACATTTTAATTATCTGATATAAATCGAATAAACACATTTTAATTTTCACTCTCACTCGCAAATGTGACTGTTGTGAGGAGTTAAAAATATACTGATATTTTTACTCATATCCTATTTACAAGTTTTTGTGCATGAAATGCCAATTCCTTGATTCTTCTTTACATGACTAGTCTTTTTTTGGTTTTTTAGAAGAAGTTAAAAACATTACTAGTCATTGATCACAATTATACGCTTTGTTTGTTTTGATGTAAAATATTTTCAAGAAAACATTTTCCAATTTTATCGTGTTTGTTTTGCAGTAAAATATTTAGTCAAAAGTAAAATATTTCCAGTCAACTAAATCATCCTAAACAAATTTTTGTAAAATATTTTACACTTAAAATTTTGGTAAAACATTTTACATTTGCTCACTCCCTCAAACCCCGATACTTATCACCATCTTCACTCCTACTCACTTTATGCTTAAACTCTACCAAATCAAATTTCTCTCCAAAAACCCAGACACCTCTGGTCCCCTCTCCCACTAATCTCCGGCTCCAAGTCTGAGGCACCACCGGACAACTCTAGCTTCTGCCGGCACCCCTATCGTCAGATCTATCTCCCTTCTCTCATACCCATCTTGCACAGAAAAAGAAAGTCACAAGGAGGCTTCTTGGTGGGGAGCTATGATGCCGATGGTGGTCAAGGAAGCTTTCCTACATGATTTGGATAGCTGTAATCAAAGGAAGGTGCTAAGGTGCTACGGTTGTGATCTACCATCAACGTCTAGAAGGTGCTACGGTGGCGAGCAAAGATAAAATGAAACTATGATCTTAAATTGGTTTTTATTTCGTGGGTTTTTTTTTTTTTTTTTTTTTGGGTGGTTATGGAGTTGTTTAATCGGATTTGTGGTTTAATGCTCATTGTGGATTGCTTGTGTTTTGTGCTCAGATTTGGGGTTTAATGGTCAGATTTTTAGGTGGTGGCTGTCTTTTTCCTTTCTTCCAGATCTGGTTTTTGGGGTGGTTGGGGGTGGTTTAATGGTTTATGCTCATTTGGGGTGGCTATTGGTGGTTTTTGCTCATTTGGAGTGGCTGGTGGTGGGTTGCATTTTCGTGTGTTTTGTCATTCTAAACACTTGAAAATATTTTATGGTCAAATATTTTATAGTAAATTTTTTTACAAGTAAAATATTTTACATTTGAAAATATTTTACATCGAAACAAACAGAGTCTATCTGGTAATAAATCATTTTCAGTTACATCTGATTAGATCAAGTTTGTTTTTACTTTTAACTAGCCTTTTTTTTTAAGAGAATGTCATGTCTCTCAATGTAAGCAATTAGTAAAAAAAAATTGTGAAATTTTAAACCACACAATTATATATTAAAAAATTTAAATACATGGTTTTACGTATATATCGTTGATATCAATTGATACCAACAAAAAATAATTAATTTAATTAACTAACTTGCAATGCATTCCCTTTTCTCCACATATTCTCCTTTTATATATTTTTTTATTTTATTTTTCCTTCATTGTCCTTCCAATCACACTGTATTTTATTGTCTTTTTTCTTTTTTCCCATAAAGATTGAACATGCCATTTTATCACTAACATATTCCAAGTACTCTTAATTTTATTTTATTTTATTTAAAACAAAAAAAAAAAAAAAAAAAAAAAAAATTGAAAGTGATAGCAGCACTATTCATTTATTCAGTATTCACTAACCTAACATATATTATTAAGAGATCTTTTTTTTTTTTTTTTTTTTTTTGATACGAGATCTTATATTTTTTAATTGAAATGAAGGTCGGAAATTCAAAAGGTATTTAAGCGTCATTAAACACTACTTGAGATGATGTCTATTGTTTACATATACTCACAAGTCACACCTACATATGCTATGAGGAGTTTTATTTGATCCATCGTAAGCTAAAACATTAAAAATAAAATCTAACCTACCTCCTTGCAGCAATGTAGTTTTAGGTAGATATTATTTTTATTATAATTTGATAGTTATAGATAATTTAATTTCGAAAGAGAACCTCTTTCCCCATTATCCCTATTTTTTTTTTTTTCACTCTCTTGATTTTGAAGAGCATTTTTATCATTTTAGTCTAAAAATCATAACTTGTATTTTAAATTTCATCATTTTATTTTAACTCTATGTATGCGTTTGGATACTCCTTGCGTCTGGTCTCTTTTGCGTTTTCAGCTCTTTTTTTTTTTTTTGACCAGCGCCAAGTGCACTGTTCATGGGACATGAACAGTGCACCAAGGCATATGAACAGTAATCGTAGTGTAAACAGTAACTTTTTTATTATTTTCATTTTTTAGCAAAATAAGCGGTATCCAAACAGACCCAAGGATATATGGACTCTCTTAATTAATTGGAGTCTACTATGTGAGCATTTGGATAGGAATTATCCTGCGTCTGGCGTTTTGCGTTTTGCTTCTTCTTTTTTTTTTCACGCGTTTCAGCTTTTAGGAGACAAATTTTACTGTTCACGCACTGTTCATGGGACCCACAACCACTTTATTCAAAAATAAATAAAAATGGGGCCCACAGCACTATTCACACATTTAAAAATTATTTTGCTACAGTGTTTTCAGTTTTCAATTTTCAACAAAATAAACTGTATCCAAATAGACCCTATATATATATATTTGCTAAATGATATATGGGGCTCTTCGAATATCTAAGTAAGTAATTATAGAAAGACATCTCAAAAAAAAAAAAAAAAAGTAATTATAGAAAGAAATTCATTAGGAGTGGCCCCAATATGCTAGATAGAGGCTTAAACTCAAAGCATTGATAGATTCATGCAGCCTTAAGAAACACTAAATCAACTCATTGGAATTATTTTATTTTAACTAAATGATGATAAAACATTTTTTTTTTTTGAAAAATCAAAAATTGAGGCCACATAATTATATTATCTTAATAATAATATATGTGTGTTAACATCTTCATGAGCTAGTATATGTATAACCCTTTTGTGTTATGGGGGCCATTCCTGTATGAAATGGATATTACATGCAACTGATTCCACAAAATAATAAATTATCTCTTCACATTTGATACCATTCAGTAATAAAAAGTGTATATGTATATATTTTGTCTACTTAATTACTATAAGATTATTATAACTATCTATTCCACCTACAAGTAATTATGGATTATTTAATTTAATAGGTAATGATTTCTCCACACCTACCTTTTATTTTTCCTTTTCTTTCACCCCCCTACTAATTTTCCTAAATTTAATTACTGTTCCCCCCTTAATTACACAATTTAATTTCAATGTATTTGATTCTCAACAACAACAAAAAAAAGTATTTTGTATTTAAAATTTTGGCACTTCGCCAAAGGCCTTATAGCTGAATTGACATATCTCCATGCACAAAGTACTTGGAGGTCTAGGGCGGAAAATGTTTGAGCTATGGGGTTAACAACATGTTGTAATTATCTCTCAAAAAAAAAAAAATTTTGGCACTTCTATTAGATTATTTAGTAATGATTTCTTACACTGTTAAAATCACTTCTCCCTTGTTACAACTTTGGAATTATTAGGGGGAAAAGCTAGCTTTTGACAAGTAATTTAATTAAAACCTGATTCTCAAAAAAAAAAAAAAAATCAAAACCCTTAATTACCCTTAAATGCATAGAAGATTAGAAACAAATTTCAATAGAGAGTAACAATACTTTCCAAATTGTAAAGCAACTAATCAAATTAAATCAATTATATAACAAAAAATAATTGATATAAATAAGGACAAAATTTAGCTACAAAATTAGTCGTAGCCTAATATTATAACCTTACTTAATAAAATAAACATTACTACATATTTTAAAAATCTAATCGTTGAATTGTATATTCTTTATACTTTTAATACACATGTCAAATTTTGTATCAATCGAATATTATTTATTATATAATATATGATGATGCCGAAAATATCACCAGTAAGCCACATGGTCCTTGTGCGCTCCAAACAGCACTTGCACAATAAAAAGAAAGGACCTAGCAGAGAGCATCGGTGTGGTGCCGGCCAAATACCTTCCGAAGGTCAAGTCAGAACTATTCTCACAACTCTAGAGTGCTAGAGAGGGTAAATTATGCGTACTTTGGTTCGTGAGGGTGCTTGGGTTTTTATAGTAGTAGAGGTTGACCCCTTTTTCTTGGAGTAGAAGTCTTTTCCTTATAGGAGTCTTCTTGGGCGTATTTTGTGGAATCCTTTCCATATAGGAATCCCTCTTAGGTTTCCCAAAACATGGAAGGCAAGTCATTTTCTTATACACACAAACGTGGTTAGCAAGCATTCTTTGACTAATGCCGTCAGCTTATACTATGCCTTCAGTCTTAATCCCGTCAGCTTCAGGATCCCTTCAGCTTTATTATACCGTCAGCCTTAGGATGCCTTTGGTGCCTTTTCCTACAACTCTCGCCCGTCGACAGTCATTAATTGGGGGCTGACGGCTCAGTATATCCCGTCGGCCTTAGGATGCCTCTTTAGTGATTCTTCTGCAACCCTCGCCCGTCGACAGTCATTAAATGGGGGCTGACGGCTCAGTCGATCCCGTCATTTATAAACCGTCGGCTTATCTTTTGTGATCAATCTCTTTTATCCTTATCAATATATAATCTTATATTTTATAGATAATTTTAAACTGCAATAAATTTGAAATTTAAACAATTTATTGATGACATAGATATTGATCTTTAATTTTCAAGAAATTTTGCAAGTATGGAAGTATGGAGGATATAAGAAAAAGATGTAATCCAATTGTGGATTTGTCAAAATTCATCTCCAATAAAAAAATATTAAGTAAGGTTGTAGCCTTAAACTATAAACCAATTTTGTAACTAAACTTTGAACTATAAATAATCCAATAACAATTGACAACTTTGCTATTGTTTAATCCAATGACAATTGACAACTTTGCTATTGTTTAACAAATAATCAATGGTCATGCGAGATTTATTGTCCCTATATTGATATTTAACCAATACAGGATATAATAATGAATATTCAAAGTATGGAAAATCTATTTAAACATACATAACAAGGTCTCATTTTGACGAAATTTTAATATTTATAATTTGGATTATCTAATATTTTTATTATATCATATTCATGAAAGAGGGCGTAAGTAAGAATGTTTTTTTTTTCCCTACCTATCATTAGGTCAAGATATTAATGTGTGTGTGTTTTTTTAATTAAAATCTAGACAAAATATGAATCCATAATAATGAATATTCAAATTTAGATAAATTTATTTAATTATATGTAAAAGGCATGGTTTTAAAATTCGAAACAGTTGAAGAACTAGAATTGATTCGATTGCTGATTTTTCCTCGGCTTTTCTTGTTTTTACTATGGTCCAATTTTTAAAAAAGTGATAACAAGGTCTAATTTCAATGAAATGTCAATGGCTAGAATTTGGATTATTTAATATGTATATTATATGAGGTTTGAGAAAGAGAGTAAGATTAAAGAATGTGACAAAAAAAGACATAAAAAGAAGGATTGCAATTTTTTCATCTCTTTATTATCGAGTCAAGACATTAATGTGTATGCATGTGTGTTTTTTAATAATAAATCCATGGTATTCGATTCATAATGATTAGTCTTTATAATTTAGTCAATCTATCAATTTTTTTTTTTTTTTAATGTAAGTGGGATTTGTACCCAAACCTCCTATTCAATAAATAAAAAAAATCCTAAACCCCTAAACTCCTTAAAAAAAAAAAAAAAATCCTAAAGAAATGAGTTAACTGGAACCCAAACAAGAAGAGCTAACTCAAACCCATTAAATGGACCTCAAATCATAGACTTTGAACTTTTTTTTTCCAACTTTATATTTTTTTCATCCTTTTAATGATATAGGAGGGAATTTAGATATATATTTTTAATTTTAATTTTATTTAATTTAGGTTCTTGAACTTGCAATTTTTGTTAAGCTTCAAGTTTTAATAGAGATTAGCCCATCTATTTCAAAAAAAAAAAAAAAGGGATTAGCCCATCGAAAAAGGCCCACAAAGTGGTGTCATTGATCACAGGCGGCTATGCTGCTCGGCGGAGCTGACCTCTAAACCCCCAACATAGATGAAGTCGTTTATGCAATGCCCTCTCTCTCTTCCCCATCTCTCAGACTCACTCACGAAACGTTTCGCTCCAGACCCAGCAACAAACGCTCATTCTCAACCCAACCTTGCATTGTCCAATCAATCTTCAACCTTGCTTCCCAAGGTCACCTCTCCCAAGCCATTTCTTCGCTCGAGCTCTTAGCTCGCAAAGGCCTCCGCTTGCCTTCGAATTCTCTCTCCTATCTCTTGCAACAGTGCGCAAACGCCAGGTCTCTTAGAGAAGCCAAATGGGTTCACCTCCATTTGAAGCTCACGGGTCTAAAGCACCCCACTACGTTTTTATCGAACCAATTGATAGTTACTTACTGCAAATGTGGCGACGAAGTTGAAGCACGCAAGGTGTTTGATAAAATGTCTGTGAGGAATTTGTACAGCTGGAACAATATGCTTTCTGGGTATGCTAAAATGGGGATGATTAAGCCGGCTAAGAAGTTGTTTGATAAAATGCCCGAGAAGGATGTTGTGTCGTGGAACACTATGGTTATTGCTTATGCAAAGAGTGGGCATTCTGATGAGGCTTTGAGGTTTTATAGGGAGCTTAGGAGACTGTCTATTGGGTATAATGAGTTTAGTTTTGCTGGTGTTTTGACGGTTTGTGTGAAGTTAAAGGAATTAGAGCTTGCTAGGCAGGTTCATGGGCAGGTTTTGGTTGCTGGGTTTATGTCAAATGTGGTGATTTCTAGTTCTGTTGTTGATGCTTATGCAAAGTGTGGGGAGATGGGAGATGCAAGGAGAATTTTTGATGACATGAGTGTAAGGGATGTCCTTGCTTGGACAACTCTAGTTTCAGGATATGCTAAATGGGGGGATATGGAATCAGCTAGTGAATTGTTTGTTCGAATGCCCGAGAAAAACCCTGTATCATGGACAGCATTGATTGCTGGCTATACAAGAAATGCTCTGGGGCATGAAGCGCTTGAATTGTTTACGAAAATGATGACGCTTCAAGTTAGACCTGATCAATTCACATTTAGTAGTTGCCTTTGTGCTTGTGCCAGTGTAGCTTCACTCAAGCATGGGAAACAGTTACATGCGTATTTGCTACGAACTAATTTTAGGCCTAATACTATAGTTGTGAGCTCTCTCATTGACATGTATTCAAAATGTGGGTGTTTGGAAATTGGCAAATTGGTTTTTGATCTTATGGGTGATAAGCGAGATGTTGTGTTGTGGAATACAATGATGTCTGCCTTAGCGCAGCATGGTCATGGTGAGGAGGCAATGAAGATGTTAGATGACATGGTAAGATCAGGCTTGAAGCCAGATAGGATCACATTTGTTGTAATTCTCAATGCCTGTAGTCATTCAGGTCTTGTGTCAGAAGGGCTTAAGGTTTTCAATTCCATGATGTGTGACCATGGCATTGTTCCTGATCAAGAACATTATGCATGCTTAGTTGACATCTTGGGCCGAGCTGGATGTTTTGACGAGTTGATGAAACAGCTTGAGAAGATGTCTTGTAAGCCTGGTGATCAAGTTTTGAATGCCTTAATTGGTGTTTGTCGAATTCATGGAAATATAGAGTTGGGAAGAAAAGCAGCTGAATGCCTCATCGAATTGGAACCCCAATCCTCTGCTCCCTATGTTTTACTTTCAAGTATATATGCTGTGCTTGGAAGATGGGAGTTGGTAGAGAAGGTGAGAAAGCTTATGGATGAGAGACAAGTAAGGAAAGAGCGTGCCGTCAGTTGGATAGAAATTGAAAATAAAGTGAATGCTTTCACAGTAGCAGATAGATTTCACCCTCTGAAAGAAGTAATATACTCAGTTTTGGAACATTTAACTGGACAGATGGAAGAAGATCCTTTGTTACTTGATGCCGAAAGGTAAATTTCATCTATTTTGTCCTCTGTTGAGTGGTTTCTAGGGGGACCAACGGAAATTATATTTGTAGTCAACTCCATAACTTGTAACATTTTTCTGTACCCTTCACAAGTTGGCCTTCGATCCGGATTAGATTCTATACAATTGAATCTCCACACTGAAACCACACTGAAATACTTGTGAAATTTTATTCCAAAAATCAGATAGTTGTCTCCAGGGAAGATATTTTGCTTCCTTTTGTATCATTATTTTGTCTCAGTGATTCTTGAATAAAACTGATAAAGAGCTTTGTGAATTCAACGAATCCATATTTTTGACATTTGATTATGGTGTGAAATGCAGTATGTATTATCTATTTTGGTAATTGTTTCATGTTAATGGGTTAGCATAATATAGCTTTAAAAGTTAAAACCACATGTAGACTATGAGGCTTTCCAGTTCAGTTAAGGTGGCATCCACTTTTTTGTACATATGGAGGGTATGCTTTGTCCAATTGGAAAGAAAGAAAGAAAAAAGAGGGGGGGGGGGTCGTTTCCTGGTTATTCTTACTGGGTATAGTCATGTAAATTGCAAGTATTCTCTGCAAGGAAACATATTAGGTTTGCAATTTGGGTAGCCTGTATATGGCCCAACCTCAACCTTATCCAATGAATCGGCAGGTTTGGGCTGAAGTTGTTGGTCATAGGGTTGGACTTAAAATCCAATCAAGTTGAGCCTCAGTTTGAGGCACAGTCAAACCAATCCCATTCCAACTGGACTTGTGTATGATGATTAATAGTGAGAGTAACTGTGTATACTGTATTTAACACAATATTATAAATAGTCAATTGTTTAACCATTGCTAATTGCATTCTGGATAAAGTCCTGGCATTATTTGATATTAGATGCTTTTAATTGAATGTCAGAGGTATACATTGTCTTTATAAAATTCCCTAGAATTTTCTTAAAAGCAATTATATTGAAGTGTTCAAGTACCCTCAGTTAATTTGATACTTGGGAAATTATTTGAAAGGCCCATAGTTTAAACCATCTTTCATATTAGGTCCTAGGTTTTAAATTTTGTTGATTAAAGTCTCAAATTTATGAAAATCATTTCAATCTGAAGCCTTTGTCAATCTCTATCATTCATTTATGTTATTCTGGTAGTAACAGAGCAGAATAAAGCAAGGAGCTATCGATTAAACTCTGTTTTTCACTTAGGGCTTGTTCATACATCAATTTGGTAGACACTGAATAGAGAGGGCAGAGAGAGAAAGTTTCGCTTAGAGTGAGATAATGATTGCTAGAAAATCGAACCTAGTTACCTAGGTGAAACACAGTTTTATCAATGCTTTCCTCTTTTTCTCTTCCCTATCTGTTACTACCTAGAATAACGAAAATGAATAACAACCTAATTTGAAACATGGTATAAACTTTGCGCCTTTTTCTGTAATTTACCCTTGATACTTTGTAAAAATGTCTCTGCAATTTGTTTGATAAATGGAAACTGTAGATTAATTGACATCCCACACTTCCCAAACAAGCTGACCCACTTGATGTAACTTGCCCAAAATTATATTTTGCAATACCAGCCTGAGATGGGGTGGGGTTGGCTTTTTGTGCAACCTGTTTAACAGTTGCGCTTGGCTTTGGACCTTTGGTGGGATAAACTCAACATATTCAGTCATTGATACAGCAGCTATAGGCTTGATAATCGATACTATATTTGGTGACTGTTTATTCTTCTGTTATCCCCTTTTTCAAGCCTAGAGATCTTAAAGAAGCAAGTTTTGTGTGTTTTACTTTTATTACTTTATAAATCAACGATACTTGTAAATCACAATCGATACATTTTATTGCTGTGAATTGTTTATGTTATCAAACCTCTTTTAACAACTCTCATATGTTTCTCAAAAAAAAAAAAACTCTCATACAATACTCTTCTCGCCCATCATTTTAGTCAGACTTATTTTTCTGTTATTATTTTAAAGAGATTATTGATTTCATTTAGTGAATTTCAAAGCAATCTGTGGTGGTGAGATCTCTTCAGAAAACCTGTTAAATGAAGTGATCTAAAACCAAATCTGGAGGAGGTCTGGGTTTGTACAGTTTATGTTCCATAAATTGAACCAGAAGCATTATTTTGTATCTTTATACATTAAAACCAATCAATAACCTGTTTTGACTCCTTAAGAGAATCGCATGTTCTTGCAGTGCTTTATAGCGTATACTTGTATAATATTTTGGTTATCAACTAATTTATTAGATTTCCTGCCAGTTGCTCAGTCCTAATCAGTAATAGGACTCATTCATAGCCCACACACACCAAAAAAAAGAAAAGAAAAAGAAGAAGAAGAAGAAGCTTAATGAAGTGCTTTCCTAATCTTTCTTTTTTTTTTTTGTTTTTTTTTTGTGTGTCTGTCTATAAGTATATATAATATAGTTGTTTCTATGTTTGAAATGACAATTTATAAATTTGTTTTTTTCGTAGTGTTGAATTGAGATATAATTCAGTGGATGCTACATCTCTTATCTATCGTTAAAGTGAACCCAAAGCAATAAGAAAAGACCAAAAAAGAGGAAAAACAGTAGGAGCTACCATGGAAATCATGTAAGGGAATTTGGGGCTCAAGCTCTGATCATGGAAGTCACATCAGCTCTTTTACCTTATTTTGTTTGTTGTACAATATCAGTAATTAGAAAGCAACTACAACTTGTCATTACCTGAATTATTGAGCCTTGGAACTATATATTACATGCACATGGTGGAGCCATGAAGCTTCTTGATTGAAGGGCTTTCTTTTTATGATCACTTGTACGTGATAATCCTACAGGACCATCAAATCCTTCCAGCTCATACGAATCATGTGAATGATTTTGGCTTCTCTGCTTTCTCACTCAGTTCATACATAAGGTAGGCTGATGTTTAATAAAATTAATAGCTTGTGACCATATTTTAGAACATCAGTAGAATTAATAACTGGAAGCTTTGCTTTATGTCTTTGGCAGGAAGGGAACTGCATTGATGATTGTATATGTGTTCACTAATTGGGTAGCAAGTATCAATGTGGAAAAATCTTGAATTTGGCATAACTGGCAATGTTAACATCGGATGATTTGTTTATTTTTGTGAGAGTTTGGTGAAAATTACCTCTAGATGTCACAGTTGGTCCCTTGATCAAATGAATATAATTAATGAATGAACAATGTTAGGGATGACCCTTTTTTTTTTAATAAAAAATTTATTTTTATGATCTTTTTTCATAAGTTTGTTTTATAGGCAGATAGTGGGCAAAGACAGGAAATACCAGTGACATTAATATTGGACTATCACCTAAACTCATGTTAAAGTGGTAAGTTATAATTGGAGTAATATTATTTTCCTATGTGTTCACTGTTGACACAATTTTTATTATGCATTAATCACAATATATTGTGCAAGAGGTTGTGAAAAAATAGTGAAAAGTTGACACCTAAACTTATTTGTTGATCAATTAAATTAATAGGTAGATCTTGACCCTTGATTTTATTTCCGCAGGAGGGACCATCTTCATCATCTTTTGTTATCCTTTTGTCTATTGCTTCATTTGATTTACTTGTCTTTTTTGTTTACTTTATTAGTGTTTAAGGCAATGATAGAGAAATTTTCCTTCAATTGGGCATGCTTCAACGATGTGGTTGAGCACCTACTAAGCCACCTGCATCATGTAGGCCAGAGATGGTCGAAAACCTCACCAATACATACCCATATCCACACTCCTCAATTTTACAACATGATTGCAATATCATCACTTTCATAGAATGGATCACTTACGTAGAAATAGATATCGTACATAAAGGATCATGTCTTTGGTGAAAAGTAAAATTATTATTTACCAATCATAAGTTAACACGTAAATATGTTGTGAAATTTGGTGGAGATTTAATTGCCTCTAAAATTTTCCCCAAACCTAATAAAGTTTAACTTTTTTATTTTAGTAAAATAAATAAAAACCTATAAAACAATATTTACATTTTTTCTTGAATCCTAAATGGATTTACATTTTTAACCAATGCATTCACGATATTATTTTATATTATGCTTGTTTCTTACCAAATAATGGCATACTTTGCCAAAAAAAAAAAAAAAACCAACATAATGAGTATTTTGCTGGTCCATCTATAAAACCACCTTTTCAATTTTCAAACCTAAATTCATATTATATTTACGTGTCAACTTGTGATTAAATTTCAGTACTTTCATGTGATTTACCACATGAATTTGAGCATGTTGTGTCAACTTGTACATCAATCACGAGTTGAAACTCAAATAGAGTGTATATTTGGATGTGGGAAGGGATGTAATCCTAACATTATTCGTATTTTGCCCATCTATCTAGCTGGAGAAGCAATCAAAATATAAATAAAACTTTCCTATTTAATTCACTAAAATATATGGGAACTATAGTTGGTAACATAAATTTACAACCTTCGTTTCCAAATTAATAAGAAAACTCTACGCATCTTAGATGGGAGCTATAACTATAGCTGTTAATAACCTTTATTTTTTTTTTTTCCAAATTAAAAAAGAAAACCTTATAAAATTTAGAAAATTTAAATGAAATTCTTCCTAAAAATAAAAACTATCATTTTATTTTTTATTTGTTTTACCTTAAAAGTTTTCACCAATATATAAATCCACCTAAAGTTCACTTTTATGTGAGATTACAATGTTTGTTTGTCCTCAGCATTTTCATTTAGTTTTTATATGTACTACTTTTTAAAATCTCACTTTTTTTTCAAATTTTAAAGTATAAATATATTTTAGCATTCTATTAAGAAAAAAAAATGTAATTACACACTACCCCAAATTTGAAGGAAAATAAGTGATATCAAGCACACAAAAAGTGTAAGAGAGGAATAGTATTCGTACCTAGAAATGTGTTAAAGAATCTTAAAACTTGATGGTATTGTCTAGTTTTTCTTATAGGGTAACTTAAGTTTAAATTCTCTTCCTCCTAATTGTTGTTAAAAAAACAGAACAATCCAAGTTTGTTTTCGTTGAATAAAAAAGTAGCAACCTTGAAGATTGTTGATACCCATTTTCGCAACACATTTCGTACAAGCCCGATTCAAATAAGCCCGACTTCCTTGTGGGCTCAATTCATGTATTATATTATATTTTATTCTTTTAAGCATGACCCAAACCTATGTGACTTATTGGGGAAATTGAGGAAGTGTGGTCTGGAGGGTATGGGTCGGTTCCTTTCGGACCTTTTGCATGAGCCCAGTCCATGAATGCTACCAAGTGGGCAAGGAACACTGGTAGCACCTCAGGCTTATGGAGGAGGTCTTGTATCCAAAATTTCCACCCCAAAATAGCTTTTATGCTCTATGTGACTGTGGCCCAAAGTTTCTACCCAAACCATTTTTTTCCTTTAAACATAGTTTGCTCCCATTGGCCAACTCCATCTGCTAGCCCTCACTTAGGTGACCCTCCCAATGGTCTGAAATTTCTGACCAAAGGCAACCAATTAAAGAAAACCCACTTTATTTCCAAAATCATGCTAAAAGCATACCAAACTCTTCCTTAAATAAAAGCAACCCAAGCCAAAACACCAAAATAGTATCATAGGGGATAAAAGCCTCTTCCACTACTCAAAAACCAGTCACTTAGAGCACCCCAAGTTCAATACAAAAGGCCCCAATCAGATTCAAAATGGAGGAGCCACGTTCTACCTAGAACCCTGAAACTTCAGAGCAAAAAACCCATTTAGCTATTCAACAATCTTACAATTCCGAAACTTGGGGGTGGAAATATGGGTATAGGGGAACCTTCCCTTTCTTCCTCACGATCTCCCTCAATTTCCTCTTCTATGTGACTGTGGGTCGAAATTTCAGACCTGTTAAACCACGTTTTCCCTATAGAGCTGAAACTTGAGAGCGAAAACCTACTGAGCCAAGAGACATTCTCACAATTCTGAACCTTAGGAGTGGAAATATGGGTACAGGGGAACCTTCCCTCTCTTCCTCACGACCTTTCTCATTTTCTTTTTCTGTGTGACTGTGGGTCGAAATTTCAGACCTGTTATGTTTTTATGCTTTTTCTGCACTTTCATTGTTAGCATTTTGATTTTCTCTTGTCAAAGCACCATTAGCTTTTTGTTCATTATACATTTGGAATTTTGGGCTTGATTCTCCACAAATAAACACTTCTAAAGAACCCAAGGGGAGATTTGGGCCATTTTCACATTTTCAGCCCTTGTCGCAAAAACGTCCCCGACAAAGATGTGAACAAGCTAATTACAAGAATTACTGCTTTCTAGTAAATAAAATTTTCTTGGTCGATAATGGTTTTTTTTTTTTTTTTGCCTCTTCTTTTATTATATGATTATTTTTTTCCTAGTCTTTTCTTCTCTCTATGATTTGCCCAGCCAAAGAAGAAAGTTATATTTATTTTTTTTGAGAATCAAAGTTACATTTAAAACTTAAATGAAAAAAAACGAGCGTATTAATATTTGTTGAGACCACTAAAATTTAGTGAGAAATAGACCTAACCCCCTTTTTTTTTAGAGATAGAAAAAGACCTAACCTGAAACCAGTAAATAAAATGACTCACAGTATTCACATTGGAGCTTTTTTTTGTTTTTTTTTTTGAGCTAAAATGATAGAATTGGAGCTATTAAAATAGCAATGGTAGATCATAGATGAGTCTAAATCTAATTATTGAGTCATTGACAATAGAACTGACTTGTAAGACAACCATGTTTTGATATTTTTATGGAAAAACAAGGAAGCCATTATTTGACCTTTTAGTGCCTTTAGAGCAAAGATTAATGACTAATGTGACACACGCTAATAAATTAAATTAAATATAGTCCCTTTTATTTTTTAAACTGAAAATATAGTCCCTCTATAAAAACTTTATTCCATGATGCATTATGCTAAAATTAATTAATTTTTTAATAATATAATATTGGATTTAAATTCTAAATATTTTCATTAAAAATACTGAAAATTTTCTATCAGAGCTACAAAGCGCTTAGAAGTATGCTAAAATTAATTTATTTATTCAATCTATTTAACTTATATACAACTTTTAAACAATTGTTTCTCAACAAAAAAAAAAAAAAACTTTTAAACAATTTATTTTTAAAATCTAGATATCTAATAAACCAACAAAAATAATTAAGCTCTCACAAACAATAAAGATACAAAAGAACAAAACAAAAACGCAGATAAATTTGGATAGCCATACAAGTGGACCAAACAAAGGAGAAACATCGATTATAACTCTCCACCAATAATGCAATCATAGCCGGCCCACCTAACCAAAGAAAATACGATAGTCCCATCATCACAATTCACAAAACCAAAAATCTTGTAGGTAATATTGAGGAAGGTGCAAGGTGGTGGAGTAGAAAAGTAAGCTATCTGTCTCTCTCACTGTCTTTTTTTAATAATCCAACAACTCAAATACCATAATAAACATCACTTTTTGGCGTTACAATGTCTCTTATTAAAACCCAAAAACCTATTCTTTTTTCTTTGTACAGCTACAACCTATACCAATAAGAAAAAGAAACAAAAACAAACCCCACAAGCAAAAACTAGAAGAAGAAGAAGAAAAACTTACAGGTTTTATTCTTCTTCTTAATGGGTTCTCAGATCTCTAAGCAAGCGGAGAAAAGAAAGGCAATCAAAACTGAGAAGAAATGCCTGTGTGATCTCCAAGAAAGCTGTGGCCCTGAGTTTCCGGGGTGTGAATACAGGCCAAAAGATAGAAAGAACTGGATGTCTGAGCTCAACCCAGAAAAGCTTCGGGTGAATCAGATAGTATGGCCTGGAACCCATGATTCAGCTACAAACAAGATTGGCATTCCATGCATATCTCGACCTTTTGCACAATGTCAAAACTTGTCTATCTATCGTCAACTTGTGAGGGGTACAAGGGTTCTTGATGTCAGGGTTCAAGAGGATCGTCGTGTGTGTCATGGAATCCTTAAAACCTATAGTATTGATGTTGTCATCAATGATATCAAGAAGTTTTTGTCTGAGACAAAGTCAGAGATTATAATCTTGGAGATTAGGACTGAGTTTGGTCATGAAGACCCTGTTGACTTTGATAAGTACTTAGAGGATCAGCTTGGAGAGTTTCTGATTCATCAGGATGATCATGCGTTTGGAAAAACAGTGGCAGAGTTATTGCCAAAGAGAGTTATTTGTGTATGGAAGCCAAGGAAATCAGCTCACCCAAAGCCTGGGAGTCCCTTATGGAGTGGTGGGTATTTGAAGGATAATTGGATTGACACAGATTTGCCATCAACAAAGTTTGAGAGTAATTTGAAGCATTTGAGTGAGCAGCCACCGGTTTCATCAAGGAAATTCTTTTACAGGGTGGAGAACACTGCCACACCACAGGTTGATAACCCAATTGTTTGTGTTAAGCCTGTGACTAGAAGGATTCACAAGTATTCAAGGTTGTTTATCACTCAGTGTTTCTCTAGGGGTTTTGGTGATAGGTTGCAGATCTACTCCACTGATTTCATTGATGAGGATTTTGTTGATGCTTGTGTTGGGGTTACTCATGCAAGGATTGAAGGGAAAGCCCAAATTTGATACATGTTTCATAATCTCCTTGCATACTATAATTTTCTGCATCCATGAAATTTGTTGGTTTATTATCAATGGTATTTGCTATGTTAATTTGTTTGTTTGTACATTTAATACTGTGTTTGTTTGTTTTTTTATGTAATATATGATGTATAATGGGCTTGGTTAATTAGTTGTATATTGGGGACGAGTTGCTTTTGGTTTACATAATCTTCTGGATAAGCAAGAAGTTCTCCTTTCTGGTTTTGGTTTTCCCTTTTCACTACAATGTTGTGTGTGTTCTTGCTTCAACAAAGTCCTCCTTCCCCTTAAGCTGCATGGAAAGTACATATTTTTTAACTTCTAATTATCTGAGCATATGTGCATGCATAGTGAATATTATCTGTTAGTAATATAGTATGCTATGAAAATAGACTGCTTCTATAACTGGATCAGTAAGCAAGTTGTAAATTGGAGGGTTTTGAAATGAAAAAGATTGACAGCCTCCATGTTTGTATACACAACAAGGGTTCACTTTTATTTGCCATATCTAAAAAACGTAGAAAGCCACCCCAATATTGGCAATATGTAGGCTACATTTTGCTGATTTTAGATCAAATTATGTAACGTATTTGGCCCCAAGTTACGATAAGTTTGTTACATGTTACTAGCAACGATAATTACCATCCAACCCATTAATCCTTCCATAAAATTATTTTGTACATTGGATATACATATATCTCAAACATAAAATTTATTTTTATGTTAGGGTGTAATACACTGAGTTTATAGAATAATCTCTTCTCAAGGAACTTAAAAATTATTATAACCATTAATCATATTTTCCTTCCTAACCTTGAAGGTTCATTGCACTAGAACCTGTTGGCTTGATCCATCAAAAAGAATATCCCTTGATGAATGCGATTGTGCATAAAACTTTTATTGACAGAGACATTTTTATCAGTTATCTAAGAACTTTGATTACCAGTTACCACAAGCAAGTTCAGCATGACAAAAGTCTTGTTCTGGATAATGATAAACCAATTATATCTCAAAGCGTGAAATAGTGTTGGTAATGATAGCTTAATATGTGCATAAAAAAACAAGTAGGTACACTAACCATTTTGTTTAGATGCAGATTACCATTGGACGGGAAAGGAAAGGAGCATGAAAAAGGATAATTTATCAATTAAAGTTATAGCTCCAAAGTCCAAACATGGCAATGGAAAAGAAAACAAACAAGTAAAGGGAAAATGAAAGAATGTACAACAAAGAATAATTGCTGCTCAACAGCCTTCAGCTTGAGATCAATCAATTTTTTCAGCAACCTCTTCAAACTGGCAAAACTCTATGGTGGCCTTTATCTACAAAATTTATATCTCAAAACTTCCTCTAATTTTTGAAATATTGATGAGAATGCTCCTGCAAAGAACATAAACCACAACTTAATAAAATTATTCCACAAATTAGCTTGGAAAGCAAATCAGATTAGTGATGTAAGCTATGCAGATCAACGCTCAAGATTGGATAACAACAGGTAGCACATCATGTTGTCAATAATTTTAGAGAGCCCGCTAAGCTACTCTTTGAGTCACTTCAGTCTTCAATTAATGCAATCTCCCTTTTACTTGAAAGATGTAATAATTGGCAAGATTAAAAGTAAACATATTTAGGATGATGAAATTGATGGGTCATAAATATTCATGGGATGATCTAGAACTAATTACTATTTTTGATACATTGATGGTTGGGGGTAAGAGGATTTGAACACTAGATGTCTCTATTGGAAACACCAAAAGGTGCCAGTTAAGTTAAAAGATTCTTGGAAGAACTAACTAATATTAGTACAAGACAAGTCACAAACTACAGAGTGAATTAGAATGAAGCAACGGTGGAGAAGTCTCATTCCATCTTGCTGAATAAAGTTATTTTATTTAACAAAAAAATGAAAAAGAAGAAAAGACTCATGGTCAGGAGACACTAACAAATAAAAAGGAAAAAAGTATAGTAAGACACAGCTGTTGGTCTTTCAGGAGATGTGGTAGCATATTGTAAGGAAAAAAGGTTTTGAAGTTGCTGGTATCCAAGAAAGACCAATAGGCAATAACTGCCTTTTCTTTTGATAGACATATAAAACTCACAGCCCATATGGGATTGAACCAATTACCTCTCTTTCTTACCCTTGTTTATGGGAGAAGGAGATGCTAATTGTTTCAAAGAACTTTGGCAAAAGACTGATAATTACCTATCAGATAGTGCTAAGAGCACAAGATTAGGGCATCAAAAGGTGAGGGCAAGACGAAAAAGAGTGAAGGCTGTCAATGTGAGAAGGAAGCGAGAGAAGATGATTGAAGTATTGAACATAAGAAATAGTCCAAATAGAGCATGATCAACAGAAAAGATTTATATACACAAAGACATTGGTAAAACAAGAATATTTTGTGTATAGCTAGGTTGAAACTCTATTCCCAGATTTTACTTTTATTTTAATTTTAATTTGGAAGACTGTAAAAAAGGATTAGAATGCCACAAAAAGAGCTTCTTTGAGATAAAAATAAAAAGGGTAAAATGCAAGAACACCCTCAGAACTTCGGGTCAAACTCAAACTAACCCAGGCCTGATCTTCAAATTTGAAATTAGAAGCCCTGGAACTGTTGAAAAATACTCAGATTGATCATTCAGGTCTTTAAATTTTCATCTCCCTAAGCCTCTTTTTTATTAAAAGCTTCATTTTAGAATATATTTTAATACAAAATCTGTTCAAATTTATATTTAATTAAAGACTTCTACTTCATTTTTTTCCTCATTAAAAAAACACACACACACGCACAACAACAAAATCAAAAACAAAAACAATTTGTGTACTTCTCAAAGTTCAGGGGCTTCTAAAGTCTAATTTCAAATTAGAAAATAAGAGGGGGTCAGATTGATTTTGAACCAAAGTTCAGGGGTTGTTTTAAGCTTTTTGCATTTAACCCAAATTAAAATTTTAAATTTAATAAATATTAACATGGAAAGAAAAGAACCTGGGATTGGGTTATCTCCTTGCCGTAATGATCCTTTCAACAGAAGTGTCCCTGGGATTTGCTGAAAAACCTGTTATGATGGGCAGTACAATTTCAATATAAGTTGCAAGTTCCAACTACCAAACTCAATAACCAAGCCAAGAAAGGAGGTAAGCATACCGAAATGCGAATACATAAATTATTTGAAGGATGGAGCAAACAACTTGAACCATTCAATGTCTCTTGCACATGTTGACAACTGCTAACTTCATCAAGAGGTTGTAACTCATTCTTCAGGATTGCATCACAATGATCATTTGATGCAGTGATCTATTAAAATGAAATTGTGCAGAATGTAAGCACACAGTGATATCACATGCAAATTATATCAGATGCAAAAATAGACCAACGGTGATAAAACTTACGTCAACTGTAAATGAGGAGGTATTCAATTTACAGGCTGCCCCACTACTACGGAACAAGGATTCAACTGATTGCAATATATGAATGGCACTGAATTGGCGTTGAAGACCCTATGAAATTGAAAACAACACAGTAAAAGATGTAACATCAGGGAGAAATGGGTAATACATGATAGGAGAATCTAGATATAAACTAATGCATATTATAAAACCTCATATGCCAAGATAATAATGTATGAATATATAGTACATATAATACAAGTCTGCTAATGCATAACTTGGCTTAAAGGCTTAAAGGCTTGTTACTTTTTTGACCCTATTGCTTGGATGAGCATAAATGTAGAATTAGTACAGGCATCTTTCTTTTCCACTTACCCATAAAGTAACTAGATGATCCCTATCTTTATACTAATTGAGAAAGAAGATAAACTGTTCTACATGTCTGAGGAGCCAATTAATGATACAGAAAATGTTTGGATTTTGGGACAACATTCTTAGGCATAAACATTAGTAGCAAACTTATATGGTGTTCAATGGAACTCCTAGGGCCAAGGGTCTTCCTCAAATTTTATTCAATGATGCAACATGAGCTTCTCTCCCAGGTGCATTCAGTTCTTAGAAAATTCTATGTACCAAATAGAGAAAAAGGGGAGGGGGGATCTGATTTTGAAGGTGCCAGATCATCAAAAGCAGCTAAACCAAGGAATGCCTTCTAAGTAAATAGGCCATGTAATCTGGAATTCACCCCTGCAGAAATTTTACTAAATCCAGCGAAATAAATTTCTTGACACTGGGAAAATCAGGACACTATTTAGACAAAATGAGATATAGATATCCAGACCTCAAGCATGAAAGACATGACATTCTTCTCAGCCACATGTAGTGATACTATTTTCCTCACAGGGGGAACAAAAGACCAAGCGAGCCCCCATCTACATGTTTGGCCTTGGACAAATTCTGTAGTCTTTACTATGGTGACTCCAACCTCCCAAAGCTTCGCAGTTAGGGATTTCACGTTCGATTTTCTCCCAACCATTGAAGTGTACCACCTACAAGAGAAAACTGAATTTTCAAAAGAGAGTCTACATTGACATGGGGCTAATTAATACAAACAGTTTAATCAGACAAAGATAATACCGAAAAGACTGTTTCAAAACAGCACTATCTTCAATAATACGAGTAATAAAAGCTTTTTCTCCACCTGGACAAATCATCTCCTCTGGAGTCCCACCACAGGAAGTTTTTGGATTCAGTCCTGCTTCCTCCATGGTTTCAAAAAATGGAGGATTACACATGCAAAAGTCAAACCTCTCACCATCCCTGACCACATCAAGAAGTACAGGTGGCCCTTTATACCTCTTGTTTGCATCAGAATGCAGATCAAATGAAGCTGAGGGCAGAGGATGCACCTCTTCCCTAACTACACACGCACTCAACTCTATTTTGCTCTCACAAGAGACTGACTCACCATCATGTGACTTTTCCATTGAAGGACCATCTTCACAGCTTTCAACCTTTCTTATTTCAATAAGTTGTGAAATATGTGGATTATTTTTAACATTTTGCTCAGCCCACTCCAGTGCAATTTCAGTGACATCTGCAACCAAGATACAGCAAAATCAAACTACTAATAGATTCAGTATGGGACATAAAACAAATTATCAATACCAAAATTGATTAACAATAACTACAAAACTGAAGAGCTACCTGACCCAACAAAACTCCACCCGAGAAGAGATGCACCAAGAAGTGGGTAAATGCAGTTGGCTCCAGTTCCTATATCAAAACCCCTCACATTACCTCCACTGGTGTTAGTTTTTGGAATGATGTCCGATGCAAGAAGATCTTCAATCCAATGGATATAATTGGATCTGTTGGGCACCGTAGGGCAAAGCTGCCCATCAGGAATCCACCTAGCAAATTGAATTCACATAAATTAATCACATGAAAATTTCTACCCAACATTGAATAGACTTCACAAATAAAAATTTCATTAATGAAGGGCTCACTCACTGTGATATCAAAAAACAAGGAAACTGAAATTTATCCAAAAAGAGAGGCATCATGGAATTTCCTGAAAACAATGAATTCCACATTTGATATTTCCAAGAAAATTTCACCACTTAATGCAATTGCATAGCACATAACAATTGCCTTTCAATGTTAGTTAGCACTTAGCAGCCTACAGGTACTTCAAAACTAAGTTTAGAAGTTTTACTAATTGGGCAAAATGAGTTGAACTTTATTTTTATGGTCACCTACATAACATGTTATCATAAAGACAAAGAGTTTGCATTTTGGTTACTTACAAAACATGGTCCTTAATGAAAAATTCTGATTTAGACCCCAATGACTTAACTAGGAGATTAATAGATTAACTATGACTAAATTTCTGATTAGGTTCAAAGTTAACAACTTGTTAGATAGCACAACCACAGTAAATATCACCAAAATCTAAAAGCAATAATAAGCACAGACAGATTTGGTGATGAAGTGGAAAATCTTTGATGAACTCCTCAAAGGAAAAACCATTTTAGGGGTACCTAATCCTATAGGAAATTCACTATTGAAGAAATGGTTACAACAGTAAAGACTTACAAGACGTTTGTAACTAGACTCTCTAAGCAATCTCAGCTAACAACCTATTCGCCTTCTACCATAGTGGCCATAGAACTCTGGAATCCTTCTACAGAACTTCCTACTCAAACAAACACATCCAAAGTCTCTTCAGAAGGCAACAACAGTGAACTCATTGTCAAGGAGCAAACTCCATGATTTCAAGGAAAATTAATTTTGGCTCAAGGTAGTAAAATCATGGGAAAGGATTATCTGTTTTGGTTCAATGAAAGAAGGCTCTCTTGGAATTCTTTGATTCTATAGGTATAGCAGCCATTCTTCCGTCTTGAAAGTCATGAATCAAGAAATATATATAAAGATAGATTAAAGTTTTGGCTTCAATCAGACTTCTTGTAGAGTTAGGATTCCTTATACCAGAGTCTCACTCAAATGTTGAGAATACCATATTTGAGCAATGGGAGTGAAAATAGAGAGAACTTAGAGAAAAATCAACATAGAGATTAAAGTGGTTCAGCAGTGTTCTTACATCCATGGAAGCAAGTGGCTGAGACTTTCACTTTATGAAAAATTGAGGTTTACAATGTATTTATATTGCCCCCAAGAAACCATAACATAGTACATGAATTCCCTAATATACCCTTACCACCTTTAAACAAAAAACCAATGTCACTTCTTCATTCAGAATATGACCCACTATCTCTAAAATGTAAAGGTCAAGGAAGAGTCTCAGGAAGCTAAGTCAAGCTATCAAATATGAATCCCTTCCATTAGAAGGAGTGAACCCAATCACTTCACACTGAAGTTCATACTCATCTACAAACCATCCTTCTCATTTATTTGTCCTTCTTGAGGATTGTGACCAACATTAAAGATCGCTCAAGCGAGTCTTGATTTCACTCAACCAAACCTTCCATTCTCCAATGTCTTCAAGCAATTCCTTACATAGACTCTTGCGTAACTTTATAATATTAAATACAACCCTTTTGACACATGACTTGTCGCTTGGAATTTGCCAACACTTAACATTCTCAGCAAACACACAGGTAGACAGATTCAGAGTGCATTTGATAATCCCACTCATATTAATAAGCTCCAGAGTTTCACACGTAGCATATGAAGTAACAAAAACATAACTAAATGCAAACTATTTTGAATAGAGGCTCTTTGTTGCTTATGGAGGTTTCCTAGCTCTGTGTTTGATTCTTGTTAGCAGTATAGTTGCTGTGTTCCCTTGTCATGACTGATAGGCAGCTTGATGTGGAAAAAATGTTGCAAATAGTTTGGACAATGATAAGTTTTCTCATTTAAAATTAAAAAAAGCACTTTAAGGCGTATTGAATTTCTACAATTACGTTTGTTTCAAAGTCACAAAGAGAGAATAAGTGAAATGCAGAAACAGGGTAACCTCTTAAAAAATAAAAATAAAAATTTTCTATGCCTTATAAAAACACAACCAAAGAAAAAATACACAGAAACACAAACACAGTTCTCTCAAAGAAAAAGACAAACTTTCCAATAAATTTGAGCACCCTAAAAGCATGTGTTTCTGGGTTTGTCTTTAACAAAGATTTTTACTCACAAATGGAAATTTATAAGTAAAAAGTAATGGATGATTCCATTGCCCAAGTTCCATTCATTGATGGTGTCAAGCCTAGTTAGCCCCATTAATCAAAACTGGATTGACAGTAAGTTACTGGATAGAGTCCATTAAAGCCATCAAGAGAATCTCAATTCCTATTAGTCCTACTCAGGACAAGTTGATGTGGATAAAAGATCCTAGAGACTGCTTCTCTATAAAGTCTGCATACAGAGGGAATCAAGATCAGGCTACTAATGCAGCTAATCCTGTGAATTGGTAACCCTTCTGGAACCTCATAATCCAAGAAAGGGTGAAGATGCTGTTATGGAGAATTGGTTTTGAGCTGCTATAAACTAAAGATAACCTGGAACAACGATTGGGGATCACTAACTCTACATGTGTGCCATGCAATGAAGCCAAGGAAACCCATGTTCATTTATTCTTCCACTGCACTGTGGCCAAACACATTTGGTTTGGCTGCAACTGAAGTCTAAAACCTGATATGCTAAACTTGAACACTTGTGCTGATATTGTAAAGGTAATACTAGATCCTCCTAGACAGTCTACTGGAGCAAGCCACAACGATGCAGCCAACCCTGTGCATTCTACGTATACACAAAATGGCCCTCACATTGGAATCTTTATGGAACCTAAGAAATCAGGTGCTGCATAATAGATCATCATTGTGGACAGTGACGCAAAACTGTGCATGAATGCAGGGTCTGAAAGCAGCAGCTGGAACATTACAACTATTCTGTCTAATGTTCTTGAGTTTAGGAAGTTTTTTTTTTTTTAGTTGCTCCTTCAAATGGGTTAACAGAGATGTAAATGGTGTCACTCATGCAATGCCTAAGGTTTTGTGTCTCTCAAAACCTGTTTGGGATGCTGGGTGTTTGTTCATTGTTTTGTTAATCAAATTTCTGAGTTATTAACAAAAAGTGTGTGTGTATTTTCAATTCTTACATAAAAAAAATATCCAGAAACACAAACTCAATTCTCTCAAACAAAAACACAAACTTTCAACGAAATTTGAGCACCCAAAAGCATAAAAAAAATAAAATAAAATAAAATCCAATTCTAACGTAAAAACACGACCAAAGAAAAAACACGCAGAAACATAAACACAATTCTCTCAAAGAAAAACACAAACTTTCAACGAAATATGAGCACCCAAATGCATATAAAGTAGAAAGGAGCAAGTGAAATAGTACCAATTGAGTGCATGGTCATGGAGGAGGAGGACACGTGTGAGCTCACGTGTGGCGTTGAAGTCGGTCCAATCGATTCTGGGTCGACCACCGTCGTGGGAGTAGAAGACGAAGGGCTCGAAGGAAGGGTACAGAGAAGCCAAGAGAGCAAAGTCGGGTCGGGTTTCGGAGTACTTGTTTCTTGGATGGATCGTGGGTCGCTCCGACTCAGGCCTTCTCCTCTTCTTCTTGCTCGGCATTTTTGCTAGCTTAGGTGCTGTATTGGATTCGAAGTTTCGAACCTTTTCTTCCGGGTTTTGAACTCTGAACATAAACAACAGCTCTAACGTTTGTATCAGGATTTCAACTTACATTAATCGATTTCAGTCCAAAAAAAAAAAACTTACATTAATCAATACTAAAATGTTGGGCCCAAACCCAATTCATCAACAATGAATGACATAATTTAATAATATTAATTGGGCCCAAACCCAATTCATCAATGCTTTACCACGATTTTAATGCATTGCTCCATATCTAGTTCCAACTTTGCTGTATTTAGAGCAACCGTATCAGTTTGTTTGTTTTTTTTTTTTTTTTTAAAACAAACACAAGGAAGAGGGAAAAGAAAGCAACCGCATCAGTGGTTGCAAAAGTTTACAAAATACAAAAAGTACTTAGTTTTACACATTTTAATCAAAAAATCACTCACATCAGTGCTTGCATAAGTTTGTAGAAATGCAAAAATGCTACATTAATCATGCATATATACATGGTTATTATAGCTTTGCATTTCATATTTTACTATTTTTTTTCTCTCTCCACCTCACTCTTTCTTTTTCTCTCTAGTTTGACTCTCACCTCACGCTCTCTTTTCCTCCACTTATCTCTGGTGCTCTCTTGAGTCTCGCCACAGCTGTGCCACTGTTGATCACCTCACTTGCCACTGTTCACACCGATCACTGCAGCTCTCGCCAATTGTCGTTGCTATCTTTTTTCTTTGTTTGATGGTTTTGGGATTTTGATCAATGGGTTTTGATGGTTTTGATGATTTTGGTTAGTGGGTTTTGATGGTTTTGATTGGTGGTTTTGATGATTTTGATTAGTGGTTTTGGGATTTTGATGGGTGGGTTGATGATGGAGGCTGGGTTGATGATCGCCACTGCTCTCTCTTTTTTTTTTTTGATAGTTGATGGTGGTTGGGTATTGAGTCAAGAATGAATATTTTATTGAATAAATGTGTAGAATAGACAAACTGATGTGGGTGTTTTGTAAAAGTGAATGTATAAAATAAAAAAAAGCATGTTTTTTTTGCAAAATGGACAAAATTTTTGCATCTGCTGATGCAATGCAGATGCTCTTAACTTAAGGAAAAGAGGCTTAATTCACAACTTCTCATGCATAAAATGCTTGGGAGTCTAGAGAGTAAATGATTCAACTTACGAGTTTAGCGTTATATTGTCACTATTTCAAAAATAATAATAATAATAATAATAAAGTAAAGTTCACAAAATTGTTTTTGAAGGGAAAGCAACTTTCATTCTTTGCTGAAATAGAATAGAATCCAAGTACTATCATAGCTGGTGGAGGACAGAGGTGAGTGTTCAATCCAAATAATATCATGAGCCTCAGCCCACAGAGTTGGCACAAAGTTTGACAACAGTAACAGACTTCAACCTAAGACTACTGATGATGAGACATTGAATATCCCGCACTAACTACATGGTTCACCCAAGGCAGATGAGTGAGGGAAACATTATTACCCTCACCAAATTTAAGTTCATTATAAATGGAAATCTGGAACATTTCTTTATATCCAATCACAAATATTTTTCATGTCTTTTCAAGTAAAAGAAGTGTTTTTGCTTTTCAAATTGGCCCTCTGGACCACGTTTGCAATCACTTGTGGTGTCTCCTCCAGGCTCCAGCCAAGCTTGGTTGGAGTCCACCTGTTTTGTTAACCTTGACAATACGTTGTCCTCTTACCAAATATCCATCGCCACTAGCCAAATATCCATTTCTTCTGCATAACTTTAAAGAAGTTGAAAAACAACAAACAAACAATACTCATACTAATAGCCTTTTCCTTTTATTTTTGGTCAAGCTAAAAGAAATTAGTGATTAATGAAATTCATATGTAACTATTTGAAACATTAACATGGTTCAAATTTACTTGGAAAGATTTTGGATTAATGGATTCCAGTAATATGACAAACATTTTTCCTTTTCCTTTTTATATTTTCAGATGAAAATATATGATTGGTCTCGAACGTTAGGGTCGAGGTTTCATTTTAGTATCTAAAATTTTTGAAAAATTCTTTTTCAATCCTTCAAAAATGGTAAACATACCAAGCTAATCCTTCCACAGGGGCGTAGCCAGGAATTCGTACTTGGGGGGGCCAAGTTGCAATATTGATAGAAAAATCATAATTCATAAATCTATAAATATAAAATTATCAACTTTGATATATTATCATACTCTTAAATATTAATGGAAGTACAAAAGGCAGTCTATTTTACCATACACATACAAAAATTTGCATACTATTATTTTAAGCACCATCAACCCATCATTATCCTAATATTGAAAATTTTCATATTTTTAATGAATTATTCAGCTCCTAATTTCAAATTAAAAAAAAAAATGATGATATGGAAAGAGATATAATATATTACCATATAGCAATACAACAAATTGAACAACTTAATAAACAAAGCATATTCATAAAACTAAATGACCATTATCATATATATATAAAAAGCATAAATCTAAATGCCCATATGATGTTGAAGAAACAAACAAACCTGAAATACTGAGACACAAGAAGAAGCTGGAACTGAAAGCAATTATGGGATATTTTGAGAGTGTGGATTATTGTCTATTGGATATTTGGATTGACAACAAATCATTTGGACAATTGGGAGAGTTAACTAGTATTTTATTTGAGGACTTTGAGTTATCTATTAGAGCACCCACACTAGATGTGGGATATGTGCCAAATGCTAAATATTTAGCACATATCCCACACCAAACCCAATTTTAGCCCATCTAGTAGATGTGGGATATTGTTTTTTTGTTTTGCAATATTGAACAGTATCGTGGCAAATTTGCCACGGAAGATATGTATATTATTTGTTGTTTGTTTATTGTGTTGATGAGTAGTAAATATTATTTTAATGTGTAGTAAATATTATTTTAATGTATAAAATTGAATTATAAAACATCTGATAAATGGGATGTTGTAAAATGATGTGGTAAAATAATAAAGTAGGCATTTGATGTGGTAAAATGACATAATTTTTAGAACATCTACTACGGATGCTCTAATAAATAGAGATCCTAGAAAGATTTGGGGGGGGGGGGGTCATTATTTTCCAGGGAGCCATAGCCTTTTACTTATTTTTTGCTATCAAACTCATAGCCTAACAGTAGAAGAAATCAAAATTTTTTTGGGGGGGGGGGGGGGGGGGTGAGGCCCCCCCAAGGGACAACATAGCTCCGCACCTTCCATAACATTGTCATTATGATTTATGACCAAGCATGCCATTACCTAACTTAGTTAAATTTTATCACATAAGCAAAAAATTATAATAACAACATTACAGAAAAGACAAATTTGATACGTTTACAATTTTTATAAGACTAAGAAAGAACTTTTCTTCCCTCAAAAAAAGAAAAAGAAAAAGAAAGAACTTTTCAAATTTTAGACACTGAAATAGAGCTGGACCCAAAATTTAAGAACAACACGTGTATATATATATATATATATATATATATATATATATATGTAAGGACACGATTCGTAACGAACCGTAACAATGTTGGGTTCGCACGTAAAAAGGCCCAAACAATATCATTTGTAGAGCGTGGGTTTGAAAGGCTAGGCCTTGGTCGCCAAGCGGTGGGTTTTTCGTGATGTTCATACAAGGTTAAGTCTTCCTTCACCCCTGGAGCCTTTTTCCTGGAGGTGGGCTGGGAGGCTCTGGTTTTTAGCCATTTTTCCTAGCCCCTTCTTTAGGTTACTTATTTTTCCTTTTATCTTTTTCTGCGTTCATTGTCCTTCGTCCACGTATAGGGTCAACCTTTCCAAGACTGATACTTGTCCCATCAGCCCATACTCAAAGTCGTTGGGGGTGGTTGTAGAAGCCAAAGAATGCGGTTCTGTCAGGTTCAGAGTATTGAGTGGCAGTAAGGGCAGCTTTTCCCGGATATTTTAGATTTCTTTTCAAACTTAGTCCTATGCCGTTTTTGCCCCTCTCTTTGGTAGGGCTTTGGGGTTGCCGAGGACAGAACTGTCCTCGGCTGAATCTTAAGGTTATCCCGCCGAACTTGGGCCACAGCCTTTCCTTGGCTTGGGCCTCTGGCCCCCTTCACGGGTAAACGGGCCCGGCCCATAAATTATTTGGGCCCCACAATAGCCCCTTAAAACCCTGCTGTCCAACCTCTTGGTTGGAAAGGGGGGTTTTGGTAACACAGAGCCTTTATTATGGCCCAGTCAATTCGGCCTATCAACAATGCTGGCGGCTCTTCATCTGCCCAGGAAGTGCACCGGTCTATGAGACAGTCTTTTAATTTTACGCTTGATGCGTTCTTATCGTTTGGGTATCCAAAACGCGCCTTTAATGACCTCTATTTACGAGACTACTTTAATTCGACGGTTTGTTTTGATGAGGTGGAGAAATGGAACCGGTATGTTTGTGTTTGCAGATTCCTTTGGAGATCTGAACCTATTAAATGCCTCCCGCTCCACCCTCTATATAAGAAGGAAGGTAGGAGGTTATTGTTTTTGTAAAGAGTCCACTTTCATCCTTCTGAGATTTGAAATACTTGGCCTCCCCTAGAGTTTATTTTACTCACCAGTTTATACACTAAATCGCGATACAATTTACCATAACAACGAGTGATGAAGGAGCCATACCCCTCCCATAAACGCCACGTTCCAATAAAGCTCGTAATGGCTCGGTCAGGACAGGGATGGCGAAGACTCAAAATCAACCTCACCTTTCTTTCAGCCAAAATCCGAAGCAGGGACTCGTCACGTCAAACTTTCGGCGTGACTAAGTCGAGGACACCCATCATCGGTACCATCCGCTCTCTCATGAGCATACCTAATATGGCACCAGTGTGTTAGGAGTCAGGACTGAAGCAGGGTCCAAGCGCCCCTGCTTCTTCCCCTCTTCGTTCACTGGCGCCTCCCTCCACCTTTCTTTCTTAGTCTTCCCAGCACCAGATCCATCCTGGTGCTTTTCCTTCTCCCTCTTTTGCTCCTTTTTCTTTCTTTTCATCTCTTCTCTCTTCATCTCCCCTATCTTCTTCATTCATCTCCTCCATCTTCTTCTTCCTTTTCCTTCATCTTTTTTCAAAGAAGGTTCTTCTCTCAATATGGGTAATACTGAGGCAGAGATTGGAGAGACTTTGAAGACGAGATTAAAAGACACCTGGCTATTTACTTATCTGTACTGCGGATGTTATCGTTGCTTCGGCAGTTTACCTTTTGTATAGGCTTGTTTGAGTCCCTTTTTGTTCGTTGTAATAATTTTTCATATTAATAAAAATTGCTGTTATTTTACTTCGCATGTTCTGTCTCTATGTTTTTACAAATTTGCAAGCGCTGCTCGGCACAATAATATAGCATTTGAATCAATGACAACTAAGGCCAAAAATGGTTGCTAATAAAAAGATGTCACCATAACTTTGATAGAATTGTTTGACATAGCAATGCGTACCTGTGAATAACGATACTTGCCCGAAACAATGCCGAGATTAGAACTAGATGCTCTATGCGGTGTAGGAAGTAATCATTCGAAGACATATTACCCACAAAAATGAACAGCCCCCTTAGGCTACCGAATAGTGGAGCGTCCCGCCATCATCCTAACACTCTTATTGGCCTTAACATTTTACAATGTTTAAGCCGAGGACTTTCCCCATAGGCTTGAGTCCGAGGACCATAGTTCAGTTTCTCTCTTTCCTCAGGTATTTCACAAGGTGCCGAGCAGGAGGTTGCCCTCGGCAACGGTTATTCCTCGGCATGGGCTGTAGTCCCTAGGCCTCCATGCAGAACGGGCCTGGGCCGCGAATTTACTAGGCCCACAAATTAAAAGGTATTTTCGTAATCTTTGGGCACGCGGTACTTTTTGGCGTCCCAGTGTTCGAGGTGCGCCTTCGCGAGACTCCTTTAATCTCATGGTTGCAGATGGCGTTGGAAATCGAGCCGGAGATATTTTGTCTGTAACATTCCTTGGGACGCTGCGGGAATTAAATGCCACCACCTTATCTTTTTAAATAAATAGGAGAGACAGTTGTTCTACTTACGCACAAATCCTTCAGTTTCCTCCCTTAGTATATCATGTTTGAGGCGAGGGTTGGAGAAAATGAACTCTCTCCGCCACAGAGGCACCGTGTCCTCCTGAGACTCAAAATAGTAAGGTACGGGCAAAGGAGGCATAAATTCAAGGGAATATTCCGTTTCGACAAAGGGGAAAGGGTGTTTCTCCCTCTTTTAGTCAAAATCCGAAGCAGGTTCTGTTCATGCCATAATTTTGGTGTGTTAGAAGAAAGATTCTTCGCCATTAGCACCTCTGCCTCGTTGCAGGCAAATGTTTGGTGAAGGCTCCTCAACTCCCGGCTCCTTGCACCTTTCCTTCAGCGGTGTGAGGCTCAAGTTGGGTTCTTTTACTGCCTAAGTTATGGGAATGCAAAAGCATTGAGGAAGAACAAGGTTTTGAAGTAGTAGTCAACCTCTCCTCTGTGCTACCTCCTCGGCTTCATCTCATTCTCTTGTATCTTCCTTTTCAATTATGTAGCGAGTTTTGACATAAGCTGATTCCAGCTTTTCATTGTACGCTGTACTATTTCTTTGTTTTAGTAAAAAGAGAAATTTATTTACTTGTTTTGAATACTATTCTTTTCGCAACACTACTTTGTGAAAGGGTGTGCTCCATGTGTGTGTTTCTTCAATGATACTTAGAGCGGGAAACCTTGAAACATAACCCAACTAATTCTGATTTACCAACACTACCAGGCATTACGACGATAATTCATAGTAAGTTAAACTTAGGAAACTAACCGAGGTAACAATTGAATATTCTGTGATAAGTGCGAGAATACCGTCCGAGGAGTTTGACTAAGCAGTAGAGAACTCAGATTGTTTTTCAGGTGACATATTGCTCTATATTGCATCGATCCCTTTGGTGCTGCAGACCCGAAAGCAGACTTGAGAATCCTCGCAATTTAAGAACTAACCCAATTGTTAGTGGATAGTTTTCCTCGGATAAATCCTAAAGTCCATGTAATGTAGTTTTTCCTTATAAGTAGTTGGTTTCCCCATAGGTTTGAGTCCGAGGACCATGCAATGCCTTGGTTCTGTCCAAAACCTAGTTTTCCTCATCCAAGTAGTTGGTTTCCCCAGAGGCTTGAGTCCGAGGACTATGCAATGCCTTGGTTCTGTCCAAAACCTAGTTTTCCTCATCCAAGTAGTTGGTTTCCCCAGAGGCTTGAGTCCGAGGACTATGCAATGCATTGGTTCTGTCCAAAACCTAGTTTTCCTCATCCAAGTAGTTGGTTTCCCCAGAGGTTTGAGTCCGAGGACTATGCAATGCCTTGGTTCTGTCCAAAACCTAGTTTTCCTCATCCAGGTAGTTGGTTTCCCCATAGGCTTGAGTCCGTGGACCATGCAATGCCTTGGTTCTGTCCAAAACCTAGTTTTCCTCATCCAGGTAGTTGGTTTCCCCACAGGCTTGAGTCCGAGGACTATGCAATGCCTTGGTTCTGTCCAAAAACCTAGTTTTCCTCATCCAAGTAGTTGGTTTCCCCAGAGGCTTGAGTCCGAGGACTATGCAAGTTCTGTCCAAAACCTAGTTTTCCTCATCCAAGTAGTTGGCTTCCCCATAAGCTTGAGTCCGTGGACTATGCAATGCCTTGGTTCTGTCCAAACCTAGTTTTTCTCATCCAGGTAGTTGGTTTCCCCACAGGCTTGAGTCCGAGGACTATGCAATGCCTTGGTTCTGTCCAAAACCTAGTTTTCCTCATCCAGGTAGTTGGTTTCCCCATAGGCTTGAGTCTGTGGACCATGCAATACCTTGGTTCTGTCCAAAACCTAGTTTTCCTCATCCAGGTAGTTGGTTTCCCCACAGGCTTGAGTCCGTGGACCATGTAATGCCTTGGTTCTGTCCAAAACCTAGTTTTCCTCATCCAGGTAGTTGGTTTCCCCACAGGCTTGAGTCCGAGGACTATGCAATGCCTTGGTTCTGTCCAAAACCTAGTTTTCCTCATCCAAGTAGTTGGTTTCCCCACAGGCTTGAGTCCGAGGACTATGCAATGCCTTGGTTCTGTCCAAAACCTAGTTTCTTTTGGCGCTGGAACTTGGCTTTAGGAGAGTTAGCTCCTCGGCCAAGCCCCTAGAACCATTCGCGTGATTAACGCTGACAAGCGTAGCCCCTAATCAAGAAGCATAGCCCCTAACGGAACTTTACACTAAAACTCTATAACCAACCGTTAGAAATGACAAAGGAAGTATCCCGACCTACCGCCTATGCCAACACACAAGCCTTCCCACAGACGGCGCCAATTGTAAGGACACGATTCGTAACGAACCGTAACAGTGTTGGGTTCACACGGAAAAAGGCCCAAACAATATCATTTGTAGAGCGTGGGTTTGAAAGGCTAGGCCTTGGTCGCCAGGCGGTGGGTTTTTCGTGATGTTCATACAAGGTTAAGTCTTCCTTCACCCCTGGAGCCTTTTTCCTGGAGGTAGACTGGGAGACTCTGGTTTTTAGCCATTTTTTCCAGCCCCTTCTTTAGGTTACTTATTTTTCCTTTTATTTTTTTCTGCGTTCATTGTCCTTCGTCCACGTATAGGATCAACCTTTCCAAGACTGATACTTGTCCCATCAGCCCATACTCAAAGTCATTGAGGGTGGTTGTAGAAGCCAAAGAATGCGACTCTGTCAGGTTCAGAGTATTGAATGGCAGTAAGGGCAGTTTTCCCCGGATATTTTAGATTTCCTTTCAAACTTAATCCTATACCGTTTTTGCCCCTCTCTTTGGTGGGGCTTTGGGGTTGCCGAGAACAGAACTGTCCTCGGCTGAATCTTAAGGTTATCCCGCCGAACTTGGACCACAGCCTTTCCTTGGCTTGGGCTTCTGGCCCCCTTCACGGGTAAACGGGTCCGGCCCATAAATTATTTGGGCCCCACAATATATATATATTTTTTTCCTTTAGAATCAAACAAAATCGTTTTAGTTTGAAATGCCTTCATTTTAGATTCCGAAGGAATAATTATTCCTTTTCTTGGTTTGGTATACAGTTCTTGTCTAATCATTTATTATTATTATTATTTTTCATAAAAAAGAAGAAGGAATAATTAGACAAGAACTGTATACCAAGTTTCGAGACTAAGCAATAAGAATTTTCTTTTGGTTTTGAAAAAAAAAACTGAAACCTTAAATTAGAAGAAAAGGACGGTTAGAAAACAAGAGAGGAAACAATTATGCTGAGATTTTTTTTTTTTTTTTTTTTCTTTGAGACACCATGATAAGTGTTACTATTATTGATTTAATATAATTAAGTATGCTGAGCTGTTGATGGACAATATTTGTATGGCCCATAAGAAAATTTCGAGTGAAGTTTATAAACTAATCTTAATGATTAGTTCTTTCACTCCACTGGTGTAAAAAGAACTCCAAATTATGAAATTGCTGATTTTTTTTTTTTTTTTTTAATGAATAATACAGATTAGATATAACAAACACTAGAAGACAATTTATATCATAAAGTTGGTCATTTCACCGCCGATTGAGAATAATAAGAGTTGACAGAATTCTATAAAAAAGAAAAAAAAGAGATACATACATATATATATATATTTATAATTATTTCATGGAGACACAATGGCAACGAAGCATCATTTTTTTTGTCTATTGTAAGCTATCAAAATGAATTACAAAACTCACTTATAAAAAATTTGAATTAGAAAAAGGGAGTCAACACTAACTACCAATGATTCTTTTTTTTTTTTGGGTTGAGAAAAACTACCAATGATTCTATTTATGAGACTTATCTAACTTGGTGACATGTCATAGTAGATCATATATTATAAAACCAAACATTATTTTGTGGAGCATACAAATTTCATATGTGGCCCATTCTTTTCTTGCCCAAAAAAAAAAAAAAAAAAAAAATCCATGGCATCCAAGCCAAGTAGTTCTAATGTGGAGCCAAACAACTACACCAAGATAAATGATTCCATAATTCGATTACCATACTCATCTCTTGGAAGAAATTGCAAAACATGAGAGAATTAAAAGTGATTTCATAACTTGTTTCCTCAATGTCTGGCTAATGATTAAAAAAAACAATTATATTGTTTCGAAGAAGAAAATTCAAGTTAAGCAACAATTGCCAAAGGCCCTATAGGCTATTATTGAATTAACATCTCTTCATACACAAAAATACTTGAAATATAAAGAGAAAAAAAGCTCAAATTATAGAGTTAACATCGTATTTTAATTATCTTTAAAAAAAATTAGACTATCTTTCATCCTACAAGTGGGATAGTCGGAACTATAGTTATTAAAGGTGTTGATATTATTGTCCAATAACAGATAACTTTGCCTTTTGAATTCAATTTTTTTGCTTAAGCAATAAATATCCATTTTCTTCTTATCTATTCCCACCATGTAGATTGACAACAACAAAATTTGAACCAATAAAATTCACAAGAAGAACCAAATTGAAAGAAATGTATTGGCTTTATCCTTTTCTTTCTGATTGAAAATCTCACCTGGCTCATCCAATGGCCATAGAAGTAACTAGAAGAATCCATGTTCTAGACAACTCGACCAGTCAAATTTCTCGTTGAATTTTTGATGCATCACTTGGGAAAAAATTCATGGACCGACCGTTTTCTTAATCTTAAACATTAAAAAGTAATATATTGAAAAAAAAAAAAAACATATTTATTGAAAGTACTCCTGTGTTTATGGAATGGACAAATGAAAAAGTGGACCTATGACACAATCACACAATGAGGGGCATATGTCTATCCATATTAGCAGTTAGCTGACTCAGAAAATAGTACGGCATCCAATGGATAAGGTATTATTTTTCCCAGCTCAAGCAATGGATAAGCCTTTGACAATCAATGTCCACAATAACTATAAATCATCCATTGCTCAAAAAAAATAAAAAAATAAAAAAAAAAATCCATGGACCTTACTCCTTAGTATCTTACCCCACAAATCAATGTAATCCATTTCCTTATATTTCCTTTTCAAGAAGTGGATAATATTTTTCACAAAATCATATTCAGCTGTTTTACTTTATATTTCACCGTATGACTTGGAGTCTTTTGGCTGAATATTGCTAAATTTGAAGTTAATTTGTGTTATAGGTACTGTTTCAACTTATTTAGGAAACTGAGGAAAGAGAGTGAATTTCGGCAATACCATTGCCGAAATTCAACAAAAGTAGGAGAGAGAAATTTTTGATTTTCGGCAACACCATCACCGAAATAGGAGGGAAAATTTTTTATTTTTTTTCCCTCCTATTTCGGCAATGCCATTGCCACATTTCACTCTTTTTTTTTTTTTTTTTTTTAGAAATGATATGTGCACACAATTTTTACAATATTTTTACAACATTTTACAACAAATCACAGGTAATTAGTTATTATTAGTTAAAATTTGAATTTAAACACTGAGATTACTTTTTTAATCCAATAAATATAACCTATTTTTCCTATTTTTTAAAAAATGCCACAAAATTTTTTTTTTTTTTTTTTTTAATATTAAAAAAATGTGCACCAAATTTTACAATATTTTACTAAATTGGTGGAAAATTATATTTGTTGGATTAAAAAAGTAATCTCAGTGTTAAATTCAAATTTTAACTAATAATAACTAATTACCTGTGATTTGTTGTAAAAATGTTGTAAAAATATTGTAAAAATTGTGTGCACATATCATTTCTTAAAAAAAAAAAAAAAAAAAAAAAAGAGTGAAATGTGGCAATGGCATTGCCGAAATAGGAGGGAAAAAAAATAAAAAATTTTCCCTCCTATTTCGGTGATGGTGTTGCCGAAAATCAAAAATTTATCTCTCCTACTTTTGTTGAATTTCGGCAATGGTATTGTCGAAATTCACTCTCTTTCCTCAGATTCCTAAATAAGTTGAAACAGTACCTATAACACAAATTAACTTCAAATTTAGCAATATTCAGCCAAAAGACTCGTATGACTTGTGTCCTTTTTTATTTTAAAATTTAGTTATTTTATATAAGAAAAGAAAAGAAAAGAAAAAGTGTGATAGGTTACGGCTAGTAAAGCTAATATGGGAGCTTAGATTGGGATAGAAACTTATATTCTTATGATTAGTACATTATAAAAATAATATTAGTGACAGACTCAATTAAAAGTTATATTACTATTAACAGCATTTACGTTGGCTTGTGCAAAATTTTTTATTTACATTAGAATAATAACCTATCCTTTCTATTTTACATTTTCACTTTTCAAAATAATAAAATTCGATTCTAAAAAAAAAAAAAAATCAATTCTTTATTCTAAATTCTATTTCATTTAAATATTCTTTTCACATTCATGTTTTTTAATATTATTTTCTCCACTATTTTAGAATACCCATTTTTCCACCACTTCTCAAGACACCAGTGCAGGGGTGGCTTGATGTATTTGGGGGTCTAAGGTAAAAATTGATTATCTTGTTTTAGATGCAAAATTACTACTAATTAACATAAACTACGTAAAAAAAATTTTTAAAGAAATTTTATAAACAAAAAAAAATTGACAAAATTTTTCATACTTATTGATATGGTAGATTGATAATAGTAAGTAAAAGAGTGGTGTTAGTGATAGACTTAGACGAGAACTAGTAAAAGTTTGCTAACTAAACTCTTATTATTATTCTTATTTTTTTTAAAAGTACAACATTCACGATATTTTTTTACAACAAATCCTAGGTTTTAAGTTGTTTTTTTTTTTTTTTTTTTTTTTTTTTTTTTCGCTCTTTGAAAATATCACTATAATTATTTTTTTGCCATCAATAACAAGTTGTAACAACCTGCTACTTAGCATAATTGTAAAAGTGTTGTAAAAAATATTGTGGAAGTTGCATTTTTCTCTATTTTTTATTTGTTTTTCATTTGGTAAAAAAAATTATTTTATTTATTGATTATAAATAACACTATTAGATAAAATTTGGGGTCTTTTTTTTACTTGGGGTCTTAGGCGACCACTTCTCTTGCTCCACTATTCAGCCGACACTGCACCAGTGCTAACTTAAAAAAAAAAGTATTTGAGGTTGAAGGTTGAACTTGAACAATATTCTCTAGCACTGAGATGTGTAGGGAAGCATAAGTGTAAATTGTTTTTTGGGATATATATATATATATATATATATTTTTTTTTTCTATATTAGTCTTTTTTTTTTTTTTTTGGCTAAACATATTAGTCTCTTATTATAATAGATCATGTCAACCGTTAAGGAAAAAGCAAAATGCAAAAAAGTATTATCTCCTAGCCTTGCCTTTCCTAATTTTCTTTTCTATATAAACCCCCCCTTATAGGCACACTTCAAACCTCACAACCCAGCCAGCCTCTTCAATGTTTGCCTCATCTCCAAGCTCTTTCATCCAATACCCATTTCAACTCTCATCCTCAAAAGCCATTCTAAACACCAAAACCAAACATCTTTACACAGCAGCACCACCATCTACCTCTCAAAAATTTCGTCCACGCAAAACCATTTCTGCTTACAGCACAACAGGGACAAAGAGACCACACAACCTCAACTTTCAAACCGAACATCAAATGGCTTCAACATCATCTTTGTACGAAGTACTTGGGATCCCCATGAGCGCTAGCGGCCACGAGATCAAATCTGCTTATAGAAAGCTTGCAAGAATGTGTCACCCTGATGTGGTGTCGATCAATCAGAAAGAAACATCGGCCAATGAGTTCATGAAAATCCATGCAGCGTATTCAACTCTGTCTGACCCTGACAAGCGTGCCAATTATGATAGAGAAATCTATGGGCATCGAAGAGGGTCTTATTATGGTTCTGCTTCCACTATGACATCATCGGCCGGAGCTGCGGCGGCGGCGGCGATGTCGGGTTTTTCGGGATACTCTAGGAGGACTTGGGAGACTGATCAGTGTTGGTAGCTAATTATGGTAGAATGCTGTATGTCATCTTGTTCTTCACTTTTTTGTGATCAATTTTCTCAAAATTGGTTGAAGACAGAGTAGAGAGAAGTGAGAACAGGTTAAAACGATGCCGTTTTGATTATGGGCATACGTGGTTTTCTTTAGAGATAGGGCCTTGGGAAATATTGTGTCATGTAATATAAGATTGTGTTTCTATTAATTCCCTTTTTTTGGCATAGTTCTCTCTCTCTCTCTCTCTCTCTCTCTCAAGATCCAACTTTGAAGGCTATTAGAATAAGACGTTGAAGGAATCCAAAAACTAAGGGCTAATAAGATTATGATTCAATCCAATAATGAATAACAAAAGAAATGATATGTAGTGTTGTAGCTCAATCACATTTTCTTAAAGGAGAGAATTAAATCCTCCACTCCATTTGTTGTAGGAAATAGAACAAGGATAACTTTTTTAGTGATGACTTAGATATTTAGATAACTAAATGAAAGTAATGTTCTAAACAATAATAGATGCCAAAAAAATGAGGCATGTTACTCATAATTGTAATAACAAAATAGAATAGCACCCGCAATGAATCCTTCCACCTTTTACGTGACCAACTTTAACCTAGAACTAGTTTGTTACTGTTTTATAGGCATGACGTCTCGATACATTATTTCAATATTGTTGGTCGTTGAAGTCACTGGATGTGGCAATTTACAACCACCCAAGGATCGACAACCGTAACAAAGCTGTGAGTTGAGTTAATTTACATCTCTCTAGTAAAATGCAACACTGTTAAAAAATAGTTTTTTTTTTCTTCCTTGTGCATCATGCAATGAGCTTGAATATTTGGTTTACGTGAAGGCTAATTTAGATCAAAGAAAGAGAAAGTTTAGCGACAACTCTTGTGTCGCTATTATTGCTATAACTTTGACATGATCAATTATAAGTAGTGGATAAAAAGCAATAAGTCAGTATGAAAATTATTGTAATTATTGTCCGTACTGTGATGATTCGCTTAAACCAAGTGATGATATATCCAATAGTATTGGTGAAACATATTTCGTCTTTAATATTTATTTTTAAAATGCATTAAGGATAATTTTTTACAGCAACTTGCGGTTAGAATGGATGAATATTATGATTTCAAGATCCATCCAAAAATTGTTATAATCAGTGGGAGTGGTTGGTTTGCCAATGGAGGCAGTGAGGCGACAAGCCGTTGTTTTGAGAAATAATTAATATTTGGGTCTGGTGCTAATTTACTACGTAATCAGACAATACTTTCACTCGTGGCAGTGACTTTCTTATTCAGACAAACAAACAAAAAGGTACTATCTTTTTTAAATAAACGAAAGGACAAGAAGAGAAATCAAAATTTAAATTTGAAATTAGACAATTTGAAATGATTGTGATCATTATATACTTTTTTTTTTTTTTCTTCCTAAAATCATTATGTAGTATTATAACTTGCTGAGGTGGTACCTACAACATTGTGAAACATTTGGATTGGTACATTCGGATCAGTTCATTATGAAATCAAATGATGTTTTCAAGTGGTCACATCCTCCTAATAAAAAAAAATAAATGAACAAAGTTAACAACAAAAACTTCTTCTCAAAATGTCTTAAAAGACCAATGTTAAGAATTCTGTTAACGAATCCTTTAAAAGCATAGAAAATCGTCTTGAATTTTCATTACTTATATTATAGTTTAAAATTGAACATTTAATATAAAAACGAAGAAGTACAATGAGAAAAATGGAAAATCCAATCTCCAAATACAATACAAAGCTTTACTTGGGATTCAATCCAAAGATTTCCTCTTTCGCCTTTTAACTTTTTAAGCATCCCATTGACCTAGTATTTCATTTCTTGCTCTCTAAAAAAAATGCATTATTACAAATCCACGAACACATTGAATGTAGATGCAGTCGCAGATCTTAAGGATGTCTAGCTTTCTGTAATTTATTTTTATATTTCAATTCTTTTTTCTGGTCTCTGTTGCCGGTCGGTGAGGTTTTGTCAGCAACACGAAGAACACTGAACACGAGGCATCAATCACCAAGCATTGGTGGGTTTATGTGTACTTCTGTAGTCTGTGCTTTGGAGCTGAACTTTTATTGGATTAAATCTCAAAACATGCGTCCATGATCCATGTAATACTTTACATTGTTCGAAGGAATCTATCTCAAATTTAGGAGAGGCTCACATGCTAGAGAAGACACAAAGTATTAAATTATGGCTAAAAAAAAAAAGGATTAAATGAAAAGCTTGTATTAAATTCAACCAACTAGGCAACTACCTTGTTGCTGCTAGACTAACTACCAACTATCAGTCTCCCACTGGCTACAGCAATAATCTTCAAGGCAGTCTTAACACCTTTCTTCTAAACTTTTGTTATTGATTTGTTGCAATTCCTAATCAATTTCATTGTTTTGGAACAAGTTTTCACTGCCTAGCCTGCAATTCTTCATAAAGAAATGTCAGAAGGATAAATTTCTCATCAATAGTTTGTATGTTTTTGGGTGGATGAGAATAATAAAACTTTAATAATTTATTTATTGAATGATGAGATGTTCACAATGGGAGAAATAAAACAGAATATAGCAACAACGAATGGAGAAATTAACAATGACTTATTTCTCATAAATCTACTTGACCGAGCATTTACTTTACAAGCTCAATCTCTTTATCTTACACATATATCCCCCCTTTAAGAGAACCCCCGCCCGCCGGGGGTGGGGGATTGTATTTATATTGGCTGTGGTACAAGGAGAATGTGATACTTTATATTGGCTGTGGTACAAGGGGAATGTGGTACCTGTCCTATCAATGGTCTTTTCTTCTCCTTTTTAGGAGATGAGTGGGTAAATAGGTGAATTTTACTGTTCAGACAGGTTATTCAACATTTAAATGCTAGTTCTGCTTGATAAGTGTAACCATTTAATGCAGAGGTGATTGTTGCTTTTCTTCCCCTATATTTTTATTATCCCTACCTTTTTCCTATAGTTGTTTTTTGACGAAAACACAATTTTAATCCCTACATTTTGGTATCACAGTCAATTTGATCTCTATATTTTGGTAGCAGTCAATTTAATCCTTGTTATTTTCAACTTGCATTTAATTTGGTCTTTATCGTTAATTCATTAACGAAAAATGCTTACGTAGTAAACAATTTGCACAGTTGACATGCTTAATATTAAAATATTAAATAAAATTTTGATGTGTCTAAATTTTAGTGGCTGATGTTGCCACATTAGTGCTTAAATGGCAAAAAAATAGCCACATCAGCTTTTAAAAATATATTTTCTTTTTTACCGATTTTTTTTCCTTTTCTCTAGTTTTTCACTTTTATCTTTTTCTTTTAGAAATCCGCAGTATCACAAGAACGCATCTGAATCCATTTTTCTTATTTTTCCTTCAGCTCATCTCTAAGTCCGTTTGGTTGGAGGAGTGGAAAAGTAGAAGGATGGAAAATTGTGGAAGGATGGAAAAGTAGGAGGATGGAAAATATTTAGTTTTCCCTCTTGTGTGTTTGGTTGGAGGGGTGGAAAAATAGGAGAGTGGAAAACTCTTTTGTTTGGTTGGAGAGAAAAAGAGAAGGATGAAAAATATAATTTATATAAATTGACTATTATACCCTTATTACATAATAGGTAAGAAATAAATTTATTTGTACTTATTAAATAATATAAAATTTACCACATTATATATATATATATATATGTTATTATTTTTATTATTATAATGTAAAACTTACTTTTTCTATTTTACATCATAATTTTTACAAAACACCCACATCAATTTGTCTATTATACACACTTTCTTTATTAAAATAATATTTCTTTTCTCTTTTTTTATTTCCCACCTACCGCCACTTAACCCCTCCTCCTTTTTTCTGATTCATAACACTCTCTTATCTCTATCAATTCTCGGCCTCTCTTTCTTCTCCTTCTTTCTTTGTTTTTTTTGTTTTTGTTTTTGAGAATCTTTTTCTTTCCTCTTCTTCTTTTACAATTTGAGTTCTATGCTTTTATTATAGATGATGATTTTGGGTTGGGTTTGATTAAGGGCAGTGATTTTGGGCGGAGATAGCAAAAATTTTGGGTGGAGAAAATGGTGATTTTGGCATTTTCTTCAGCATCTTCTTCTTTCTTTCTTCTTCTTTTTCAATTTCGGATTGATTATTTATATGAATTTGTATATGGGTTTGATGAATTTTTTTATGGGTTTGATGAATATGGGTGTGCTATTGATTTTCTGGGTTTGATATGGGTGTGCTGTTGATGAATTTGTAGACGTTGGGAGAGGGCAGTCCAGTAATTGCACAGTGAGAACATTTTCTCTCCACAGTTTTCCTCCCGATTTGGGAGGAAAATAATTGTGGGTCCGGGTGAAAAATAATCCATCCCATTTTCCATCCGTCCCAGTTTTCCTTTGCTTCCCAAACAGTGGAAAACACTGTTTTCCATCCCATTTTCCATCCAAAGTTTTCCATCCTCCCTATAATCCTCCCAACCAAACACACTGTAGCCTTCATTTATCTCTCTCTCTCTCTCTCTCTCTCTCTCTCTCTCTCTCTCTTATCTTTTGTAATCTCTTATTCATGTCCTAAGAACCCAAATCCTAAATTTAAACTAAACCTCAAACCTTACCCAGATCTACCATTGAATTTGGAGACAGAGAGAGACTAAGAGGTGTTTGTTTAATAAGAAAATTTGTCTCCAATTGTGTTCAACTACTTTAATCGCATATTCCCCCAAATGCATTTTTATATTTTAACGTGGGAGAAAAAAAGTTAAAAATACGAAAAAGTAAAGAGTTCAATAGTACAAGAGACTTATTGCCTTTCACAAACGATGAGCTCTGTTATGGAACTCATCCTCTTTTTTATACATTTTTAGTTCTATTTTTTCTTTTTAACTTTTCTTCTTTATTCTTTAGGTTTTCCCCTGAGGTTGATAGCCCCACTGAGTTGGTTTTTTCTACTTGTACAATCTTCAGGTGCTAAATCTTTGTATTCTTTTCTTCTTTATTCTTTAATATACTTCTATCGTTTTACTGTAAATAAATAAATAAATAAAAAGAGTTCAAAGTTTAAATTAAAAAAAATAAATCAGTAAAAAAGGTAAAAAAGGAAATATAAAATTTAGACATATCAGAATTATATTTAATATTTTAATATTAAGCATGTCAACTGTGTAAATTGTTTGCCACGTAAGTATTTTCCGTTAGTGAGTTATCAGTAGGGACCAAATTAAATGCAAGTTAAAAATAATAAGGATCAAATTGACTGTTACCAAAATGTAAGGACTAAAATGGTACTTTTGCCTTGTTTTTTCCTTGGCCAATTTTCAAGTAGGTATGATACCTCGGCTAACTCCTGTCTCGTCAGGCTGAGCCTTGGGACATTTGTCATACACAAGCTTTGAATATGGCCCCTTGTATTGTGGAACTAGTATTGGTCCTTGCCCTTCTATTCCCTTAGTGCTGCTTCCTTCCGCCCTAACGAACCCTAGGCCATTGGTCTTGTGATCCAATTTTCTCCCCCCATAATGTTTATTTAAAATAAAAATAAACCAATAATAATAAGTTCATCCAAATACACTATAAAGACTTTCTCCTAATTTTCTTAAGTTCAAAAATTCACTAAACTACAATTATACCATTTTGAACTTCTTACTGGCCATAAAAAGAGGACAAGAAATTATTATTTTTAAACTATTTTTTTCTCTGAAACCAACCCTTTTTTTAGTTAAATTCTTCAAAATCAATCTTTTTTTTTTTTTTTTTTGAGTAGATTCATGTCTAAATTTTTAAAATTCATATATTTTTCATTGAAAAATTGAGTATATTATTTTCCTAAAAGAAGAATATTCACGATTCTCTTGCACAACTTATTTCATATCTACAATCTACCTTTCATATTTTCAATGTAAACATCATCTTTTTACCTTTTAAAAAGTGTATTCCCGCACTTATAATTATGGATACATGTGAAAGTGTGTGAGAGAATATAAAAGAAGAAGAACTCAAAAAGAAAAAAGAAACACGGAATATACTACCTTCAAATCACCACTATCTCCTTGGGAAAACTTTGCATAGGCTCTTTGTCAATCACCTTTATGTAAATTCAATGACGTCTATTCATATATACTATTGACGTTCATATAATGAAAGGAATAGACTTTGTCAAATTGTCACAACCTTTATGTAAATTCAAAGATGTCCATGCATTTACACTATCGAAGCTTCTTAAATTTGCCACAGCCTTTATGTAAATTCAATGATGTCTATCCATTTATTAGCCACAAGGAAAGTATGCTAAAGTTGTTTATTTTCTAGCCCTTGTTGATTGAATTAACACAAATTTTCTTGCCATCCCCATCCATTTGCCTAGTAGTGTCAGATAATGAATTGGAAGGTAGCCACTTGTGGACTCAACATGATAAAAATCAAAGTTCCGTGTTGGCTTCCTATGATGTGAGATGTGACGAAGATGACCATCTCTTGTCCATATTCAATTACATGTCGCAATATCATCACAAATAATTCAATGGGTATACATATATGCTGGGTGTCACTGACTCAGAACGGCCATTAATTCACTTATTGACTGGTTTTTTTTTTTTTTTTTTTTTTTTTTTTTTTTTTTTTTTTACAATTAATAGTTACAAAATAAGGTGATAGATTTGAACTTTGAATGTCTTGAAAAAATCAAGAGATGCCAATCAGTTGGGCTATATGGCTCTTAACTTTGACAAATTACTTAAGTTTTAATTTAATTTGCAACTAATCAGGAACTTTTCAAAACATGCACTGAGTCATAACTCGTATGTGATGCTTACCCAAAAAAGCATAGGATTCTAATTATAAATTTGTGTATGAAAGCAATCTGCTCGGATTTGAGTTAAACAACAGAGCTGATTTACCCCATTTAATATGGATCATGACCATTCAATTTAAGTCTATTTCAGTTTAAACCCTGAATCATGCTGCTGTCAATGGCAGAGAGAGTGATAAGATAGCTTTTGAATTGAATGGATTTATAAGTTCAAGATCTAGTTTGTAACTTATGAAATTCTCCCTAAATTACAAGGTTTTACATATGATTTTCTTTATTTTTTGTTTTGTAAACCATTATAATTTATCAGCAGGGTTGTTCTTCGATTTTGGATTAAAAAAGAAATTAGCAACAATCAATAAGATTTTAGGTTTTAGTTATATCAATCCGGTAAAAATGTCAGTTCTAATTTGGTTAATTAGTAAAATTTATTGTCGTCAAATAATGGACATAAGTTTAAATACTATCTACATTAAAAAAAATCAATTAATATCTTGACTTGATAATAAATAAGGGTCATCAAATAGCCCACGGCCCACAGCCTGACCCAGAAACCCGACAACCCACCGGGCTAATGGGCGGCCCAACCCGTTGTTATTGAGGCCCATGGATAGCCCACTAGCCCAGTGGGTCAGGCTGTGGGCTAGTTTTTATGCTCATGGGTACCCGGTGGGCTAGCCCAGTAGCCCAACCCGTTGCCCAACCCAATAACTCATAATTCATAACAAAAATATATAAGAAGTATATGAAGGATTGATCCTGAGATATTATAGAGGAATTTCTTAAGAGAATTCCCTCAACCACTAAAATATTCAAAGTAATTGTGCTAAACTTAGTTTACTAAATATATATTTTTCTAGTAGTCTAGCAAATTTGAATTAACCATTTTACAATTTTTTTATTAAAGATAAAAATAAAAAACTATTTAAAGCCTTAATAAAAAAATTAAATAGGTTTCCATCAACAAAAAAAAAAAAATTAAATAGATTTGACTATAAAAAAATTTGTAATTAAGTATTAAATTCTTTAATTCTTTCCTTTAAAAAAATAGATTGATTATTCCCTTATAAAAATTGATTCTTTTTTTATAAAAATAATAAAATAATATGCTAACACAAGCCCATGGGTAGTCCATTAGGCCCAACTTGATAGCCCAACCTTGCGAAAGACCAAATGGGCATTACCCATGGGCAGGGTCATGGGTTGAGGTTTTCTCTTTTGGCCCAGCCTGACCCGGCCCATTAACTAGTTAATGGCTCATTATGCCCAGCCCATTGTGCCCATGGGCCAAGTAAAAATGGGCCGGGCTGACCCGACCCGGCCCATTGACGACCCTTAATAATAAAGTATAATCATCATAAAACGCATATCATAGATTTAAAGTTTGCCCATGATTTGGGGCTAGATGATATCAGCCACAACCCACAACTTGTGTAGGCCATATGGGTGAAATGAGCAGGAAGAACCAGAGAGGTGATGCTAGGAAAGGTTTAGTTACGTGTGCATCATGCTCATAAGCTCATTGCTATCTTAACTTCTTTGTTAATGTGACATCTAGTGGTAAATGACTAAATGTCACATTAGAAGAAATGTACACGTAACAGGAAGTTTTGTAACTTCAATTAGACTAGTGTCAGAATCTGAACTAGATTACAACATTTTTTTTTTTTTTTTAAATTGAAGTATTTGATTGAAAATTTTAATAATAAAAAGACCAAATTAAAACCACTAAAAAAATTAGAGGGAGAAAAAGTATATTAACCATTATATTTTTTGTGTTGACCTTAAGATTTATTTGAAAGCGTTGACTCAAGCATTAAAAACTAACGGGCTCTCTTAATTGTATATATAGATCAAAGAAACCATCATACTAATATTAGCTTGTTATATTTACTGAAGGGACTGAACTCGCAATTTGATTCCATCAACTTGAATTAGTATTCCTACTCAAAAAAAAAAAAAAAAACTTGAATAAGTATTCCCTTTAATTTAAAAAAAAAGTTGAATTAGTATATAAAAATTAATGACAAGATTGTTTATGAAATGCATAATTAAATCTTCTAATTTTGAAGTCAATTGTAGTTTTATTTAATTTTTTTTTGAAGGAGCTTTGATTTTTTTACCTTGTTTTTAATATGTAGTGTAAGACCACTAAATCTATGAACAATTCCTTTTAAATCCTAGAAAAGGTTTGACATCTATTAACCTTACGAAGAAATTTCTTCTGTCTGATTGCAGTAACCTTTTGAGGACGTTTTTTAGCTTTTCAATGAAGAATGTTTACCGTGAAGCAAACCAATGTACTGATAGACTAACAAAATTGGGAAGTTCTCAAACTTAAAATTTTGTAATATTTGATAACCTACCGTCTGTGGCGGTTCACTTGTTAACCCTTGACAAAGTTAAGTTGTTTTGTAATAACTGGAATAATGATACATGCAAGGGAATGGTTTGAAATTTTTCTAAGTATTACAGTCAGCACCTAGGATTCATTCTTCTTCTTCCTTTTTTTTTTTTTTTTTTTTTTTTTTTTTTTAAGAAAAACCATAAGTGGTTGTGGTTTTGTGCGTTTTTTACCTTTTCTTTTTTGCTCGTGACTCCATGGTAGATTGAGCTTGTCCAGAATCATTTTGGGACTAGAAATATTCAGGCCTGTAAATGAAAACAGCTACTAAGTTCAGGCCGAGGGTGAGTTTTTTTTTTTGGGCCGAGGGTGAGTTGAATTACCTGGTTTAGTATCCCTGCCAGGCATTGGAGACAGGTATGGTCTGGTGGCTAAATTCAGCTCGGCCCAACCTACCTACAGGTTGGTAGTCCAGCCCAGGCACGATTAAGACTAAAACATTTTGGGCCAGGCATAAAGGTAATATTTTGGGCAAAAATGGCCCATTACCATCAATTTTGGAAATAATTTGCTCAGAAACACTGTTTCCGAACTATATAGCAATCTACCACTTTTTCGGGCCTATAGCGGCGTTTTCCTGAAAAAAAATTTTATAAGTCCCATAACAGGTTCAAGGGGCCCTATAGTGGCGTTTTTAAGCCCTATAGTGACGTTTTTGGGCCCTACAGCGGCGTTTTCCTGCAAAATTTTTTTTGTAAGTCCCATAACAGTTTCAAGGGGCCCTATAGTGGCGTTTTTAAGCCCTATAGTGACGTTTTTGGGCCATATAGCGGCGTTTTCCTGCAAAATTTTTTTGTAAGTCCCATAACAGTTTCAAGGGGCCCTATAGTGGCGTTTTTTAAGCCCTATAGTGACGTTTTCGGGCCCTATAGCGGCGTTTTCGAAAAAAGTGGTATTTCCCTAATTATTTCCGAAACAGTGCTCTGTTGCTAAATATTTCAAAAATTAATGCTAATGGGCCATTTTTGCCTAATATTTTGTGCAACAAATATTAGGTCTTAATCTAAAATAAGAGAAATACTTGTTGTACACCAACTCTTTTACATACAGCCCAAAAAACAATTGAACTATGACTTGAAGTCACAATTTTCAAATTAGAATTTATGATTTTTTGGTTGTTTTTTGGGTTGTGTAAAACTATTTGTGTGTAATAAATATAACCCTTAAAATAATTCACCATTGGTTGTCTTTTTTTCTTTTATTTTTTTGGTTAAATGGGTTTTTGAAGGAGGGGTTGTTTATGAGATTTGGGACAAACTTTTTCTTTTTTGAAAAGGGGACAAAGTCACAAACATCTTTTTAAGGTTGATGATGTGTTGCAATTTAAAGAAAATTCATTTATCAATGAAAAGTTAGAATTTGAAAATTTTTGGTGTGGAATTGCCTCAAGAACAGAACTAGAGGATCTTAATCAAGTAACTTGTAACTTAAAAGTCCCAAATTCTAACTCCAAAAAAAAAAAAAAAATGTTCCCAAAATGCCTTCATGGAACATCCCATTTAATAGCTTGAAAAAGGCTTTCTTTAGATTTAATTGTTATAACAAGTATTTTTTTTTTTTTTTTTTTTTTTATCTTTTCATCTCTACTAATATATCATTTTATTATTATTATTTATGTTTGATTAATATTTGTGGGTCCTGGAAGTTTACGATCTGGCCCAAACTCTATCTGGGCCCATGGCCCGTGCCGAGGAGGTCTCTTGCCGAGGACGAGTGATCAATGGCCAAGGCAAGTGGGAAAGGCTGAGAAGCTACCCTGTCCTCGGCACTCCAGAGCTTTGAGGGGAAGATCAACGTCCTAGTGAAAGTTATCCCCAAACAGCTCCCTGAAGGGGATGTGAGTGAAATGGGGCCCACGGGGAAGCAAAGTGTAAAATTGGATCAAGGAAAAGGTGTCTTTCCTTCAGTTAATGCACCTGCCAATACCCAGAGTTGATTAATGGGAAAAGACGTTTGGACGGTGTAAACTTCGATCCACGCAACTAATAGAAAGTAAGAGAGGACGAATGATGGGATGGATACAAAAATAAGCACCTACCTGACCGACAAGTGGAGGGCTAGGATTAACCAAGGTGGACTATATAATAAAAAGGTAGGTACATAAATGAGGGGGCTGGGAAAAATGGCCAAGAAAGGAGAGCCTCCCAGCCCACCTCCAGGAGAAAGACTCCAGGGATGAAGGTCCCTTAACCTTGTATGAACGCCATGAAAAACCCACCACCTGGTGATCAAGGCCTAGCCTTTCAAACCCACGCTCTACAAATGATATTGTTTGGGCCTTTTCACGTGCGAACCCAACACAGTTAGGTTCGTTACGATTCGTGTCCTTACAATATTTTTTTAAAGTGAACCATATTCATCTAACTTCTATTGTAGTGTATTATATTTGCTTAATATACAACTAAACTTTATAAATTTCAAATTTATTATTCAAATTTCTCATCTCTTAAAGAATAAGAAAATTATCATAATAATCAAAACTCATTACAAAATTACAATGTTATCTTAACCAAAATTAAAATGAAACTAAAGGAATAAATAATAGGCTTTATAATAATTTATTATTCAAACAATTGGTAGACATATTCAAATTCATGTTTCCAAAAAAGCTAAGTATTAATCCAAACTAAAATTCAACCAAAGCTATAAAAAGGAAAGAGAAGACTTTCTGATGGGATATTAAAAAAAAAAAAACACACACACACACACACACAATACCAAAACACATATTAAAAAAAAAAACCATCAACCTTAATTAGAGTTATAAGAAAGAATAAAAATTCACTGAAAGAAAGTAGAGAGAGTACTCACAGTTTTGTGTTGGAAAAATATGAATTAAATGGAAAAATGATAATAGTAAAATAGTGGGGAGATAAATAGGCAAAAGGAAAGGGAAAGATTGGAAGAAATGTAACAGTAGGTGTGTGAATTGATAGGGATAAGAAGAGTTTTTTTTTTTTTTTTTTTTTTTTTTTTTTTTTTTTGAAAATAGGGGGAAGAAAAGTCTAAATAGAGAAAATAAAATATAAAAAATAAATAAATGACATGGCTACTGATGTGGCTCAACAGAAACGTAGTAATAATAAATGTTACGTTTCAGTTTTTAGTAATATATAGATTTGTGATGAGACCCTTACCCTACAAAGCTCAAAGTCCTGCCACCTCATTGAAGATTATCAATTTAAGATGTGCCTTTTCAGTTTGGCAGGACACATAATATAGTTTCACTATGTTATCATTTTCTCATGGTAAAAGTGACCCATTTTAGTGATACAAACAAGGTAAATGATTCCCTTGATAGCCCCAACTCAAGAGTCTATCACAAGTTTTCTAGCCTATTTGGCTGTTTCCAAGGCCAGCCAATATAAACGAATGTCTTGAATACTTTAGAATCCATAACTTGAAGTTCAGACCTGATAGCTTTCCATATCTCTGCAATCAAAGACTAATTTGGAAGCTAGCATTCACCACCAAATCTGGAACACTTTAGTTTGGATTTTAATTAGAACATCAAATCTGGCTAGCTAGCGTTCACCACCAATTTCCAGTAGATAGAAAACTCAAACTTGAGCATTGTAAACAAAATCTGAAACCATATTTAAAATTTAGATACCATGTTTCTAGTATTTTAGAAAAATAAATACTCAAATTATGTGGATACTCGAGAATATGCTAGATAAAGCAGTGCCACGAGCCTTGTAGATCAGTTGTTCTCCTTTACTAAGAGAATCATGGTTTATATCCCCCTCCTCCATTGATATAGCTATCCAAGTATCAAAAATTAGGTTTTTGCCATTAGTTGTCCATGATATTAATCATATGATAAATTAGCATTGGTCCATTTGAAGCACAAGCAAGCGTCAGATTCCTGGCTGCCATATCCTCAAAGATGAATTAGTACACAATTATTTTAAGGGTCGTTATAGCTGTCAGCTTGTGTACATTATGCAGAAGAACATTGTCACAATCTTATAAAGCCTGTGCATTTGTGCCGACAAATATACAAATATTCCGTAGAAGTAATCCACTGCAAAAATGTAATAATTTTGTTTGCCTGTCCATAACTAGAAGGAATTATGTCAGATTCTTGCATCACACTGGTTTTTTGTACAGAAATTTCAAAGCCCATATGAGTAATATATAAGTAGTACACTGCAAGTCTGCAATAAGAATCGAACCTAGCCATGCCATCAATGATGATGGCTGGCAAAATTGTCAGAAGAATAATCCATCCAAGTTGGTGCAAAACACTTTCCTAAAACACAATGCTGTGAGTCACGAGGTGATATTTCTTATTTTGTAGCCATTACAGTTTACACTTTAGAACAGTGACAACACAGACTAATTGGATGTCAACCTAATTACATGTCCCCACAAGTCTAAGCTACTCATATTAGAATCATAAATGCATTTCATACGTAAGGTCTGCAACATGCAGATAAGAGCATCCAATTCATTAAAATGAAAGTAAAGATAAGAGCATACAAGTCTGGAAGGCTTTATCCAATTCGACAAATGACGATCTAATAGGAAAGTTCTAAGCCAGAATGAACACACAAGAAGCACCCATTTGTCATTTGTGATCCAGCTTGTAAAGTTTCCAGTATTGAAGGTGAGGTTATGCTGCTATAAATGTCATAAAGTACGTATCACATTGGTCTAGTCTTAACTATTCAGTATTCACATTTGTGTTTCTCTATATTTTAGTAGCTTTGTTAAAGCCTTAATAATTCAACCAAGTGGGTGTATGACCTATTTATACTTACAGATGCTTTGTATAAAACTGGTGGAGATAGCTTGCTTATTTAAATGGCATTGAGTGTGTGTTTAGGAATGTTTATTTTCTTGATTCATTTAGCTGAAAAAATAAGCTAATTAAGTATAGTTACATTAAGAGAAAAAGTTAAGTTTTAAAAAATTATGCTAGATCAATAAATAAACCAAATAAACCGGAAAATAAGTGAAACCAAAATGAATCCATGACAGGGGCAGCGCCACCTTAAGGTTAGGGTCCTTCAAAAAAAATTTGGGAATACCCTCAATTTTTTTTATGCTAATAAAATTAAATTCTGTTCCATAATTTATTCTACATTCAGTGGATGAATGATTGCTTAGTTGTGTACATTGAAAATGATGTAAATTGTAGTATTAATAATTAGACTATTATGCAACAATTTCAAAATATGAAAAACGCGTAGAAGACAATTGTAAATTTTATGTATTTGCGTGTTTTTTTATTATTGTTGTTGTCAATATATGAATTTATCTTTTTATTAGATTGTATAATTTATGCTTTTTAAGGAACACCCTAAGAAAAATTCCTACAACCGCCATTGACCCATAAGCTGATACGTGAAAAGCTCAGTGAAGGGTTGCCATGGCTAGCTGTCCTTTTTACCACTTAAGAGCAATTACATCAAAGCTTCTAAAATACAAAAAGTGATAAAATTTACATAATATGACATGAAAAACTCCAGATCAGCTTGTCTATAATTATGCAAATATACACTGGAGTTACAGTAATCGTGTAAATATACACATTGTAGCTTTGTATAATTAATTATTTTATTAATTTCCTTTTCTTCTCTCTCTTTTCTCTCTCTTCTTGCCATAATAAAAAATACATTAAAATGAATATTTTATTGAAATATATGTTTAGAATAGATAAACTAATGTAGGTACTTTGTAAAAGTGACGGTGTAAAATAGAAAAAGTAAATTTTTTTATAAAATAGACATAAATTTTTAGAAGTATTGATGCAATTGCTCTAAGGCTTCCTTTTGAAGCATGCCATTTTTCTTAGTATATCTGTGTATGTAATTATTGAAGTTCTTTCTATCAAATAAGAAAAATGATTGAAGGTCAATATTCTTCTTCTGAATAAGTGAATAATACTTCTTTCATTAAAAAGAAAAGAAACTACAATCAAGGATGGAGCCACAATAGGACCCAAGAGTAATTATATTAGGGTATAATTCTAATTGGATTCAAGGAAAATAAAACTTAGCCCCTCCTCCCTCTAAAATATTGGCCCTTCTCCACAAATCAACCAAAACAACCATAATCCATAGATCATTATCCCAAAACATATAACAAAAACTCATTACAAAAATAAAATATAAAAATTAACAACCAATCATCAGTGGTCAACTCATATTTGTTTTGTTTATACTTCTGCTTCCTAACTTGAAATCTTGCTTTGTCCCTTACGGCAATTGAAAGTCATTCAATTGAAATGTTAAATACTTTGGCCAATTGGTTTGGGAGAGGGTGAAAGAAACAATCAGTGTCATTTTTTTTTTTTTTTTTTTTGAGAAGCAATCAGTGTCATTTGAAGTTTGAACCTTTAAAAACAAAATATACTAGATGAATTTTTTATATTATCTAGAAAAAAATTGGGATCCATATTCCATGGTGAAAGGAAGGAATCAATGGCATGGCTGGTTTTCAAGGGACCATACCCAAATGGACATATACAACCAATCCAAATATACTAATATAGTGGCAAAGAAATTCATCAATGGCATCTCATCGGTCATGACATGTTGGTCTTGTCCTCCACTTTGTGGAATCTTCACTGCACTTTCCATTTGTTCCTGTGTGTTGCCAATCAAAACAACCGACACTATACTTGACAGATATTGTAAATTCAAATTGAGTCCTAACCAAGCCATATATTATACAATTTTTTTATTATTTCTTGCCATGATTAATTGTGGCTCTGTGATTGATAAGAACACAAACTCAACACAAATATAAAAAAAAAAAAAAAAAAAAAAAAAAAAAAAAAAAAAAAAAAAAAAAAAATTATCTGTAATAGTTTGTTATCTCAATAAATTATGAAAAAAATTATAAAATAAATATCTTAAATATATACGATAATATTTCAAATATATTTCTATTTTGGAACAACGAATTTCGATCCTTAATCTCTTATTCAATGTTGTGAGAGTTTACCAATTGCACTGGTTGAACATAAGTCATACTACTAAACTTTAATTGTTTGAATTTTCATTTTCAATCATTCATGATCATATCAGTATCAGGTCCACATTTCAATATTTTCTCCTGTGTTACTGTAGTGTGACCCACTGACCCGTGACTTGGTAGCAAGATCCTTTGATTTCTGCCCCAAACATGCATGCATGGGCACTAAATCTCCGAGACCCCCCGGCTGCCTAAAAAGAAACCCGGATCTCTATGTTCTTCTTAACTCCTAAGTGTATTTATTTACAAGATTATAATGTGTTTTTTATTTTTTATTTTTTATAAAGATTATAATGTGCTAATAAAACTATTTGCAAACTAATATTTCCAATATCTCACCCCCCCCCCCCAAAAAAAAAAAAAAACAAAAAAAACAAAAACTGAACTTTCATACAAAAGAAAAAGATCTAATGGCAACTTTAAGGTAGAAATTCAAATAATAATTGTTGATATGAAAAGTTAACATACATTTAAAAATTTATGATGATTTGAGTTTTGATGCTATTGCTCCAACAAATACTTGTTTGTTGGAGCAAAAGCATCAAAACTCAAATCATCATAAATGTGTTTGTTGGAGCAATAGCATCAAAACTCAAATCATCATAAATTTTTAAATGTATGTTAACTTTTCATATCAACAATTATTATTTGAATTTCATCAATAAATAAATAAATACTTGTAATATTATGGATTATATATTAATAAAATTCAAATCTATTTATAAATTTTAACACTAGGGAAAAAAAACCTTGTCCTTGTATACTTTATCTAGTCTTTTAAATTTAAATAGCTCTCTTTAAATACTTTATTATTATAAATATAAAAAAATGGTACTCTAACCTTTTAGTTAGATTATTTCATTCTCTATCCATTATTATCTTGAAATTTCATGATCCGATAGTATGATAAATGGAACTAAGGGCCTCTGAGCTTATGACATATCCTTCAACTCTGATGTGTTTACCTCCACCCCAGATGTCCTCGGAGAGACTTTTAGAACTCATTTGGGGAACTTATATTCAACTTATTTAACTTATGTACAACTTTTCAAAGCTTTTTTAGGTGTGACTGTATTTTTGTAAACGCATATTCCATTATTCTCTACTATCAAAAGTTCCAGAGCCCTATCAACTTTTCAAGCAACTTGGAATTTATTGGAGAAGATAGTAGCTGCAAATAAACTAATAATGCCCCTTAGGCCCGCAGTATCACACTAGAAATTTGAGACCAATATCTGATCTAAAAGTTCATCTTTACCTAAATTGACAAGACTTATAGACCCAAAAAAATAAAAGACTATGGGTCTATTTGGATTGAGTTTATTTTTGTTGAAACTGAAAACACTGTAGTAAAATAATTTTTAAATGTATGAATAGTACTGTGGGGCCCATTTTTAATGAAAAAGTTACTGAGAAGTAGAATTTGTGGGTCCGTAAACAGTGCACGGATGCACTGTTCACCGTGGAAAAGTCAACCTTTGTGGCTACTGTTCATTACTCCCTGAACCGCGTGAAAAAAAAAAATAAAAATAAAATAAAATAAAATAACACAGACTTAAAACGCAAACGCCATTTTCAGTCCAATCCAAACCGCACCTATATATCCATAATTCTGTAACATTTTGAGGGGGAAAAAAACATGGAAACTTCATTCTCATAATGGAATAGGTATATACATAGACACTACAAGACTACAAGTTGTCATTTGTCAAGGCCTTCCTACTTCCAAGCAAAACTGCGAAATGGTGTACATGTTGCTCAAGCAGTTAAGCTGGACATTTCGTGCATATTACTTGAATTGTTGGTCACCTACTTGAGAAACTTCTGGCAGAAAAGGATAGAACCACACTTGTATTTGTGGTTATAAACACCTATAATGTACGTTGTCTTATACTTTCTCTCATTTACTTTGTACTATTGACATCTACGTAGACAGTAGTAGCTCTCACATTTATGTAAAATGGACTTGTTCTGCGACATCTAGGTCCGGTTTGGACAGGAATTATTGCGTTTGTGTTTTGTGTTCTGCGTTTTTCTCTTTTCTTTTCTTTTTTTTTCACGTGTTTCAACTTTTTTAGGAGACAAGAATCATTGTTCACAATACTGTTCACACATTAAAAAATATTTAAAATGGGTCACACGGTATTATTCACACATTTAAAAATTATTTTGTTACAATGTTTTCAGTTTTCAGTTTCAGCAAAAATAAGTTGTATCCAAACGGATCCTTAGAAATCTCCAAAGCTAGAATTCATGTCGGAAAGTCAAAAATGAAATTCATTAATGAGCCTAGGTCGTACTTCAATAGGAGGCAGGGTGAATTTCAAATAGGATCAATGAAATTGTGCAGGCAAATAAAATTTGGTTACTCAACAAATTGATCAAATGGTTACTCACAATTGAGGAGCCCAAAAAGAAATTGTATACTCGCGATCAAGTTTTGAAAAACTTGATCTTAGTACCATTTTGTTATAAAGATAGAGGAGTGTGAGGATAAAAAAATATTTTATTTTTCATCATGTGTGTTTGGTAGAGGCTATGGAAAAATGGATCTGGATGCCTTGCAATCCCTATTGCATGGGATGCAAACTCATAGATGACTGAGATGAAAAACTTAACCTCTTTACCTTCTTTGATTGTATGTTGTTTTAACCTTTCATCTAGAGCATCAACATTGATAGAGTTAAAATTTTTAGATTTTAGCAACTCAAAAAAAATACTTTATTTATTTTAACACATCACTTTACAATTCACCCAACATTAATGGTTCTATTTTTTTACCACTTTATTTAAATATTTTTTATTTATTTATTTTTACTCTCTCTCTCTTACTTTATCTTTTTTACTTTTGTAGCCAAAGTCAAAGATTCTTGTCTGTGTAGCAAGAGTCAAGATAATTTTGGAATAATTTTTTTATTTTTTATTTTTATTTAATAACTTGTAGCAAGGTTATAAATTATACCACCTGTTAGAGCATCCACAGTAGATGTTGTAAAAAAAATGTCATTTTACCACACTAAAAACCTACTTTATTATTTTACCACATCATTTTACAACACCTCATTTATCAGATGTTTTATCATTGAATTCTATACATTAAAATAATATTTACTACACATTAAAATAATATATTATCCTATCCCATTATCATCAACGACACCAACAGCCACCACCAGCAATCAACCCGACAGCCCACCACCACTGCCACACCACCACTGCCACTGTCACCGGCCATAGCCCACAGCCCACCACCACCATCAGATCAACCCAAATTGCAGTAAAAAAAAAAAAAAACCCACAACCCATTATCATCAACGACACCAACAGCCACCACCGGCAATCACCCCCACAGCCCACCACCACTGCCACTGTCACCGCCCGTAGCCCACAACCCACTACCACCATCAAATCAACCCAAATTGCAGCAAAAAAAAAAAAAAAAAAAAAAAAAAAAAAAAAAAAACACTGACAGCCACCACCGGCCATCACCCCCACAGTCCACCACCACTGCCACTGTCACCACCCATAGCCCACAGCCCACCACCACCATCAGATCAACCCAAATTGCAGTAAAAAAAAAAAAAAAATAAATAAATAAAAAAAAAAAATAAAAAAACCCACAACCAGAGAGAGGTAGCGTGAAAGGCGGACAGAGAGGAGAGGGAAGAGGGTGAGATTGACGGCACGCGGCGGATCCAAACACTGCTATTCCATCGCACGCGGCGGATTAGGTCTTCGAACTCCTTCCACTTGCGAAGCCGGTACTCGGAGAGTTCAGTCGCGTCGGTGATCTTCTGCTTCGGAGGCCGAATCCAGCCTCTTGTCGTTCCCGTGCTTCGCGGAGGATATGCTCGGCGATAATCTGAATCGGCGCCGCAGTTTTGTTCTTGAAACGTGCCGGTCTCGGAAGCTTCACCTCCGAAGAAAGAGGGAACCAGTACAGGGAGAAGAGAGAGGGAACCGGAGAGTGAGAGAGAAGAGGAAAGAAAAAATGAAGAGAGAGGAGAGAGAAAAGAGAATATAAAATAATAAATTTTTTACAACATTTGTCCGTACCGTTGCAAATTTGCAACGGTACTGTAGACATGTTGTATAATTTTTGAGATTTAGCACATCTCATAAAGCATCATTTTTGTGTTTGGTGTGGTAAATGTGCCAAATATTTGGCATTTGGCACATTTACCACACCTGCTGTGGGTGCTCTTAGTGTGTTGGCCGGGTGTTATAAATTATAATAGCAATTTAGCTATTATACCACCATCAATACTAATACTCTTAACTCTAGCATTTATAGCATAGGGTCCCGGCTCAGAAAAGTGAAATGAAAAAAAAATATATAGGATTTGAATAAATTTACAATTATACCCTTAGACTTTGTTTGTTTTGTTGTATTTTTTTTTCAAGAGTTTGATTGTATTCTTAAAAATGCTCTAGAAATCATTTTTTGCGGTTGGTTGCATTCCTAAAAAGTTGGTCTTTTTGAAGCATTGTTGCCAGTAAAGCTAGAATAATAATAATAATAATAATGATAATAATAAATAAATAAAAACCAAACAACCACCCTTTTCTTCCTCAATCATCATCATTCACAAGATTTATTACCAACAAAATATATTAACTACTCAATTACAGTCTTCCTAAAGTATTCTCTCCCCAACATATTCTAAAAGGCTAATAAGGTAAGAAACATGTCCATGATATATAGTAGTTTCTGCCTTTTTGTACAGTGAAATTCATAATAAAATAATACTGTGCTGCATTTTGTTAAATGTTAAGCTAGGAAGTATAAATATTTTATTTAGGATGTCATACATGTGTTGTATCCGTGTCATACTAACCATTTTATGTTATAATTTTTTAGAAATTGCTCGTATCATTGTGTCGTACCTGTATTGATGTCATTGTTCATGCTTCCTAGCTATAGTATATATAAATTTCCGTATAAAAATTTCTCTTCTTGATAGTTTAAAATAGTCATTTAGCTTCATCAAAAAAAAAAAAAGTCATTTAGCAAGATTTTTTTTTCTTTTATTTTTGCTTATAACTAATAAGAAAATGGGATTTGAACTCAGATTCTCTTTCCCAAAAAAGTTTGAATAATATCACTTAACCACAACTTAACAATTTATGGGATTTTTAAATTTTCTTTTTTAAAAATACTTTAAAGGCCTCTTGGTTTCTATAGGCTATCTCACTGTACTGTAGAAGTTTGTTCTCTTTGTTATGTGGAATTTCATTCTCTTCGGGCTACTCAAATTATTTAGATTTGGAAAATTTTTACCTCGTAAAAACACTGGAGTTAACCAATATCAGCCACCTTTCACTCTTTGATCATTGCCAGCTCTTGCCAATGCTTCACATTAACAATTGGAAGGGAATTCTGTATAACACAGTGGTGGCTAAGTTCAATTAGCGAGTCGGGCGAGCTCATACTTGTTTGCTAGGAGAGTGGAGCTGTGGAGGATGTAAATAAGGAAAAAAAAATGAATAAAGAAATAATATTTTAATAAAATAAAGTATAGATGCTAGTTTTATGAAAAGTAATTAACTTTATTCAATAATAAAGAGTAAATTTTACGTAAGCTAAAGTGAATGCTCTAAAAAGCAATCTAGATTAACCTAAAAGTTAAGATTATAAGGTTTTCTATTCTAAGTCTCTCCTCCCCTTGATTTTCATTTTAATTAAAAAAAAAAAAGAAAAAAAAAAAAGCCACGTTTTACACACCAAAGCAAGAAAGGGAAAACACGAAAAAGAAACAAAAGGCCAAGTCCTCAAAGATGAAAGCCATGTTTTGCTTTTAATTGATTCATTTGGATACGCAAACTTGACCCCCCAAATAAATAAAACATTTTCTTTGTTCCAAATTAGTACTTCTAGTTCCAAATAATGTATGACTGTACGAGGAAACAAAGGCCTTTCCTTTTAGCCTAAGTGGTATCTTGTTCATCCTATATCGGATGCTTATAATTTAAATTAAGAGATGTCAATTAAATTACAAAACTCTTACCAATAAATGAATTTAATATAAATTTGAAAGAAAATTTTGGAACAAAAAGAATAGCCAATAAATGAATTTAATATAAATTTGAAAGAAAATTTTGGAACAAAAAGAATAGTTGATTATATATTGAATTATTTTTTATATTCTGATTTAGTAAACGTACTTTATCTTATATTAGTATAATTTCATAATGCATTACAAAAAAACCATCAAATTAGGGATGCAATATGTATTTTCCAATTTTGATCATATTTTCAAACAAAATTATATACAATCACACATAATTTTAATTTTAATTTTTTTTTTGTTTATTTTAATTAGAATATACATGCATGCATATATACAAGATATTGAGATTTAATTATCCAGATTGTAGAAAAATCTTAATAGTTCAAAGAAAAAAAAAAGTTAAGATTATATAAATAAAAATATAAAAATGGTGATGCTTAATGTAAAAATAAGTTGATTAAGTTGTAAAAGGTTATGACAAACGCTGTGGTGTTTGCTTTAGATTTTTTTTTTTTTTTTTAAAAAAAAACTTATTTAGTTTATTTGTTTATGAAATTTAAATAAATAAAAATTAAGATACAACCATGATTTTAAAAACGGTATGATCAAAGAACCGGAAAAGCACCCAAATGAACAACAATGAGCTTGTGAAATGAATAATAAACATTCATGTATTTGCTTTAATTGAAGTTTATTTTTAGAAATTTTGGCTCATGTAATTTTCTCGTAACATGTTAGAAGGTTCAACACTCTAAAGTCTTGTCTATGAGAAAATTATGATCTAAATAACACAGGATGGAAATAGAGTGTGATGACGTTGAGAATTGTCACCAATAAGTCACACCGTACTCGCGAGTCAACGAACCTGCACAACAAGAACGAACGGAAGAAGAACCCTTAGAGAGCACCGGTGTGGTGTCGGCCAAAAGCCCTCCGAAGGTCAAGTCAGAATTCGTCCCTTGAGTTATTTTGAGGCGTTAGAGAGGGTCAAATCATCTTACCTTGATTTGCGTGAATATTACTCCTTTTTATAGTGGTAGAGAGTTGCTTTTCTTCTTAACCTCCAGATCTTTCCAATGTGGGACTTTGATACAATTTCCCTTATTGGATCTTAGGGCTTTTCTAGGCAAATAGAGATTTCGGATCATGGGCCCTTACCATGTCTGTCTGCGATGGGCCTTCAGAGCGCGTGGGCCCATCTTTACAAAGACCAAACAGTACCCATCCGTCAGGCCCATTAAGATAGGCCCATCAGACTAAATTTTACTATCTTCAGTTGCCCCCTTCACCCCAATGGTCCGTCTGCTTTTAGGTCAAAGGACCAATGGGGTGACGATTCTAATGTATGGGCGTGACGGGTATTTTGATGACGGAGTGGGATTCGCGAAACAGAAGGTTGAAAATGTTTGACGGATCCAACCGTCAGATAGGACGACGGTTTCATATGGATTTAACCGTCAGACATGATGACGGGTATCTTGCAATTTCAGACGGTTTAATCGAGTCAACGGTTACAAACTGTTGATGCGAGCAGACAGGTTGTCAGCATTTATTAGCATGCCACGTGTCAATCTCTGAATGGCCGTTGTATAGGATCGAAGCGTCGCTTCGTCTTCCGTGCATCTCCTATATATATGAGGCGTCTCAATCTCTCATTTTCGCATTTCCAAACAGAAAACGTCTGTCAGAGAGAACCGTCAACCTTGTCAGAGCAATCCGTCGAGTACTGGTAACCACCAATTACCACAACCGTCACCCATTCTACGCCAGGTGTGGTAAGTATTTACTTCAATTTCACATTCAAGTTACATTTTCGTCCAAGCATTGTTGTTAGGCTTACTATACCCGTCAATGTTTTTAAACCCGTCAAGTCTTAGGTTTCATCATTAATTGTAGGAAATGTCTAGTGCGTCAAGTAACCAATCGGTGGTTCGTGACGGGACGGAATACGAGAGTGTATACCCGTCCGGTCATAAAGACCAAGATAGTCCAGGCGAAGATAGGAGTCCGTCTGCATCCTCTTCGTCCTCAACAAGTGAGGATGTGGAGATAATTGAAATAGGGGGTCCTGCTGACGACGGGAATAAAGCACTGGAGTCCGTTGTGGGTGCTGATGGACTAAGGCAGTTCATCATGTTACCAGAGTGGACAGTGCATAGGTTCACGTCCGTCATCCGGGAGAGACACTTCAGTACCTTTAGAACCAATTTTCAGATACCAGATTACATTCCAATCCGTCTCCCCTACGTGTCGGAGAAATGTTATTATGACGGGGTAGAAGGCGTTGGAGTGTACGAGCAGGTGTTGAAGGCTGGACTTCGGTTCCCGCTCTCTACACTCCATAGAGAACTCTTACATTACCTGGGACTGTCCGTCACCCAGATTTCTCCGAACGCCTGGAGGGTCTTCATAGCAATGGAGATTCTTTATGGTGCATGGTCAGACGGAGAAAGGAGATTGACGGTCCGTGAATTTCTTCACTGTTACCGTCCAGATGAGATTGACAGATCAAGGGGGTTGTACCGTTTTGCTAGTCGAAGTCCCCTGTTGAAGATTATCTTTGAGACCCCAGACTCAAATAGAGACTGGAAGAGTCGCTACTTCTTCCTGGAGGGTGACAGATGGATGAACCGTCCAGGAGAGACGGAGTACATGCCCGTCGATACAACTTGGGGAATAATAAACCAATTACGTATACATCCGTCTTACTTGTCCTTTTTTACATATCCGTACACTTTTATGTGCGTATTTTGACCGTCTGTCTTTGCAGGTAGACAGCGTCCGCAGATTAGCCTCGAGGAATTTAGTTTCCTTGAAGAGATTTGCAGAAAAACTAGGCCAGAGGAAAGGACCTGGGCTAAGTTAGTGAATCCAAAGACAATACACTGGTATTGTGACGGTCCAGAACCTACCCGTGAGGCCATTGCATACGACGAAAGAATACACAAACGTGAGTCCGTCTACTTTTACCCTTGAAATTGAAATTTTATTTTTGAAAAAATATCATCATCCGTCCTGTATTGCAGAAATGGACGACGCCAAGAGAAGGGCAATGATAAAATCTCTAGCCGTCGAGCAAAAGAAGACGGGTGAGATCGTTGTTCCCAGTGTGCCGGGGTCATCGGGTAAGAGGAAGCAGCCACCAAAGTCCGACCGTCCACTCAAGCAGCCAAAGGTGTCAATGGAGCCCGTGGTGGGCTTGATGGCTGAGGGCCCTAAGGCCGTCACCCAAGTTAAACAAGGGGCCGGTAAGGGCCTAATGCATGCTCCACCCGTCAGCGGGGAGAAGCCCCCTCCCCTTCTCCGTGAGGACTCGAAGTTCGCTTTGGAGAAGCTTACGTCCATACTTTCTGCAGAGGATTATGAGGATCTTGGGAATCATTCGACGGAGGTGATGGGGGAGACGGGGTTATTTGCCGTCGGACAGGTAACTTTCCTTATCCTTCAGTTTATGTCCGTCCACTCCCTAGTTTCATTTTTGACACTTCTAATTTTGTCTATTTCAGTCCTTGGTTATGATGAAGGGCTTGATGGACCGCTGCCTCAACCGTGAAGCGGCTCTGGAACGGGTACGGTCAAAACTTGGGCAGACGAAAGAGGAGCTTAGCCAGCTGCACAAGTGGAAGGCCACGATGGAGCAGAAGTTCGAACTCTCTGAGAAGACGAGAGAAGAACTTGAACAGAGGACGGAGGAGGCTGGGAAGGCCTTGAAGGTTAAAGCAGACGAGGTGAAGGATCTGAAGAAAAAACTCCGTCATGCAAGGGATGACGCCGTCAGCGAATATCGCAACTCCGAGTCTTTGTTGAAGGAGCTGGCAGGATCGTTCCTTCAAGGCTTCGACGATTCGCTCCGTCAGGTGAAGAAGGCCTACCCAGATCTGGACTTGTCCATGATAACACTAACTGATCAAGGTCAGACGTCTGCTCTACCCGTCGCCTCCGAAAATACGGAGGATCTCTTTGGAGAAGAGGCAGCTCAGGGTGACGGAGAGTCTGCTATGCCGAATGAGGTCGCTGTTGTCGACCCCAATAAAGCAGAGTAACCCATATAATTGTTGATGAGGATCCGTCTCCCTTTTTATGTATTGTTAATAATTTGTAGACGGTTTGGTTGAAGTTTCATTTGTACTAAACAATGCTTTTCATTCATTGTCTTTTCGTGATCTGTATCCGTTAAGGATTTTCTCCGTCTACTTTTATTTTGAATTTTAATTTGCACAAGCTCGTCTGTTGATCCGTCCACTTATAAGCTAAACTATTGAAGCTGACTTATATCGTCATGTTGTCCGTCCACCTTGTGGGCGTTTTAGAGCCGTCTGCTTTATGTATGTACGTAATTTATTCACCGTTTTTGCTATACCGTCCATTTTACAAACACGTAGTATTACTAAACGTTTTGTAGGTCCGTCCGCTTTTCGGACATGTAGAACTATTCACCGTTTTAGGTGCGTAAATATCTCTAATTTTAATTACGGTGATCCGTTTGCTTTGAGACTGATACCGTCTAAATTATGGACTTGTATAATTATCACCGTCTTGGTGATCCGTCCACTTTATGGACATGTAGAATTATTAAACGTTTTGGGTGATCCGTCCACTTTGAGGAGTACACCGTCCAATTTGTGGAAGTGTTGAATTGCGGTGATCCGTCCACTTTGTGGCGGATACACCGTCTAATTTATGGACTTGCATAATTCTCACCGTCTTTGTGATCCGTCCACTTTGTGGAGGCTACACCGTCCAATTTGTGGACTTGTATAACTACTCACCGTTTTGGTGATCCGTCCACATTATGACGCATATACCGTCCACTTTCCGGACTTGTAGAATTTACTCACCGTTTTGGGTGATCCGCCCACTTTGTGGACTTGTATTATTCTCACCGTCTATGTGATCCGTCCACTTTATGGACTTGTAGAATTTCTCACCGTTTTGGGTGATCCGTCCACTTTTGGACTTGTATTATTCTCACCGTTTGGTGATCCGTCCACTTTATGGACATGTAGAATTCTAACCATTTTGGTGATCCGTCCACTTTGCGGACATGTAGAATTCTCACCGTTTTGGTGATCCGTCTACTTTGTGGACATGTAGAATTCTCACCGTTTTGGTGATCCGTCCACATTATGGACTTTAAACTAGCATTCGTTAAGTTCGAGGACAATTGTAGTGACATCAAAGTAGAAGAAGATTATAATGGTATCTAATTGCGTAAAGGAAAAGTGCCTGCCCCCTTGGGCTTAAAAAAGGCACGACAGGATTGTAGCAAGAGAAACACATGTTAAAGAAAAAACTTATAAATAGTTAATAAAAAGCCAAATGGAAAATTGGTTGCCGTTCGCCGTGTTACTATCACTGGTAGTATTTCCTCAAATGCTCCGCATTCCATGGATGCGGTAGCTTCTCCCCCTCCGTAGTCTCCAAGTGGTATGTTCCTTTCCTTTTCCATGCCGTGACTCGGTAAGGTCCTTCCCAGTTGGGGCCGAGCTTTCCCTGTGTAGGGTCTCTAGCTGCACCCATGACCCTCCTGAGTACGAGGTCTCCTACTTGGAAGTCTCTGTGTCGGACCCGGGAGTTGTAATGTCTGGCCATGCGTTCCTGGTATCTTGCGATCCTTTGCTCCGCTGCCGACCTTACCTCATCTATCAGGTCCAGCTGTAGCCTCATTGATTCGTCGTTCCTGCCTTCGTCATGGTTGTGAACCCTGTAACTTGTGAGGCCAACTTCTGCGGGGATGACCGCCTCATTCCCGTATGTCAGTCGAAATGGCGTCTCTCCTGTCGGAGTCCTCGCCGTTGTCCTGTACGCCCACAGTATGCTCGGTAATTCTTCGGGCCATATTCCCTTTGCCCCCTCGAGCCGAGTCTTGATAATCTTTAGCAGGGATCGGTTCGTGACTTCAACCTGGCCATTGGCCTGAGGATGGGCGGGTGATGAGTAGTGGTTTTTTATTCCTAGCTGTGTGCAAAAATCCCTGAAGTGGCTGTTGTCGAACTGCCTCCCGTTATCCGAGACAAGGACTCTAGGAATACCAAACCTGCATACGATGGACCGCCAAACAAAACTTCTAACTTTCTTTTCTGTAATGGTGGCCAAGGCTTCCGCTTCTACCCATTTTGTGAAGTAGTCAATACCCACTACCAAGAACTTGAGCTGCCTTACCGCAGTTGGGAAGGGTCCCATGATATCCAGTCCCCATTGTGCGAACGGCCATGGAGCCGTCATAGGGGTCAGTTCCTCAGCTGGCTGTCCGATAAAATTGCTGAACCTCTGGCATTTGTCGCAGCTCTTAACGTACGACTCGGCATCCTTCTGCATGGTCGGCCAGTAATACCCAGCTCGTACCAGTTTGTGCACCAACGACCGCGATCCAGAGTGATTCCCGCATATCCCTTCGTGCACTTCCCTCATTACGTAGTCTGCCTCTTCAACCCCGAGGCATCTTAGATAAGGGCGGGAGAATCCTCTCTTGTAAAGAACGTCTCTTATCAAGACGAATCTCGCCGCTTGGACTTTCAGCTTCCTCGCTGCCTCCTTCTCTTGTGGCAGTAACCCGTCCTTCAGGTATGAAGCTATCTGGGTGGTCCAGTTTCTTTCGGAGCGTATCTCCTGCATATTGTCGGGGTCTATTAGTGGAAAGAGTTGAACGAAGGAAAGTACATTACCCGGTGTCATCACATGTTCTGCTGAGGCGGCTTTGGCTAGCCGGTCGGCGAGCTCATTTTCTCCCCTGGGGATTTGGACGACCGTCGCTTTTAGTCCGTTGACTCTCGTTCTCACTTGATCAAGATATCTCTTCAACCTTTCCCCCTTGCATTCGTAGTCTCCGTTTACTTGATTGGTCACGACCTGAGAGTCGCAATGGACGGCCACACTTTCAGCTCCGGCGGCTTTGGCTAGGTCGAGTCCTGCCGCCACCGCTTCGTATTCTGCTTCATTGTTGGTAATGGGGAAGTCGAGACGGACCATACATTCGATCTTGTCCCCTTCGGGCGACAGCAACACTATGCCGGCCCCTCCAATTCGCCGATTGGATGACCCGTCGGTGAAGATGCTCCACTTGGGGGGTTCTTCTGCCCCCTTGTCCTCGTCACGCGTAAACTCCGCTATGAAGTCGGCTACAGCTTGTCCTTTAATGGCCACACGCGGACGGTACTTGATATCAAACTCACTCAATTCTATTGCCCACAGTGTCAGTCGACCTGCGGCTTCAGGATTACTCAGTGCCCTTCGCAAGGGCTTGTCGGTCATTACGTTCACGGTGTGGGCTTGAAAGTAATGTTTGAGCTTGCGAGCCGCCGTTATCAATGCGAAAGCGAGTTTCTCCATAGGTTGGTATCTTTCTTCGGCGCCGCGGAGCGCCCGGCTGGCGTAGTATACAGGTTTCTGTGCATTATCCTCTTCTCTAATTAAAGCAGCGCTGACGGCGACAGAGGAGACAGCCAAGTAGAGGAAAAGTTCTTCGCCAGGTTGCGAGGGACTCAATAGGGGTGGTGAGGATAGGTATGCCTTTAATTCCTCGAACGCTCGCTGACACTCGTCCGTCCACTCGAATGATTTCTTTAATGTGCGGAAAAAGGGCAGGCACTTGTCCGTGGCTCTCGACACGAATCTATTTAACGCCGCTATCTTGCCGTTAAGGCTTTGTATCTCCTTCACATTTCGCGGGGGTGCCATTTCTAGTATGGCTCGGATTTTGTCCGGGTTAGCCTCAATCCCTCTCTGGGATACCATGAAGCCTAGGAATTTGCCTGCCGTTACGCCGAATGCGCATTTTCCCGGATTGAGTTTCATGTTGTAGGATCGTAGCGTACCGAACGTCTCCTTAAGATCTTCGAGGTGGTCTTCCTCCTTCTGGCTCTTCACCAGCATGTCGTCGACATAGACTTGAACATTCCTCCCGATCTGCTGCGCGAACATCTTGTTCATTAGCCTTTGGTATGTTGCCCCCGCATTCTTCAGGCCGAATGGCATTACTTTGTAGCAGAATAGTCCTTGGCTGGTTACGAACGAAGTCTTTTCCTGATCGGCCTCGTGCATGCGGATCTGATTATAACCCGAGAAAGCGTCCATGAAGCTTAATAATTGGTGTTGAGCCGTCGAGTCTACTAGGACGTCGACTCTTGGAAGGGGATAGCTATCTTTAGGGCACGCTTTGTTAAGATCCGTGAAATCCACGCACATACGCCACTTACCGCTCGCTTTCTTTACCATTACCACATTCGCCAGCCAATCGGGATAGTAGACTTCCCTGATAAAGCTTGCCTCTTGGAGTTTGCGGACTTCCTCCGCTATTGCTTGGTCTCGTTCCGTTGCGAACACTCTCTTCTTTTGTCGGACGGGTGGAAATGAGGGTAATACATTCAATTTGTGTACCATGACGGAGGGATCGATTCCCGGCATATCGTCATGGCTCCAGGCGAACACATCCTTATTGCTCCTCAGAAAAGCTACGAGCTCTTGACGGATTGCGGGTTTGGCAAGCGTTCCGATCTTGGTTGTTCTGTCCGGATTGGAACTGTCAAGAGTTATCTCCTCCAGCTTCTCTGTTGGTTCCGCCACCGTTCGGTGCTCTTCTATGTTCAAGGCCTGGATTTGGTCTTGCATCTCCATCATAGCGACGTAGCATTCTCGTGCGGCAACTTGGCTTCCGCGTAGCTCTCCTACCCCATACTCCGTTGGGAACCTGATCATTAGGGCGTAAGTTGATGTTGCCGCCTTCCACGAGTTGAGCGTAGGTCGTCCAAGGATAGCATTGTAGGCGGACGAGCAATCGACCACCAAGAATGTCACGTTCCTGGTGATGTGTTGGGGGTAATCTCCTACTGTCACCCGTAACGTTACCGAACCCAGAGGGAATACCTTACTCCCTCCGAAACCAACGAGCGGGGCGTCTGTCGGTATTAGCAGGTCCCTGTCAATCCTCATCTGCTGGAATGCCGGATAGTACAATATGTCGGCCGAGCTGCCGTTGTCGATCAACACTCGGTGCACGTTGTAGTCTCCTGTCCGCACGCTGACGACGAGGGCATCGTCGTGTGGATGGTGTAGGCGCCGTGCATCCTCTTCCGTGAACCCAACAATAGGTTCTTCTCCGTTTGCTATCCTTGGCACTCTGCTCGTCAACTGGACATTCTGTACCATCCGAAGGTATGTTTTGCGAGCCTTCTTTGACGATCCGGCCGCAGCAGTCCCTCCGACTATCATTCTTATGTCTCCAATTGGGGGTCTTGGTCGCTCGTTTTCTCGGCGGAGGTGTTGTTCTTGTGGGGGTTGATCCGTTCTCCCCTTGTTGACGAACTTCTGCAGCTTCCCTTGTCGGATAAGTGCTTCGATTTGCTGCTTCAAGTCGTAGCAATCGGCCGTGTCGTGGCCGTGGTCACGATGAAAGCGGCAATATTTGTCTCTGGACCTTTTGCTGGGGTCACTCTTCAGCTTTCCTGGGAACGTCAGGGACCCTTCGTCCTTAATCTGCATTAGGACTTGGTCAATTGGCGCGTTTAGCGGGGTGAAATTTGCGAACCTTCCGCTCATTGGTTTTGGACGTCTGTCCTCCCTTCGGTCTCCCATCCTTCCTTTCTTCCGCCCCTGGTCCTGTCGGGAATCCTCCGGTCTATCTCTTTTCTTGGGTCTATCTTCTCGCGATAGTAGTGCGTCTTCAGCGTTCATATATTTGGTGGCCCTGTAAAGGACCTCCGACATGGTCTTGGGGTCGTTTTTGTATAGGGAGAACAAAAACTTACCCCCCTTCAGCCCGTTTGTGAATGCTGCTACCAATATCTTGTCGTCGGCTTCGTCGATCGAGAGTGCTTCTTTGTTGAAGCGTGATATGTAGGCCCTTAACGTCTCCTCTTCCCGTTGCTTGATATTCATTAAACAAGCCGTGGATTTCTTATACCGATGTCCTCCGATGAAATGCGTAGTAAATTGAGCGCTTAGCTCCTTGAAGGTGCTGATGGAGTTGGGTGCTATCCGGCTGAACCAAATCCTTGCTGCGCCCTTCAGGGTTGTAGGAAAGGCCCTGCACATGATCGCGTCTGCCACTCCCTGAAGGTGCATCAGGGTCTTGAAGGTCTCTAAGTGATCTAGAGGGTCCTTGACTCCGTCGTAACTATCCATACTTGGCATACGGAACTTACTTGGCAGGGGGAAGGAGTTGACGGCTGCCGTGAATGGCGAGTCAGTCCGGTTGACAAGGTCGTCAAGATCACTTGACACTCGCCCCTTGAGAGCGCTCATCATCACATCCATCTGCTCCTTCATCGCCTGCATCTCCGCGATGATGGATTGTGGAGCAGTGTCCGTCGGGGAAGGGATGCTTATGTCCCGTCGTACTGGTTTGCTCGGGGCGTTACTCCCCTGTGGTCCGTCCTGATTTCTCCTTTCGGCGCTGTTCCCCTCTTGATCCGCTCCTTGGTTATTGACCGCGGCATTCTTTTGGTTCAGCTGCTCTTGTAGGTCGTGGTTTTGCTTGGTGAGGCGCTCCACGGCTGCGGCGAGCGTCCTGACCTGCCTCTCAAGGGCCGTCGTAGGGGCTTCTTCCTGAACGTCATTCGTGGTTGCCATTGAGCGAGTGAGTACCATGTAACTCTTTTGTCTGGGAATCTAGGGAGTACTATACGTCTTTGTTTCCCACAGACGGCGCCAACTGATGACGTTGAGAATTGTCACCAATAAGTCACACCGTACTCGCGAGTCAACGAACCTGCACAACAAGAACGAACGGAAGAAGAACCCTTAGAGAGCACCGGTGTGGTGTCGGCCAAAAGCCCTCCGAAGGTCAAGTCAGAATTCGTCCCTTGAGTTATTTTGAGGCGTTAGAGAGGGTCAAATCATCTTACCTTGATTTGCGTGAATATTACTCCTTTTTATAGTGGTAGAGAGTTGCTTTTCTTCTTAACCTCCAGATCTTTCCAATGTGGGACTTTGATACAATTTCCCTTATTGGATCTTAGGGCTTTTCTAGGCAAATAGAGATTTCGGATCATGGGCCCTTACCATGTCTGTCTGCGATGGGCCTTCAGAGCGCGTGGGCCCATCTTTACAAAGACCAAACAGTACCCATCCGTCAGGCCCATTAAGATAGGCCCATCAGACTAAATTTTACTATCTTCAGAGTGAGATGGCAACTTGTCTTCTATTTTTCCACTCCCATTTGATCAATAGTTTGTCGCCTTCAGGGAAATTTGATACAATATGAAACTTCAGTTTCACATAAAAAATGCGACGACCCTTTGAATTCAATGAAGGGTCGGAATCCAATTGATTTAGTCATGAACTGGAATATTAAATTGCAACAGAATGAGAAGAATGATCAGTAATGATTTCAGATTCTGAAATGTACAAAACTCTTGCTGCAGGGGACAGAAAATCATGGATACTTCTGTTTAATCATGAGTCATGAAAACTAAAAAGAATTAGGAGGCCATGCATGATAAGTATATGTCAAAATGTAATTCATGGACATTTTGAAAATGAATGGATGAAATTTTCAAAATCCAACAATAAAATTACCCTACAGATGTTATAGGCAAACGTCTGGATCATCTCATCTGTTCTATGATTTGAAAGAACAACACCAATGTATTAATGGCTTTCTCTTTCACTTGATAATGATATTCACAAAAATGCTGGTAAATGATTAAAACATGCAATATGAGCATCATGCCAATGCTTGAATTGAAATTTTGGCAAAGTTCATAAACAGTTTATATATGGTACCATTCATCTACATATTGGGCTGGTTGGAATTTATTGAGGTTGAAAATGTGGCATACTTCATGCATGCTTAAAATGTTTTCACCAAAAATTGCAAAAGGAATGAGACATCTAAGTCCGTACAGTTCGAAATTTAAGAGCTTCTATCAGTATCATACTATCATGTAAATGTCCTCTAGCATCTTACAGAATAAAACCTAGTGAACTAAGAAAATCTGAGGGGGTGTAGACTATATGGCAACAGTTACATGAAATTACAATGATTTGCAGAAAAAGTAAGCCTCATCTGTCCAAGAAGACTAGGCCTTTCCCATAAATATGTGTCAATCATCTTATTAGGTGCAGATTGTATTCATTATTTTTTTTATAAAAAAAAATGTAAAAAATAGTTCAGTATAACAACCTAATTCTACGCTAGAAAATCAAAACACTTACATCTTCACCATATTAAATTGTTGTTATAAAGAACCCAATATACGCTAGTATATATAATCGCTAATTCTAGACTAACCCTTGGGTTATAATGCCTATGGTTATGGTACTTGCACTATAAGTATGATTAGATTTTTTTTTTTTCTTGCTTTACAGTAAAGGGATTCATAGGCTTACATATTTTGGCCTCATAATTAAGATTCAACTTTCAAGGATGTTTTTCATGACTGTTTAATAAAATTGTGCAGAGCTAGCAAGAGATAATCATTGCTTTGCATTACCTTTTAAGAATGATAATTAAACCTTTTTTTAATTTGGTGTGGAAATACTCATTTGGAGTCTAGGACATAATTTCATGATCATCACGTTAATTAATGAGAAACTTGAAAAATACAATGACATTACATCTACATCTACCAATATTCTTGGTACCTGCAAAGGAGTTATTAGCAGTACTAAGACGTAAGAACCCTCTTTGATGTAAAGTAACAAAGAGATAGAACGTATGACAGTGATGTAAAGTAACAAAAGTCAACAATGTTAGATTTTCCCTACTAGCTAATCATGTCAAATTAATATTTTTCTAATTTGTAACAGTTACTTCAAGTGCAAATATGTCTAAATTTCAACTACCAGGACAAAACAAGAAAAGTGAACATATATGGAAATTTGAAAACTAAAAATCTAGTGATCTATGCTTAGCTCTATATCTTGTATATTATCAATCAGTCTTAACTAAAATATTAGTGTCAATTGTCAAGCAACTACATCACCACATTTAAGGACTTCAAATATATAAACGATTGTCCAGTCTTTTTTGCCAGTTTGGTATGTAATTGAACTCTTAAAGTATTATCAATAAACCTATGCTTAGCTCTATATCTTCTATATTATTTATCAATCTTAACTAAAATATATACTGTCAATTGTCAAACAACTACATCACCACATTTAAGGACTTCAAATAAACGATTGGCCATGGTTGTTGCCTTGTTGGGCTCTTGATTTCGTTCCACAATCCTGTTTGTCAGTTTGGTATGTAATTGAACTCTTAAAGTATTGTTAATCTTTATTATTCATCTTTAGCCATATACATAACAAATTTAGACTGTTATTTCCTTTATTTTCTGTAATCTTTCACTATTTTAGACTTTATATAAATCAAAGGAAGCATAGGAAGGATTTGTATGAACCCAAGCAAAAGATGTTTGATGCATATTATATAAAGTTTCTATAATAATAGTAATCGAAATCTGTAAAACGATTCATTATAAAAACCATAATGTTGGGTTAGGTGCATTGTGTGGTCCCTGGTGAAGAAACTGTTAAAAAAATTTTCTCTGGTGTGCTTAACATAAATCTGACTTAAGACTTGAGAAAAGGACCCACTTAACGTTTTTTAAGTGTTGTTACATCCACATATATGCAATATTAACAAAGCTTAACTACCAAACATTTCAAGCCATTTTCTTCTTAAATATCAAGTTATACATTTCCCAGAAAATGGCGAGCTTAAACACTTTTTCAAGGTTGATAAGTTTACAAAGATTGATTAGTGATAACAACTTTGGCGAGACAATTCTAGTTGAATCGTCAATTTTCGCAAAATTAAATTGCAACCAAAATCTTTTGAGTCATGCTAGTGAAAGCATCTCTCGTTTTTTATTTCCTGTCATTTTCGTTTATGAATTTTCTTTCACCGTCAGTGATTGTTTGATTGAACAGAAGTAACTAGTACAACTTCACGTAGTTATTCTACGCAAGAAAAGAAATGCGTACACTTGCCATATCACATGCCATTTATATAACTGCTATTTTGCCAATAACTTTTTATTGCACTTTGCTGCATTTCTAAACTACGGGTCCAATTATTCATTTTTGGGGTCCGCAAATTTTAGGACATGGCGAATATGGTGAGGGAGATTTTGGCAAGGCCAATACAATTAGCAGACCAGGTGAGCAAGGCTGCAAAAGAAGCACAATGTTTCAAACAAGATTGCTTGGAGCTCAAGGCCAAGACGGAGAAGCTAGCAGGCCTTTTACGCCACACAGCTCGTGCAAGCAAAGAGCTTTATGAGCGTCCAACCTGTCGCATCATTGCTAACACACAACAAGTCCTTGACAAAGCACTTGCACTCGTTAACAAGTGCCGTGCCAATGGTATCTTGAAGAGGGTGTTCACTATTATCCCAGCTGCTGCGTTTAGAAAAACGTGCCTGCAGCTCGAGAATTGTATTGGGGATGTGTCGTGGTTGCTTAGAGTGGCTGATAGGCTTCTGGGTCTTCCTCCAATTGCAGCCAACGAGCCGATTCTATGTCTAATATGGGAAAAAATTGCGGTTCTACACAATGGGTTGTCATCGTTAGAGGACCGTGTAGAGGCGGCTGCTTTTTTGGTTTCGTTGGCTCAGGATAATGATCGATACAGGAAGCTTATTATTGAGGAAGGTGGAGTGGCTGGACTTTTGAAGTTGGCTAAAGAAGGAGGATCTGAAGGTCAGGAGAATGCTGCCAAGGCTATTGGTTTGCTGGGACGTGACCCGGACAGTGTCGAACACCTTGTGAATGCTGGTGTTTGCCTAGTGTTTGTGAAAATCCTCAAAGAAGGGCACATGAAAGTTCGTGCTGTGGTGGCTTGGGCAATGTCAGAACTAGCTGCAAATCACCCGAAATGCCAAGATCATTTTGCTCAGAACAATGCAATTCGTTGGCTTCTTAGTCATCTTGAATTTGACACCATTCAAGAACATAGTAAGTATGCCATTGCCAGCAAACAACAACAAATCTCTATGCATTCGGTTGTGATGCCTAGTATTAGTACTAATCCGAATCAAAATGATAAAAAGGAACATGAAGATGAGGGAGCTAGCATTAAGGGTGAGATGAAGGCAATGGTGGCAAGAGCCCTTTGGCAACTATGTAAGGGAAATGTGGCTATTTGTCAGAACATCACGGAATCAAGAGCACTTTTATGGCTTGCTGTTTTGTTAGAAGAAGGACATGATGAGGTTCAATCCTATTCTGCCATGGCATTAATGGAGATCACGTCTGTGGCCGAGCAAAACACAGAGTTAAGGCGCTCGGCTTTCAAGCCCACTTCCCATACTGCAAAAGTTGTAGTCGAAAAGTTACTTAATATTATAGAGAAAGCCAACTCAGACCTTCTTGTACCCTGCATCAAGTCAATTGGAAACTTGGCTAAGACTTTCCGAGTAAAAGAAACAAGAATTGTCAGGTCCTTGGTGAGACTGCTTGATGAAAGTGAACCTGAGGTTTCTATGGAGGCTGCCATTGCGCTTAGCAAGTTTGCAAGCCCTGAAAATTATCTCCACGTTGATCATTGCAAAGCCATCATAGATGCAGGAGGGGCTGAGCACTTAATTCAGCTGGTTTACTTTGGTGAGCAAAGAGTACAAATTTCTGCACTGGTTCTGCTTTGTTATCTTGCAATGCATTTACCTGACAGTGAGACACTCGCACAAGAGAAGGTGCTTATTGTGCTTGAGTGGTCATCAACGCAGGCTCATCTGATCAAAGAACCGTGGATTGAATATCGATTACACCAAGCCAAAAGTAGGTTGGAACCATATCAGTCCAGGGGTTCAAGAGAATTCCATTAGTTCAATTTAATTCAAATTGTAACAATGTTGCTCTGAACTAATTCAGATGAAAAAATATAAAAAAATAAAAAAAACAAAAAAAAACCTACCATCTAAAAAAATTATAAAGCTAAAAGCAAAAACTTCTGTTTTGCTTTTGTCATTCTCATAAAATGTATATAATTAATTATTAGAATTGTTGTATTTATCATTATCTTGGCAATTCTTCTTTCCCTTGTTTTTCTACTATTTTCCATATTGTTTCAATTGCTATCTGTCTTTCAATCTTATTTCAGTCTTTTACTTTGCATTATCAATTGGCTCTGGCTGGAATTGCCTATTTCTGAAATTGTTGTACCATGGCTTTATATATGACGACTGTGTCTGTCTTTAGAAGGTAATCCTGATATGGTACCTGACTAAATCTTGAAGCAGTTAATTGAGATTGTGTTTATATCATCTATTGTAACATATACCTGCCAATAACTTCTAAATGTTTTGCTTAATCGTATCCATCTCTCAAATAAACTCATCATGTAGAAATTTAGATGAATTCTAATTGAATTTTAATAAATTTAATGACAACTTTTCATAATTATTTATATGACCTATTGTGATTGTTGAATGATAAAAATGGTATCAGTGTTGACCTTATGTGAAAGTGACAATACTCCAATTATAACTTGCCACCTTTACAAGTTGTGAAAAAGAATATGAAAGATTTTGTCTCTAACATTACTCTTTATTTTATATATATATATATATATATATATGTATATGTGTATATATATATATATATATATATATAAAAGAGAGCAAAGGAAGGACCCAACCTATCTCAATCTTTTGGGTGAGAAGCTCGAGGGGGAAGAGAGAGATAGAAATGGGACCATCCCAATTACAAAGAGCAACAAATTAGTATCTCTAGAAACAAAAGAATAATCCCAACAAAAGAGAGAAGAAATAACAGCTTTGACATCTGGGAGAATCTAGCATTACTCATTAAGTTTATAACTTCTGAACCCTTTTGGAGGTGAGATTATCTACCAAATGCCTTTTCCAATCTCTTCAAAAGTGAGAGTTTTATGCACTAATAAGACATTGTTACAAATATTGTAAACTATCAACTACAATCCCCACAACCACGACCACCACAACTGCAGCCATTGTCACCCAAACTCTCATTGAACCACTGCTATAACCTTCACAATGAAGCCAGCCTACAGCGTGCAACAGGTCCTTGTAACTTCTTGGTGCATCATTTCCATTGGCACATAGTAAATCTTGGCTACAATGAAGCTTTAAATTTGAACACTCGTCGTGACATAGTACTAACTATATAAAACTTGACCATCTTATCGTTTTATGATGCAGGTTTCTTGGTAATTTAGAAAGTGCAGATGTTTTATGTGGCACCTCCCAAATGGATAAAATCTTTTTCTTCTTCTTTTTTTTCTTTTTAATTTAAATTTGATGGCCGTCTCCGTTTGAAAAACCATGAGGCATAGGTACCAAACGAAATACAAGACTTTAGCGAACAAAATTATAACATATGAGGGAACAATTGGTTTTTTTTTTTTTTTTTTTTTAACCTAAGTTAGAATAACTAACAAAATTTAATTTAACTCATCCTATACCAAAAATTTATTTGAATCTATCATAAAATCTTCCTGATCTAATTTAAGTTATTTGAATCAAAGATAACAACCTTAAAAACATTACCCATTCAGTAGTCAATACTAATATATATAAACAAAATTGAGAAAAACCCAATTAGATTTTAAATTAGAATTCAATTAGAGTCTAATTTTACGCCACATGTCTCATATAATCTAAATTTTTAAATTTTTATACTAAGTAAGTTAATTCAATGTAAAAATTGGATTTCAATTAAAGTTTAATTTTGCACCACATGTCCCATCTAATTTAAATTTTTTTAATTTTTGTGTCAAATGAGTTAATTTGATGTTGAAAATGAAGAGTCGAATATAAATAAACCATAAAAAAAACTTTTTTTTTTAATGCTTTTATATTTATGATCTTTTTTTTTATTACTAAAAACAATTAAAGTTTAGAAGTCATTTATGTAATATACCATTACTATGTGTGTGTATATATTTATATATATATATATATATTTTTTTTTTTTCTTTTTTAAATCAAAGTTTATAGAAAATTCAATTAGAATCAAAATTGGATTTTGCTTTTGTTAGCTTTCCATACAAATTAATTTTTTTTAGATTTTTACTATTATTTTTTCTTTGAACTAATAAGCATATTTTTTATATTATTTTTATTCAAATATTTTGTATGCGGAGATATTGAATGTAAAAAACTGTAATTAAGCTAAACAATCCTATGCATCTATCTCCATTTAATTTAGGAGATACTATTTAACCAATTTATTATTTTATTTTTTGTTATATTTAGTAGAATTTCACAAACAATAATTGTGAATTGATATTGTATATGTACTAGTATCCAATAGTGATTTTCAAACTTATATACATAATAGCAATGTAATGAAAAACTTGACATGACTAATATCATGAAAATTGCAAGGAAAAACTATTTTAGTATCTTCAAATATCCTGGTCGAACTATGTCCTATATGTTTTATAACTCAAATTAATATCAATAACATCACTACAATCCATCATTTTCTTGCGTAAGCACAACTACATGCTAATAAAAATAAAACACATCATTCAAAGTAGATTATCTATTAAGAAGCAAACAGACAGTATTAATGTGAGAAAAAGGTAGTGTACATCACTTGCTGTTAAGTAACTGATATCGGCCATTGAATTATTTGAAATCTTTCGGTTAAACTGCATCTAGTACTTGGTTCTTGCCCATCTATTTTGGCTGAAAGGATTGGTGGTATACTATACTATAAAACAGAATGCCATCAATGTCTGAAAGAAACTACTCTTAAAGCATTACTACTGTTAGACAAAAAGTCATGATGATTCATAAACAATAACCAGGAGTACTACTGCATTTGTAAAAAGGATGGACCAGAATTCAGCAATTTGAAATTGATTAGGCGTGGATTGATCTTGCTTCTGCTTCTGACTCGCAGTCTTAATCCAACACTCTATTTCTATGAAAAGATCAATTTTCATTTTTCATTAGTAGTAGCAGTGGCAGCTCTAGAAATTTTTTCTAGGGGTTCATTAAGAAACTTAAATTAAACAAAATTTAATTTATATATAATAAAAAAATAAAAAAATAAAAAAAAAAACCTTGAATATATTGAGTTATCGAAAACAAAAACACACAAATACATGAAATTTTACAATTTCCTTCTACGAGTTTTCATATTTTGAAATCGTCTCATAATAGTTTATTATCAGTTTTCATTATCTATTATCAATATAAGTATGGCCATTTTATTTTGTTAAGTTTGTATAATACTTTTCTTTTTATGCAATTTTGGTTATATATTTGTCATTTTTTTTTATAAGAATATTTTAAACTAAATGAAAAAACTCAACTCCACTTGCATTGTATAATTATTAACTCACACAATCACACTCATCCATCCATAAATAATACAATAAATTGTTGTTTGATTGTGAAATAAGCTGCTATGTGATTAGAGTATGCAAGATTTAAAACAAATAGTGCAAAAATATTTTTAAAAGTATTAAATTAGTAAAGCGATATATATATATATATATATATATATTTCAAGTCAGGGGGTTCATTTGAATCCCCTGAAATGTATGTGCAACCGCCCCTGAGTGGTAGGAAGCTCTCATGAAGTGCATGCGCATCACCTTTCGAGCCTAAAGTTATGGGTTTGAGTAGTATCATGTCTCATTATTATGCGTGTAGTTCCATGACATTTATGAGTAAAGTTTAAGTGTGCTGGGGACAATAAGCACACTTATGAGCTCCTTTTTTTGGGTTTATCTTAAAAAAAGAGCTTAAGTTCCAAAATCTAATCATTGCATTATATCATTATGTTTATTATATATTGTTTTGTATCTCCTAAAATAGAGTGAAAATTGTTATATACTCAATAAACCACCACAAATTAAATTCATATTACAAAAACTTTTTTAAACTATACTATCTATGAGAGGATTCTCCTCTTTTGACAAATTGAATTAGACTTTTATATGGTTCAGAAATACCCTTAAACCTTAGGTTTAATAGGAAAAAAACTTGAGAACAATTAGATAAAAATATATCTCCAACTCCACTTAAAATACCTACAAAATAGGACACTCTTCTACTAATCCAAGTGCACCCTTGGCGCGATGGTTACTCCACAAGTATAAGTGCTTGCGGGATGTGGGGGGTAAGGATTGGGGTTCAAGTCTCCAAGAGAGAGTTTCTTACACATATACACTTAGAAGACGTTTGGTTCGTCCTGATGTTACATTATGCCGTAATATTACATTATTACAATTTTACATTAATGTAATCTCAATACAAAAATACAACATTAAATTGTTTAGGAATGTTTATGTAAAAAAATATATATGGATGCTTATCCTACATTGGTTGTGTGTGTTAGAGTTTCAGTCCTTATAACCTCAAGCTACTACTACAAAGGTTAGGCCCTTTTTGTAGTGGTACTCTGGTTATATAACATATTATAAGTCTGTTTAAAAAATTTTACATACTAATTTCGTGTTCATGTGTTCTAATAAGTAATACTATTTCGTTAAAAAAAAAAAATAGGAATGTTTATCCCACATTGGTTGTGTGTTAGAGTTGCAATCCTTATAACCTCAGACTACTACTACAAATGTTAGGTCCTTTTATAGTAGTACTCTGGTTATGTAATATATTATAAGCCTATTTAAAAAACTCTATATACTAATTTTGTGTTCGTATGTTCTAATAAGTATTACCGTTTTCTCAACAAAAAAAAAAAAATTGTTTAGGAAGGTGATGAGATTAAGATGATATAATATATTTTGTAATTTTAAAGGCGTAAATGCACTTTTAGTCCCTACATTTTATTTTTTACCATTTTTAGTCCCTAAACCAATTAACACGGGACATTTAAGTGCTTGAAGCACCATTCCATCACCAAACTAACAGGGAAACTGACAGATCAATAAAATAATAATAAAAATTCACTGTAGCACTGACACATCAACATATAAATTTTAAAAATTAATTTATTAATTTTAACTAAATAAAAAAAAAACAGAATTAAAAAATCATGTTCAAACCTTGCCTAGAATAAAAACATGTGTTCTTCCCCGTTAATCATGTTCTTCATTTTCTTCCCAGTAAACCTTGCCCAAAAATTTAAAAAATCAATATTTTTGTTTCTCTTCTTGCATTTTCTTAGCAACCAAACATGCAAAACACATAGCAATCTTCAAATGAGAACAAAACCCAAAAATCACAAAAATACAGATCTCCTGCAAAATCAATCTCCAACAAAGAACCAAATCCAAATCTCCAATAAAACAACCAAACCCATAAACCTAACAACCAAACCGATCTCTAACAAAGTAAACCTTAACCTTCAAACCCATAAATCTTCTTGGGAAACAAATACAAAAAATCTAGATTGGTTGAATTGTGAGAGAGAGAAAATGAATTGTTGATAAAGATCGGGTCAGATACCCATAGGAAAAACAAATCAAAACCCCCAAAATTCTCATACCCAAACAAAATCATCAAATCCAAAAACTCAAATGTCTCCCATCGTTTTCTCTGGATCAAGAATCCATGGCATCCATTATTAAAACCTTGAAGATCTACTCCTTGCTCTGCTCTTCGTTGGTCGAGGGAGAACCCAAAGGGCGAAAGGGTCGGGTTCAGAGATGGACCTAAAGGCGAAAGGGCTGAGTCATTAGGCATAATGCAAGCTTGCAACTCGGCAAACTCGTTCACGCCTTTCCGAACTCGGACTAGAATTGAAGTCTCTTTCTTCTTGAACGACTTGTGCAAAGTCTTCTGGACTACACCTTTTCCTTTCTTGAACGCCGATTTGGACCAACCTGAGTTTTCGATTCGAAGCTCCTCGACTATGTCTTCGGTTTGGAGAAAATCGCCGGTCCACTCGTCAGCGGTGGAAGTACCATTAAGGCACTCGATGGAGAGGACTGTCAGAGAAAAAGAAATAAGAGAAAGCCAAGAGAGGAGTTTAACCCGAGAGGGAGAGGGAGAGAGAGATCTAGGAAAATGAAAAATGAGTTTGGCATTGTGTCTGAGTTTAGTGTTTATTGATGATTTTGTGTTTGGTTGACAAGAAAATTTAAGAAAAATTGAGAAAGTTACTACAAATTTTTTTTTTCTTAATCTTTAAATCATAATTCATGTGAATTTTGATTTTTAATTTTGTTTTTATTTTTTTATTTAGTTAAAATTAATAAATTAATTTTTTAAATTTATATGTTGATGTATCAGTGCTACAGTAAATTTTTATTATTATTTTATTGATCCGTCAGATTTCCCGTTAGTTTGGTGATGGAATGGTGCTTCAAGGACTTAAATGTCCTGCATTAATTGGTTTAGGAACTAAAAGTGGTAAAAATAAAATGTAAGGACTAAAATGGAAAAAAGTCAAAATGTGGGGACTAAAAGTGTATTTACGCAAATTTTAAATTATGGTAATGTTAGAAAAAATAAAATAAACTAAAAACTTTAATGTCACATCATGTAATATAGGGATGTTTATCCAACATAGGTTGTGTTACGATATAATGTAATATTACGGCATATAGGGATGTTACATTATGCCGTAATGCCGTAACACATACAACATTACTGTTTCCTCAAAAAAAAAAAAATATATATATATATATATATATATATATAGGGATGTTTATCCCACATTGGTTGTATGTGTTAGAGTTTTAGTCCTTATAACCCCAAGTTACTACTACAAAGGTTAGGCTCTTTTGTAGTGATACTCTGATTATGTAATATATTATAAACCTGTTTTAAAAACTTCATATACTAATTTCGTGTTCATGTGTTCTAATAAGTATTATTGTTTTCTCAAAAGGGCCTAACCTATATACTAATTTTGAGATGATGTGATCCCCATTCTATTACTATAAATATAACATCTTCTCTCTCATTTATACATATTTTCTCACATGAAAAAGGTTATTATTACTCTCTCTCTCTCTCTCTCTCTCTCTCTCTCTCTCATGTTTTATTCTTGCGTGAATTTTTTTTTTTTTTTTGGTATCTCTACATATAGATTGATGTATTTGTGACTTCTTTATAATTTTATTTTGGGTTGCAATTTGGTTTGTCTTATTAAGTTATTATCCTTTTTTTTTCTTTTTTATGATTATTAAATGTTATTCTATTGCATATAAATATAGTTGGCAAGAATATAATGTTATTCTATTGGCTTGGATAATTTGGTATCTGACTTATGACTATATTTTTTATTTTGATACTTCTTTTTTCTCATTTTATCTCTCTCTCTCTCTCTCTCTCTCTCTCTCTCTCTCTCTCTCTCTCTCTATATATATATATATATATATATATATACTATTTATTCTTTTTTTTTATGAATCATTGTATTTTTGTATATAATACTTGTGGGGCCAAAGAAATTGTGACCCTAGCCCATTTTACCTTAGGGCCCAAGGCCCAAGCCGAGGTGGGATATAGCCGAGGACATACAATAAAAGTCCAAGTAGCCTTGGGACATAGCCGAGGATGACTCTGTCCTCAGCATCCCCAAGGCCCTCCTAAAAGAAAGGGTCAGAACGGTATAGGAACAATTTTGGGAAAAACCTAAAATATCCGCGTTGATAGAGAAAGGACCCCTGGATAATATGGTGACAAAGGACAAAGGAAAAGCTGTCATTACTGCCATTGAATACCCTGCGTCAGACAAAGCAATGTTTTTCAGTTTTTACAACCACCCTCAACCACTTTGAGTATGGGCTGATGGGACAAGTATCAGTCCTGGAAAGTTGAACCTACACGTGGACGTTGGATGAGGGGTGCAGGCTAATATAAAAGGAGAAGTAAGCAATCCAGAAAAGAGGCTAGGGAAAAAAGGCCAAGAACCAGAGCCTCCCAGACTGTATCGAGGAGGAAGACTCCTCGAGCGAACATGGTTTAATTTTGCATGAACACCATGACTAACCACCGTTCGGTGACCAAGGCCTAGCCTTTCAAGCCCACGCTCTACAAATTTTATTGTTTGAGCCTTTTAACGTACGAACCCAACATCATTTTGGAGTCATTACAAATTGAGTCCTTACAATTGGCGCCGTCTGTGAGGAGACTTGTGTGTTGGCACAAGCGGTGGGTCAAGAAAGTCCCCCCATCACTTCCAATAGCCTGTTGTAGTGCCCTAACATAAAGTTCCATTAGGGGCTACGCTTTTCCATTAGGGGCTACGCTTCGAAGCGTCAGTAGCGCGGATGGTTCTAAGGGCTTGGTCGAGGAGCTAATCCCCCCAAACCAATGTCCCGCACCTCGAATGAGGGGCTAATCCCCCCATACTTAAAAAGCTAAATTTTGGACAGAACCAAGGTATTGCATGGTCCTCAGACTCAAACTTATGGGGAAACCAACTACTTAAAAAGCTAAATTTTGGACAGAACCAAGGTATTGCATGGTCCTCGGACTCAAACTTATGGGGAAACCAACTACTTAAAAAAGCTAAGTTTTGAACAGAACCAAGGTATTGCATGGTCCTTGGACTCAAACCTATGGGGAAACCAACTATTTAAAAAAAGCTAAGTTTTGGACAGAACCAAGGTATTGCATGGTTCTCAAACTCAAACCTATGGGGAAACCAACTACTTAAAAAGCTAAATTTTGGACAGAACCAAGGTATTGCATGGTCCTCGGACTCAAACCTATGGGGAAACCAACTACTTAAAAAAGCTAAGTTTTGGACAGAACCAAGGTATTGCATGGTTCTCGGACTCAAACCTATGGGGAAACCAACTACATAAAAATGCTAAGTTTTGGATAGAACCAAGGTATTACATGGTCCTCGGACTCAAACCCATGGGGAAACCAATCACTTAAGGAGAATTCTAGATTGCTCAGACCTACGGGAAAATTATTTACTGAAAGTTGGATTAAGTCCTAGACAGAATGAAGATCCTGACCTGTCCTCAGATCCTCAGTTCTAAGGGACCTGATGCAAACGAGCATTTAAAGTTCGGTATGGTCCTACTTCGGTCCTTGGACCGGATGCCAAAAATGGCTAAGGTTATGAAGGTTATTAGGAAGGTGGCAAAGCACCCTAATGCATAACGACCCGTATGAACAGTTCATTTTGGGTTACCCATCCTCGGATGATGACCTCCTACACGGTACCAAGCATTCAGCTGTCATCTCGGCTAGTCTTGGGTATGTAACCTTTTTTAGGTCGGCATTATTGTGCCTATATGTAACCTTTTTCAGGTCGGCATTATTGTGCCTAATAGTTTCAATAAGCTCAGAATAATATCTTTTTCTTAACAAGGGTTTCGGCCCTAAGTATCGGTCAGAATAAAAAAATAAATAGAAAATAATCATATAATAGCACACCCATTCACAACATAACTATTGCAGAAAAGAAAGAATACATAGAATAAAATAATGTCAACTTTTATTAATATAAAGAAGTAGTACAGCGTACAATGAGGAGTTTAAACAAGCCTATACAGGAAGCTAATTACAAAAGCAAAAATAAAAAGATACAAGGAAACGACAAATCTTTCTAAAACTCTGCTCCAGTAGCGATTATGTATGAGAGGGTGACCCCCTTTTCGATGGATGAGGAGAAGAAGAGGAAGAAGTAAAAGCACCAAGATGGATCCGGTGATGGGAAAGAAGAAGAAGAGGAGGCGAAAGGAGGCACCAGTGAAGGAAGAGAGGAAGAAGTAGGGATGCTTAATCCCTGCGTTAGCCCTGACTCCTATCACGTAGGTGCCATATTAGCTATGCTCGAAAGAGAGCAGATGGTACTGATGATGAGCAACTCCAGCTCCGTAGCACCAAAAATTTGATGCGATTAACACCTGCTTCTGATTTTGGCTGAAGGAAGAGAAAAAATATCTTGAGTCTCTACCTACCTTGCCCTGACCGAGCCATCTTAAGTTTCAGAGGGATCCGGTGCTTCTGGAGAGGATGTGGTTCCTTCACCCCCGTTTTTGCCTCAATCATATCACGCTCTAAAGTTTGATTATGCTGATAAGGAAAACTTTGAGTGTAGTTGGAGGTTTAGGACTTTAGAAAGACTGAAAGGTCTGTGCGTAAAGGAAGTAACCTCCTGCCTTGCTTCTTATACGGAAGGCAAGACTGGTGGCATTTAATCTGTACAGATTTCCAAGGAAAGCTCAGAACGAGATAATTCCCGCTCAACTCCCAATACCGTCTACAACCGTTGAATGGGTGTCGCCTCGTGAAAGGAGCTTATTAAAAACACGCCTCGTACACTAAAACGGCAGAGGCGCGACGTGAGTAAAACTAAAGGAATGTCTCGTGACGGGGAGCGTTTCCCAGGCAAACTAAAAGACATCGATATTAATGAAGGACAAAGATGGGCAAGCCATGATACAGGCTCGACATCACCAAAACCCTCCTCCCCGACCAAGAGGTTGGGCAGCAGGATTTTGAGGGGCTATTGTGGGGCCAAAGAAATTGTGACCCTGGCCTATTTTACCTGAAGGCCCAAGGCCCAAGCCGAGGTGGGATATAGCTGAGGACATACAATAAAAGTCCAAGTAGCCTTGGGACATAGCCGAGGATGACTCTATCATCGGCATCCCCAAGACCCTCCTAAAAGAAAGGGTCAGAACGGTATAGGAACAGTTTTGGGAAAAACCTAAAATATCCGCGTTGATAGAGAAAGGACCCCTGGATAATATGGTGACAAAGGACAAAGGAAAAGCTACCATTACTACCATTGAATACTCTGCGTTAGACAGAGCAATACTTTTCAGCTTTTACAACCACCCCCAACCACTTTGAGTATGGGCTGATGGGACAAGTATCAGTCCTGGAAAGTCGAACCTACACGTGGACGTTGGATGAGGGGTGCAGGCTAATATAAAAGGAGAAGTAAGCAATCCAGAAAAGGAGCTGGGGAAAAAAGGCCAAGAACCAGAGCCTCCCAAACCGTATCGAGGAGGAAGACTCCTCGAGCGAACATGGTTTAATTTTGCTTGAACACCATGACTAACCACCGTTCGGTGACCAAGGCCTAGCCTTTCAAGCCCACGCTCTACAAATTTTATTGTTTTGGCCTTTTAACGTACGAACCCAACATCATTTTGGGGTCGTTATAAATTGAGTCCTTACAATACTATTTTGGGTTAATTAGGCCTTGTTTGGTTTAAAAAAAATGGTCACTCATCACTCATCACTCGTTATTCATCACCCATCACTTATCACTCATTACTCATTACTCATCACTCAAAATACCCCCAATTTCCTACCCACATGTTTGGCACATATTTTCAATTTCTCATCACTCAATTTTTTCTACTTTTTGTGGGACCCATACCTGAGCACTATGTCATAAATTCTGTTAGCCTACCCGCCTTCCCCCACTCTCTTCATTTCATTCTCTTCCACCTTCAGTCACCATTGCCCTGTTACTCTCACTGAAGCTATCCTCTTTCTCTTTCATTTCTCATTTACACACACATCAACAAGAACAATCCTATCCCAAACCTACGACCAAACCATCATAAACATACAAACACAAATGAATACAAACATAAACTCATAGGTACCCACAGATGTTCAAATCAAAACCCACAAATACCTAAATCAAAAATCACAAATACAGACCTTATGCCCAAATCAAATCCGAACCCAAACCACAAATCTGAACCCATAACAGCCACCCACATCTCAGATCTAAACCCACCACAGCCACACCACAAATCTGAACCACACACACACACCCATACCCATGTCTCAAAAATCAAAACCCTATAACCACATCTCAAATCCGAACTCCGCACCCATAAGATAGAGAGAGAAATTTTTTTTTAATCGCCTGGGTATTGTTGTTCGCCTGGGTTTCGGTCTCCGCCTGGGTTTCAGTCATGAAAAAGACTTTCTTTGCTCCAGAAGTTTGATCAACAAATGGAAATTTATGGGTTTTTGTTTTTGGGTATAAATTTATGCATGTATGAAAATGGTGGAGTGGGTCTAAAGAAGAAAGAAAGAAAGAAAAAGAAAGAAGAAGAAGAACCAAAAAAAAAAAACATTGGAGTGGGTCTGAAGAAGAAGAAGAAAGAAAAAGAAGAAGAAGAAGAAAAAAAAGAAGAAAAAGAAAGAAGAAGAAGAAGAACCAAAAAAATAAAAACGTTGGAGTGGGTTGAAGAAGAAGGAAAAAGAATGAAGAAGAACCAAAAAAAAAAAAAAAAACGCTGGAGTGGGTTTGAAGAAGAAGAACCAAAAAAAAAAAATCTGAAGAAGGAAAAAGATGAAGAAGAAGAACCAAAAAAAAAAAAAAAAAAACGCTGGAGTGGGTTTGAAGAAGAAGGAAAAAGAAAGAAGAGAAGAACCAAAAAAAAAATCTGAAGAAGGAAAGAATGAAGAAGAAGAACCCAAAAAAAAAAAAAAACGTTGGAGTGGGTTTGAAGAGAAGAAGAAAGAAAGAAGAAGAAGAAGAAAAAAAAAAAAAAAAACGTTTGGAGTGGGTCTGAAGAAGAAAGAAAAATAAAGAAGAAGATGAGGGGAAAAAAAAAGCCTTGGAGCAGGTCTGAAGAAGAAAGAAAAGGAAAGAAGAAGAAGAAGAAGAAAGAAAGAAGGAGACAATGCCGTTGGTGATTTGACAATGCACTGGTTGAATGGGCCCCACTGAGACAGCTTATTACAAAACTGCCACTGAGTCATGGGTGATGAGTCTTGAAAACAAGGAAAATGTGTTTTCATTTTTGGTCTTCATCACTCAATTTTTTGAGTGATAGGATCACCAAAACCGGATGACCAAAACAGAGTGATGGTGTCCAAACAAAAAATTTTCCGTGGGTCCCACAAATTTTGGATAATGAGTGATGAAAACACAATCATATCACTCAAAACTCACTCATCCAAACAACCCCTTAGATTTGGTAGTGTGTTTTATTTTTTAAGTTTTCCGTCACAAGTCTTCTCTCTCTCTCTTTTAGCTTTTGTTTGATTTTTTTTTTTTTTTTTTATGACATAATACTTAGTTATTTTGGAAGTGAAATTTTGAATTTATATCAAAATACAATGTTGGCTATCTCAAGCTAAGTGGAAAAAAAAAAAATCAAATATGCATCCATATAGTATTAAAAAACTATCAACCAAGAAAAATACACAAAAATCATTGTTTCTTAATATATTAAGATACAATCATCTACCAACAAAATAAAATACACAAAACACTATTGTTTCTTAATACAATCATCTATGAAAAGGGAATTCGATGCTCTTTTGAATCTTCAAAATCATCTATGATTGAATCCAAATTAAATGTTGAAGCTATATCCTTTTCAATGTATAACATCAAAGAGTCCGTCAAAAAATCATTTTTCATTTTATTTCGAAGGTTAGTTTTGACAACTTTCATAGCTGAAAATGTTTGCTCTGTAGTTGCTATAGAAATTGGAAGAGTAAGCACAAGTCTCACCATTCTATAAACAAGTTTGTAGTGCCCTAGTTTTCTAGGTCTCACTAACCATTGACAAAACTCAGATAAACTATTCAATTTTTTGAACTCTAAATCTTGGACTACATTATGCTAAAAATGATAAAGCTCATTCTCCAACACTTGTTTGTCACATAATTTGTGAAATCTTGTGGATAGAAATTCTTTACCAACAAACAAAGATCACTACTTCTGAAAGATTTTAATGTCCCTCAAGGTTCCAAAGCTGGGCTAAGCCTAAGTAACTCCATTGCATCTTCATTAAACCGATGATTTAGTTCCTGTAGTTGAAAATATATTGCAGCATAAAAAACATTTACTCGATAATGATGCTCAATTGTAACATTATCTTGCTGATTACGAGCTCGACCTCGCCTCCCAACATAACAAGCATTCATATCTAAGACATTAATGCAATACTTCTCACAAAATAATATCACAGTGGTGAGTAAGCTGTCCCATCCATAATCTCTAAATTTTTGGATAAGTGCTTTAGTAGATGAAACTAAATGCATGACATTTAAAATGTCTTAAGATTGGCTTTGCAAAACTTGACAAAGTTTATCAGTGATCTCCATAGTTTCCTTCTCAAGATGCAAGATGAAGACAAATTCAAATGATTTTAAACCATCATAAGCTGACTCTACTTCTGCCCGGTGTTCTCCATCACTTGCATCATCAATCATATTTAGTAAAACTTCACATGTTGAAGTAAACATCCTTAATAAGTTAGAAACTGATCTAAAATGTGAACTCCAACATATTTCTACAGGTCGTTGTAAAGTGCCAATTTGATTAAGTCCACTTCCAGTCTCAAACTCTTCAAAATCAATCAAACGTGTTATTTCATTAGCATTGGCAACTTTTAATTGCTCATTACGCTTGCATAAAGCATTAACAGTTTTGATCACCAAAAGCAATTTAAGAAAAAACCCATTAATGGAGACAACTTATTTCGATACTTTTACTAATGCCAATTGTAAGCAATGTGAAAAGCAATAGATGTAATAAGCGTATGAGCAATCATTCAAAAACAAAGCTTGTAATGCATTCCACATACCTCGCATGTTGCTTACTCCATCATATCCTTGCTCTCGAATATTTTGTATATCTAAGCAATGTTGAGATAACAAAGAATATATCCCTTTCTTTAGAGTCAAAGTTGCAGTGTCAACAACGTGAATAAGTCCAAAAAAAGCTCTTTCACAAAGCCTTCTGTATCAACATATCTAAAAACCATAGCTATTTGCTCTTTCATGGACTCATCACTAGTTTCATCAACCATTATGCAAAACTTTGCATCACCAATTTCTTATGGAATTGCCTTCTTCACTTTGGCTAAGTAAACATGTAGAATTTCCTTTTGAATCTTAGGTGATGTGTAGGTTGCATTTTTGGGAGCTTTTTCTATTATGTCAGCAACCTTCTCATTCCAAAAAGTGACCATGTTTAATTTTTCAAGAAAGTTCCCACAATTAGATAAACTAAAACTTTCATCTCGACCTCTAAAAGATATAGCTTGAAAGGCAAGATGTCGGGCAACATAAATTGAGGCCTTCAGTTGCAACCAATTATTTGCAATTTGTTCTATAGTGAAATGAACAACTATCCTTTGTAAATGCTGCCGTTGGTTCATCAAATCATTACACATTTGCTTCGCAACTCTATGAGCTGAGTTAGGATCTTTTCCTATATGACCTTGAAAATAACAATTTTTGCCCCCAACTTTTTTCCAATTTCTAAATCCACCAACAGTGAATGTATTTTGTCCCACAACCCCATTTGGATTATGAAAGACAAAGCAGGGTAGACAATAAGCTGCATCTTTTGTAGGAGAATATTTAAGTCATGTTGAATAATATTCAAACCAAGAAGCTTGAAAGCTACGATTGTGTTTTCCACTTTTTTTGTATGTCTCTAGATGAGGTTGGTATGGACCATTATTAATGTAAGCCCGTCGAATTTCATCACGTTGATTAACAGGATATTCCCATATTTATTTGCATGCTCCAGGATCATAATCCAAAGAATCAAGATCAACTTTTTGAAATTGTGTTTGAGAGGTATGGTTATTTTCCAGAATTGGGATATTGGCATTTTTTGGAATTGGGGAATGAATATTTTTTGGAATTGGAACATCGACATTTTTCGGAATTGGGGAATGAATATTTTCTAGAATTGGAACATCCACATTTTCTGGAATTGGAATAGCAACATTAGTTGTTGGCAATCCTACGTTGAACTCTCAAGAATTTAAATCTTTTCTTGTGAAAAAATCAAACATTGTAGTTGATTTTTTCATGATCTACACATAAATAAGAATTATATATATATATATATATATAATCTCACAAACAGTTGTTGTTACTAAGTAAAAACAAATACTAGAATCTAGGTAATATGCATGATGCATTTAATTATAAATTTAGTATTTCTCACTTCTTATCAATTTATAAATTTATCTAATTTAGCATTATGAGTTAATAATAGGCGCAAGTGAATCACTGTTATTTTCTTAGATTTGTGTGACAATTTACTATATTATATGATTTATTTTTGTCTTTTGTCTTTGGTCTTTGTATCTCTGCCTTTATTTATCTTTTTGTCTTTTTCTTGTCTCCATATTTCTGACACTCACTTAGTCCCACTACCAACACTATGAATTTATTATGCACTACTAACAAAACTTTTCATAACTTTACCCTTTTTTTTCTATCACTTGCCTCTATTATTACCCAACTACCAGTCAACAAACAGTCAAACACTACACTGATGTATTCTCTCTCTATCTCTCTTATCTATATAATATAAGAGAGAGAGTCATAAAGCCAAAAAGCCAAAAAAAAAAAACCATAGGCATAGATTCAATTCACAATCACCAACATCAATTCATCACTATCAATAAAAACACAAACACCACAAGTCCACAAGCACAGATTGTTAGATTCTAAGATTCACAAACAATCAAACATTATATTAGGTTTTGAAGGATAGATTAAATACTTGTGAACTATGAAGGCTGGAGCAACGAAGCTGGGTTGGGCAAATTGAGCAACTGTAGCAAGATGGGTCTTGTGTCGGCATGGCGATGTTGGTGAGTGGTTGGTTGGGTCTGCGATAGCTGACAGGGACTAGGACGGGTTTGCGAGATGGGTCTCGCGTGATGGTAGCGTGGGTAGCGAGATAGGCCTCTCTTGCATGGTGGCGGCGTCATGGCGTGAGCGATGGCAAGATGAGTCTCTCTCGCCTCTCAATTTCTCTCTATACTACTGTCTACTCTCTAAGTCAGTCTCACCCCTCACTCTCTGTATCGCCTCTGACTTTCTCTTCTTCTTTTTTCATTCATTTTTCCGTTTGGTTTTGGACTACTGGGTTTAATCTTTTTCTTTTTCTTTTTTTTAGATTTACATGGGCTCTGGGTTGGCCAACTGGGATCAGTGGGATGGTTCATGATTTTTGGAGGGGGGCCAAGTCTTTTTTATTTTTATTTTTTTGGGAAAATTTACTTACTAAAAAAAATATATTTTGGGCCCGGCTCCCTTAGGCCCCCACCTAGGTCCATCCCTGTTGGCTATGTATTTGAATGTGTCTATCAACTACTAAAATTAAACTGCCCAATATGAATATGTATAGACAATATTTTAATTTTAACTTTTCATTGATTTATTATTTAGTTATAACATCAAAATTAAAGTAAATGAATATTTAAAGTTAAAACTACCTAAGATGAATTTTTAAGGCCAATATATTTATATATTTAATATTGTCAAAAAATTAAAAGTAAAAAATAAATAATAAAAAGAATAATGATATAGCCAATGATGTGACGGATGACAAGGCTTAACAGGAGCGTAGTAACAAAAATGCGATATGACAATCCAGTTAAAGGCAATTAAATCTTAATAAATAAAAGTGTATGTAGTCAAAAATAATAATTTTAATCATGTTCTCTTTATGTTTTTATACAGATTTTTTTTTTCATTTCGATAGGTGAAGTGTTCAATTTTAGACATTAAGTCTACTTTTTTCCCTACATATTATTTCAAATATTAAATTTATAATATGGTATAGTCTCTTAGGAATGTCTAAGAAATATGCAGTTGTTATCCCATGTATCTATATTAATAAACAAAATTCAATCAATAGTTCGAAGTTACTCCTACAATAAGAAAAATTATAAATATATTAATCTCTTTTTAAGAGAATGCAAATTTTGAATAATATATATGAAACTTAAACAGTTTAATTATATAGGAAAAACAAATCAGGAAAATATAACGCATGATAACATAATTTATCAAAATATGGACCGCCTAAAAAATGAATAATATCAATCAAATAAATCCAAATAATAAAATGATGATATATTTTTGAGATAGATAAATGAAAAGTTATTTTAGAAATTATTTTCCACAAAACTTATAAAACAAATTATATATTATACCATAACTAAAATAAAATTATTTATTCACACGTATTGTGTGGGTTTGCGACTAGTTATTCTTTAATTTTTGAAAATGTTTAACACAATTGGAAAGCAACATTTTTTGACGCATTAGCCAATGAGTATTGACAAGATTTTATTAGTTTTTATCTAGATCACCACTAACATTACAATTTTACTAATTATAAACAACTTACCACTTCAATAATAATGAATTTTTCTTTTTTGTCTCTAGAGTTATTGTTTGCCAACAGACTTGTAAAGAAATACGGTTCTCATAAAAGGTGTAAAAAATTAAAAACTGGACAATTAGCATTTTAGAGGTGCTACCATTATTTTCCAAGACAAATTTGCCTTACATTGTGCAAAAAGAAAGAAAAATCAGCATTATTTGATAGTAACTCTTTACCCTTTCATTTTAATTGTGTAACAATTTAAGTAACATAATTTTTTTTCCGAACACCTAATGGTTAGTAAATCAAAATTATCAGCTAAGAGAATTGTATTTGTAGCTCAATTATTACCTTCTAGTATTTATTGTAAAAACGTCTAAGATTCAAACCTCTCCCCTCAACCATCAAATTATCAAGAAACAAATTAAAATCACCATTTGTTATTTACTAATACATCTTTAATGGGTAGATGAATTTGAACACTAAACATCTTTAATTTTATGAAAAACACTAAGAATGGTAAGTTGAACTAAGTCATTAGTAAATCCTCAATTTTAACTAGATACTCATTTTTCCGGAGAATTAATTGTAATTAAAAAAAAAAATCAAAGGTTGGCTACATAGCAAAACCTTATAAAGTAAAAACCTTATTCTAGGCCTCTATTATTACATCATGAGAATCTGTAGCTAGTTAGCAATTTTGAATAGACCATAACCTAGGATCCAGGCTTCAGGCCTTGAATTATAAGCCCAAGACCAACTGACCAGCTAAAGCCCATATTACAAGAATGCATGCCAAATGTGTAGGCTTTGGTACCTAGCCCAATAAATATGGATGAGCCATTGCTTATTTGAAAGTGCACCATCACCTAGCCCAAGAAATAAGGAACCGAAACCCATAATACAGGTCATTCAGACCCCAGAGAGAGAGAGAGAGAGAGAGTAAGTTTGTTCTAGGCCCTTAATCGGCCAATGCTTTAGATGGAGATCCTGGGATTATTGCTCTTTTTTCTTTTTTTCTTTTTCTTTTCTATGACTGAAAATGGGAGCTCATAGATGTGGTCATTGTCCTCGGCTCACTTATCCCTACTCATGAATGTCGTGGACGCAATAATAAGGTTTGCCACTTCTCAAATGCACAACCTTAAACTCACAAAATGATACGCCACAAGAGTTTCTTACCACTAAGCCAATTTTGTGGGTGGTTCTTTGGATTATTGATTAGAACAAGGGGTTTGGGGGATTTGAGCTCTTTTTTTTTTTTTTTTCTATGGGAAGAACTAAGTAAGAATATTGAACCACAAGACTCTTAACAAATAGTGATTCTTATATTTTCCATATAGTTCATTGTGTTTTAAGGTTTAACAAGAAAGTATAAGATAAATTATTTGGAGTTTTAAAAGAAACAACATTATCACTTCTAGCATTTTTTTTTTTTTTTGGTGCTAAAAATCGTACTTTTGCATTCATGGTCTTAATCATGATAAATTTACAACTTTATAGTAGTAATTTAATTATTATTTAACCAAACAAAGGAAAATTAAAACCTCAACATATTGAGATTTTTTCGCTGCCCTCACCATTTTAAGCTAAATTCTGAGAGAAATGCCATATCGATATTTAACAATTTCACTTTTTTTTTTTGGGTTGATGTGACCATTTCATTGGTAGACAGTATGCTAGAGTAGTGTCCAATATATTTATCTCCTCTACTTGACAAAAGATAGATGTCATTGTTGGACCTGCAATGTCTTTGGTGAGTAGTTCCTTTCAAGTATCCTATCCTACAAAGGGTTATTGTTTACATCCTGAATTTATGAACTTAATAATGCACTATTTGTCCTCTTTTCCCAAATGGGAATTTATTAGTTTGGCACTAGCTTCTTGCGCATCTCTTTCACTTCCCAACTATAGTATTTAAAAGTTGGTTTCATTTATTTCACACGTTATAGGAGTTGTTTTATTTTTTTTTTTTTTTTTCATTTTTCACATCATGTGTTAAGACAGTTAGTAACTAAGTACCACTATTATTCTAAATCGGATTAAGCTAATCTTTTTTTCTCTTTTTTCTTTTTGGTGAAAATTCGGCCATCCATCGGTTTTTATTGGGAATATCACTCTTCTATCCTATGCGATCCTTTTCAATTCCCTCTTTTGAGAGCTATATAGTGGTCCCTTGGGGTGAATTTGACACCATGAAGATGTTCACACATCTTTTTCGTGGCTAATTTTCTCAAATAATGGAAGCATTTTGGCACCTCATATGTCACATACACCGACACTACAAAAACCAATCATGGGTTAAAATGAAGGAGTAAAAACTTGGTATAGTATATTAAGTTTTTCAATTAAATTTAAATACATAACTATTTTGGCTTTAATTGTTCTCGGTCGCCTGCTTTATGATGATTGCTCTTTATTATTAAATCAATACATCAATTAGTTTCTTGTGTAGGTGAGGATTAAACCTCAAGTCTCTTATTCAACGACAAGATCTATATCAAATCTATGACATCTGCACCAAGATGATTGTTTTTTATTATCAGTCCAAGACACCGATTAGTTTTTAGTGTAGATGGAGATTGAATCTCATATATATTATTTAACAAAAATAAATTTTATCAGTTTAGTTAACCGGAACACATTGCAACCATGTATTTGAATACTAGACTCTGAGTACACGCAAGTGTAGAAGTTCTTCTATTTTTTATATATGTAAAAGTTAATATTGTTTGTTCATTATAATTTGGAATTGTTACATTTTTCAATCACAAAATATGTAAAGGTGTGATGATATTTATACCCAAAAAAAAAAAATTTATTTCATTCATAAATGCGTAAACATATCTTCATAAAAGAAAGAGAAGAGAAAAACCCAAAACATAACCCGTAAGTGAGTAGTTTGAGGGAGAATCTTTTTTGTATTAAATAAAGATATAATTTTATAAAGAGATTTGGGAAAAAGACAAATAACTGTGAGATTAGAGTAAGGAAACTGGAAATTTTATTGAAAATAAAAAGGGACAAAAGAAACAGATAAGCCTCTCTCTTTTTTTTTAGGTAAAAACATATAAGTCTTGATAAAGGAAAAAAGAAAAAAGAAAAAGTAAAAAGTAAAAACATAGGGTGAGTAGGATTCGAGAAAGATAGGAGAGTTGAGGATATGGAATAGTAGTGGTTTTTTTTTTTATAATAGGAGTTTTTTATTTTTCAAAATAAAAAAGATGAGATTTGAAAAAAAAAAAAAAAAAACTGTGAGATTAGAGTAAGGATAAAGGAAAAAAGGAAAAAGAAAAGAAAAAAAGTAAAACGTGGGGGTGAGTGGAATATGGGAGAGATGTGAGAGTTGAGTTTGAAAAACCAACTGGAAGAGTGATTTTATTTTGTAAAGAATTAGAGTTGTATTTTTACTGAAATGTCCTATTTAAATTTATGGATGTAGGGATATTTTTGAACCACGAAATGGATCCCAAACAGGGGAAGCCCCTTAAATAGTAACATAGAAGTATAGAAGATAAAAATAAAAAAGTAGTTTTTGTTTTTTTTTTTTTTTTTTATAAAGAAAATTGTTTTTTGTTTTAATGATACAAGTAGGTTTTCATTATTTCATTTTTTTACACAACCAATTCCATTCTTATTAGTATGTTTGGAAGTTTTGAAGGAGAAAAGAGTAGTGAATATAAAGAGATGATATTAAAACAAAGGAGAATGGTTATCCTCTCCCCTTATTGAATGTTTTAAAACCTAAGAACATAGGAGTCAATATATACAATATTTCTTGCATTGGTTTGGATGTTTTAAATTTTAGAATGAGAATTAAATGAAATGATAAAACATCAAATAAATTGACATTCATATCCTTCTTTTGTTTTTTGTTTTTGTTTTTGTTTTTTTGTTTTTTTTTTTTTTTTGAGAGATTTTCAACCTATGACGTCCACTCTTGATAATAGCTCTTTATCATCAGACTAAGACACCAATCAGTTTTTGGTATAAGTAGGGATTGAATCTCAGATCTCTTATACAACAATCAGAAACTTTACCAGTTGAGCTAACTGGAACCCACCATATTCTTCTTTTGTTCAAATTAAAGAAAGAACAATAAATAAATATCATACATGCAAAATTGGTAGTCTAAAATTTTTAGTATAAGCAGAATTCCTCCAATGCCAAATCACTCTCTCATGTTATAACTTGGAACTATCAAATTATAAAAAATAAGAAATAAAAGATAGCAAAACAATTAAACACTCGTCTTCCACCCTCTATTTAAAAACTAAACAAGTAAACATCATACATTTTGTCAAACCCTTTCCACCATTCACTTAAAAATTAAACAACATACAAATATGGTCAATTAAACACTCCATCTTCAAAAAAAAAAAATTATAAGAAATATGGTAATTTTTCATTAAGAAGTAGAAAAATTCAATGTATCATGAGCCAAAATGGCTTCAAGTATATTATGATTTTCCTCTATCTAAGTTATAAACTGGAAAACACATTTGTCATATTGAGCCAAAACACGTGCAGAACATTTTCTTGTTGCTTTACTCCATCTTCAATTTAAACAAAATGTTAATGTGTGATTATTAGCAAAACAATTAGACATTTTTTTTTTTTAATGGGAACAAGTAGACATGTTGAATGTAGCTGCACACAGATTTTTTATTTATTTGTTTTTGGGGAATAGGTGTGCACAGATTGTGTCAACAGAAAAAGAAACGTATTAATCTTGTTTAAGTTTTTTTTTTGTTTTTTTGATAGTTGTTTAAGTTTTTTTTTGGCAATAAATTTGAATCATACATAAATTTTTTTTTTTTTTTTTTTTTTTAAAGGAAAGAAATTTCAACATTTATTTTGCATTTTTTTCGGTAAATTTTTTCTTTGGATCATGAGACAATGTTTTGGACTACATGGCAATGACCCCTGAAGCTTGAAAAACTTTTTTCGATTCGAGGGGTAATTGACATGACATATCGACAAAGTCGCATCACAAACATATTTTGACTTACTGTTGACCCTTTGACCGATCACTACCTATTTTTTTACTATAAAAAAAATTTAAAATTAAAAATCAAAGGCTCCTTCTACCATTAGCCAATGAGAAAATTTGGAGCATTTGTATTAGATCATGAAAAAAATTCTCTTTATTTTAACATGATAATCTCTTTTTTAAAAAAATACATGCATTAAATTATATATTTTATATAACATTTTATTAAAATATTATTTTTTATCAATTTTTTACTACTCTATCAAATAATATCACTCTATGTGGATATGAGCAAGGGAGTATTTAAAAAAAAAAAATTGCATGTGAATAGTACATGGTTGTACCTCACATCTTATTTTACACAAGTTTACATGGATTGATATTGGTTATTCTTAGTATTGGATGTGCAAATTTAATCTCTTATGCTATTATTCATTGACACATATGATACCCTTATAGACATAAAAAGTTGGGCAAATTTTTTGGTAATTTTTTATATGACGTATTTTTAGTGGTTGGTAAAAAACCGATGTTAATAATAGACTCATATAAGAACCAATGAAAGCTTACCAAGTCTATTGTTGTACATTTCAAAAAAAAAAAAAAGAAGAGTCCACTATTATAAATTTTTTTATTTATGTAGCTTACTAGATTTATATTCGCATCAATTTGTGCAAGAATGCATTTATATTTAACATAATAACCTACTTTTCAAGTATATTTTAAACAATCATTTTTCAAATACGCCTACTTAAGATTATTTACTTTGCATTACATTTCATTAAAGTATGAGAAGTGTTAAGTTCATAACAAATCATAAGTTGTAAGTTGTTATTGGTTCTAATTTGAACAAATAATTGAAATTACATTTTTACCCACTAGTAACAGTTAATAACAACATATTACTTAAGATTTGTTGTAAAAGTGTTAAGAAAATATTGTAGACATAACATTTTTATTAAAATATTATTTATTTATCAATTTTTTATTATTCTCTCAAATCATATTTTTCTCTTTTATCTTTATAAATAAAGAATTAGTATTAAAAAAATAGAAATAGTAGGTAACAATATAAATTTACACTTAAATTGACCGATGATTTTTGAGCCATACAAAATTAACACCTTTCACTTACATTGAACTTATATATCGCCCATCACATTCTCAAAAAAATAAAAAATAAAAAATAATATCGCCCATCAAAGAAAGCTCTTGACAGCAGAACTCGAACCTAAACCTTTTAGATGAAGCGTTCACAAACTGAAGCAACTCTCATTGGCACCTTTCTACCTATCTCCCTTTCTCTCAAATCTTCTTTCTTTCTCTCTCTATTGGTCAATACACATTTCGATGCAGGGCAGTAAAGTAATTTGACAAAAGGCAATAGTTTTTTTTTTTTTTGAAAAGAAACAAAAGGCAATAGTTAATTAACATGTTAAACATGAATTGTTTTCTCCGTTCCCAAAGTACCCCTGTAGTCTTTAGCTGTCATACATTGGGAAGGAAGGAAAGATATTTTTGGATACACAAAATATATACAGAAAAGTTTACCGTCCCACTGTCAATCCCACTACCAATCCAACGGCCCATAACCATTCAGTACAAATCCCCAACCGTCAGATCTCATCGAACAACCCACAAGTCACAACCCATCGCTTGGGATTCCCCAAAATTGGAAATCAAACCAAAATATACCTCCCTCAAATCGTACATTAAATAGTTACTATTAGTTTTCCTTTTAAATTAATTTTACTATTTTGTTTATTGTTTTTAAATTAAATTTACTAAGGTGGCAATCATGAACAATTTTAATTTTTTTTGGCTAAAATGTAAAATTCATTCTTTAAGTTTTTTCTAAATCCATTTCAATCTTCTAATTTTAATTTTACTCTTTTTAGTACTTTAAGTTTCAGATTTATTCAATTAAGGCATTTTTGTCAATTTTTGTTAAACTTTTTTAGAAAAAAAAAATCTGAAAAATACTTTTCAATCATTAATTGATTTTTTTTTAAATTGGAAAATTAATCAAAATATATAACAAAATTTGAGTGAATAAATTTGAAAGTTAAAAGATTGAAATAAAAAAGTAAAGTTGGAGGATTAAAATGAATTTAGAAGAAACTTAGAATATGAGTTTTGCATTTTAGCCTAATTTTTAAATTTTTTTTTTTTTAATCCTTGTACATGTTTGGTAAACGAATTGATATAGAGAGGATATTTGTTTTTTGGTCACAATTTTCTTGTACATATTTGGTAAACGAGTTATTCTAGACCTTAATTGGTTTTTTGTCACAACTTTGATGTGACAAATTGTAAATAGCTACTTACATTTTTATTTTATTTTATTTTTTTTATCCTTGTACATGTTTGGTAAACAAGTTGTTATAGACCATAACTTTTTTTGGTTACAACTTTGCTTTTTTATGTTTGGTAAACAAGTTGTTTTAGACCTAACTGTTTTTGTCACAATTTTGATGTGGCAAATTGTGAATAGCTACTTTCATATAGATTTACTATTTTTTCTCCACTACTCACTCATAACCTGACACATCAAAATTGTAGCAAAGTCGTCAAAAAAAAAATTTATAGCCCTAGATTCTCCTATCAAACCCAACTACAATCAATTCTATTGTGAGAAAAAAAAAGTTAAAAAAAATTATATCTAATTTTATTTAACTCTTTTTTTTTTTAATTTTTTGAGAAGAATAATTTTATTTAACTTAATTCAAACTAATTTCATTGTAATATAAGAATAAAATTATTTGAAATTTAAAATTATTTATTAATAATAAATTTCAATTTTTTTTTCAATCACAACACACCCACACATATAAAAAAAATTGACTTTAATCCTATTTTACTATTTTTTTTTTTTTTTTGTGTTAGTTATCATCACACTTTTTTGCTATTTTGGTAATTATAAACTTCATTACCAAACAAATATGCCCATATTAAGATAGAGTAAGAAATTTTAACATTAAAAAAAAAAAAAAAAAAAAAAAGAAGAAGAAGAAGAAAACTCTCTAAAGCACATGTGATGAGACTAATTAATCAATGATTTTATTATTTTTACTTTCTATCTTATGGTTCATAATAACGAAAATGAATAACGAAGGTTCTTAAAATAAAATAAATAAATAATAGAAAAACAAGGAAAAAATCCAAAACTGACCCTTTAAGTTTCTACTTTTGTCATTTCAGTCTTCTAAGTTTCAAATTTTGTCAATTAAGTACTCTGTTACCCTTCTGTTAGTTGTTGCCATTTACTAACCAAAACGACGTTGTTTTAGGCTATCTATTTTTATTTTTGGTAATTAAAAGAAAATGTAAAACTGTTATTACAAAAAAGAAAAAGAAAAAGAAAGGAAACAATTTCATTCCCTACTGAAAACAAAACACAAAACCCAACCCCAACCCACCGATACCTTGCCTTACCGATTTTTGAGAAAACAATTAAAGAGTTGGAGGAGAAAGAAAAAGGGGGAAAGGGAGAGGGAGATGGCGAGGCAGGGTATCGTAGCTTAGGTCTGATTGATTCTCTTGAATGAAAGACTATAGCTTGGTGTTACAACTCAGACAAGTAGTTGTCTTCATCATTATCTACTTACTATATCTTGAAGTTATAATCTAGAGTTTGACGATTAGAAGTATGACACATGAAATATCACATGAATCTGGCATCTTCTATACTTGAGCACAAGAATTTACTACATGTCAAAAGGCTTTTAAATTGAATACTAAACTATAATAATTGCTATCTATCAGAAGAGAATAACCCTTTCCCCCTCTTGATCTCTCACTCTTTCACTTTTCCTTTCTTTCTTTCTCCCTTTTTAGCTCCTTAATTGCGTTTTCTTAGAAATTAGCGAGCAAGGGTATCGATGGGGTGGGGTTGGCTTTTGTGTTTTGTTCCCCTTATTTCTTATTTTATTTTATCTTTTGTAATAATAGTTTTACATTTTCTTTAAATTAGAAAAAATAAAAATAAAAAAGACCCCAAAACGACGTCGTTTTGGTTAGTAAATGACAACAACTAACGGAAGGGTAACAGATGACTTAATTGACAAAATTTAAAACTTAGAGGACTAAAATAACAAAATTAAAATTAGAAGACTGAAATAAGAAAAATTGAAACTTAAATGATCAATTTTGAATTTTGGCAAAAAAAAAAAAAAAACAATTTAGAAAAAAAGAGAAAAAAACGGTTAATATAAAATCCAGCTGGTCCGTCAGATTTTATCACATGCCCTACTGCCAAACACGTCTCTCTACACACCTTTGGATATATATAATCTCGCCCTACTCCCCATCACGCCAAAGACTCAGTCAAACTCACTCCCTCACATATAGAGAGAGAGAGAGAAAAAGGCGATTTGGGTTTGTTAGGGTTTTCTCTTCTTTTGTGAGAGAAACACACACACAGAGAGAGAAAAAGCAAGCAAAGAAAAGATCTAAGCAATGGGTGAGAGGCTGAGCGGAACGGTGAAGTGGTTCAATGACCAGAAGGGGTTCGGTTTCATAACCCCCAACGACGGCGGCGAGGACCTCTTCGTCCACCAATCCTCCATCAGATCCGACGGTTTCCGCAGCCTCGGCGAGGGTGAGACCGTCGAGTACCAGATCGAGTCTGGAAACGACGGCCGCACCAAGGCCGTCGACGTCACCGGTCCCAACGAGGGTCCGGTCCAGGGCTCGCGTGGCGGAGGCGGCGGTGGAGCTGGAGGAGGAGGAGGCGGGAGAAGCTCTCGCGGTGGAGGGGGATATGGAGGCGGTGGGAGATCTGGAGGCGGACGTGGCGGTGGCGGTGGAGGTTACGGAGGCGGCGGCTACGGCGGTGGTGGTTACGGAGGAGGCAGCTATGGTGGTGGTGGCGGTGGGTACGGAGGCGGTGGCGGTGGAGGAGGGAGTTGTTACAAGTGTGGGGAGAGCGGTCACTTTGCTAGGGATTGTTATCAGTCTGGAGGAGGAAACAGCGGCGGAGGCGGCGGCGGCGGTGGCGGTTGCTACAACTGCGGTGGAACTGGGCATTTCGCTAGGGAGTGTCCTAACAGCAGTAATCGTTGATTTCATTCAACTGTATGGGGGTGGTTTTGAAAAAAAAGAAAAAGCAAAAAAAAAGCAGTGTCGTTTTGGGGTCTATGTTTGTCGTTTTAATGGGACTTTGTAATGTTCGTTTGCTTGGATTTTGGATTAGGTCCATTTAGGATTTAAGAAGTATTTGGGTATTGCTGGTTAATTTTGGCTTTTTGAAATATGGATGCTTTGCTTAATGTTGTGTTTTTGATATTATCAGTGGTATGGTTAGTGTGAGTTTAGAATGCTCATTTTCAAGTTTCTATACACACATTATATGAATACATGCCGGCTTTATTAGACTAAATTTGTGGGTTTTTTTTTGTTTGTTCTTCAATTCTTATTGTTGTTGAATGTGGAATCTACTATTTGATGTTTTGGTACAGTTGGGTCATTCATGATGGCTTGCTTTTTGGGACAAAGCACAGAAAAGTGTAATGGCTATGCCTGTACTTCTTTAGGTAAAGGGTTAGATTATTGGGCCATAGAACACACTAAAGGCATCGAATTATTAGAGAGATGGGAACACTTTGCTTTGTGCTTGGTGCTCTTTTGGAAGATTGATGGGTTTTATGTTGCTTGGCACGGTATATAATAATGATGATAGGAATTTTGGTACATGGAAAAAAAAATTGTGATGTTCGTTTATAATTGTAGTTGAATATGTTCTGGCCCTTTTGAAGATTGATGGGTTTGTGTTGCTTAAGCAAAGTATAAGTAATAATAATAATGGGAATTAGGTATATGAGAAAAATTGTAATGTTCGTTTATAATTGAAATTGAATATGTTCTAGTTGATTTTCGACGCAGAAAGAGCATAGTTATTAACGAATATTAGTATATCTAATGGTGTTCGTTTTCTTTTAGAGTAAAATAGTATTTAGTTTGATTTGAGGTCAACATGAGGTTCCTAGAAAAAATACATAATGGGTAGTGAGAAAATGTGAAAAAGGGGGTCCCCTCGTTAGGAATATGAATATATAGGGATACAATTTTTTTTTTTTTTTTACAAAGATAAAGGTGACATCAGTGGTGAATCATGATGTACCAGAAATTATTTGTCTTTTTTATCAAATTGTGAAAACATGTTGTGAACTTGTGAAGAAAGCATTGCTTTTTATATTTAGATTTCTTTCCATTCATGTTTGAAATACACGAATATCAGAATAATGTATATATTTTTTTTTTGTAGTACACGCGATATTATCTATTGTTGTCATGTGACATGGGGATGATAAGCCCACAACAGAGGCCTTTTTTATTCAGCATAAAAAAAAAAGGAATAATTTTTTATCTAGTATGGTGCAATGCTGTCTAATGATTTTTAAAAATTGTCAATTCTTAATTAGGGGCAATGAAATTTTAAATAATATGGTTATATTTATCTATTTAAGATTTGTGAAAAGTTAAATCTTGATTTTGAAATTGATTCCTTCCACCATTCGGTCCGTTTATCTTTCATAAATATAATTTATAGTGCAAAATGATCTCTAGAAACGAAGAGACCTTGTTGAAGGGTTTACTAATCATAGTTTAGTATTGGTTGAAAACTCAATCATTGCTCCACGCTATACTGCCCTATATCTTGCAACTAATCCTATTATCTCATGCGCGCCTCTGTCGTCACCGTTAGACTCATTAGTTCGGATGGTAACTCCCTATAGGGGTCCACTAAATGCACGAGTCGCGTGGGGCGCTACACATCACTAATTCTTATAATTTTTTTTTCTTTTTTGTCATCCTCAAAGCTAGAGCCTAGAGGAGCATTGTTGCTACCTTTGCTATCATAAGAGTATTCATATCTCGAATTCCTACCTTATCCTAATTTACCATTTCAAAAAACTATTTTATCAACTATTTACAATACTCCTAACATTCCAAAACTCTATTATTTTACAATTTTATTAAAATATTATTTTTTAAGTCCTAGAACAAGAAGGCAAACATAAAAAAAACATTTTTTTTATTTGTCCTATCTCATTTTTTATTCCTTCCTCTCTCTCTCTCTCTCTCTCTCTCTCTCTCTCTCTCTTTGTGTTATCTAGGTTTGATTGTGCTCCAGTTCATGCGTCTATAAGATCGTGGGTTTGTTCTCCAGTTGTGGATCGTGGGTCGTGGATCGTGAATTCGTGATAAGGGTTTTTGTTGGTTGTGCTTCAGTGGGTTTTTGTTGGTTATGGGGGTCAGATTTGTGGGTTTGGTCGTGCTCGATGGCGTCGCCGTCGGTTTGGCCGTGGGTCGTGGGTGTCACCGTTGGTTTGGCCATGGGTTTTGGGTGTCACCGTTGGTGTGGCCATGGGCCATGGGTCGTGGTTGTGGTGCTAGGTTTTTTTTGCTTGGGTTGTTCGGTAGCGATGGTGGTTCGGTGTCTAGCTACAGCGGTGGTTTGGTGGTTGGTTGTGCTTGTGTTGTGGGTTGCCGTTTGATCTGTGGTGCTAGGTTGGTTGTGCTATGGGTTGCAGTCTGGTGAAGCTTCAGCTATGAAGAGATAGAGATGAGAGACGTGTGAATGAGAGAGAAAACTGATATTTAGATAAAATATTAATATTTTCTTTTGCAATAGTTGGCTTTTACAAGTCCGGATGTTGGGGGGGTTTTTTGGGTTTTTATGCTAAATTTTCCCTACATATGGCATATGACATTCCCAATGTGAATGCTCTAAGTTGATTGTTGGTTGATGACATGGAAAATTGGAAATGCATATTGAAAGAGAAATACAAAATGTCATTACATTTAAATTTCTTATCTTCTATTGTAATTATTGAGTTAATAATAATAAATAAAAAAATAAAATAGAATTAGCTTCATTTTATTTTTGCTTAAGATTAACTATAGTTTAGAGAGGATTTTGGGTTTAATTTTGTACAATTTTTTGAATGTATATTACTAGTTTGGCTTTGTGCATCAACCAACCTAACTCTCCAAACTTTACTCACATGAATATGATATTCATTTTTCAAACTTTACCCACATGAATTTGATATTCATTTTTCGTGCGAGTCTTGTGGGTATGGCTATTATAATAGTGGTGACAATTTTTGGTTGGATAGTGAGTTGAGGTTTTTTAAAATCACCAAGATAAGATTCAACTCTCTTGTATATATACTAGCCCCATCACATGCACTTTGTGTGTGCGATGAGGGTTTTTTTTTTTTTTTTTTTTTTTTTTTTTTTTGTGTCTAGTGTCATAATTTTATTTATTATTTTTTTAAAAAAAATTTAAGTAAGTTTATTTTGAAGACATGGATTAGTAGGGTAGTGTCTTATTTTATAGGCATTTTAAGTAGAGTTAAAAATATATTTTTACCGGGTTGTCTTCAAGTTTTTTCCGTAAAGTTTAGGGGTATTTTTGAACCACATAAAAGTCCAGTTCAAAGGGAGATCTTCTTATAAATAGTATAGATTAATAATACAAAACATATTGTTTAGTTCTAATTGGCTTTAAATATATATTGACGTATATATTCATTCATCATACTTTGGTTTTTGTCCCATATATATTCATTCATCATATTATGTTTTTCATTTCTATCATATTTAGGGGTTTTTGTTTGTTTTTTAAAATTTTCTTATAGATACTATAGACTTTCAACCTATGGGGTTTGCTTTGTAACAATTATTTATTATTATTAGGCCAAGACACCAATTTGTTTTTGTTGTAGGAAGAGTTCAAATCTCAGATCTCTTATTTCATTTGACACTACAAGATATAATACCAATTGAGCTAACATATCTCTTATTTGACGCTAAAAGAGATTATTGCACTAGTTGAGCTAATTAGAATTTTTTTTCTTTATTAAGATGTATGACTTACACATTAATAAGAAAAATAAAATATCATTTCCCAATATATCTGTAACCATAAATTGCGAAATAGATATGGTACTCCTAGGGTTGGAATTTTGTGTACTTTTTAATCTTATTGGTGTTACATTTTTCTTGATTGATTTATAAGATTTATCCATAAATGGTAAAACAATTTCATGAAGTTTTGTCCTTGATACAGTGCTGTTGAAGGGGTCATACTTGTAAAAAATCATGATACAGCTCATTTCCAACTTCCCCCCAAATATTCCTTCCTTTTATTCTGATCTTATCTGGTCGTCAGATTTCCCATTTCCAAATCTACTCCCTCAATAAATCTTTTTCCTAAAAAACGACCAATCCAACCTCAACCCAATACACACACACATTCGGCTTAAGTGTCTTCCAATAAAGGCCTGAGTTTTGAGCCTAGAACCCAACACTTTGCAGCCCTTTTGAGGGCTGGGCTTCATTTTTGTTTCGGTCCTATAAACACATGTACAGGGACCGAAAGAAAATCTACCCTAAAAAGAACCAATTGTCTAGAGGGTTGATCTGGGATTTTGCATGAAGAACTAGTTAACTACAGGGCTGCTTAGTGATTATACTAACCATGGCTAGTCAGCATGCCATGTAGAATCTGAAATATTACAAGCACAAGAAACAAAAGATTGGGAAACTTTTAAATAATAAACTTATAAATACCTTTTTTTTTAATAATAATAAATAATAAACTTATAAATACCTTTTTTTTTTAATAATAAACTTATAAATACCATTTTTTAAGTAAAAAAAGAAAAACCATTTACAATGGATGGATGAGATTTTAATAAGCCTACACTTAAATTAAAAATTCCTAATCTTTTTTTTTTATCTTATAATTCAATGGTTGGGTATTTGTATCATTGATGTTGTTTTTAGAAATACCAAAAAATGCCAATTAATTGTGATTAAAGGCTCTTGGATCCTAATCTATATATAATCTGGTGTCATTTACTCTCTCTTTTTTTCGAATTTTTATGGTCTTCTAACTAGTGACCAGGTACCAAAATTGGAGTGCACGAAGGATTGGGTCAGGATGATGCACCCCAACCAGAGTCCTTACCTGTTGAAATTTGTCCTAAACGAAAGAAATTTAAGCTACATCCAAAATAAATAATTACGATAATGATAATAATTCACTACTGGGCTGCTCTATAAGGCCTTGTTTGGCTATGATTTTTTATAGTGATTTTGATTTATTGACGAACCAGTGTTGGTTCAAATTCCTTGTTTGGTGCAGTTTATCTTCATCCAATTTCCTTTAGTGATGTGTTTATGCTTGCACATTCAAATTCAGCTGGTTGTTGGGCTTATCTTTATCTTCAAAAAATTGTAACAGGGACATGAACTTTCATCCCCTAAAATTCACCAGGTTCAAATTTAAATCATCTTGTTCTAGATTATGTCACCCACAAGTCAGGTTTATTTATTATAGAACAAATCAACAAATCATTTTCAGAGGACTTGTGCTCACGTTAGACTGTTGTTGAAAGTTGAAACAAACGATAACAAAATTTTATCTATTAAAAAGTCTTGTAATTCAGTGATATTATCTCATTTCTATTACAGGGAGAACTAAGATTTTAATCATTTTCTTCCATTGTTGTAGACTTGTAGCTATAGAATTATAAGAACATAAAAGATTTTATTTGTTGTATATTATCTAAAATTTAAACAGATCTAGTACTAGGTACCACTTATATTTAATTCAAGTAATGAAATGAACATGTGATGAAAATGTGTAAGAGGGTAATTATATAACAAAATTTTAATATATTATTATTATGGAACAATTACGATTGGAGATGACTTGTGTCCACTGGAGACCATGGAATCAGAGCACTAAAGTTATCTAATGGTACAAAATGGTGTTTTAGGTAACCATTTAAGGCAAGTCAAGCCAAATGATATGTACGAACTGAAACATTGTCATTCATAATCAAACTCAAAGGTCACCTGAACCAAACTAATTTTTGAAAACTTGTTGCCCTTACTTCATGTAAAATTTCTTAGATAAATTAAAACTAAAAAGTTTGGCCTTCTAATAATATAGATGAATGGTATCACAATTTGCTACATAATACATTTGAAAATATAGCTCCAAACGAGATTGGAGCCAAACTTTGTCTATACTAAAATTCTTTTGTGCTTAACAATTGTATTATTATATAATAATTTTAAAAGAGTAATGATCATTCCACATTTCTTATTACACACTCGCCGTACACAGACTACCACATGGACTGGAATTGAGTTAATTTCAAAGATAGTGTGCAAATAATAATTTAGGGTTGTAAATGAGCCGTGTTTTGTCAAGTGTTGAATGTTCAAGTTCGGCTCAACAACAAATGTTCAATCATGCCTACAAACAATGTTTGAACTTGATCTTGGTTTGACTTGATTCATTATTCAAACTAAGCTTGAGCTCACCATCAAGTTCAAACTCGAGCTCATTATCTATTAAAAAATGGTTTATTGTATCATGGACACTTACCCAAAACCATTAAGTTGTGAATGAGAAATTGATTCCGTAAGTGCCGGCCAAAGTGGGTTGGGCTTATTTCAATGTTTTTGTTTGTGTGTACTGTACTAAATTCCGAACCAATATGTCTATTGGTTATTGCACATTTTCTGAAATAGTGCGAGTTTGTAACAATATGTCTATTTACAATTGCATCTATTCCGAAGGTGCTAGTGTGCCTATAAATAGGCATCCCTCATTTCATTTTAGAAAGTTAGTTTTTTCATTCATTTATAAGAGTTTTCAAAGAGAGAGAGAGAGAGAGACACAGTTCTGTTTGTTGTTCATGGAGATTGTAGTGTTTCTTCTATGTGTTGTTGATCATTGTATCTTAGGGAACAAATGTTTGAGAGGCTTAAAGCATCACGGGATAGCATGAGCGGTGAAATCTGTCTTAAGGACATAGTGTCAAACACTAGCTTTGATTAGTTTTGTATCAACCATTCTGCATTCATTTGATTTGTAAGTTTTACTTTATTTCTCTTATACATTCACACACAGATTTGTACATATATTGTTTGTTGATTTTATTCACAAAAGTAAATTATTTGTGTAATAATAACCAACATTATCAAGCTCTTGACATTGAGATCCAATACAAGTGGTCCCAACGCCCAATTAATTAAAGGCTTAGTAAGATATGCGTTAATTGTTCAAGCCCATATCAAACTTATTATAAAGCCCATAAACTAATCTAAGCTAGCTTGACTAGTTGTTTTTATTTATTTATTTATTTTATTCATCAAGACTCATTGTTCATTAAATATATATATATATATATATATTTTACTTGGGCTAAGCTCGTTTATTAAAGAAGCTTAATATTAAGGCTCAAGTTTGACTTGTATATAAACAAACAAATATAAACAAATTTTTTATTGAGTCAAACTCTAATTGTTTATGAACAGTTTGATTCATTTGCAGCCCTAACTGCAATAACGAGTGTGTAGCAAGATTTTCAGTCTCTCAAATATTAGAAATGTGCTAAAATTTTGCATTTTGGACCTACAAGCATGTCTCCCATGCTGGTATCATTATATTTTTTGTCTAGAGTATAAAGACCAAGGATTCAAGGAACCATATACGAGACAGGAAATGGACTTTTAACTGAAAAGATAACAGACTTTATTTGTATTTTTCCCCTTTTCTTTCTTGAGTTCGCATGCTCTTACAAAAGTTGTATAGGGGCTTCTCATAATTAATTTGGAGTTATGGACAACCTTGTGACTGTCTAGCTACAACAAGCCTTTGAAGTATGGCAGATTTATATTAGATTCCCTCACAACATTTTATCCAACTCTATAGCAGCCTTATTACCCTACATTTTAGAAACACCCTCAAAACTCTACGTCACTACCTCTTCCTTTTCCATTGTTCTTTAATTATTAGGGGTATTGTCTGGTTGGCTTTTTTGTCATAATCTCACCTCTCATAATCATAGAATGGGTCTCGTGAAAAACATATAGTATAGTGAAAAAAAGATGCTTTGAGCTATATTCTCTTCTGCACCTAAGACCTTTATTTCATGACATATCATTTTCATGATCTAAACGCCTGTGCCCTCAATCTGGCGACTAAAGCTGAGAGCATTTAGAAGAAGTAGATGATATCTCGCGCGATGCGCGGATTACTTTACAATTTTATTTGAAATCATTTTTATGTATATTAAAATCTACATATAATACTTAATACTTATTTTTTTTGTATAATATTTATATTTGCCCACAATATTGTTAATTTTGAAACTTGATTTTCTTAATTCATATTTTCTTAAAAAAAAATGTATAACACTGTAAGATTATAATATATTATAATATTTACTGTTAAAAATAGATTATATTTTTCAAACTGATTAAATGATTTTGAAATCTACAAATAAGAATTTAAAGTATATAATAATTTTATATCCTAAAATTACATAAATTTTAGCAACCTATCAAACACTTTCTCAACCACTCTATTCTTACAACCAAATTTGGAGACCTTGATCACAAACACCCAATTAATTATCTCAATGAAATTAAGAAAATCATTTGTAAGTATCAACATAAAGAGAACGTGATTAAACAAAGAGAAATTTGCTAAAATCACATTCATTTATCAAAATTCAATCGCCTTTAGTTGGGCTTTTGTATCCTTAAAAAAAAAAAAAAAAAAAAAAAAAAAAGGCAAAAAACACCTTTAAATCACCATTGATTTTTGTTTTTATCATTATGGTTCATACTGGATAAAATAGCAGTAAAATAAACTTACAAAGAAACCTACAAATTATGAGTTCTAACACAATTTTTTTTTTTTTTTTTAAAGAAGCTAACTTCATAAATAATCAATTAGAATGTGTAAGGACACGATTTTGTAACGAACCTAAACAGTATTGGGTTCGCACGTAAAAAGGCCCAGACAATATGATTTGTAGAGCGTGGGTTTGAAAGGCTAGGCCTTGGTCACCAGGTGGTGGGTTTTTCATGGAGTTCATACATGTTTCAGTTTTCTTCACCCCCGGAGTCTTTCTCCTGGAGGTGGGCTGGGAGGCTCTGGTTTTTGGCCACTTTTCCCAGCCCCTGTTCTAGATTACTCCTTTTTCCTTTTATACTCACCTGCGTTCACTGTCCTTCGTCCACGTATAGGGTCAACCTTTCCAAGATTGATACTTGTCCCATCAGCCCATACCTAAAGTCGTTGGGGGTGGTTGTAAAAGCTGAAGAATACGGCTCTGTCAGGTGCAGAGTATTGAATGGCAGTAAGGGCAGCTTTCCCTGGATATTTTAGATTTTCTTTCAAGTTTAGTTATATACCGTTTTTGCCCCTCTTTCCTGTGGGACTTTGGGTCTGCCGAGGACTGAACTGTCCTCGGCTGTACCCCAAGGCCATCTTGTGCTTTATATTATCAAACTTGGCCCATAGCCCTCCTCGGCTTGAGCCTTTGGACTCCCTACGGGTAAATGGGACTGGCCCATAAATTATTTGGGCTCCATAATAGCCCCTCAAAACCCTGCTGTCCAACCTCTTGGTTGGGAATGGGGGTTTTGGTAATACCGAGCCTTTATTATGGCTCATCTAATTTGATCTTTCACTAATGCTGGCGGTTCTCCATCTGCCCAGGAAATGTACCGGTCTACGAGACATTCTTTTGATCTTACTCCTGACGCGTTTTCGCCGTTTGGTTATCCAAGACGCGCTTTTAATGACTTCTATTTACGAGACTATTTAAATTCGACGGTTTGTTTGATGAGGTGGGGAAGTGGAACAGATACATCTTTGTTTACAGGTTCTTCTGGAAACCTGGACGAATTTAATACCTTCCGTTTTGCCCTTCCTATAAGAAGGCAAGTAGGAGGCTATCGCTCTCGAACAGAGACCCTTTTTACCCTTCTGAGATCTGAAATCCTTAACCTCCCTTAGCGTTTACTTTACCCACTAGTTATACACTAAATCATAATACGTTCATCGTAACAACGAGTAATGAAGGAACCATACCCCCCCCCCCCCGGGGTAAACACCACATTCCAATAAAGCTCATAATGGCTCGGTCAGGGCAGGGATGGCGAAGACTCAAGATCTATCTCACCATCCTTTCAGCCAAAATCCGAAGCAGGGACTCGTCACGTCAAACTTTCGGCGTGACTGAGTTGAGGACACTTATCATCAGAACCAACCGCTCTCTTATGAGCATACCTAACATGGCACCAGTGTGTTAGGAGTCAGGATTGAGGCAGGGGCCAAGTGCCCCTGCTTCTTCCTCTCTTCGTTCACTGGTACCTCCTTATACCTTTCTTTCTTCTTCTTTCCACCACCAGATCCATCCTGATGCTTTTCCTTCTCCCTCTTTTGCTCATTTTTCTTTCTTTTCATCTCTTCCCTCTTCTTCTCCTCCTTCTTTTCATTCATCTCCTCCATCTTCTTCATTCATCTCCTCCATCTTCTTTCGAAGAAGGTCCTTCTCTCAATATGGGCGCTACTGAGACAGAGTTTGGAAGGATTTCGGAGACGAGTTTAAAAAGAGATCTGACTGTTTACTTAATGTATTGCTTTTTTTTTTTATTTTTTTTATTTTTTTTATTGTTTTGGCAATCTACTTTTTGTATAGGCTTGATTAAGACCCTCTTTGTACGTTGTAATACATCTTTATATTAATAAAAATTGTTATCACTTTACTTCACATGTTCTTTCTCTATATTTTCGAGATGATAGCGCAATGCATAGACATACAATCTTGTGAATTCTTTTTATTGTTAAACCGTGGCCGACGTCTAGGACCAAAGTCTCAGTTAAGAAAAAGATCTTACTCTGTGTTTATAAAAACAATCCGGCTTAATAATAATACTGAATCGAACAAATGATACTTAGGGCTGAAACTCCCATTTAGACAGGAAAAGAAAGGACATTATGATGAGCTTATTGAGTCGGCCTAGCACAATACTGCCGACCTTAGAGTACAATAATTGGGGGCCCTAATCCTTTATCAAAGAGAAGGGCGCTATTATGAATTTGCAAGTGTTGTTCAGCACAATAATATAGCATTTGAATCAATGACACTTAGGGCCAAAATGCTTGCTAAAAAAGATATCACCATAACCTTAATAGATTTGTTTGGCACAACAATGCCGACCTGTGAAAAACGATACTTACCCCAAAACTAGTCGAGATGATAGCTCAATGCCCGATGCAGTGTAGGAAGTAACCATCCGAGGATATATCACCCACAAAATGAACTGCCCCCCTATGCTACTGAATAGTGGGGTGCTTCTCTATCTTCTTAACACTCCTATTGGCATTAACCTTTTACAGTATTTGAGCCGAGGATTGAGTAACTTAGAATTGTTATTAAGTAGCCAATCTTACAAAGCTCAATCTTTTTCTCATCCAAGTAGTTGGTTTCCCCATAGGCTTGAGTCCGAGGACCATGCAATGCCTTAGGTTCTGTCCAAAACTCAGTTTTCTCATCCAAGTAGTTGGTTTCCCCATAGGCTTGAGTCCGAGGACCATGCAATGCCTTGGTTCTGTCCAAAACTCAGTTTTCTCATCCAAGTAGTTGGTTTCCCCATAGGCTTGAGTCCGAGGACCATGCAATGCCTTGATTCTGTCCAAAACTCAGTTTTCTCATCCAAGTAGTTGGTTTCCCCATAGGCTTGAGTCCGAGGACCATGCAATGCCTTGGTTCTATCCAAAACTCAGTTTTCTCATCCAAGTAGTTGGTTTCCCCATAGGCTTGAGTCCGAGGACCATGCAATGCCTTGGTTCTGTCCAAAACTCAGTTTTCTCATCCAAGTAGTTGATTTCCCCATAGGCTTGAGTCCGAGGACCATGCAATGCCTTGATTCTGTCCAAAACCCAGTTTTCTCATCCAAGTAGTTGGTTTCCCCATAGGCTTGAGTCCGAGGACCATGCAATGCCTTAGTTCTATCCAAAACTCAGTTTTCTCATCCAAGTAGTTGGTTTCCCTATAGGCTTGAGTCCGAGGACCATGCAATGCCTTGGTTCTATTCAAAACTCAGTTTTCTCTTTGCGTGGGACCTTGGCTTTAGGGGAGTTAGCTCCTCAACCAAGCCCCTAGAGTTATCCATGCGATTAACGCTACCCAACGTAGCCCCTAGTTAAGAAGCGTAGCCCCTAGCGGAACTTTACACTAAAACTCTATAACCAGTCGTTATAAATGACAAAGGAACTCTCTCGACCGACCGCCTATACCAACACACAAGCCTCCCCACAGACGGCGCCAATTGTAAGGACACGATTTTGTAATGAACCTAAACAGTATTGGGTTCGCACGTAAAAAGGCCCAGACAATATGATTTGTAGAGCGTGGGTTTGAAAGGCTAGGCCTTGGTCACCAGGTGGTGGGTTTTTCATGGAGTTCATACATGTTTCAGTTTTCTTCACCCCCGGAGTCTTTCTCCTGGAGGTGGACTGGGAGGCTCTGGTTTTTGGCCACTTTTCCCAGCCCCTGTTCTAGATTACTCCTTTTTCCTTTTATACTCGCCTGCGTTCACTGTCCTTCGTCCACGTATAGGGTCAACCTTTCCAAGATTGATACTTGTCCCATCAGCCTATACCCAAAGTCGTTGGGGGTGGTTGTAAAAGCTGAAGAATATGGCTCTGTCAGGTGCAGAGTATTGAATGGCAGTAAGGGCAGCTTTCCCTGGATATTTTAGATTTTCTTTCAAGTTTAGTTCTATACCGTTTTTACCCCTCTTTCCGGTGGGACTTTGGGTCTGTCGAGGACTAAACTGTCCTCGGCTGTACCCCAAGGCCATCTTGTGCTTCATATTATCAAACTTGGGCCATAGCCCTCCTCGGCTTGGGCCTTTGGACTCCCTACGGGTAAATGGGCCTGGCCCATAAATTATTTGGGCCCCACAGAATGTTTCTTTTTCTTTTTCTTTAGTTTAAAAAAAATACATTTATAATTTTCCCAAACCAAAATCTCAAACACCCAAAGACTCCAAGCGAATCATAATCTTCACAAATTTTACAATATCTGACTTCAACATCAAAACCATAAGCTACCATCATTGAATAAAAAACCCAAGCCCCCTTCCTTGGTCATAGTCTACTCATACGGGTTACGATCAAATGATACTACAACGTTGGAGTTATGTAGGTGTTATTGAAAGGTTGAAAGTAAATGACATCGTTTTTTGTCTAAGCGTATTTGAGATGGGATGGTATGAAACGCTATGAACATGTGTATATAAAGGAGTAGAAATGAAAAGGGTGAATGGAAATGCAAAGAGTTTTTTGTGTGTGTGAGAGATGAAAAGTTTTGAAACATTGAACCAAATAAAACAAATAGTAGTCTTAAAACATTGAATAATAATGTAACAAAAATAGTCTTGAAACATTGAATCAAAGGAAATAAAGAGTCTTTACTTTTAAATTTGTTCAATTCTTTTCATAGTGTGCCACATGGCAAAACCTCATGCTTTCTCACATGAGGTATTTGCTTATATATATATATATATATATATATATATTGATGTTTTAGAGATTGTTGAAATGAGAATTGAATCCATGACCATTGGTCTCTTGGAATTTCTACAAGACAACTCAAAGCAACTGTAGGACAAGCTTCTGCTAACATTTGGCCATACCTTTGGACTCATAAGTAGGGGTGTCAATTTTTATCCATATCCATGAATCTGCCCATTATCCACCTTATTTGGATAAGTCTTAACCCAATCCATTTGAGCATTTGACTTATATGGATAAAGACCCATTTGGTTATTTAATTAGATGGGTCTAAATAGATAAATCCACTAATACCCACTAAACCTATCTAAAATTTAAAATTAAATAAACCCACTAATACCCACTAAACGCTTCTAAAATTTAAAACTAAATAAACAGTATAACTCTAGATTTCTAAACCCAAACATTCGGCCCTCAGTCTCACTCTCCCTTAGATTTTCTTAGTAACCAAACACTTTCCCAAACACTTTAACAGAAAAGAAATCCCAAACCCAGCAGCAGGCTGCCATCGATCATAATTCACCATGTCACGCAGTGGCACAACTCCATATATCCCTAGTGTACGCATTGTACTGCCCATCGTTCAAATCAGTGTTGATCCTTTTAGGACTCATGTAAGCGATGGTGCCCACCAAGGAGTTACATGGGTCCACGGTCTGCACCAAGATTCTCAAGACCTCGAAGTCGGTGATCTTGACTTGGTTCCTCGTATTGAGCAAGAGGTTCGACGGCTTGATGTCGCGATGGACGATGTGCCGCTGGTGCAAGTAGACCATTGATATCCAGTGAGGAATTGGTGGGCTAGATCAGAGAGCTGGCGCTCGTTTGCGATGTGCATACCTTCCAAGGAGCCCTGATCCATGTACTCCAGCAGGACTTGGATTTCACCATTGTGGTCGAACATGTCATGGCATTTGACCACGTTGGGGTTGTCCATGTCGCAGAGGATCTCGATTTCGGTGTAGATCTGGCGGTGGATTGAGTCTTTGTGGTTCCCGTATATGACCTTGAGGGCAAAGACTCTGCCTGTGGGCTTGTGGATCACTCGGTACACAGTCCCACTGATGCTGCTCCCGATTCGATTAGCTCGCTCGAGTTGGGAGTAGTGGAAGCATAGAGGAGTCGCGTTTCTGTTTCTGTGATTCGAGGTTTCTTCGCAGGATGACGTGGCAGCGGCGGAGTTGGTCTGGGTGAAGAGAAGTTCTGTTTGGTTTTTGAGAAAGTTTGGGAAAATAAATGAAAATGAAGTGGTTGATGACGTTATAAAGCTAAAAGATTTTAATCCGATTTTCAAGGGTCCTGTTTGGTTTATGAGAAATTTTGTAGTTGCTAACTTAATGGAAAAATCTAGTAACAAGTTATTTATTTATTTGGATCATATTAGGTTAAATAGGCGGGTTATTAATTAAATGGGTTGGTTGGATAATGAATAATTAATTTATATATAAACGGGTTATAAATAGAAAAATGCGTAATTACATACCCAACCTATTTATAACTCAACTCGCCCATTTGCCACCACTACTCATAAGTGACTCTCTGATATTAACTATTATGCAATATAATTAACATAAATGTTAATAAATGCCCAAAAGGCATTGGTTTAAGACTAGGATTTTGCTAATGTGGGCACACAATAATTTTCATTTTTTGGAAAATTTTTTTTCGGAAATTGAAAAAGTATTGACAGTTTTTTCAATTTCTGAGAACATGTTTTTAAAAATAGATGACTAGGGCACACATTAACCGGACCCTAAGAACTAATTTTAGAAACATTTTATGAAAAAATGATAAAATAATTAGTTTTTCTGACAGTTTATATTTCCTATGAAAGTGGAGTTAAAAATTTCTTAATATAGTTTATTAATAATTGTTCTAAGGGTACTCGTTAATATGACCCTATAATTAGGATCCGTTTGATTGGAGGAGGAGAAAAGTAAGAGGATAGAAAATATAGAAATAATAGAAAAGTGAGAGGATAGAAAATATTTTAGTTTTCCCTCGTAGTATTTGGTTTGGGGTGGAAAAGTAGAGAGATATAAAATATAGTTTGTATAAATTTACTTTTATATTCCTACTAGATTTTTTTATTTATTTAAAAAGTAGCAAATTATAAAATAAAATAAGAAAGAAAGAAAGAAGGCATGAACCAAAAAAAAAAAAAAAAAGAAAAAAAAAAAAAAAAAAAAAAAAAAAAAAAAAAAAAAAAACCGAATGAAGTATTAAAAAAAAACAGAAACCAATGAAGGAAATTAAATATTAAAAAAAGAGTAGCAGTTGAACAGAAAATTAAAAAAAAAAAGAACAAAAAACAAAAAACCAGGCAAAACCGGTTTGCTTATCAAAAGGAGGGAAAAAGAAAAAGAAAAAAAAAGAAGCAAAGCCCAGTTAACGTTGAGCAATAGCACAGCTACACAGGGGTGCTAGTGCTACAGTCCATTTATGTTCTCTCTAATTTTTTCCTCAATTTGGATAGAAAATATTTTGGTGGGTTAGGGAGAAAACACCTGAATCCCACCAATTTTTTTCCCTCTCCTCCCTTCAACCAAACACTCATAAAAAATGTTTTCTCTCCAATTTTTTTTTTTTTTTCATCTTCCCTAAAATCCACTCAACCAAACATACCATTAATTTTTTTTTTTAACAAAATGACCCTATAATTAAAGTTGGTAGCAACTAAAATGCATAATGTTAAAATGGTTCGATTAATATGTGTCTTTAATCATTTATTTTAAGAGATATATATATATATATATATTTTTTTTTTTTACTGAAAAACTGAAAAAGTTATCAAAAAAATATTAAATAAATTTTTAATCACGTTTTTGTTTACACTTAAATGTTGACGCATACATTTGTAAGATTTATATTTTATAGTTTCACACACTTCACATCACTCAGTCTATTCTTTGTTTTTTTAGAGATGATCACTCAGTCTATTCTTGTTGTACATTGTGAGTTAAAAGGAGACTATTCTTTTTTTTTTTTTTTGGATAAGGAAAGGAGACTATTCTTGTTGTACGTTGTGTGCTAAAAGGACACGAAATAAAGACAAATTATTTTATTTCTATAGCACAACTCTTTAATATTAAGCAGTATATTCAAAGTTTGCAGTGACTTAAATGCAATTTTTTTTTTTTTTTTGAGAAGAACTTAAATGCAGACTGTTGAAGATACTATCAATCTTTACATAAGTTAAATTTTACATTATAATGAATGTGATTATGTTATGTTATTGACAACAGCAACGACTGCAACCACAACAATAACAAACACAATTAAGTCTTAGTCTCAAATTTTGTCATTAGTTATAAATATTCAACATACTAACAACAACAACAATAACAAATACAACAACCTTAGAACCAAAATTTTGATGTCAGTTGTGAATTTTCAACATACTAATTTGGGTTGGCTACATATATTCTTTTCCGTTAATTTATTCTAATTTTAAAGTAATATTTTTTCTTTTTCATTCCCCCACATTTACAAAATAATAATAATTTTTTTAATTATCTTTCTATTTACACTTAGAAATTAACAAATAAACTTGTAAGCTTAATTTATGTTTTATAGTTCAACATCACTCGGTCTTTTATTGTTGTATCTTGTGAGTTATAATGACACATAATAGAGTCAAATTATTTTAATTCTATAGCAGAAAGCCTTCTTCCAATATATATTTCCTCTATTGTCATGTTATAATGAATTCTGAAATTTTCAGCTTCATTACCACATTTTTTTTTTTTTGAGCAACATTACCACATTTTGTATGGGTATCATTTAAAAGTTAGTAAAAAAGTTTGCTAGACTGATGTTTTGTATGTAGGTGGACGTCAGTCGATTTTTTATTGTTGTACCTCATGAGTTATAAATGTCATATTGATAGGAGTCCAATTATTTTTATTTCTGTAGCAGATTGAATACCTTCTTTCACTGTTGCAATGTTTTATTGAATTCTGAAATTTTCAGCTGCATTTTCCCCATTTGTTTGGACATTAGTTTGACATATGCACATTAAACCACTACACTTTTTTTGTTGAATAAAAAAATAGGATTTTCAATGCGGACTTATTGATCCTATGCCACGTGACGGCAATGGGTAATACCATATGTACTACCAGGGCATTGTAGGCACAACACATTCTTTAAAACACCACTGCTTGAACTGTTCAACTCCTGCTAAGTATCATGTGAAGCGATATGAGAACTCCTATCACCAAACCACACGACGTGTTAGTATTTTAAACATTATCCTTGGCGGAGTGCATCTAGTTATATGGATCATAAATACCTGTCTCCCATGTTGTTGGGACAAGAATACAGTATGATCAGCACAAGTATAGTACTATTCCAACATAGTTCTGATTACCATCATAAAACCAGTTCTAACTTGGTTCTGTTCTGCATTCAACTACGTTACAAAGGTTAAAAACAATACAGTAGATGCAGACTTCACATTAATATATAGTTTTGTGAAAATCCACAGACTACCATTAGCTGCTTTTTCTTTTCTTTTTTTCGAGAAGAAAAACCATTAGCTGCTTTTTTTCTCGAGAAAAACCATTAGGAAAGTGACTTTCAGTTCACGTTGTTGGATGTTGCACTCCGCAAGATAAGGCTTAATGCAAGTTCTGAATAATCATTGGAGCCAAACTCGGGGTTTATGGGGTTCAACACCCGTTGTTGGGAGTGTTCTGCGTGCCTTGATGATTAACATAACATTTCCACTCAATTGAAACCAGCCTCTTATAACACATTAAAACATACCAACTAGTTATATTTAACTATAAAACAAGTGTTCTAATTGTATGGAATTTGAATTTATTAGACCTTTTTTTTATTTAATATTTTATTTTGAGAATATAGCTTTTTGGATGTGTGGGATTGTTAATGTGGGTGGAGTTTAATAGGCGATTTAAAAAGTTCAATTAGGCAATATGGTTATTTTTGAAAGTATGAAAAAGTTGACACTAAAGATTTTTAAGTGATGCTTGGTAATATTAATTTTACTGTATAATATTTATAAATTAATGTGTCAGCAATTATAAAAAGGTAATTTAGACATTTATTTATTATGTTATTGAAATAACATCAATCACATTTATTGTTATACTTGCCTTTTAATCTTTTATCTAGAATATATCTTGATACTATATGTTTTTTTACAGCATTTGGTTCTCGCACAAGGGCATACAATTATTATAGAAATTTTACATGTGGATGCATGAGATAATCGTTGCAATAAAAGACCAAGTCATTTTACTAATTGCCGTGTGGCCTCATGGCTTAGTAGTATGTTTGATTCCTCCATTTCAAAACATATTTGTCGTAACAATTATAACAAGTCATTTATATAAAAAACCAACGAGTGAATGTTGTGTAATTCAATTTTATGTTTCTTTTTTAGGGTTGATCTCACCAATCTCTCATATGGTATTCACTCATTGGTACAAGTGTTGTAACTGATATGTTTTTCCCTCAATTGGAAGCAAGCTTAGTTTGAAACCTTAACTCATTACTTTTGTTAGGGAGGGACACCTTTGGCTATCTCTAAAGAGAGAGTAACACTATTTTTTATATTAGAAAGAGAGAGAAGCTAATATATGGAAGCTTTTATGAGTAGAAGTACAAAATTCCGAATATTTTATATTTCATAGAACTCTCTTTTTAAAATTTTTCAAACGCATAACAAAAGACCCTAAACTAATTAAATAAAAGAGACAGAGAAAGATGCTTTTATGGATGGAAATGGCTATTAGCCAAATACATATATTGCTGCCTTGCTGGGTCTAATTCAAATTCCACATTTATCTCCTCTGCCCTATATTGTCTCTAACAAACCAAACATGCAATGATATAACATGATCATAGCGTTTAGGTAGCTAGTGATTCTAATCATATGTGAAGCCTTTAGAGGGAAACTCAGCAGAAGTTGTTCTGGACAACAAATCTTCAGGGGTGGTGAAGGTGAGTGTGGTTGAGAGGAGTAGGTGCTGTGGCATTGAGAAGATGAGGTGCTGAACTTGGTGGTAGAGTTGCAGGAGGGCATTGGAAACACTTTGTGAAGAGCCCAAATGTGTCAATCTGGTGCACGAAATTTGTCACACTTGCCCACCCTCCAAATCCAAACCCTACAACAAAGACCCACACTACCACAAACACATTGATAGTGTATGTTCCAATCCACCTCCCTACGAACTTTGGTGGCTGCTCCACTGCATTCTGCAATCACAACCATTCGTTACAAAATGTTACACTGTGCTCAAATTAGCGTATCAGAATTCAGAACATTACTTTCACATAAATACATTTCGAATAAATGAGCAACGTCTGGACAACTTTTTAACAATCTTTTTGATAGCTTGCTACGGTGTACGATGTGATTAGAACATCACTTTCACGTGAGCACATATTTACACAACGTTTGTTATGTATTATTCATAATAGATAATAGTAGGTAAACAATTATGAATATTAAAATTGTGATAACCATCTCTTTACTGTACTATACCAGTGATGATAAATAGACTTGATAGTTGCTAGCATTTCTGGGCTCAAAGGGACCCCACAGTTCAGTTTGTTTGCAATGCGATAATGATACTGTGTGTGAGAGTGTACATGGTAAAGAGATAATGCATTAAATAGAAGCAACAGACAAGAGTTACAGAGGTCGAGATTTTTTTGGGGGTACTCCTCTGATATACAAGAGTTACAGATATTCTGGACCACCATTGCAGCACGAATCTCTTGGCTTCCAATATGCAATATATTAGTCACAACCTTTTGTGGATTTTAGTAAACCAAAGTCGATGATAATCAAATCCCAAATACCAAAAAGATTAGTAATATGAAACATGAACAACATTAAAAGCCCAAAAATATTATCGATTTAGGAGAATGCCCCGGGACTGGTCTCCTAGACTGTGACCATACGCTACCAATCTGTGTTTCTTTACTTTTTACATTAAGGACTCTTAAATACTAATAATAATGATCATAATAAATTATAACTTTAGTATGAGTTATTGCAAATTTAATTCCTGCATTGTTCAGTCAAGCATCTTACACTAATCTGAGACTGTAAAAAGTTGGGTTTCTCAGGTGGTCCACTGCCACTTTTTTCTTCTATTGGCTAGAATTTTCGTGTACTAGCATTATATGTTTTAATTAATCCCATAGGGTAAGTTCGATACACTACATTATCGGCTTATGAAGTTTTGGAGGGGTGCCTTAGCGACAGAGAGTGGAGTTTCGTTGTCAAGCTATTTCACTCTCTATCCATGAGACACCTGAAAACTCCATGAACCGATAGAATAGTGGATTGAAAAGTATATTATTTTGTCAAGAGTCTTGTAATTTAATTGATCGGAAATGTAAATTTTAGATAAAATGTAATAATGTATACGAGGGAAGATTGTAAAATGTATGGTACCTCACGAGCTGAGGCTGATTTGAAGGTGAAGATGTGGGCCAGAGCAGGGATGATGTAGACTGTGAAGCTAACAAGAAGAGATCCAACGGTGGAGTTGATGGGCCCAAAGAAAGGAAAGATTATGGCCAAGAACCAAATGGGGATGACCACAGGCAATCTTGCTGCTGCACGCTTGCATAGGCTCTTGCACTCATGCATCCCTATGGCTTTTTCCCACACAAAGTATAAGGGTGTGCATGCAAACCCAAATGTAATAAACTGCACACATTAACACCAAAACACAAATAATCAGCATATAAATTTCTAGCAAAAATTTCATAATATGATTCACAAGGAAGTTTAAACAATCTTTTACCACCAAAACTTTTATGTCACAATAATTATGATGAAATCGATTGTGAGTTGTTACTTACCACTTTCACATGGATTCATTACTTTTTCTCCATTATTTACACTTGACCACATTAGAATTGTGGTAAAAGTTGTGAAACAAAAATTTTGTCCACTACTTTTATAAATTTTTAATGATCAATTTTTTTTTTTTTTTACTATTTAATACAGTGTTAAAGATAATTAAATGCACACATGCACTTGTCAAGTCACCTTTTTTTTTTATTCAATTTAGGAATAGTAAAGTAAGATCGTGGGAAAGAAATTTTTATTCAATTTAGGATACAAATTATTAATTAACTAAGCCTTCAAACATGTGGGATTATTATGTGTGTGTGTGTGTGTGTGAATATGTATGAGAGGGATGGTGAACATGCCTGGTGGATGAGCATTAGAATGACAGCCATGTCTCTGAAGGGTGATTTTGGGAGCAGAGAAAAAGCATTGGAGTGGTTTAGAAGCAAGTCTCCAAATGCCCAATACACAGCTGTGGCAGATGGAAGTGTCAGTGTCAGCACATACAGGGTAGCAAATAAGTATATGGCCTTGAACTTCTGAGGCTTCCACATTGCGTGCATGATCTCCCTGAACACACAAGAACAAGAATTTATTATATTCAGCTAATTTTTCGCACTAGTTTAACTCACTTTTCAGTATCCACAGCAAGAAAATCAAAATATAATAATTTCTTATCCACATAAATATTATTCTAACACATATTTTTTTTTGGTACTTAAAAAATGCAAAGAAGATAGGGCGACCTTTACGGGCTCAGAACAGTCACGAAGGAGATGAACACCAATACACTCACTAATGGGGATACTCGAACCCAAGACTGGAGTTTTGTTAGCCCTAAGTCCCTCACTACTTGGCCACTATCTACTACCATGTTTATTAAACCTTAAGCTATATGGGCCTTCAACAAATTAAATCCCAATAAAATTGTTGAAGGGAACAAATTCTAACTATATAACGTAAAGGTTCTCTTGGGTTGAGATTGGCTTATAGATAATTGTCATCTACTTCAAGGGCTTTATGAAACTTTGTCACAAGCCCATAATGTAATATTAGATAGATCTTAAAGAATTTATCTATTTTTTAAAACAAAGAATTGTTGTGTACAAATAAAGAAGAAAAGACCTGGAAATGTTTTGTTTTTATTTTCATAATTTGGTGCCGATCTAGGATTCACTGACCAAGCTGGACCCCCTATTTGGCTTCTTTCTCATGATAAAAGCAAAAGCAAATAGAAAGAAAGTCTATCGGCTTTGTACATGAAAAAGGAACAGCAGTTTTCCAAGAAGAAAATAACTTTTTGCCTCCCACGCCTAAGAAGGGCAATTTAGGAATAAAAAAAATGTTTGTGTATATTACAGTACAATAGTTGAGTTATCAGGGAAATAATAAGTTTTCAGATAAAGAAAGGTCATTAGATCACACGGTCAGATTTTGTCCCCCAGAAAAAATGAAGGATTAGTCACTATCAACATGACCTTACATTAGGCCCTATATGTTTTCTATTTCAATTAATTGTTTAATTTATTTGCTAATCTATGACTAAGTTAAAAAAAAAAAATCATTGCAAATGAGGAGGTAGATACATGAGCAAGAATTGTGAAATATCGAAAAAGACACCAATTTTTTATTCACGCTTTGTCTTACACTGTAACAGCATGTCCCCCAAATGTGTAGAGAATGTTTGTGGCCCCTGTGAAGTATAGTACCAGCTTGGTTGGACCAGAATGCTTAACACCCTCAACCTATAATTGAAAAAAAAAAGAAAAAAAAACACACATCAACTACTCATTAGAGTATAAAAAATTCTAATTAAAAGCCTACTAACAATCTTATGGCTCCAAAATTTTCATGCTTTTGACTCTATTCAACACCAACATGAGTTGGACATGTGCATTTCTTATGTTACACTTGCCAATGCCATCACATTAGTTTTGTATTAGTTTTAGAGTACTGCTAGAGACGTAAATTAAAGTCCTTCTCTAAGTATTTTACTCTATGCTCTATCAATTGCAGCTTGTTATATATTCATTTTTTTTTATCCATCATAAAGTATTTGAAGTTAAAAATGAAAAATATCTACGTAAGTTAGTGAGCATAAAGTGAAACATATAAATGGTAGCTAGATTTTGGAACATTACTTTCACTTATGCATCAATCACAATAAACCATGCCGGCGAGCGTAAAAAATTGATACCTTGTTGTTCTTATTGTTAGTTTTATCATACTCATACCACTATAATTTGGCAAATTGTAATTAGCAAATGAATTTTAGTTACCTGACCATGGAGGTATGAGGCAATGGTGAGGTACCAAGCAGTGTAGGTGGTCATTACGAGGCCTAAAAAGGACCAGATTCTATAGTTGTGAAACGAAGGAATAAAGACAGTGGTGGCACAACAAGCTCCGAAGATGTAAGTCCAAGTTCTCTTGTCCAGATTATCATTTATGTAATATATGTTGCTGCAACATTAATAAGACAATGCCGGTTACAGAAACTGATCAGATTTGTAATTCTTTTATTTATTAGGCCAAAAAAAAAAAAAAAAAACTCATAAAAAATGAGGATAGAGTTAAAGTTAGGGTCAGAACGAGTGGGTGTACCTTGCACAAGCTATGAGTTGAATGACAGATCCAAACAGAAGGAAAGTGCAGTTAAATGCTAACCCCACGTTCCTCCAGTGTTTTCCAAGGAGTCCATCAAGTACCTCAAACCACTACACATGGAACCCCATGTGAGAATTTTGGTTAACATGTTGAAAAAAATACAAACAAAGAAGCTAGCCAGGGAAAAAGATTCAAAACCTGGATGACATGGTTTCTGAAATCAACTTTTTCTCTTTCTTTTCTGGTTCTGTATTCTACATAGAGCACGCTAATGAGATATGCTGTCCAGCTACCTAGCAACCCGTAAAAGAGCTGAAAAAGTATGCCAGATAGCATTCCCAGCTGAGAAAATGAGTATGGCAAAGTAAGCAGAACTTGAGCCACCTGAAACAAATAAAAATCAAAACATTAGGAAACCAAAACAAGAATAGGAATTCACTATGACTTTACAAATGTAATCATCTAGTGTCGCGTCATTTAAAATTTTAAATACCTGGTTTGAAGCGCAGCTAAACCAGGCATCATAAGCGGAACCACCATGCCAAAAGAAGTTAGAAAGCTTGTTTTTCACACTCTTGGGCTTGCCTTCAGTCTCCATTTCGACATAATTCCCTACTATCACAGTCTCCACCACCTTATCCGATGCCATTACAACTTTCACTCTCTTTTCACTCACACTCTTTTACAATACTGCTTTTTCTTTCTTCTTTGTCTCTAGCAAGTGAATGTATATAAAGTGGGAGATTCAATGCAATGAGGAACTGAGTTTGAGTTTGAGTTTGAGATTCGAAATGAGGGTGAAGAGAGAGCCTTGTAGTGGTATATATATATACACAAACATACAAGACACGACGGGTTCTTGAAGAGTGAGAAAGGCTGTGTTTGAAAGGTATTTTAGAGAGCAATTTTTGGGAAGCGAGTGAGAAACACTTTTTGGGGGAGCTTTGACGAAATCTAATGATTCTTGAGCCCTTTTTTGTAATTAAAGTTTTTTGTTGTTTAGCTCATAATATTAAAAAAAAAAATTAGTGTAATTAATTATAAGTTTTGTTTAGAGTAATAATATAGCAAGCGTGAATGGCTTGTCCGCACGAGCGGGTTTCCCGTTTCCCGAGCTGATTATTGCATTTTACCACATTCCTTCCTTCTTCCACCTTCCTAGGCTAGGCAGCTGCCTATTCCTGTTGTTTTGCCGGTATTGCCTACCTTTGCAGTTTGCCAATTTGTGCACATAGTGTCAATTATCAAGGCCAAATGGGAGTATTAAATTATGAGCTTTAAGAGTAGAAGACTATATTGCCACTACAATTTTCAACTACTACTACATCTAAATTGTCAAAATTGATGGTGCCATTAGATTGTCTAATCAAATATTCAAAAAAGAAAAAAAGAAAAAAAGAGGAGATTGTCTAATCAACCAGGTTCACGTCGGTATGAGTTTGCCTAAACAAAAAGAAGAGGGAAAGTTTGGTTTGCTCCATGTCACGATATTCATGTGTTGATTATGTATCCTGTCTAGTACTTTCTTGTCCCTCTCTAACAAAAAATTAAAATAAGAGATATCCCATTTATTTTGTAGAGCATAACTTATCTCTAGGGGTGTCAATTCGGGTTAGCGTGTCGGGTTCGTGTCGTATCGAGGTAGGGGTATTCGACTAAATGACTTAACCCTAACCCGACCCATTTAATAATCGTGTCATGATCCTTCAACCCTAACCCGACCTATTAATAAGGCGGGTTGACCTGACCCAACCCATTTGACACGCTTAATAAACGAGTCGTGTTGGGTTGACACAAATGTAACACAACCCATTTCAACCTACATAATATTAAATATAACATCCATCTAGAATTTTTTTTTTTTTTTTTACATCTGAAAAAGCAGTGCATACATCTCAAGTGTTCAACCCACATTCAAAATAATATAGTTCAACAAAAATATAACATTCATCTAGAAATAAGTTCTTTACACTCCAAAAGAAGTGCATACACTTCAACCCAAATTCAAAATAACAAATTTTAACAAAAATAAAATAACATAGTTCAACAAAAATATAATATCTTTGGAACTTGCTAGATGCTAAGTATCAATATTGAAAGAATTTGAGCAAACAGTAAACTAATCCTGACTATGACCACGATTATCATTCATAGATTCTTTGTTGATGTCAAAATTCATAACATCTTCCACAAGTTCATCCAATTTTATTTGTGCAAGTTCTATGCCAAAAAAAAAAAAAAAGTATTAGTAGTTCTAGGATCTGAAAGTTTCAATTTCTAATTATATCCCCTGTAAATTTTTGTAATTACTCACTTTGCTTTTTAAATTTAAAATATATGTTGGATATAAAAGGTATTTGACAAATCTAAAATAAAATAAATATTTATTTGTTATACGACTTAAACGGGTTGTGTTAAGTGGGTCATTTCGGGTTGACACAAATAAATTGGCGTGTCAAACGTGTCTTTTGCGGGTTACACGGGTTGACCCGCTTATGACATGTTTCTTATCGTGTCGCTTTCGGGTTGACCCGTTTATGACCCAAACCCGAAAAAACTCGTGTTGGGTTCGTGTCGTGTTCGCGGGTTGGGTCAAACATTGACACCCCTACTTACCTCCTCTTTAGCGTATAAAAAAAGGGCAAGAAAACATAATTGAATTACTAAATTTTAATGTAGAAATCATTCCAAACAGATTCAAAAGAAAATTATAGAATAGTACAAATGGTATATGATAGTCTTCACAATATATTGTGATATTATCATATATGTATAGTTTATACAATATATTATGATATTATACTATATATATATGTAGATAGACATATAGAATACCATAGTCTTCAATGGTTTTAGGTTTATTATACTAAGTTTATCATGCGTGTACACACATATTGTATATTGAGTTTTTTTGAAGCAATACAATTCAATACACATTAAAGTTGTTCAAGAGTTTTATACTATGAACATAAGCAGTCAAGTCACATCATATTAATTATCTTACTTCATCCACAACTTTCTTTCTCCACCTTATTTTATTTTTCTTCTTTTTATTCTTACAATTTCTTTACCATACTATAAATTTGTAAGTCTAACTTCTAATTCTAGTCACTTATTAGTTGTATTAGTATTTTACATTTACAAAAAGGTGGTACAAATAAGAATCTCCCATATGGAAGACTTGGCATAATATTGGAGGATGAAGGAAGTTTTTGCAAGGGTTACTATGGTAAAAAGAGGGAGTTTATTAACAAAATAATTTTGTAGGGAAACAAGGTGGTTAGTGGGGGGACTAAGGATAAAAAAGAAATGAACAATGGAAGAAGTGAAGGGAAATTATAACAAAGTAGACCACATGATTGCAGCCAAACGGGCGTGGTCGCTTTACAAGAAGAAGAAAAAGCTGCTTTTATCACATGGGCCTAAGCTTTGTGGACTCGAGAATCCGCCCCCCTAAATCCAAACCCCGTTTTCTAAGTTCTTATTTACCTTGCAACTTGTTCTTCTTAGATAATTTAATTTATTCACATGGAGTTAACACATACACGTATTAAGAATTTAAGAACAAACATATGGACAATATTAGAAGTTATTTTTACAGACTTGTTAATTAGCTCATGTGGCCTTGGAAATCGGCATCTCCTTTATTTGTATTTTATATATGGGAATATTTCCCTTGGATATTTGCATTTGTTGGAATTTTTCAAATATATATATATATTGAAGATAAGTAGATAGTGAGGGAAGAATAAATGAGGTTCGAATCACATGCATAAACTATATTTTCTTTTGCATATAAAAGTAATTTGACTGTTTCTTTGAAAGAGCTTATTTTCATTCCTTTATTAGGTTTGAAGAATAAATTAGACAAAAATATAACTGTACCTAAAAGAATAAGTAATAATTTAAAATTTTGTTTCACCAAATCTCTTTTTTTCCCTATCTATAATATAATTTTTTTTTTTTTTTTGTGTGTGTGTGTGTGTGTGTGTGTGTGTGTGTGAACAACATTGTTATTATTCAAATTTGGGTTAGTTTATTCTTTGCTTTTATAAAGGAATTCTTCTACGGTCACAACGAAATTTCTCTATAATTAAAGTTGTACTAGGGGCGTGAAAAATGAATAAAAATTCCCATGGAAGGACAAGAAAATATTGTCACGGCAAAAAAATCAATACATACTAAGGATAATCAGTGTGCACAGAACTAGAGCCTTGGAGAAACAAACTTAAATAGTTATTTTAAAAACTATACATAAAATGAACATGATCTAGGGGATAATGCTCAGGAATATTATATTTTTGGTGATAATAAGTACATAAAAGAGAATAAATGAAATGAATACAAAATTCCAAAGATGAGTGCTATCATTGTTAAAGGGCCATGGATTAGTCACCTCTCTGTCATCCCCTATATTGTTGTCTTCTTTGCCTAGGTCTTCTCTTTTGAATTTGAACAAAGTCACCTAGAGATTATTGATTAGCTTTCACCTCATGATGGTAAACCATAATAAGTTTGTCTTTTTATAAATTATGAAAAAACCCTCTACCGATAACTAATAATATTAGATGAGAAAAGCATGAGTTCAGGGTCTAAAAAAGAGCTTTGTTTTGGTTCAGTACAACATATTCATGGGACTTGTTGGACACCCACATCTACCACTCGTTTTGTCATGCTTTCTAGTCACCGGGACCAGAAACATACCCTGTGCCTTGTGTCTCCTTGACCACATGTATTGCAGGGTTTAGCACCATGTAGTTGTGCTTGTTTAATTCCATAAAATGATCTTGTTCACCCTTGACTGACTTGTGTAAGTCCTTTGATGGTTATTATTCAATGAATGAATATATTATAATTCTAGTTGTTACCGTTGGATCTTCTAAGTGTTTTTCAGAGTCAGATAAACTTGTAGCTATGCAGGGTATCTGATAATTAGCTCAGTCTGCAAGTTGTTAAGGATTGGAAGCAACTTCCAAGCAAAATGATGTCTAAGTAACTGAATGTTTGCACCAGTAGTATTGATGACAGATTTTCACATCACTCCTACATCACATTCTAGCACAAAAAGCTCAATCAGCTTAATATTGTAACTTGTAAGATATGTCCAATATTGCTTATACGTGCCTTTATACTTGTCCCCCTATATAAGCTTTCCATTGATGATAGTCCATCTAAGCAATTTAGTGAAAAATAAAAAAGTAATGGAGAGGAAACCCAACAAACAAAATTTGATGTGGTTTGACAATATACCTACATCCACATAAATGCCACAATTTTTTCACTATAAACAAATAGAGTTTAAAGTTTAAACATATAAATACTCCCTCACGAAGAAGAAACCAACCTAACCCGTTACATTGAAATTTCCAATATATCCTTATTGAACCATGATAACTCTGTTCTGTTCTGCTATGAGACTTTAAGATTAAAGATTAGTATTACCTTATTATTCAGAATGAGCCACCATTCCTAACACACTTTTTTTTTTTTTTTTTTTTTAATGTTATTCAAAAATATCCCTTATGCTGGTTATATAGAGAAATTATGCAAATTAAGTACGCGCAAAGAAAGCAAAATCTTGCTACTGAAGTTATGTTAATTAACATCAAGTATTTGGTTGATTCAATTTGTCAAATTGAAGCATGTTTGATACCTTCTCATGAAAGCTTGTAAACAAATTAAAACAGTACAACCGTAATCTTTTTGTAAAATTAAGTTCCTATCATGAGCTATTTCTTAGTTCTCTAATACGTCAGCATTACAAAAGAGAATGTGGATTTGATTAAAGTTTAAACCAGCATATCTAGACCAAGCATGTTAGGTGCTACAAATATTGTCTTTGAACTATATTTTGTAGTTCTTAATGTGGGGAACCGTGATACTGAAAGGTATATGATTGGATTTGGGTGATAATTTTGATTAAGAAAAAGACTAGCTAGATCTTCTAAAATATGAGTAGCCATACTTATTACGAACACAAAGGGAAGCAACTAACAAAGCGTGGTAAAGGTTATAGCACGCTAGCCCGATTGCCTATAGAAGAGGGGACTGTGATAGATCACGCTAAGTCTTCCTATGATGAACAATAATTTGCTCAAAGACTTATTATTTGAGTTGCAGTTGGGAATTGCAAGAACTATGTTGATGTTAACAGCTTGATATCTTTTAATTAGAGCATAAGATCATCATACTACTCATCAAAGCTACACTCTCAATGATTTGAACACCGGTATGAACAAGACATCTAATTTAATAGCCCATTATCTTGTTCTCATGCATCTATATTTAGCTAATTTTTTTGGTTAAATTTGTTCCTTGGTATAAGATTATCTATGGCAATGATTAAAGTTTCCATGCTGGGTCAAACTTTTGCCATTCTTTCTTGTCCTATAATGCAGAGCAATTTTTGTGTGATCTTTATGGTGTTGATCAGGAAACACAATTCACTTTTGGTACTTAAGTGGCCTTGGATTGAAAACTTGCATTGACTTGGATTGCTTCAAATACATAATTGTGGGTCCTTAGTTTTTGCTCTATGAATCAATTTCAATGTTGGTCAACTCCATTAGCTGAGACTATTAACTGTTCATTTTTATTGATGCATTATCATTTGAGTTGGAGCCATTTATCCATGGACACCATCATTCTGGTTTGCCTTTATGGACTCCATGCTGAGAGCATATTTCTGGACCAAAGAATCCTATTTTTCAAAGGGAATATGTCCCTACTTTAGTGTCCTTTGATCACACCACTAAAGCTGCATTTTGACATTGCAAAACACCAAAAAGAACAGACTTTACTAAGACATTTGTTCAAAAATTTACCCAAGCATCTTTATCTGTGGCTCTGTTTGATGTTACATTGTTACTACACAGGATCATGAATGCAATGGTTTGAAACACACTTTTTTAATAAATAAAAATTTTCTAAACTTTATTTCTTTTAGGTATAGAATTTTCAAAAATTATGTTTTCGAAAAGATGAAAAATAAATTGGGCCAGACAGTCACTTTTTCTTGCCGACCTCTTGTAATGACTCCAAAACTTTTACACTTAACTGGCCCATTTATAAATTGGATAAAATGATACATAAAGTGATAAAACAAAATAAAATGACCCACTAATTTGGCAAGAAAACAATTGCAATATATGCAAGTTCATAGAAGCCTAAAGTAAAAACAAGTTGTTGACACACAATCATACATTTCATATAATTTTCTTGCACACTTTTTTTTTTTTTGGTTTATTTTGACATATGAAAAGGTTTGTTTGGGAACCATAATAATGAAAATTCAAAATTGTCCATTAGAATTGAAGCAATAACAAACAAGATCATTACCTAAATGTAATGAGTGATCAACACAAATCAAGTGGAAAAAGTATGGCTCTTTAATGGGCTAGTTCAAGGCCAACATAGCCCATTCAAAGCCCATGTTTAATGTTCACCTTTATGCCAAGTCACCAATCACTGACCTGGTAGACAACAAAAGTCAAGAACAACCCAATCCAATATTTTGACTAAGACAAAAACTACTCTAAAGTTATGGACGGCTAGGATCATCCGAGAAAACACTTATCCTTTTAGGCTTGATCTCAGATACCCACGTGGCGAAAAATGATTGGACCACACAATTTAAAACGATAGTCCCGCGTAACACAGTGTTTCGTTTTTCCTCTTTCTCTCATATCTTAGCCTTTGTAGAAAAAAACACACCAAGTTGGCTCACCGTTCACGTCAGCTTAGCCACCCCTAATCAGCAAGCTATTTTCCGGTCACCGGAGCTCCGATCTCCGACCACCGTTAGTTCAGGCGAGTCATAAGGTACCACTCATAGATCTTTTTCTTTCAGTATCTAAGTAAAAGTCAGTGCTATGCTCTGTTTGTTTAGTGAGAAAACGTGGGTTACTTTATATTGTGTTTGAACTTTGAAGTGGCTGTGTTTGTGTATACTATAACTAAACTGTCTAATGAGTAGTGTAGTGTATCTGTTTCGTGATTTTCTTGAAGCCCAAGTGACATTTAGAAGTTAGGAAATTGGTGCAAGTTTTGATCTTTATACTTTCTTGTTTTTTTTTTTTTTTTTTTTTTTTTTTTTTTTTTTTTTTTCACTTTCCAAATGGTGGGTTAAGAGAAAATTTTCTGGGTTTTGCATAGGCTGCCTAATATCGAATTATTCACAGGGGTCTTATTGTTATTTTGGGTGCTGTGTTATGTAGTATTGGGATTTGAAAGATAGTTGAATTGTGGGGAAGTAAGACCAGACTGAATTACTTTGATTCTAAAGTGGCTAACTTTTTACCATTCTAAATTGAGAATGGTTATTTAGCTACAGGTCTCATTCCTTAAATTCTATGGTTGGATTATACTTTCTCATTCTTCTTAATACGCATGCTGAATTTCATGTTACTTAGATGTTATTTACTATTCAATCCATAAAGTTAAGTTTTATATATCATAGAAGATGAAATTATTGATTGTTGCTGATTCTGACAATTGGCAACCATGAAGATATCCGATTTGGATTTTTCAGAAAACACATCCAATAAAAAGTTACCAAAGGGTGTAACAATGCTAAAAGTTACACCATGTACAACTTAAACCCAACTCATATGTATATATATGGCATTTGCAGTCTTCATACCCTTCCTTGAAAATGATTCAATTCATTGTGCAAACAATGATTTACATATGGAAATTTAGTATTCGGGTGAGGTTGTTCAAGTCATATCTATAGGGTGTCAGTTTTAAAAATATGAAGTGTAATCTATAAACTGAAGCAGGATTCAATTTAATTCATTTAGAATGAACTCTGTTTAATCATTGATGTTATACTCAGAAAATTAGGTTTTTATTTTATTTTATTTTTTTAAAGTAATTATAATTGTCTGAAATGTAGAGGTGGCAGGAGTTTAAATCATCAGGTATTTTAGTTTCAAGTTAAGAGGAGAGCAAGATGGTAACATCTAAGAGGTAGGGGAGAATAAGATAATTCACCTCACACCTCTCTTTTTTCTTAAAGATTACATCCACTGGAATGTAGGTGATTGGTATTGGGATTTAAGGAATGGTTTCAAAAGCAAGTCATTAGGAATCTATCAATACTTGTTATTCAGTAAATTGGTCTCTCGAAATTCCTGTTGTGGCAGGGGAGTAAGTCAGACAAATGTTTATATTAACTTAATTGTCCTCAATTTAGGGTACCAACGTTAGATATTTGTTTAATGGATAAATCATTTTAAAGTAGTCCACCGAAACATATTTAAGCCTGAAATGTTTACCTATGTTTTCCTGCTTTGTCTGTGCTTAATAGTTATGCTTTCTTCACATGCGCCTTTGCTAGGAATGCTTCCCACATGGTCTGCATGTGAAGAAGCTTTTGATCATTTTCCTATAAACTTTTGAAGAAATATTGATTTAGTAAACCTACATGTAGTGTTTCAGCATAGATATGATGTTGTTGGGCTAGATTTTGTGGTTTGATATTTGTTAATTTTTCGTGGAATCCTTGTTGTCTTGACTATATCTCTTACTCTTGTTAGTAGGCTGAGCGCAAGATGTCTGCTGGACTAGATGGAGTCCTAGGTCGACCCAAGGCAGAGTGGACACCATCACGTGATGCCTATTTGGTTGAGCTTTTCATTGAGCAACACAATCTTGGGAGGACTGCGTACAATGAATATAAAAATGAAGTAATTAGGTCTGTTACACGTGATTTCAATAAGAAATTTGGCATGAATTTGGAAGAGAACCAGATAAAAAACCGCTACAATGTGATGAAGAAAGATTATGGTGTTGTTAAAGCCTTGCTTAGTAATACGGGGTTTGGTTGGGATGAAACTCGACAAATGGTTGTGGCTGATGATAAAGTTTGGGATAGCTATATTTTGGTATGTAGATATTTTGATTTTTAATTCTGTTGGTGCATAAAATTCCTTTAAAAGTTGGGTTGCATTTGAAGAAGTTTTATGTCAAAATTCTAGGTACGAAGTGAAGCAAGACCTTTTCGAAGAAAGAGCTTTCCTCTTTATAAACAAATGTCAATCATTTTTGAAGGTAACTTCCCCGTTATTTCTTAGTACTATTTTCAAGTGTCCTAGCAATTTTTAACACATGTTGTGCAGGAGAAAGAGGTAATGGCAAGTACCAATTTCCAAGTGGAGTACCTGTGCCAACAGAAGAAGGAAATAGCAACACAGAAACTGTGCGATCTTCAGAGCCCACTAACCTGCCTACTCAAATAGTCGATGGCACTCTTGATTCTGATTCAATAGTCCGTATAAATAACACACAACCCAAGAAGCGCAAATCTTTTGCTCCAACAGCATCAGGTCATAAGAAGAGAGCATATGCCTATAAAGTTGGGGAGACGATTGAAAATGCTCTATATGAGATATTCTCAGCAACAAAGTTCAAAGCTATGCAAAGGAATGAATGCAATGAGAAAACAATGTATCAAAAGTGCCTGGAGGACTTGCAGAAGTTGGAAGAGTTGGATGACACTGAGTTTACAAAGGCTGTTAATGTTCTTAGGGATGATAAAAATGCAATTGCATTCATGACAATAAAGGGACCTCGAAGATTAACCTGGTTGAGGTCTCTATGGCAAGCATAGTTACAATTGTAATTGCAGATTCTTTGATCCCTCCTTAAAAATCTTACACTTCTAGGACACAAATTTACATGACTGTTGTATTTTCTTTTTGTTGAAGAAGGTTTTATATTTTCCATCACTGTTAAAAGTTGTCAAGTCATCGTTCTAAAACAAAAAATTATCAATCTGTTTTTGCTTTCCTAGCGCAAAAATATTAATAGGCCGGATATCTGGATCATCCTCAAGGCAAGAGAGGATGTGAAAAGAGAATATGGTAATGGTGGTATAAAGGTAAAAACGTCAAAACCAGAAACTTGATTAATTTTTGAGACCTCTCGGCTAATGGGTAACTTGGTATGGTTGAGACACTTGGGTAGCCTGCTAGCCAGGTGGAAAAGGGCATGGGCTGATTTTTCTACCCGTATGTGCCCTCTAGCCCATCCCACCAACCTAAGGAGGATAAAATTAAAAAGTCTTTCCTCCTTAGGTTGGTGGGATGGGCTAGAGGGCACATACGGGTAGAATAATCAGCCCATGCCCTTTTCCACCTGGCTTGAAAAATCGCGTACTAAATCACTAAACTAAAATATCTAAGAGGGCACTAAGATACCTAAGAGGTTGTGCTAAGGGTTTTTTTTTTTTTTTTTTTTTTTGAATTTCAACCTATGACATTTGCTCATAATAATAAATCTTTATCATTAGACTAAGATACCGATTAGTTTTTGGTGTAAACGGGTATTAAATTCTAGATTTCTTATTCAACCATCAAATACTTTATATAGCATAAATTATATTTTGTGTTAAGTTATTCGTTAGTTGATCTCATAATACAATACCAATCCTCTCTCTCTCTCTCTAAAAAAAAATTATGCATTTGTAAAATTTATGTAAAAAAGTTATATATATTTTAAATAAAGTTATTTGATATTTTTAAATGATTTTAAAATTACAAATGACAAACATGTGTAAGTGTCAACCTAGTTGGAATGTACACATTTTGTTGTGATACAATTTTTTTCACCTAATCTATATATAAAATAATAGGTGAAGCAGAGAGAGTGTGAAATTGAATTCCAAATTATACTCTAATTTTGTGCCATGTGTCTAGAATCTAAAATTAAAGTTGAATTTTGCATCATGTGGCTAAATGTATGTGGGTTCATTCTCATTAAAAGCACTTCTATGTATCGGGTCAAGTGAGTTACTGTGCTAATTAAGTTTTTTCTTGATTTTGTAGTCAAATGCGAAAACCAAAGAGATTAATATCGGTGATAAGAACTTGGTTTGGGTACATTGCATAATTTCCAAAAAGATAGCAAAGCCAGAGTTTGCATCTTTGTTATAAATTGCTTACAAAGTTTGCATCTTTACATTTGCACCGAGTTTCGGATTAAAGTGCTTTCTTCTTGATTATGACATTGAGTTTTGTTTACTATTCAATTACAAAGTTTCCCTAAAATTCACTATCTTTATATTTGACTTTTTGTTTAGGTTTGACACCTATAAAATGAAGAAAGCACTGCTGTGGACCGATAAATGATACTTTTTGCAGGCTACAAAGGAACTTAGTGATCAATGGAATCTCACGTGAATTGGAGAGGACCCGGCTGTAAATGTCTGGATGGCAGATGTGAGTCACTATATTTTTAAAATGTTCAGTGAAGTTAAAGGTTATGAATAATGTAAATTTTCCGGAGAGAGATTTATTATTCTATATTTACGCAAGTTTGGTTGCCTTCTTGGAGTGGATCACTCTACCCTGTCTTTCTACTGAAATTTTTTATTCAGATTGTTACAATTTAATTTGAAATTTTATTTGAATTTTCCTATTGTTGTTACTATCATAAATTATCATTCCAATTGTTCAATTAGAATCTGAAATTGGAGTCCAATTTTACTATACACGTGTACAATCTAATTATTTTTAATTTTGTGTCATGTACAGAAGCCAATGAGATGAAATTAATAACACATTAAACACTCATGCTTTGGGAATCGGTAGTACCAATCTAAATCCATTGGACCTGTTTCGTGATAATACAACTATAAAGGATGAATAAAAACACGCACAAACCCCTCTCTCTATAAAAAGAGATTGGAGAGAATTTATTTTATCAGCCATGGAACTTCAGAGGTTTTTTCTTCACACAAATGCCCATCATGTTACAAAATGACCCATTGTAAAACTACAAAATGAGTACAACTCTGAGGGTTTTTTTTTTTTTTTTTTAATTTTAAATTTTTTAAGCTGCGAAAATTTCAATCACCAATAGAGATTGAAGATTCAAAAGCGTGAATGGATCTTTTGGATAAACATTATCACCAAGATTCATCTTTCTGTGTAAAATATATATACTACTAAGTTTTGTTAATGAAATTTTCTGGTTAATAATATGAATTTAGACTTAACTGAGCTTTTTAAACATGAATAAATTCATGATTAATAATATATCCATTTCCGTGCGGTAGCACAGGGCTACATACTAGTATCAATAATGAATGCATCGATTTACTTATTTATTTCAATTAATAAAAATTAAAGAATTTTAAAATATTTCAATTAATAAAAATTAAAGGTTTTTAAAAGTATCTTTAATAGTACAAAATTGACAATTTGTGTTTTGTGATATATGATATAATTACAATTTTTATTAAAATTTACGTACCAATTAAAGATCCGTTAAGAGCCTAATAAAGGCGCATTAAGAGCACATGGGTAGACATTAGGCCTGGCCTAACTACCTAGCACACTAAAGGCCTAATTGCACGGGCTTTTTATCTTCAGCCTAGCTTGCCCAACTCGTTGACTGGTCAATGGCCCACCCAGCCCATGGGTCGAGTAAAAATAGGTTGGGCTGGCCCTTTACCAACCCAATTCCAATTATAAAAACGAAAATTATGACTTATTGGCCAGTGTATTTTTCCAACTTATTTATTCACTATTTTTTAAATCCTAATTTTTCCCCTAATTATTAAAACAAGTTATTCCAAATAAATACTTAGGATAATTAAAGAGAGAATAAGTGAATAAAGTCCATAATCACCTCAGGAAATACAATTTATCTAAAGAGCATATTCTTATGTCTTGTGTGAGTATGAATAACAATTTTGTGTCGATTCGAACAATTATATTAAGATTATCATTCAAATAAATAATTGGTATTGTATAAAATATCTAATTATGCTGTCTTTCTTAGTTAAAAATAGAAGATATATCATTTTGGGTAAGACATAAGTACAGTACTTAAGTGTTGTTCTTTAGGTTCTCCTTTTAAGATTTTGTCATGTGATTTTGTCATGGAATGAAAGTGTATCTTTTATTTAAGTAGTCACGTAACTGAATTCTAAGAAGAAAACCTAATAAATAGTACCTAAGTTTTATCTTATCATTTTTAAACCTTTTATTAGTGCTTTATCACTTGAAACAGTGCAGGAAACCAAAATTTAATACAAAGATGTTATGAATTTTCGAGAAGGTGCATAAGGAAGGAGTATAAGGTTTATATGTTTGTGCAGTGAAAAATTGGTAGTGGATATGCTTGTGAAAAAACCAATGGAATGATAGATAGCACCAATTCACCAGTTTTTGACAGTGAAGTAAAAAAACACAACTCTTTAATTTGTTTTCTTTGTAATTTTAAATTTCGTTTCATCGATAGTGTTCTTAAGGCCAAACTTTTCAATCAAAGTTTTAATTTTTATATTTCATGCACATCCACAACCACCACATCAATGGTGATTTGATTGTAAGGTCAAACTATAATCAGATGTCCATTACTCCCATGTCGGGGCAATATACTAGGGCCACCAAATTAATGTCGATAGTGAGCCTGTCACTATTATCGTCACGAAAGAGAGCAATAATCAGGAAATGAGAGAGTTATAAAATTTCTTCTCTAATTTGAATCCTATGGCTGAATAGTTTGTGCTTCCTTCTCTAGTGGCTAACAATAATATCAACTGTCACCAAGATTTCAATTTGAATTTTGGGTTTCAGGCCGACAACTTGATAATGCAATGAAAATAACGAAATGAATTTTTTAATGGCAACACTGGTTGAAGGGTATGATAATATTATTGTAAGGATGCAATTTGAGTCCTAAGCCCAAAAAGTAAAAGGACCTAAGTCCAAAGAGTCCAGTACAATAAATTTATAGAGAGTGAGTTAAAAAATTAGGCTCTAACGAGTTCGGTAACAATTATAGGGGATTCAAATGACAATATAGTAAAGATAGAATGGTTTTATCTAAAGAAAATCGTCCTCGACACAATTCAAGGAGATTAGTTCTTGTATATATCTTTTGAATTTGATTATAAGTACAATTCTTAGTGCTACAGTATTCTTCTCTCAATTCTCCGATCCTTTTCCTTAGGGTCTTCTTTCTATTTTATACTACCTTCCTTCTTTCATCTCTACCCTCCACATGTAGATTAGATTGTTAGTGTTGATTCTTGTCTCATCAGCACCTTCTTGCGGTCTTTGGAGAGTAGCTGTGTTGACATCCCATTTTACAACCTGCATTTAACCTCACATGGAGGGTAAAAGGGTAATTTTATCTTGGAAATATGCATTTTGATTCTAATCACTAGATCTTTAATCTCATTTCACCAAAATGATCTTGATATTGTAACGATCAAATCGATTGGTCATAAACCCTAATCGGACCATCAGATTGAAAGTTATTATCAAATCAAGTTCTAATGGTCGAGATTCACAATCACAAATTGAGTCCAACTATATGTAATTATGAACAATTGATTTCAATTGGTTATAAGTATAATCAATTTGAGAACGATAATATGTCATCATTTGATTGGTTAGGACTACATTTTATGGTAGGGTTGCACACACCTAATTAATTAGATAGTTAAACATTAATTATTCAATGAGTAATTTGTGCAATTATCTTTAAATTAGGGTAAATTTGGAATCAATTAAGTCTGAAATGGGAGTGATTGGAGCCGTTTAATATTAATTGGGAGCTAATTTGGGACCTATTAATGTTAATTGTGTTGAAATCATTTTCTAACAAATGACCTCTGCTCACCATTTCATCAATACCTCTCAGAATATTTTGAACTTGTGAATAAGGTTAATTTTCCTAGAAACTAGACATCTATGGCTTCAATTTGAGCACAAGAATGAGACAATTTCGATTAGAATTGTATAAGATATGATTATTCGAAGTTGGCTCTACAGGCTGTTATAGCAGTTACGGGAAAACCATATTTTGGCTTGCTCCTCACTCTCATCAATCTTTCCATTTAATGCACTAGATTTCTCCAAAAACTAAAATGAGGTCTAGGTTCATGATTCTTTGTCAACCCTCATTATATAGTCTTTTATTCATATTTCTTCTACCACTATTATATAAACCCCCCATTTCCTTCATTCTAAAGCACAAAAAAACCCTTCTCTTTTCTTCTCTTGAGTTCTAGTGAAGTTGAGTAGTCTTGTCATATCTTGGTTTTCCTAAGACTCAAGGTATTGAGTGAGACTTACTCTTCCTCTCTTAACTATTCTTTTCCTCCACTTTTAGAACCTCTATCAAGAGTCCTCTCATCCACCATATGGATTTTGCATAAAGGTATAAGTTCATTCCCTAATTGTTTGTTTATGTTACTATGATGTGAATTTAAGATTAAAGCATGATAATTCCCTTGAATATGTTTGAATATGTTTAAATGTGTTTTTTACATGTTCTTGGTTGTTCATCACATGTTCATGCATATCACTAGATTTAATCTTAAATCCATATAAAAAAATATGAAAAACATGTTTGTTTAATAATTCTTTCAAATTCTTGAATCTAGGATATCACTATACACACACATTCACTAGAATTTATTTTTCAATTCAAATGTAATACTTAATAAATTGAATTAGGGTTTATTACATGCACACACATTAAATTCAACATGCAAATTGATTGATATATTGGATGATGTGATATGAATGTTGGTCATTATAGTCTAGAAGACCGGTTTTACCGGGCAAGGTGGGTGCCTAATACCTTCCCATCTTGTAACATAGCCTCCGAGCTTAGATCAAGGGTTAGTAGATCCAAATGCTTATCCATGTAATTTTCGATTTTTAGATTGTAACTAGGAAACAAAGCCACTTTATCTTAGATTGTATCTAGGACCAAAGCCATGTAATTTTCCTATGATCAATGTAAATTGAATTATAGATTAATAAAATGACGAATTTTTCAATTTTTGCTTTTCTTATTTATTCAAATAATTAAATAAGTGACGACTCCATTGTAAAACCCTTGATCTAAAGGGGAAAATATAGCTAGTCGAACCTCTATTTTGAGAGGTAATAACACGACTCCACCCATTCACATAGGTTTGGCCCAACATCCTATAAAAATGGGCCAGGAGCGCGGTCTCTCACAAGCTGTAAGGCTGAAAATTATTATTCAGGTATCACTTCCTCATTAATACATTCAGAGAGTTAGCTACAGAACATTCAATACGGTGGTAGCAGTTTTCTCTTAGATATTATATGGCTTCCCCCTGTCCTGTGCTTCTAGGATGTTTGCCCTTATCAACAGAACCTCCTGGAATGTTGCCCTAGATGGCAGATAACACCGTCGATCCTTAGCCTTGCTCAGCCAAGGAGGCATTCATCCTTGGACCACCTTCTTGGACTCTTATGTCTAAACCTCACCTCTTCATTTGCTAACACGGACTCCCATAACAGTAATTTACCCATCCTCAGACTACTTAATGTCCTCGGATTGGGCCCCCGGCCCAATATACACATAGATACATATATTGGGCCTATCACCCATACAATAGCCCCTTGAAATACTCATTTTTGACTCTTTGGGAAGAAAGGTGGATTTCGATATCACTACTACCACCCTACTTTTATCATGCATCATTTCTGTCTGTGCAAGTACCTTTTTTAACTGCCTAACACACATTCTTGACACTTTAGTATTTGAGATGCGCCTTTATTAAATTTTTGCAGCTCTATGTTTTCTCCACGTTCTACAGTGCGATGCGGATCCAATGGCTAGGAATTCTATTAGAACTCAGGCAGGAATATTCCCGCTCGTCTCTCTCTCTCTCTCTCTCTCTCTCTCTCTCTCATATAAATACTGCTTGAACGCCTTACTCATTCCACTTTTACATTCACTCACTTCACTTGCGCATTTATTTGATTCACTTGTGCCCTTCACAAATATCAAAAGCTAGTCCGAGGAGAGTTTTCTTCTCTGCATACGTCTTTTTAAACATCTCCATTTATTTTTTCTTCTACTTTTCTTCACACAGTGTCCCTTTTTCCTCGGCCCTTTTAATTTTCCTTCATCCTCTTCTCTTTCTCATCTATCTCTAACAAAAAATGGGTAGATTTTCTTATTTGGTAGACTCCACGGAGGGTATAGAAGGCTTCAAAGCTCAATATAGAATCTCGCCTAGAGTCTCCATTACGTATTGTAAGGAAGGAGATTGGCACACTAATGGACAGGAGACAGAAGTGGTAATCCCAATGATTGCCTTTATAGAAGGAGGGATGAGAATCCCCATGGGCATAGTCACTAGGGATTACCTTAGGGTCTATAGATTAGCTCTCACCCAATGTTCCCTAAATATGTTTAAGATTTTAGGTAGCGTAGACGCCTTTAATGAGAAAATGGGATCCACCATGATGTCAATTGGGTCTACAACCTCTACCACATAAAAGGGCAGGGATACTATCTCAAAACTAGGTACCTCGAGGTTAGGCTCATTTCATGTCTCCTTGACTCCAACAAAGGCATGAACAAAGACTTCTTGATCGTTTCAGGGGAATAGCACGATGGCCTCCCCTGCCTAATGAGAGAGGGGCAGCCAGGTGAGGTTTTAGGTCTAGGTCAATTACTTCAAAGTCACCTTGTTTTCCTTTTGATATGTTCTTCACCCATTTACTTATGTTTATGCTTGCTATTGAATTTTTTCCTTTGATTTTTTCCAATTTTTGTTGACAATGTTTTTTGTTTTCCAAATGATTTTGCAAATAAGAACACTGCTATTCCAAATTTCAATCTTGTCAACAAGCCAAGTTTAGACAAGATACTGAAAGCCGAGGTGTTCATTCCTAGTGACAGTCAACTAAGAGCAGCGCACCTAATCCTTGGCTACACCCCCCTTTCATTAAGCTTCCAAGTACCGAAGTGCGTGATTAAAGCAAATGACCCTCACCTACAACAAATCGACGTAGCTGTACTTGGCTTCCTCAACCCAAATCTGGGACCTCAAGGTGTGCTAAAAATAGAACCCATCTTTCAGTACAAAGCCGAGGACGTAGCCACCCCCTCACAGTCAACTACCAAAGAAGAAGAATAAGAAAGAGTGGTTGAAGTGTTCGATTTCGAGGACAATTTTGAGGTCTTCAGCCAACCTTAATCTCCAGAAGCCTTCACTGGTGATTTCAGTCATCTACCTCCTACCGAAGTAAGCCAAACGCAAGGAGATCTCTCCATTCCAGAAGCCACGGGGATACAACGTAAGCCCAGAGCTGATCTTCTAGATGTCATGGAGTCTCAGCCTGGGAGCAAGGCGCCCCCTCCTCCATCCTTTCTGCCTCCCCGACCTAATCTTGCGAACCACAAGAGAAAAAGGGATCAAAGAGGTCCTGAAGTAGTGGAAGGAGGGAAGGGTCCCTTCCCTAAGGAGGTAGGTGGAGGCTCAACGCAAGCAACTCTACCAAGCCGAGGACGAGCTCTCCATTGCTAGAAGCCAGATCAAAGTCCTGACGAAGAAGTTGGAGGAGGCCGAGAAAGCCAAGGAGGAGGTTGAGAAGGCCAAGGAGCAGGCCAAGCAGGACGGCTATGACTTTCTTTGTGGTTATAATGCTAAAAAATATCAAGTTGGCTCATTCGTCTTTATGTTGATTGTTACAGGCCTCTTGAATCCTCTATTTACTTTTTTTTTTTTTTTTTTTTAATTTGAAAATTGGATCTTTTTGATTTTTATATGGAAAATATACTTATGAAGCTGTTTCAACTTATTAATTAACACTAACCTTAGATCAGTTCCCTTAAAAAATGAATCAATACTTTTTTTTACTTGAGCTCCATTAAGATCATGTACTATTTACATTCCAACCCCCAACCTTAAAAAGGAGGGTTCTAGCGAAACAGAACAAACGATGTCGAGCCATGAGCTTTTTTATTTTCATAGGAGGCTTTTTCTATCTTCTAACAAAGGGCTTTTTTTCTTCCATTTTTCAAGAAGGATTTGTTTTGGCCTGTTTACTTTACCTATATATAAATAATTTACTAAACTTATCGAATGAACTTCTCATTGATGTATCGTTTCATTGAGATCAAATCCAAATTACAATGCTAGTCATGTTGCTAGGCGAAGCGGTGGAGTGCTGCACCCTAGATGGCAAGGCTTTTTCTTTGCTGAAACGTTTTCTATATTTTTATAGTTAGAATCGACGCTACATACCTATTCAAAAATAGAATATGAAATGACTCACTATTCACCCGGTTGGGTGTGGCAGAGACCGAAGAAGCCCTCAGGGTTGAGGTCTCGGAGGTGTGCAGATTCTATTGCTTCCAAGTGTGGAATGAGGCCCTTGACCAAGTTAGGGTTGAGGCCTCCTCTACCCTTAGGAGATTAGAGAATGTGTACTACCCTCCAGCTATCCACATCTTGGGTTCCCCGGGCTCCAAAGAGGCAAATGAAGGCAAGGAAAGCCCAACCAAAACTCTTCCTACAGCTAACATCTCCCCCACAGTGGCTGCCACCCAGCCTCCCAAGATTCCAAAGGATAAACTTGTAAGAAAAATGAAGCCATAAGTTGTCTTTCTCTTCTTTTTTTTTTTTTTTGTTTTTTGTTTTTTTTTGTTTTTTGTTTTCGCAAGTTGTAACCACATTGTTCTTTTGTAACCCTTTTGCCTCTTTCTAAGGCTTAAATTAATGAAAATTATAAACATTTCTTCTACTATTGTGATACTTATGCAAGTCTTGATATAGTTTCTATTTTATTCAACATTTAACCAATATGAAAATGAGGCACAATTTCATTTAGTTATCTACATGAATAATAATGCATTTGAAATCTCAACAATGTATATCTTTTACTCCTATAACATACAAAATGGTGGAGTATCCATACATGTCTAACTCCACTTAATCCCCTACTGATTAGTAAGTCTAAAGGACTAAAGGGACAATCAATTCTCAAATAGATAACAGGTATTCCTGCAAATGCTTTAAGTGACGCTCATGAGTATCTATTTGAGCATGTTACTACAATGAAGATCTCTACCATTTAGAATGGCTAATTCTATTTGACACTTAAACCAATAATAGGAAGTAATAATTTACCCAAAGTATATGATCCAAGGAGCTAGACATGACTAAGGTTCTGTTTAATACTTAATAGAAGTAATAGGAAGTATTAATTTATCCAAAGCATTTGGTCCGAGGAGCCAGACATGACTAAGATTCTGTTTAATACTTAGCAAAATGATATGAAGTATTAATTTACCCAAAGTATGTGGTCTAAGGAACCAGGCATGACTAAGGTTCTGTTTAACATTGAGATAAATAATTTAAAATATTAGTTTATCCAAGGTATGTGGTCCGAGGAGTTAGGCATGACTAAGGTTCTGTTGGATACTTAGCAAAATGATATGAAGTATTAATTTATCCAAAGTATGTGGTTTGAGGAGCCAAGCCTGACTAAGGTTCTGTTTAACACTTAAAAGAATGAGATGAAGTATTAATTTACCCAAAGCATGTGGTTTGAAGAGCCAGGCATGACTAAGGTTTTGTTTAATACTTAGAAGAATGATATGAAATATTAATTTACCCAAAGTATGTGGTCTAAGGAATCAGGCATGACTAAAATTCTGTTTAACACTTAGAAGAATGAGATGAAATATTAATTTACCCAAAGTATGTGATCCAAGGAACCAAGCATGACTAAGATTCTGTTTAATATTTAAGCAAATAAGAAGTATAATGCATAGTGTAATAAACAAAAATATGGCAAAAAAGACTTTCATTAATAATAATATTTTCGCAGGTTATTTACATTCCAAGAGCGTGGTACAACATTTTCATCTAGATCTTCAAGATAATATGCACCTATTCCAGCCACTGAGATGATGCGATATAGCTCTTCCCAATTGGACCCTAATTTTCCCTATGCTGGGTTCTTTGCAGTACTTAAAAAATTTCTCAACACTAAGTCCCTAGGTGCTAATGGCCATAATCTCACATTGGCGTCATATCCTTGCTTTAGCTTATGTTGATAATATGCCAATTGAACCATGACATTTTCTCTTTGCTCTTTAACTAGATCTAAACTCTTCTTTAGCATCCTGTCATTATTGTCTAGAGTGAAAGAACTCGTCCTTAGTGTTGGGAATCCAGCCTTCAAAGGAATCATCACTTCAACTCCATAAGTCATTGGGAAAAGGGTCTCCTCTGTTGACCTGCAAGGTGTAGTCCGATATGTCCAAAGGACGTGTGATAGCTCTTCCACCCATTTTCCCTTTGCATCATCCAATCTCTTCTTGAGTCTATTCACTATGACCTTATTGATAGCATTGGCCTGTCCATTCCCCTGTGGGTAAGTCGAGGTGGAATACCTATTCATTATGCCTAGGTCACAACAGTACCTCCTGAAGGCTTTGTTATCAAACTGAAGACCGTTGTTTGAGATGAGGGTGTGAGGGATCCCAAATCGAATGAAAATGTTTTTCCAAAAAAACACCAAGTCCCTAGGTGCTAATGGCCATAATCTCACATTGGCGTCATATCCTTGCTTTAGCTTATGTTGATAATATGCCAATTGAACCATGACATTTTCTCTTTGCTCTTTAACTAGATCTAAACTCTTCTTTAGCATCCTGTCATTATTGTCTAGAGTGAAAGAACTCGTCCTTAGTGTTGGGAATCCAGCCTTCAAAGGAATCATCACTTCAACTCCATAAGTCATTGGGAAAAGGGTCTCCTCTGTTGACCTGCAAGGTGTAGTCCGATATGTCCAAAGGACGTGTGATAGCTCTTCCATCCATTTTCCCTTTACATCATCCAATCTCTTCTTGAGTCTATTCATTATGACCTTATTGATAGCATTGGCCTGTCCATTCCCTTGTGGGTAAGTCGAGGTGGAATACCTATTCATTATGCCTAGGTCATAACAGTACCTCCTGAAGGCTTTGTTATCAAACTGAAGACCATTGTTTGAGATGAGGGTGTGAGGGATCCCAAACCGAATGAAAATGTTTTTCCAAAAAAATTTCTTGGCATCCACATCCCTGATATTTGCTAATGGTTCAGCTTCAACCCACTTGGTGAAGTAATTCGTGCTGACTAGTAGCCATCTCTTATTTCCTGCTACCTTAGGGAAAGACCCTACAATATCCAAGCCCCATTGAGCAAAAGGCCAAGGACTGGACAGAGGATTGAGGACACCCTTTAGTTGGTGAATGTTTAGGGCAAATCTCTGGCATTGGTCATACTTCTTCATGTACTTTTGTGCTTTTTTCTGCATGTTCGGCCACCAATATCCCTAAGTGAGGGCCCTGTGAGATAAGGATCTGCCTCCTGTATGGCTTCCACAAATCCCTTCATGTAACTCCTCCACGAGTAGCTTTAATGTCTCAGGGTGTATGCATAGTAAATATGGTCCAGAAAAAGAGTACTTGTACAACTTTTGGTCATCGGACAACCAAAATTGAGGAGCATTTCTTCGTACCTTGTTAGCCTCGGACTTCCCTTTGGGTAAGATATCCTCTTTAAGAAATAGCACAATAGAGTCCATCCAGCTAGGTCCCACCCTGATTTGATGGATACGGACCACCTTTCTTTTCATCTCAGTAGGCCTGCATAAGTCTTCAACAAGGATAACCCAAGGTAAACCCTGTGCCGAGGAGGTTGCAAGAGTGGCTAAAGAATCAGCATGGGTGTTTCCACTTCTAAGGACGTGTTATAAGTTGAAAGACTCAAACCCTGATTGTAAGTGCCTAACCTAATTTAAGTATTCTTGCATTCTCACATCCCTGGCCTCCAACTCTCCCTTCACCTAGCCTATGACCAATCTTGAATCAAAAAATATCTCCATTGTTTTTCCTTCCATTTTCTGAACCATAGTCATTCTTACCAATAGAGCCTCATATTTGGTCTCATTTTTTGTGGCCAAGAAGCCCAACCTTAAAGATTTCTCAATAATGATCTTATCAAGAGAAATTATAACTAGCCCCACTCCAGATCTTCTTTGATTGGTCGAACCATCTATGTATACCTTCTAAGATAAAAGTTCTTGCAAGGAGACCATGCCAATTGATTTTCCATCCATGTCCTGCTTCTCTATCTTCTTTTTTAATGGGGATTCATCAAACTTGGCCACCAAATCTGCGAGGACCTAACCCTTGATAGAGGCACGGGACATATATTTGATATCAAAAGCCCTAGGATCGTACCCCATTTGGCAATCCTTCTTGTGTAATTAGCACTCCGAAGTAGTGATTGAAGCGGAAGTTAGGTTAAAAGAACAACTGTATGGGATTGGAAGGAATGAAGGAGTTTGCGTGTAGCATATACTATTGCCAAAATGGCCTTCTCCAATGGTTAATAACAAACTTCTGCTTCATGCAAAGACTTGCTTATGTAGTAGACTGGCCTCTACACACCATTGTCACCCCGTACCAGCACTAAGCCATGGGAAGCTATAGTAATGTAAGAAAATAAAACCTCATCCATCTCGGGCCTGGACATAACAGGTGGCCAAGAAAGGTATTCCTTAATTTGTTGGAAAGTTAAGACATACTCCTCGGTCCGCTCAAATCCCTTCCACTTATTCAACAATTGGAAGAAAGGTCTACACTTATTCGCCGACCAAAAGATAAATTGGTTTAGGGCAGCAACCATCCCTGTCAACTTCTGAACTTCCTTGGGATTTTGGGGTGGCTGTAAACTATTAATTGCCTTAATTTGATTAGAGTTGGCATCAATTTCTTGATGAGTGACCATATAGCCCAAAAATTTACCAAACCCCATGCCAAAAGAGCATTTAGAAGCATTGAGGCACAAATTGTGTTTCCTTAGTATTTTAAAGATATTCCTGAGGTCTCCCATGTGCTCGGACACCACCTTGCTCTTCACCACCTTATCTTCTATATAAACTTCAATACTTTTGCTTAATTGTGGTTTGAACATCTTGGTCATCATCCTCAGTCAAACAAGAACAGTGAAGTTGATGAAAAATAAGCTATTACTATATTCAAAGTTAAACAATAACATTAACAATAACAAACAAACACACACACACACACACACACACACACATACATAATGATGAATGTACCGTATCAAAAATTTCGTCCATAGCTCGAATGATTTCGGAGGACTCAGGCATGGCTGAGATGTATGAAGCAAGCTCTTTAGGCCTAACAATAATATAAACAAAAAATTTATTCAAAAATAAATAAAAATTTTCACAATGACTTAGAAATGCATTTTTGAAAATCAACGTTTATAGAGAGAATGTACCTTTCGATAGCTTCGTCGATGAAGTGTTGAAAGCCATTGGGAGATTTTAGATGATCAAAGTCGTAGAGGCCGGTGGAGGCTTCGCTTTGAGGTGGAGGGTTGACGGAGGTGTGGTAATGTCGGGTTTAGGTAGGATCCAAATTATTGGATTTTTTAAATGGTTTACGATGAAGATTTGGTGCGATTCTATGGATTAGTTACCACATGATGGTTCTATTAGTGGTTGAGAGCAAAAGCGAGAGCAAGAGTGAGATATAGAGCAATAGAGAGGGAGCGATTGAATTCTGTTTGGTTGCCTAGAAAATAACAAGAAAATTGACCTATGAGAGAGAGAGAGAGAGAGCGATAGAGAGAATGAGAATGAGATATAGAGCAAGAGAGGGAGTGATTGTAGGGTAAATATATAACAGCTATAAAAGCTCTGTGTTTTTATTTTTGGCATTTATAACTTGTTGATAAAAAATAGTTAATTTCTTCTTTTCAACATTCATCCAATTGTCGATATAAATTAGCATTGTCTAATAATTTGGCATATGAATTTCTCACCACTTATTTCAACAATTATGCCAACTGTGGAAATATATATGTGTGAATTTATCACCACTTATTTCAATAGTTATGTCAACCGTAGAAATACATATGTAAATTTTTCAGCAATTGAGTGCAAATATAGAAATTAAAGGCTTCTATCAACATTTTTTAGCGACTGTAGATAAAAATATGTTGAAAAATATCATGTTTGTTGTAGTGTGGGGAACATGTAGGTATTGATATCAACTCTTTGAAATCTAAAGCTAATGTGTCATGGTCTAGTAATATTGCTTATTAAGGACATATTTTGTGTTATTGGCTAATCTTTTGACAAAACACACTTTACTTGTGTATAGGTAGATCTAGGATGTGTTTAATACTTTAAGAAACATGTTGTTCAAGTCTAGTATTTAAGCTATGAAGATTGGGCCAAGAAACAAGTGAAGAAAAGCTGTTCATTAAAGCTGGACAGATAGCTCGACACCTGCGGACAGATATCTTGTGCCCCCTTGATCATCCTTGATCATCTTTATGTTTCTCGGGTGAAGCTTTATAGCTTCCTGTACCCTTTGTCAATCATGCAAAAAGGGGGAGAATTTATGGAGAATATGTGGTTTCTTTTTAAGATTCTACATGTTAGGGGGAGAAATACATGCCTCTGTAAGGGGGAGTTGTGTTTCATCTTGTTAGGGGGAGTGTTTACCTCCTTGTTGTTGTAGGAGCTTCTTTTAGCTTCTTCTTCTTGTACCTTGGGTCTTGTGACCATGTTGACATACATTGTGCTTATCTTTGATGATGTATGTCTTCTTCACCTACCTTTACATGTGTTGTTTCTTTTTTCTCTTTATACATATACTTCTTATTACTTGTATGCAATCTATTATTTCTGTTTCACACAAAGATGCCTTGATGAGTTTTATTTAAAGTGTTTCAGAAATACAGGTTGTCAAAGTCTACTTGTCATAAACTCTCTTCTTGCAAAGTTTTTTAAGAGTTTGTGTTAGGATAGATTTTATTGTATTCAACAAGTGAATATGAGTTGAGTAATTTATGATTTATCTCATATGTTCATTTGTTTGTTGTGGTTTTGTCATGGATTGCCAAAATGGGAGATTGTCAAGGACATATTTTTTGTCATTGGCTAATCTTTTGACAAAATGCACTTTACTTGAATATGGGTAGATCTAAGATGTGTTTAATACTTCAAGAAACATGTTGTTCAAGTTTAGTATTAAAGCCATGAAGATTGGACCAAAAAACAAGTGAAGAAAAATTGTTCATTAAAGCTGGACAGATAGCTTAACACCTGCGGACAGATAGACCTCTCGATAGCTGGTGGATCGATTGAGAAGGCTCCTGTCTCCTCGACAGCTCCTTGATAGCTGTATCTGTCGAAGTTTAAAGCTCGGCACCTCCTCGACACCTCCCGATTGATTGAGGTTATGGGAACTCAAATTTCTAAATCTAATTTTCGGCCCAAGCTTATGTATTTGTGTAGGATTTCTTTTCTCGCAACCCTAGACCTATATAAGGCTTATTTTAGAGGCCATCACACAAAAGAAAATACAAGGAGAACATATGAAAAAGGTAACCAATACCTTATTCTCTCTGAAAGAAGCCATTGCTTATTTGCGTATTAGGGTTTTGTAACCAAGTGCTTTTGGGTCTTCATTGTTGATGAAGTGAAGAAATTTGCAGCTAACAATCTTCTTCTAGTTGGTGATTAAGTCGCATACTAGGATCCGTGCAATTGGTTAGTCACGTACTGGGATTCATGCATCAAAGGGTGGCATTCATATATTGAAGAGTTCAAAGGTTTTGAAGCGATAGAAGGTTTCTATTGTGAGTTCATCTATGGAGATTGTAGAGCCTAGGGACAAAGGTTTTGTACTAGATTTGAAACTTCTCTTTTCTATAGTGGATTGCTTTTTGGGAAGGTTTCCCCCCAGGTTTTTTACTGTGAAACCGGTTGGTTTCATTGGTTTTCTTGGGTTATCATATCTTGTCTTATTTATTTTTCCGTTGCATGATTTTGACATGATATTAATGTTTGTTTGCTTGTTTTTACAAGTTTTATTTATAATAAATCTAATTAACAACTTGGGTTTAAAACTTGTTAATTCTATCAACCGGGGTCTAAATTTCCCAACATTGCTATTAGGGAAAGAAAAATAAATGAAGCTTGGATTAGTTACAACTCCAATTCAAATGATTTGTGTGTTGCTTTCACTAGTTTTGGAGACAATGTTACTGTAAGGCAATCTTTATCTATAAATGTTAATTTGATAGATTTCTTGCCTGATTGGGTTACTTTTGGATTCTCAGCACAGGAAATGATTGTGCTATACATACTATTTATTCTTGGTATTTTAGTTCAAGTTTCGAAATAGTAGGTTTAGGCCCCAATTCAGCCTTTGGCCAGGAGAAAGACAACAAGTTAAGGTTTGCTTTTCTTGTGGTGTTTAGTACTATTGTTGGACTTGTTTTTGTTGTGTTGATTTTGTTTGTCATGTGGAAGAGGTATAAGAGTGATAATAATGATGTTCATGCATCTACTAATCATGTTGTTGAAGAATTCTCAAGGGGAAGAGCACGTTGAGAGTTCTCACATAATGAATTGGCTTGTGCAACAAATAATTTCAATGATGAACAAATATTGGGTCAAGGAGGATTTGGCGTGGTATATAGAGGATTTTTAATGGACTCAAAATCCTCTGTTTCTGTTAAGAAGATATCGAAGAAGTCTAGGCAGGGAGTAAACGAGTATGCATCAGAAATAAATGTCATTAGTCAACTAAGATCGGACTTTGGTGGAACTCATTGGTTGGTGCCAAAAAAGAAGAAGAGAGCTCTTGCTTGTTTATGAGTTCATGCCCAATGGATGTTTGGATTCACATCTTTATGGAGAAGGAATCTTATTGACATGGGAAAGAAGGTACAAGATTGTAAGAAACTTGGCCTCGGCCTTGCTTTACTTGCACGAAGGATGAGAACATTATGTGTTGCATAGAGCTATCAAATCGAGCAATATTATGCTTGATTCAAACTTTAATTCCAAACTTGGGGATTTTGGGTTGGCTAGGCTTATGGACCATGCCATAGGGTCATGAACTACTAAATTAGCAAGCACCTGGGGCTATATGGATCCGACATGTGTGACAGGGCTAATAAGAAATTAGATGTCTATAGTTTTGGAATTGTTGCGTTAGAGATAGCCACTAGAAGAAGACCAATCGATCAAAGTGCCCCACAAGACTTGTTGCCATGGGTTCAAATGCTTGTTAATTGTAGGGCTCTGGTGTTGTCACTCCGATCATGATCGTAGGCCACCTTTGATGTTGCAAGCAATTCAAGTGATCAATGTTCAAGATACAACATGATTTTAAATGTTCTATCTAAAGATCCATCTATCTATGGAAGAATAGTTGGAAAATTAATCTATCTTATATTAACAAGGCCTGACTTGAACTATAGTGTATATAGACTTAGTCAATTCATGTACAAACATAGTTTAGTTTGGTGATTTAATTGTGTCTATACTAATATCAGCTTCAATACCCAATTGGACTTGTTCTTGTAGAAGACTTCTCATTTGTATGGATTCTAGTATGTGATTAACTCTATAGTAACATGTCCACAACAACCTATTGATTATTGTAGTTTGGTAGAGTTCTTCATTCCACGCTTGAAGATCTAAAGCAGCTTGACACAAAGCCTTATGGCGCATAAAAAGTTGCAGCAACTCCTGTTAAGCGTGTATTTCTCTATATTTCTCTGTACATATGATAATAGTTGTTAAGTATGCCTTTTATATGTTCTAGAACCTTAATACACGAATCCTTAAAAAGTCATCATTATGGGCCATAAATTGATCTTAGAATTCAAAGTACTCAAAGCTCGATAGATTGAGAGGTGTCAAGGTTCGTTAAATCTCGATAAATCAACAGGTATCGAATAGATATCAGCATTTGCAGTTTAAGCTTTTTTGAGCAGTTTTTTTTTAGTGTTCTTGTCTTTTCAGTAATACCATTTATACATCCACTTTAAAGTATTCTTGAACATACTAGAAACTATGACCACGGTTTTAAAATCCGGACTATTCAAAGAATCGTACAAGAGAGAGATTCAAGGTTTTTAAGGTTAGACGGAAGTCAAACCGAGATTGAACCGTGATAATGTCATAATTTATTTAATAATTATTTAAAATATAAATAAATATATTAAATTAGTAAAAATTGAAAATTTAACTAAAATATTTCAAATAAATATAAAAATTTATTTTGCAAATAAACATTTTTCAACCTAAGATTTGTGGTGAATTTATTACAAAATTAATGTTACTTTAAATATTAATCCAATACAAGAATTTATTGTAAAAATATAATAAAAATATTGTGTAAAGATATAATTACATTAATTTCTAACCCAATACAAATTTAAAACCTTTTTCTTCCCTTCGTTTTATTCCCTCTATTCACCTGCCAATATCACGTCTAGTCTCATCCATACATCAACTTCACCCATTTTTATTTTATTTCCCCAAGGCTTCCATTTCCCAAAGTTTAATTTGCACCACACCTTTTAAAACAATCTCTACAACAAGTCATCCATTTACTTCAGGTCTTCTTCCCATCTTTTTCTTCTTTCATCTTCTTAAGTTTCCTTTGTTTCTTTCGTCACTTCAACTTCCTAGTTCACACCTTTTTTTTTCATTACCTTTCTTAAGTTTTCTTAGTTTACGCAACATCTAGAGAGTAGAGATAGGAAAACAAGACAAAGAGAAAGAGAAAAAGATTAAGAAGAAAAGTTTTGAATAGATAACAAATGAGAGATAGAGCTAGCGAGATACAGATGATAGGATCTCAATATTTTCAATGTTTGACAACATCTCATAGTGTTGAAGCTTCAACCATGGTGATGAGGTGCTATGAGCTTCTAAAATTTTTTTTATTAAAAAAGCGTTGATTTGAACTGTGAGAATTGTTCATGGTTTTCAAATTGCATTTCAATTACGGTTTGAATGGTTTCATGATTTTTGTGCATAGAATAGTTTTGATGATTAAAAGAACTGTGTTAGTAAGAAGTTCCAAGTTACTCGGGTCAGACCATACGGTCCGGTTCGGGTCTGAAAACTATGACTATGACTCAATTATATGTAAAGTGAATTTTGTCTTAGGATATACCAATTTACAAATGTGACCCTTACACTATTCATGTGTATGTTTAGATACATAAATTTTTTATAAGTAATGTGACTTAATTAAATAATGACATATATATTCTTATAAATCATATAGGAGGAAATTACTCGGAAATTACTCCAAATTAGCGTGGGGGTAAACGTTTTTCCTGTAAAGACTAATAAAAGAACTTTGTCCTATTTCGGTTTGGCATTTATCCATCCATTTACGCCAAATGGCAGTGACAGGCCTCATCTTCCGCACCTTTTTTTTTTTTTTTTTTTTCCTCAATTTTAATTCGGAAGAATAAAGCCATTGAGAATGACACAAATAAAAAGCTCCAAGTCTTAAGTCTTAATTCACTATTGAGATTTATTTCCTTTTCTTCATGGATATTATGGTTTATTTTAATTATATTTTATTCGTGGATAGGCTTACTGTTTTAGCGGCAGACCACTATTGACCGGGTTTGCCCTCGAGAAACTTCCAATCATTTTAGCTAAGAGCATTCACAGTAGTAGAACTAAAAATTTAGCTATTTAGCTCCACCAAAAGTTATTTTATGTATTTTACCTACACATATATTGCAACAGTGGATATATTTTAGCTTTCAACACAATAAAATAATATAAACATCACAATAAAATAATATATCTACTGCAATAAAATAATATATCCACTGCAATAAAATAATATATCCCACTGCCAAAAAAACATCCATAGCACCAATCACAACCACCTCTATCATCAGCCACAACCACAACCACACCTACAACCACCACCACCACCACCACCAGTCCACAGCAGGGGGAAAAAAAAAAAAAACCACCAACCCAAATCTCCAATCTTTTTCCTCAACCCAAACCAAACAAAATCACCAATCACAAACAAAATAAAAAATCACCAATCACAGAACTGGGCTTCGGTGAGGAGGACAATGTCGGCGTGGGTTTGATCGACAGAAGAGAAGTGGGTCTAAGGTGGATCGGCGGTGTGGGTCTGACACGTGCAGCGGCGAAAGAGGCAGTGTTGCCGAGGAAGGAGAGGAATCTGGAATTCGCTGGCTCTTGATCGTTGAGGAAGAGATCCTTTTGAACTCTAAATGCACCGTTCGCACACATGATCGCGAAGCCAAGCATCAACACCGAGATGAGGAACGATCTGACGGTAGTGAGGAAAACGATTACGATAGTTATGAGCGAGAGACTGATCTTGCAATCAGACAATGTGCGGCTAAGAATGACGAGAGGCTGATCATAAAGTCTAGACAGCGAGGAGAGAGAGAGATAGGCCGAGAGGAAGAGAGAAAGTGAGAGACGATTTTGAGAGAGTTTGAGGGAATATTATTTTAATCGGGGCCTGGAGTAAAATAAATTTTTTTTTTGTTTAGCTCTCATGAACAGTGCACATCTATTTATAGATGTGCATTGTAGCAATAGAGCTAAAAAAAATAGATTTAGCTCCATTGTTGGAGCATGGTTTTTGATGTTTAAGGAGCTAAAAAATACCAATATACCAATATAGCACCATTGCTATGAGTGCTCTAACATTGATATTCAAATTACACTCTATGACCCAACCTCACTTCAAAGTTCCCATAGTGGTTGTTTACCCCTTCAAAATTAAAGTTCCAATCATGGTTGTTTACAACTTCAAGCTCAGTCAATTCCTATTAATCCTCTTCATGCTCTCCAGTTTCTTCTCTTGACCAACCCCATTTCAATTTCACTAATTTTAGTTGTTTCACTCTTAACATTACCTAAGAGCTTAAATACCACCTCCTTGTATTTTCAACAAAAATGTTAAATCCCCACTCTCATAATTATCAATTTATAAATAATAATAATAAAAAAAATCTAACAAGGAGTAAGTGTAGACGCCATTAAACTTCCTAGGTCAGCCATGGTTGGAACAAGGAGTATAACAAGTCTATCTTCAAAACTTCCAATAATTTATTTTAGAATTAAATTACCTAGGTCAGATTGCGCTGTAGGCAGGGGTATCAACTAGCTTCATCATCATCTTCTTCTTTTTTTTTATTTTTTTATTTAAAGAATGACTATTTCTATATGCCTTGGTCTTATTTTAATTTGGCATTTCTCTATGCTTCACTCCGGCGGCGATGAGGTACAAGCTCTTTTGCTTCTTCTTTATGGCCTGTTTGGAAGTTAAAAAAAGGAGGAGGAGTAGAGTAAAGGGAGGGAGAGTAATTCAATTACCTTGTTTGGAAGTTTTTTAAGGAAGAAGGGGAAGGGATTTGGAGGGATTTCAACTATCTCTAACCCCTCATTTTTAATTCCCCCAAATTGGAGAGATTTGGAGGGAGAGTAGAGTAGATAAATTATTGACCAAATGAATTTTCCAAGTTACCCTTTTTAAATTAACAAAATTACAAACTAATTGTATAATCTTTGTCTATTTCTTGAGAAAATTTAAGGTGAATGAAAAAAAAAAAACATCATTTTATGAAGAAACTATAGAAACTTAGAACCAACACCAACTCTCCACAATTACAAACCAAAAACCAATCACAAGCACCCAAAAATAAACCATTGTCAAAAGAAGAAAAACAAACAAACAAACATGGAAGACCCAAACAGAGCCGAAGTCGAACACTTACTCAAAATCTCTGAGAAGCTCCTCCAAACCCGAGATCTCATCGATTCACGCGAGTTCATGATCTTAGCCCAAGAAATCGAGTTGCTCTTGGATGGCTCAAATCAGATCTTGGCTGTCATCGACGTCCTCTTGGCCATCACTGACGTCCTCTTGGCTGTCAAGAAGCGCATGAACAACCACCACGACTGGTACTCGATTCTCCAGCTCGATTACCGATTGGACGATCAGGAACTCATCAAGAAACTATTTGCTAGCGCCGATGACTTCAATGCGGCGTGATATGATCAGCTGGGGTGCGTGACCTGGGCTTTGAGGCATAGATGGAAACTAGGGAGAGATGCATAGGAGATTTTGATCTGTGATGAGATTAGTGTTACATTATAGGACAGACACATAACTTTTTGTTTGGTTGCTGAGAAATGCAAAGAAACTGTAGAATTTATGAAGGATTTTTATTTTTATTATAATTTTTTTAGGTAATAAAAATTATTTTATATTAGTTAATAGTAGTTTTATACTTTTATTAGTGGTATTTGATGGAATGAGAATGTTGATTAAATAATTATTTAATTTAACAAGTTAATCATAAATCAATGTTACAAATCTATTTTCAGATAGGGGTAAATTTGTCTATTTAAATCATTTCCTCTTTTTTACATCCTAATTTTTAAAATATCCAAACAAGAGGAAGGGTTTATTACTCTCTTCCCCTTACTAATTTTAAAAACATCCAAACAAGGTGGAGGATAACCATTCCCCTTTACTCTCCTCTCCACTACTCTTTTCTCCTCTACTCCCCTCTAATCTTCTCTCTCTCTAAACTTCCAAACAGGCCATTAATTTCTTCTTATTCTTCTTCCAATCAAAGAAAAAGTCAATGAACAAGTCCGGACCGTTTCAGCGTGCTAGTTAATTAATTAGTTACCACCTAGTTGATAGTTGTGTTTTTTTTACGTAGCAGGCTGTAACAACCACTTGTTAATTAATAGCATTTCTGCTTGTCTTCTTCTTCTTTCTATTAATTTTTGGCTTGTCTTTTCTAATTTTCTTGGATACGTACTGTCCACACACACTACAAGAAAATATATACTAGGCATAGGAACGTTCACTGACTTTGCTCTTTTAGTAGACATACTTATTTAAGTTACATAGATTTATAGTAGTACACAACTGCAAAACTCAATCTCAATACCAAAGTTTCAATCATGATTTTTTAGAAGCTCACTATCAAACATTTCCTATTTCCATAGCTTTTCATCCTCTTTTCTCTCTTTATGATCACCAATTTCTTCACTCTACTAACCCCATTTACATTTACAAGTGCTATATCCTTCAACTTCACTAGTTTCAGTTATGCCAACTCTAGCATATCATATGAGAGAGCTTTCCCTGAAAGTCAAGACATCCAACTCACCAACGACATACCCACAAAACACTTAGTGGGTCGAGCCACTTATTTCAAACCAATGCACCTTTGGGACAACACCTCCGGAAAGCTCACAGATTTCACGGAGAAAATGGGCAAATGCCCTTTTCTCCCAAACTAAGTAGCGTTTTGCCCTATTTTTCAAATTAATTAGGGAAATGCCTCTTTTTTGTAACTTGATTTGAGATAAATCGAGTTTAAAAAAAAAAAAAAAAATTCAGGAGTCCTATAGCGGTGTTTTTAAGGACCTATAGTGACGTTTTAAGGACCTATAGTGGCGTTTTGTAACTCGACCTCCATGAAATTGAGTTATAGGCAATTGTTTTAATTTTTTTACCTATAACTCGATTTTGTAGAGGTCGAGTTACAAAACGCCACTATAGGTCTTGAAAACGTCTCTATAGGCTCCTTAAAAATGCCGCTATAGGACCTAACTTGATTTATCGCAAATCAAGTTTCAAAAGAGGGGCATTTTTCTAATTAGTTTGGGAAAGGGGGCAAAGAGCTGCTATTTTTGCCCGAAAAGGGCATTTGGCAATTTTTTCCTAGATTTCACTACCCATTTTTCCTTTGTCATTGATTCGCAGAATCAAACTAGCTATGCTGACGGGCTGGCTTTCTTCCTTTCACCCAACGATTCCAAGATTCCTATGGTGGGTAACAATGGTTGTCTTTTGGGTCTTACTACCCAAGATGAGGCATTAAACTCAGCGAATAATCCTTTTGTTGCAGTGGAGTTCGATATCTGGAGCGATTACGAATTTGATCCAATAGGGGAACATGTAGGTATTGATATTAACTCCATGAAATCTGAAGCTAATGTGTCATGGTTGTGTAATATTATGGAAGGGAAAAAAAAAATGAAGCTTGGATTAGTTACAATTCTAGTTCACATAATTTGATTGTTGTCTTCACGGGTTTTAGAAATAATGTTACTATAATGCAAACACTTTCTCATATTGTTGATTTGAGAAATTTCCTACCCGAATGGCTTACTTTTGGATTCTCAGCCGCAACAGGTGAAGCAAGCTGTGCAACACATACTCTTTATTCTTGGGATTTTAATTCAAGTTTGGAATTTGATAATTACATTATTAGCCCAAAAGGTCCCAAAGCCCTCTCCTCTAAGAAATGGAACACAACCAGGTTAGTTGTGGAGTTCAGTGTTGGTGGATTTATTTTGGTTGGTGGGTTGGCCATAATTCTGTTTGCCTTGTGGAAGAAGAATAGGAGGCACAAAGAAGATGATCATGCCCTTGATGAAGAATTTAAAAAGGGAATAGGACCTAGGAGGTTTTCATACAATGAATTGGCTTATGCGACAAATGATTTCAACGATAAAGAAAAGTTAGGGCAAGGAGGATTTGGTGTGGTTTATAGGGAATTTTTAAGGGACTCAGACTCCATTGTTGCTATTAAGAGGGTATTAGAAGGGTCTAGACAAGGAATAATAGAGTAGGTATCAGAAGTAAAAATCATCGGTCAATTAAGACACAAGAATTTGGTGCAACTCATTGGATGGTGTGACGAAAGAAGTAGAGGACAACTATTACTCATTTATGATTTCATGCCCAATGGAAGCTTAGATTCACATCTCTTTAGAAAAGATGCCTTAGTGATATGGAAAGTGAGGTACAAAATTGTACAAGACTTAGCCTCAGTCTTGCTTTACTTGCATGAAGGATGGGAACGGTGTGTGTTGCATAGAGATATAAAATCAAGCAATATTATATTTGATTCAAATTTCAATGCCAAACTTGGGGACTTTGGATTAGCAGGCTTGTGGACCATGATAAGGCATCACAAATTACTGATTTGGCAAGTACCAAGGGCTACATGGATCTAGGATGTGTCACAACTTGTAGGGAAAGTAAAGAATTAGATGTCTATAGTTTTGGAATTGTTGCATTGGAGTTAGCCTATGGAAGAAAACCAGTCGACCACAAGGCCACAGAAGATCAAATAGTCAAGTTGGACTGGGTTAAGGTGCTCTACGAAAAAGGAGAGGTTCATAATGCAATTGACAAAAGGCAACAAATGAAGTGCTTGTTGATTGTAGGTCTTTGGTGTGCTCACTCCAAACGCAATCGTAGGCCTTCAATACGGGAAGCAATTCAAGTGCTCAATTTTGAAGCCTCGTTGCCAATTCTCCAGTTAGATTGCCCCGAGTTATCATGTTGTACTCCAGCAGTGAATGAAGCTACAACTTTTCTTTCAACATCCAATGGTGCTACTGATTCTAAGGAATGACAAACAAAATCCATTTTCAAGCTTTGCTACAATACCTATTCCACATAGTTTAAACCACTCTTTGCTGCTTATCCATCCGCATTGTTTTGGTTGTTAGTAGTTAAACTCGTTTTAATTGAACTTTTATTAAAAGTAAGAATGTTGTATATCAAATTAGTGTGGAATAAATGTTGGGAGTTTATTAGTGTTCTTCTCAATCTGTTACATTTAATTTGTTGATTATTATTGATCGCTTAGGTGTACTTTTTTTACTCGTACATTTTCAATGTCCAATGGTGCTATTGGTTCCACTGGATGACAAAACCGAAATTTAAGCTGTAGCTACAACACAAATTCCTCATGGTTTAAGCCTGAAATGTTTACCTATGTTCTCCTGCTTTGTGTGTGCTTGAAAGTTATGCTTTCTTCACATGCACCTTTGCTAGGACTGCTTCCCACATGGTCTGCATGTGAAGAAGCTTTTGATCATTTTCTTATAAACTTTTGAAGAAAGTTTGATTCATTAAACCTACATGTAGTGTTTCAACATAGATATGACGTTGTTGGGCTTGATTTTTGGTTTGAAATTAATTTGTTAATTTTTCGTGGAATCCTTGTCGTCTTGACTATGTCTCTTACTCTTGTTAGTAGGCAGGGTGCAAGGTGTCTGCTGGACTAGATGGAGTCCTAGGTTGACCCAAGGCAGAGTGGACACCATCACGTGATGCCTATTTGGTTGAGCTTTTCGTTGAGCAACACAGTCTTGGGAGGACTGCGTACAAAGAATATAAAAATGAAGTAATTAGGTCTGTTACACGTGATCTCAATAAGAAGTTTGGTATGAATTTGGAAGAGAACCGGTCAGCGGCGGCGGGTGGGTCGGGTTGAACAGGTCTCTGAACAGCCCTAATATTACTTGATTTGTTCTTGGAAATTACACAATATGAGTTTACCAAAAGAGGTGGCGAAGATAAGGCGTGGACCAAGTCATTATCTTGAGACAAATTGTGCCGTCTATGATATATTCAATGTAGTTAGACAAAATATTTCTGCACATTGTCCCTAGGATACAACAGCTCAACCATATTTGCTGATTATTCTTGCGAGCTTACTCTACTCATAAAATATAAGCTATCTATAGTACTTTCTTTTCCCAAAAAAATTTAGTAAAGGATAAAATATTTTTGTGAATAGTAAGAAGCAATAGATGGTAAGCATTTAGAACAATAATAAAAATTGTTTTTGAAAGTTTGAAACTTTGTAATTCAAAAATAATGTGTATTTGAAACTTTTATTTCTTTCCCTATATATAGAGCTGGACATATAACTTGTAGCTGAAGAATCAAAAAAGTTTGATATCAATTAAATGGTCATAAAGTTATTGAAATTAATATATAATCAATTGCTTTTGTTCTATATATATATATATATATATATATATTATAATGTATAAATAGGACATCAGAAATTGTCTTTGCCAATTCTATACGTTGGGAATAAAATAAACGTGTCATAATGCTATGAAATTAATGGCCCATAAGGTGGCTCAAAATTTGAATGCCAATCCGTTTAAGACAATTTCAAAATATGCATAAATATTGCTATCTATTTTGACTTTCCATAAAACCAAATAGTAAACATGATAACTTATTACAATATAAAATAATTCAACTATAGTTGTACATTTAAGCGTTGAAAAGCCTTCCATATATGACGTTACCATATCATATTCAAATAAGAACGTTTGAATACAAAACGTTTAGAATGGAAAGTTTATATTTGTAATAAAACCAAATATGCTAGCAATTATGGTATTACTATCATGTTAATGTTCAGAAATTTCCTAATTAAAACCATTGACAATAGCTATTCAAATTTTGAATTATATTTGAATTTCAAAATTTATCTCTTAAATTTAGGAGATTATCTTTATCACAAAAAGAATTTTCACATTTCAAATCTGAAACTTATCATTAAAAATGAAATAAAAAACATGATGAGCTCTATTATCTTATCATTATCAAAAAAAAATTAATCTACAGATTCTACATGTTACTTTTTGTAAATATATATATTTTTAAAATCTCAAAAATAAAAATGGTTTCCTAAACAATTATTTTTGTTTTTAGTATTTTGAAAATTGTTTTTAAAAGTGGGAGCCAAACATGTAAAATATAACAATTATTATCTGAAAACTAGTTTCAAGAACCCCTTTCCCTCTCCCTTGTGTGTGTGTGTGTTTTGAGGAAAAAAAAAATGTTCAATTTTTTGAAAATTGTTTTTATTTTGAAAAAAAAAAATCAAAAAAAAAAAATCCTCCTACCAATTGGGCCCTTGATTTCCTCAATTCACATAAATGAGTATTAAAATAAATATGATATTTTTTATAAAAATATCCAACATGAAGTGCATTTTGTCTTAACTCTTAAGATATACCAATTTACAAATGTGACCCTTACACTATTCATGTGTAAGTTTAGATACATAACTTTTTGATAAGGGTACGTTTGGCACACTAAATGAGAATTATGACAGGAATTATAATTTTTATTACTAGTAATAAAGTGTGTTATAATGTAGTAACTAAACCTATTCATTAGTTTGGTTGTGAGTTATAATATTAGAATGAAACTTAACATTTATTTTAGGAAATATCTTACTCATACAATTATATCTTCTTAAAAATTGTTATTTTTAAATTTAAGAGAGATATGTGTTATTTTTTTATGATTTTTTATTTTTATAATTGTTAAATGAATATGGAAAGTTTGTTTATTTGGAAATATATTAAGTTTTAAAATTATTACGCTTACTAAGGAATAACTAATACAACCTTTTAAAGAGGAATAATTATTCCTTATTTTAAGGAATTGCTATTCATAAGGAATGACTATTCTTTGTAATAAAAACATAACCAAACTAAAGAATAACTAAAGCATAGAAATAACTATTATATCACAGCATCTATTACAGTTTACCAAATATGCCCTAAGCAATGTGACTCATTTAAATAATGACATAAACATTCTTATAAATCACATTAGAGAAAAGAGAAATATTATCTCCACAATATTTTCACAACAAATTATAGGTGGTTAGTTGTTATTGGTTTAAATTTGAATCTAATATTAATATTACTTTTTTACCCAATAACAACAACCAGTAACAACTTGCCACTTAAGATTTGTTGTAAAAATATTGTGAAAATATTGTGAACATATCTTTTCTCTTAGAGGAAATTACTCCAAATTCGTCTCAAGGTAAACTTTTTTCATGTGAAGACTAATAAAAGAACATGCTCCTATTTCAGTTTGGCATTTATCCTTCCATTTACGTCAAATGGCAGTGACGGACCTCATCTTCGGCACTTTTTTCTAACCCTGAATTTAAATTTAGCAGAATAAGCAATTGAGAGTGACACAAATAAAAAACTAAGTCTTAAGTCTTAATCCATTATTAAGGTTTATTTCATTTTCATCGTGGATATTAAGGTTTATTTTTATTATATTTTATTCGTGGATATTAAGGTTTACTGTTTTCGCATGCAAGCCACTTTTGACCGGGTTTGCCCTCGGGAAACTTCCAATTATTTTAGCGAACACTGATTCATAAATTGAAAAAAAAAAAAAAAAAAAAAAAAAAAAATCTAACAAGGAGCAAGTGTAGACACCAATAAACTTCTTAGGTCAGCCATGGTTGGAACAAGGAGTATAACAAGTCTATATTCAAAACTTCCAATAATTTATATTACCTATGTCAGATTGCGCTTTAGACGGGGTATCAACAAGCATCTTCAACATCATCATCATCTTCATCTTCTTCTTCTTTTTTATTTTTTTATTTAAAGAATGACTATTTCTATGCTTTGGTCCTATTTTAATTTGGCATTTCTCTATGCTTCACTCCAACGGCAATGAGGTACAATATCTTCCTCCTTTGCTTCTTTTTAATTTCTTTTTATTCTTCTTCCAATCATAAAAAAAGTCAATCATAGGAACGTTGACTGACTTTGCTTTTTTAATAGACATACTTATTTAAGTTAACGTAGATTTATAGTAGTACACTACTGCAAATCTCAATCTCAATACCAAAGTTTCAATCACGATTGTTTACAAGCTCACTATCAAACATTTCCGATTTCCACAGTTTTTCATCCTCTTTTCTCTCTTTATGATCACCAATTTCTTCACTCCACTAACCCCATTTACATTTGCAAGTGCTATATCCTTCAACTTCACTAGTTTTAGTTATGCCAACTCTAACATATCATATGAGAGAGCTTTCCCTGAAAGCCAAGTCATCCATCTCACCAATAGCATGCCCACAAACCACTTGGTGGGTCGAGCAACTTATTTCAAACCCATGCACCTTTGGGACAACACCTCCGGAACGCTCACAGATTTCACTACCCATTTTTCTTTTGTCATTGATTCGTGGAATCAAACTACCTATGCTGACGGGATGGCCTTCTTCCTCGCACCTAACGATTCCAAGATTCCTATGGTAAGTAACAATGGTCGTCTTTTGGGTCTTACTACCCAAGGTCAGGTATGGGACTCAACGAGTAATCCTTTTGTTGCAGTGGAGTTCGATATCTGGAGCAATTCGGAAATTTATCCAATAGGGGAACATGTAGGTATTGATATTAACTCCATGAAATCTAAAGCTAATGTGTCATGGTTGTGTAATATTAGGGAAGGGAAAAAAAATGAAGCTTGGATTAGTTACAATTCTAGTTCATATAATTTGAGTGTTGTCTTCACGGGTTTTAGAAATAATGATGCTATAAATCAAACACTTTCTTATATTGTTGATTTGAGAAATTTCCTACCCGAATGGGTTACTTTTGGATTCTCAGCCGCAACAGGTGAAGATAGATTTGCAACACATAATATTTATTCTTGGGATTTTAATTCAAGTTTGGAACTTGATAATCACGTTATTAGCCCAGAAGGTCCCAATCCAGCCCTCTCCTCAAAGAAACGGAACACGACCAGGTTAGCTGTGGCGTTCGGTGTTGGTGGATTTATTTTGGTTGGTGGGTTGGCCATAATTCCGTTTGCCTTGTGGAAGAAGAATAGGAGGCATAAAGAAGATGATCATGCCCTTGATGAAGAATCTAAAAAGGGAACAGGACCTAGGAGTTTTTCATACAATGAATTGGCTCATGCTACAAATGATTTCAACGATAAAAAAAAGTTAGGGCAAGGAGGATTTGGTGGAGTTTACAGGGGATTTTTAAGGGACTTAGACTCCATTGTTGCTATTAAGAGGGTATCAGAAGGGTCTAGACAAGGAATCAAGGAATATGTATCAGAAGTAAAAATCATCAGTCAATTAAGACACAAGAATTTGGTGCAACTCTTTTGATGGTGTCATGAACGAAGTAGAGGGCAACTATTACTGATTTATGATTTCATGCCCAATGGAAGCTTAGATTCACATCTCTATAGAAAAGATGCCTTATTGATATGGGATGTAAGGTACAAAATTGTACAAGACTTGGCATTAGCCTTGCTTTACTTGCATGAAGGATGGGAACAATGTGTGTTGCATAGAGATATAAAATCAAGCAATATTATGCTTGATTCAAATTTCAATGCTAAACTTGGGGACTTTGGATTAGCTAGGCTTGTGGACCATGATAAGGCGTCACAAATTACTGATTTGGTAGGTACCAAGGGCTACATCGATCTAGGATGTGTCACAACCCGTAGGGCAAGTAAGGAATCAGATGTCTATAGTTTTGGAATTGTTGCATTGGAGCTAGGCTGTGGAAGAAAACCAGTTGATCACAATGCCACAGAAGATCAAATAGTCATGTTGGACTGGGTTAAGGTGCACTACGAAAAAGGAGAGGTTCATAAAGCAGTTGACGAAAGGCTGGGTGGATGTTTTGATGAGCAACAAATGAAGTGCTTGTTGGTTGTAGGGCTTTGGTGTGCTCACTCCGAACGCAATCGTAGGCCTTCAATAAGGGAAGCAATTCAAGTGCTCAATTTTGAAGCTTCATTGCCTATTCTCTAGTTAGATAGCCCTGGGTGTCATACTCCTTCAGTGAATGAAGCTACATCTTTTATTTCAACATCCAATGGTGGTACTGATTCTAAGGGATGACAAACAAAATCCATTTTCAGGCTTTGATACAATTCCTATTCCACATAGTTTAGACTACTATTTGCTGCTTATCAATCTGCATTGTTTTGGTTGTTAGAAGTTAAACTTGTTTTACTTGAACTTTTCTTAAAAGTGAGAATGTTGCATATCAAATTAGTGTGGAATAAATGTTGGGAGTTTATTAGTGTTCTTCTCATTCTGTTACATTTAGTTTTCGGTTAGGTGTTCTTTTTTTACTCCTCGTACATTTTTAGTGTCCAATGGTGCTACTGGTTCCATTGGATGACAAAACTGATATTTAAGCTATAGCTACAACACCAATTCCTAACGATTTAAACCATTTTAATTATGCTGCTTCTCCACCGCATTGCTTTAGTTGTTATAATTTAAAGTCGTTTTGTTTAAACATTCATAAGTTTAACTCTGAAGAGAAATGTTAAAAAGTCAACTTCAATCCTCAACAACCCTAGTTTTGCGCGCCATCTCAATCCAGCTTAAAAAGTCACTGTTTTTTTTTTTTTTTTCCAACATGGAAGCAATTTTGTTATTTTTTGGTGTTAAATTTCTTAAGATATAATCAATCAATATATATAGAAGTAGATAACTCATGTGAGAGAGCATAAACTTATGCCATGTAACACTCTATTAGAGTAGCTTTTGCAAAGCAAAAACTTCATATGGGAGGGTATGAGGTTATGCTATATGCCGCTTTATTAGAGTAACTTTTGCATTTGGCCTTCCACATCACCTCTTAAAAAATGGAATTTTAACATCTTTTTTGAAATTGAGAGGATGTGGGTTATTTAATAGCTTCAGCAAAAACCATTGAACTAGTTCACCTCTCTTTCTCTATTAATTGTTCTGTTCCCATTTAAATTTAATGCACACAATTGTGTTTCTTTATAAATCAAAATCTATATATATCTTTTCCCTTTAAAAAAAAAAAAAAAAATCTATATCTATCTATAACCTTTGTAACTGGCTGAATTGGTGTAAGGATTATGTGGAGAATAACACAAATCCCATTAGATACTTGCCCACCAATCAATCTCTCTCTCTCTCTCTCTCTCTCTCTCTCTCTCTCTCTCTCTCTCTCTCTCTCTCTCTCTCTCTCTATATATATATATATATATATATATATATAATATAAGGTTAGGTTCAAGTTACACTTGATATAACTTTAAGTAAATTACACTACTCAATATTTTTTTAATTAGAAGTGAATTTTGAAAAATTCATCGTTAGATTATATTATATTTATATATTCTCCATGCTTGCAAATATTTTAGGTGATTAAATATTAATAGCCATAACATCAATCAATTATTTAAATTCAAAATTTTGTAGTTTAAAATAATGAATAATGAATGAGTTTATGGATCGAATGCTAAATAATAACCAATTGACATGAAAATTGGTATGAATATTAAGAACATATAGAACATGAAATTCAACGGTGAGATTTTCAAAATATGAATTCTATAAAAAGTAATTGAGTGGTATAACATTGCATATAGTTACACTAGTGTAACTTGAATCCAACTCATATATATATATATATATATATATAAGAACAGTGCCTCTCTATCTACAATCTTCCAAACTCCCTCATTACTCTCTCCAGTCCACAACTCTCTCCTCTTGATGTCTTTAGCATACCAAACCATTCCTCAATTACACAAACCTAGGGCTTTTCAACTCTTCCTATTCTGCAAATCAATCTCCACTCCTACGGTATTTGACATACATTTGGTCATACCCTCAATCTTGAATAAATGACTTCATAGGCACCAAGGTACTTTCCACACTTTTCATCGATTTCACCAAGTTCATAAATCAATTGTGATGCTAGGCCCAAAATACTATATAAATTTTTTAATCTAGCTTCCAATTTACTTGTTTTGAGGGGTATCGAATTTCCTACAATGGAAAAACCTCTAAGAGCCAACCCTACGACCCAAGATAAGTTGTTTCCAGCCCAATGGGTATTCTTTTATCCTGTACATGTGCTTCCTGAGAAGACACAAGATCTGTAGTGCTGAGTTTACCCCCTTTTTTTTTTTTTTTTTTTTTTTTATGGTTCCTCTCTTTTCTCTTATGGATCTCTCTTCCCCCCAAAATTGCCAACCCCTTTCTCACACCCCTCTTCCCCCTTTTATTGTCTTCCCTTAGTGGGTTTGCCATCATGACCGGTGGCCTTCCCCAAGCAGGTGGGTCCTTCTCTGTCCTATATTCCTGATCAGACAGGACCCAGTGCACACTCCTGAAATGACTCCATTGGAACTTACACCAGCCTCCAGATTCGTGTTCGGCAGGTGGATTTTCACAAGGCATTATATCACGCCCTAGGCAATATCTTGTGGTGATCGGTTCGAACTATGCTTGTTCAAGCCTTTCGTTATTGTTCGGTTTTTGTTGATGGTCAGTTCAAATTATGCCCTGTTCGGGCCTTTCGTCATTGTTCAGTATAACTTGGGTGGGTCTAACTCACATGGGCCTTGATCTTGGGCTAGGCTTTGATTCATGGACCACAAATCTCTCTATCTCTCGTTCTCAAAAAATTCAAATGTTATTCTCTTCTCTTTCTCATTCAATTTTTGAAATGAAAAGAAAAGAAAAATCAGATTATGAGCTTCTTTGAGAGTCTTGGGGACTCTGTATGAGAAGGCTTTGCCAATGCCAACCCTTGAAACTTTGTCTCTAACAAAGCACATCAAGGTGCCTTTTTTTTTTTTCCCCCCTCGTATGTACGCTATCTGTATTCTTTGTTTATTAGCACATCAGAAATTTTTACTGAAAATTTTTCGACTAAATATCATTGCATTCTCTATTTGTCTTTTAACATTCTGAATGATTCCAAGGAGAAAGAGCTAACACAGAAGATTAATGGCCAACCTGTTAAGGTAAAGAAAGATGCTTTGTTTGTGTTTTTTTTTTTTTTTTTTAATGCTATATAGTTAAATTCCTACTTGGCAGCTCTAATGTGTCAATGGCTACATGGAAAAAATCTTTTTCAATAGCTCTATTTTGTCCCAGGACCTTTTTTTTATATGCCATACCAATTAAGAAAAGACAAATGACCAAGAGTAATCTTTGAAATTCCTAGAGCCAAAGATGTTTGTCACTTGCATGAGTTATCTTATGGTTAATAAAATTGCTATATTTGACATGAACCTTAATCATATTATGATGAATATTTGGGTCATTCACAAAATTTTCTTGAAATTTTGTCCTCCTCAAATTTTTTTAGCTTCATAGGCATAACCTTGGTTGGATTGTGGTTTTTGAAGAGCTTCTCTACACATAACAAATTTCTAGTAATCACATTGTTTATGCCTATCTCAAATTCTCAATGGTGCATAAAGTGTTGCTCAAGATATAGAATTGGCACTCCTTTCCGTAGAAGGTAAGTAGCCCAAACAGTAACTGCAACTAATGATTCTTAATTTATTTTATATAGTTCCCGATGATGAATTAGCTTTAATTAGAACTAAGCTACAAATTAGCATATGATATTCTTTGAATATTTTTGAAAAAATTTCTACCAAATTTGGTCACTAAAGCTGCTTCTCTTCACTAATTGAAATTCTTTGGGAATTTAATAGTTATCCTACTTTGAACATGATTGTAATAAAGTTCATCTATAAAATGAAAATTCACAGAGTTTCTTTTAAAAAATTTCTTTCAGGTCATGACTACTATGTTTGATAACCACATGGGCAACTTGCATCACTTGGATTGAAGGTTCATGATGGCAAAAATGACCCTTATGTGTTGGACATTTTTTTGGCATTAGTTTCTTGGTATGTAAGACTTGGTATTAGTGGCAAATGATATATTTCTTACTATATTTAGCTATAATTAATCTATATTGGAAGCTTCAAGGAGGCTGGAAAATCATTATACATGAATCATCAGGGATGGAACTACCTTAGGACTAAGGGGGGCCATGCCACCCCCCCCCCCCCTCCTCGGCCCTCCTTTGAAAAAAAATCTTATAGTATATATAATTACACAAAAAATTTACATTAAGGTCTAAAATTTATATACCTGGCCCCCCTCCCCCAAAAATTGACAAGATGACCCATAAATCTCAAAAATAGATAACAAGAAAAATCTTTGTTTTTTAAAAAACATATATATGGATAATAAGAAAAATCTTTGGACAAATCATAAATCTGGTCTAAACAAAAACAATAACAACAAATCAATTACAAATCCTAGCAAAACAAATCACAAAAACCCAATAACTTTTACCTAATTTCTCCCTCTCATTTGAGAGCTCTATGCCTCTCTCAAATGACTCCACCTCATAGACACAGAGATAACTCTTATATTGTTGATCACTCCATCCACACACTAGTTAATCACCAACAACTTGGATTAGTTGGTGTCTTTAATTCATCCAGTGGAAAACATTTATCTATTTTTTGAATGGTAGATTTTTTTAATTTTTAATGTTTTATTAACTTTGGGACACACTTAGCATGCATGCATAAATGGTAATACATGTGTGAAACAACAAGAATCTATTGTTTTGTGCCTTACATAAATTGCTACCAAAGCATGTGTGAGATCAGTCTATTGGTAATAAATTTTGTGACTTAACTAAATTAATGTAATGACGGAAAAAGCTTTATTATTTACTTAGTTAAAGATTCAAAGTTACTGTCCATTATCATGTGATTGTTTAATAGATCTCTTTTAATTTTTTCTTTTTACTATTTTTTCATACTTGCAATTTTTGAAAGGAAAAATTCTCAACCTTACCAAGACACCAATAATTGTCTTACCCTTTTTTACGTTGAATATTAATGCATGATATTATTAACCATTATTTTAGCTATTTTATTAATATAATGCTTGACATAGATTTGAACTTTTAACTATAGTTTTTTGTAATTTTTTTTAAGAATCTTTTAACTAAATATATAGCATTATGAAGTTATTAGTTATAGAACTATGTGAAAAGAGTACATAATTTTTTTTTTCTTTTTTAAATTTATAATGTTGATAGGATAAAGAATCGGACTAATCTTGGTCAGACCTTGAAAATATTAAGACATGCCAATTGACTTACAAAACTCTTTCAAAAAAAAAATTAATATATTAATGCTAATAATGCATTATTGTCAACCTTGTATTGATATTTCAATTTTTAAAAATCTTTGAACAAAGAACTTCGACCCCCCTAAGTTTGAATCTTGATTCCGTCCCTGATAAACTACTTCTAATATTTGGTAGAAAAATGGTTCTTTTATCACACATGAGCCTCCCGCTCAGTCATAACTCCGTGTCATTTGATTTTGAATAGCAAATTGCGACCAAAAATTTTGTGGCTAGCTAGCCTCCCAAGTTTCCTAGCAAAAGACTTTTTCTTTGTTATTGACTCACTACTACGTTAGGTTAAGACTTATAAGCCTTATTGCTCATGGTACGGTACAATTCCGTTGACTTGCTTTTCTATGCTTGCTATTTACTTCTTGATCAGCTTTCCTCTTATTGCCATTTTCTTCTTTCTTGATCAAAGTAACATCCCCATCATCTTCATTAATAAAGAAATGAAATTACAATATTTGAATATTGAACTACGTGATTTTGATTTTCATGAATAGTACACTATAATGTTTGAATATTTCACTCGTGACTTAGCCTGAGTTGCGAATGATTCGTGAAATCCAGCCTGTCAAAGACTCTTTAAATTCCAGCATATGCTTCTCACGTGGCCTATTTCGCGAGTTGGCACTCACAAGCTAGTCGTGAAATCCTTATTTTCACAGAATCTTCACCAAACTCTCACACACAACTCTTACATTAAATCCCCAAAAATACAGAGAAATGATTGAACATAATTACAATCAAATTTGACATAAAATTAAAGCAAAAAAAAAAAAGTTGTAAATCATAATTTACAAAACTCTTGATTATAATTTGTTATTTGTGATTTTTTTTTCCAAAAAATAATTACAAATAATCAAAAAATTAATGCTGATAATGCATTGTTGTCAACCTTTAGTTTTGATATTTCAATTTTTTAAAATCTTAGAACAAAGGACTTTGACCCCCGTCCCCCAAGTTTGAATCCTAGTTCCGTCCCTATGAACCATTTTGGTTTTGTTAATAAGTTGAACAAAATGGTCAAATTTCACCCTTCCATTTTTCTTTATTGTAAGGTTGAATTTATTCAATCATTTTTTTTGCTTTATTCTGTGCAAAATTTGCTTGTAATTTAACATTTTGAAATCCTGTATTTTGGTGGGAATCATGTAAAGGTAATGTGTGAAAGAGTGTGAAGAAAAGCTCAAGAGTGTGCACTCAAGAAAAGCCTTGTGACTGGATCTTGCGACTGGCTCATGACTGGCAAGTCATCAAAGGTGGCGCATGTGTGAAGTATGCAGGGGAGCTGAAGGGTCACACTAGCTGTAGCACTACAGGACAAAACTTTCAGTCTAGCCAGGCAGTTAGCTCGTGACTCCAACTTATGACTCGTTCCAGTCATGAGGTCGAGTCGCTAGAATGCCTTGTTTGTTAGAAACCTGACTATTCGCATTCCTCACTGAAAGCTCGAAATGTGTGAAAACATAAGAGCTTGTTTAGACCCCCAATTCAAATTACAGCTTGAATGATTTTACACTAACTTTATACTAAATGTGGAATAGTGTAAACGCAAGCAAACAAGCAAGAGAGCTACTCTAATCCATATTTAAAGCAATACAGTAGTAAAATGAAATGAACAAGTGTAGGGAAGAGAGATGCAAACACAGATAACATCGAGACATGTTATTAAAGAGGAAATCGAAGAACTCAGCGAAAAACCTCTTCGCCGCCCTCCAAGCGATAATCGATTCACTAGACAATCAGTTGGGATACATGAGTAAGCAAGAGACCCTTCAAGCCTAATCTACCCGCTGTACCTAAGCCCTCTAAGCTCCTACTCCAACAAGGCTTCTTGGAACTGTGTCTTGTCTAGCTCTCTGAATCCCGCAACAAGCTCTATGTTGCATCTGCCATCCTTGGCTTCTTCTAATGTTTCCCAGCAACACCAAAACCTCACTGGACACTCTCAAAAGGTGTGGTAAGTGTTTAGGCTATTGACCTCTCAATGGTATGGAAATGGAGAGGTAGGAGATGAGGAAATTTTGCAAATAAATGTGTAGAGAATTGTTGGTATGTCAATTTCTAACTCTCAAGTGTTTTAGCTAGGGTTTTCTCGCAGAAGCTCTCCTTCACGTTTGTGGGTAATATGGGTATATATAATAAGGGTATAGAAAGTGTGTATTAGACAGTACAGATTGGCAGAACAAAATGTCTCATGGGAAGGCCTTACCCGCGAGATAACCGTGAGACATAGCTATCTCTATCTGTACAGACTCTTCGCATTCCAGTTATGTGCAAGGCACATGCTTCACTTCGCGGGAAGCTTAGTCACAAGACACCCGCGAGAAGTCTTATGGCTTCACTTGCTTGAGTCTTCACACTTTCTCTTTCTAACACATGACCCTTACAATTACATCCCATAATAAATACAGGATACACAAGATTGAATATAATTACAATCAAATTTGGCTCGGAATAAAAGCCAACAAAATACAAATTGGTAAATCACAACTTTACAATCTCCCCCTTTGGCTATTCCATGACAAAACCCCTAACACAGACTCTAGACTTAAACGTGAGTTGGGAACAATGGCAAAACTCACTCACACCTAATCTAGAAACTGTGAAGCACTTGCAGTTTATACCTGTAACCTGAAACACTCGCATACAAACAAAACTTTCATTAAGCTTATGACAAGTTGAACACAAGGTATGAACAAAAGCAAGCATAAAGTGACCAAGTTTGTAAACATTTGATAACATGTAAACAAAAAATTGATCACACAAGGTTAGTCATTAAAGAATAATTCCAATGAACATATAACAAGTAAATGTCCATCTGGACATGTATAATAAAGCAATCAGTTATGATTACTTGCATGTCTAATCACAGAACCAATGCAAAATACACGAAGTATATAGATTTAGGAACAATCTTACCAGGGCACAAGTGTGAAGTAATTAATATGTTTTAGCAATATCTAAAAGTACACAGAGAATGCTACACAAGCATTGAGATAGTCACAAAACATAATATTTTAAATAGTTAAGCATAATCATGAACTATGAGCAAAGCAAACATAGTTAATGTAGCACAAAGCTCTTTCTCTCTTTCTCCCCCTATCATAAATCTTAGGAGCTGTGATGAACTTGGAACATTTATACCTGTAAACTGAAACACTTGCACGAAACACTTGCACAAAACACATTAGACCCTTAAGGTAAAGCAAGTAATAAAAGGACAAGTATAATGTAACAAGTAAATTGCGATCAAGTAAACATGATGTGAAACATATAAGCAACTTAATCATACACCAAAACAGTCATATAAAAATAACTACAATGACCACAAAGCAAAGCAAATGATCATCCGAACAAGCATAAGGATGTATGCATGTTCAACACACAAGCACGATGCGATGAAAGCAACAAAGCATATCAAAGCACCATAAAGCAACGAGAAAACAAGCATAAAGCAAAGCAAGGTTAAAGCAAAACAAGGTTTTCTCAAAAAAATTTCTTCTCCTTCTTGGTATATGCATCTCCCCTATGGCTTTCTCCCCCTACGAATGTGCACGAGGTAGAATTTTTCCCTTAAGAATGTGCACAAGAGTCATATAGAAATGACGAAAGTATACACTCCCCCTTTTTGTCACAAATAGACAAATGAATCAAGAGAAATGAAGGAAAGAAAAGAAGATATGAATCAAGAGGAAGGTTAAAAGATGATGCATGAGGGGTGCAAGATGAATGAGAGAATGAAGCTCAAACATAAGACAAAAACATCAAAAAAAATGCTACAAAGCACAAAGTAAACATGACATGCTAAGGATGATGGAACATGATATAAACCTAGGCATGACATAGACACAGGACCATGTTAAGTGCTAAAAGGTCTAAATAGATTTAACTAGCATAAGAGAAGTGCAAAATATGTCAAGCGTTAGAGTGTGTGCAGCAAAGGTGTATTTAGTGTGCATGTGAGATGCATGACTAATGCATGAATAAGCACTCACGGGTTAAAGTATATAAAACACACCACCAATGATCAAAACATGATAAATATGAATAATTATGGTGATCGCCAAAATTTGGTATTATCGAAGTCCAAAACAACAACAAAATGCCATTTGGGCATTTTATCAAACGCATAGAGTGCACACACTACACACGTATGTTAAACAATACATGAACATATGAAAATCTTTACCGTAATACATGTTATATTTGCCACAAGGGGCCAACATCCAAAGCAAATTATCATTTAAAACAAAGCCTAATAAAAAAGATTGACAAAAAATAAATTTTCAAACTCCCATTTGAGAAAATTCCAACTATGAACATAAAACCCCCAAAAACATAATCTAAGGATCAAAATCAATGAAAAGTGTTGAAGATTACCTTAGAGGTGTTAATGGAATGAACAACACTTGAATTTAGTTGGGTTTTGATGTAGAACCATTACAACAGGGGTTTGGGAGAAGATGGGAGGTGTTTAAAACAAATGTCCCACGAAATGCCCTTTAAAAAGTTGATCTGGAAATTTTCGCTGGTATCTTGCTGGTTAACTTCCCACGAAAATTTCGTTAGTATCTCGCTAGTATTTCACTAGTAAGTCTTATTGGCGAAACAACCATGAAACAGTCGCAAAACTCTCTATCCAAAACTGAAAAACTTGAGAATTGGACCATTTAACTCCTAGTTAAGCTTACACATCAAATGGATCACGAAAACACCTAGAAAACATGTTTTTCACACAAAAAAAATTTGAAAAACCTTGAAAAACATGAGTGATACAAATCACTTCCAAAAGTAAACAAAAAGAACAAAAATCTTTTTGGTTTGATTCACATATGGTTGAGTACACACACATCACATTTGAATAGGTACAACCACACAAATGAAATAGGCATTCATTGAACATTAAACTTGTGTGTTGTGTGTGTGGATCAAGTACGGAATAGTTCTTAGACTAGAGTGAAACTTCAATGATCAATTCAATCAAGTCATACACAACTGATACGAAATCAAGTAGTCTATAACAATTATAGAAATGAGTATATATGACCTCTCACAAACGAATGATTACAAAATTTAGAAGCTTTTCATTTGGCTTCTGCATAATTTATGACATTTGATCCTTTTTGGATAATCATCTCTTTTTAAGATCGGTGCTTAAAATTTTTGATATTTCAATATTGTGATTTAGCTTTTGGCTTTTTGAGCACCATACATTTCAATTTAAAAGTTGCTTTCCCTTCTTCCTAGTCAAATACTAATATGTGCGACAGACTTTTACAGCTCATAATCTCTTTTTCATTTTGAGATTTACATTTGGTGAGCTTTATTTGTAAAAACATAAAAATAAAAGTGGGAAGATATATAGGCACAAGTCTATGCAAGTATCAAGACAAACAAGACTATTGACCAATCATTCATAACAAGCTTGAAGATCTATTTACAACAATCACACATAGATTTCAAGATTTCTCCCACAAAAATATGTATATACATAACAAGCTAAGATCGTAAATACACCACGCCATTAGTACGAAGGTACTAGGCCAAACTCACATGTGATATGTGCTCAAAACTTATATGATCAAAATTTTTGAATTTTTCACTTTTTATGTGGTTTTGGATTTTCCCACACAAAATAAAGACATAAAAGTGAGATTAAAATAAAAAAACAGAACAATGCATATAAAGAGATGCAAGATGTACAAATGCATGACAATGAAACATCTAATGCATGAAGGGTCCTACAAAGATCAAAAGAATTAGATCAAGGACCAAAAGAGTACAAGCTCAACCATAGATACCCTTCCTTATCCAAACATAATGATTGTTTGGAATGAGTGTCTCAAGAGAAGTGAGATGAGGGTTGGAAGAATTAGAACCGAAGATGTACATAGACAAGGAGATAAGAGCATTAACAACTTGTTTCAGCAACATACAATTTTCTCCCAAATCCGGTTTTGCTTTCATAGCACACCTTCCAAACAACTCAAGTTTCTCTTTTCTTTTTATTCTTTTAAGAGCTTGAAACTTAGAGCAATGTGTTCTAAGATGACCGAAGGCTTCACAATGGTGACAAACAATACGTTTAGGTCCACTAGGCCTTTTGGGAAGGGATCTAGCAACATGGGTTTGTTCTCTCTTCAACTTATGACATTGAGGTCTTATATGACCAATCACACTGCAATGGTGGCAAGCAGGAACAAACTTAGATCCATTCAATTCCCTAAGATGGGATCTAAATAGAGGCTTAGGCTTAAGAGCCTTTCTCTCCAAATTTTGAATTTTGAATTTTTTTTTTTTTTTTTTTTTTTTTTTTTTTTTTTTTGGAGGAATGTACATCGATTTGTTCTTTGAAGTAGAACACACAATAGGTACAAAATCGGATACCACAACATGATTGCAACATATATTTCCTTCCGTTTTAGTAACAGGTTCAGCAATCAAACACTTGGCATGCATCTTAAGAGATTCATTTTTAGATTTAATCATTAACAAGTTTGTTAGACAAAACAAGTTTAGTATCTAAGTCTATATTCAAACATTCAAACTCTTTCAACTTTTCAAGAGAAATTTCAGCAAGATTCTTATATTTTTCAACCAATTTGTTGGATTCATTGAGCTTAGTAATCAAATCATCATTTTAACAAAATAACTTGCTCAACTTATTTTGAAACTTCTTAGCATCTTTTTTCAAGAGTTTGATGTTAGGAATATCAAAAACACCCATAGATTCATGTAACGTGGCATCACAATCATGAGGATAAACACTCATAAAGGCATTTTCACAAACACATGGCATGTTACAATCAACAACATTCATAGAAGCATACAAAGCATTATCCATGGCAAAACACACAAGGGGTCAAGGATCACACTTAGGTAATGAAACCAAATCAAGTGTACCTGCTCTAATACCAATTGAAATCTCGAAATGTGTAAAAATACAAGAGCTTGTTTAAACCCCAAATTCAAATTACGGCTTGATTGATTTTACACTAATTTAATACTAAGTGCGGAATAGTATAAACGCAAGCAAACAAGCAAGAGAGCTACTCTAATCCATATTTAAAGCAACACAGCAGTAAAATGAAATGAATAAGAATAGGAAAGATAGATGCAAATATAGATAACACTAAGACATGTTATCCAAGAGGAAATCGAAAAACTCGACGAAAAACCTCTCTGCCGCCCTCTAAGCGGTAATAAATTCACTAGACAATAAGTTGGAATACATGGGTAAGCAAGAGACCCTTCAAGCCTAATCTACCTGTTGTACCTAAGGCCTCCAATCTCCTACTCCAACAAGGCTTCTCGGAACCGTGTCTTGTTTAGCTCTCCGAATCCTGCAACAAGCTCCATGTTGCATCTGCCATCCTTGACTTCTTCCAATGTTTCCCAGCAGCACCAAAACCTCACTCAACACTCTTAAAAGGTATGATAAGTGTTTAGGCTATTAACCTCTCAATGGTATGGAAATGGAGATGTAGGAGATGAGAAAATTCCACAAACAAATGTGTAGAGAATTGTTGGTATGTCAATTTCTAACTCTCAAGTGTTTTAGCTAGGGTTTTCTCTTAGAAGCTCTCCTTCACATTTGTGGGTAATATGGGTATATATAATAAGGGTACAGAAAGTGTGTATCAGACAATACAGATTGGCAGAATAGAATGTCTCGTGGATGTCTAGCGGGAAGGCCTTACCCACGAGATACTCGCGAGACACAGCTGTCTCTTTCTATACAGACTCTTCATATTCTAGTCATGTGCAAGGCACATGCTTCACTTTGCAGGAAGCTTAGTCGTGAGACACCTGCGAGAAGTCTTCTGGCTTCACTTGCTTGAGTCTTCACACTTTCTTCCTCTAACACACAACCTTTATAATTACATCCCACAATAAATACAGGGTACACAAGATTGAATATAACTACAATCAAATTTGGCACGGAATAAAAGCCAAACAAATACAAATTTGTAAATCACAACTTTACACTCACTCACCCTACTATAAATACCCTTGTACCCACAAAATGTAGAAAGTTTCTAAAGAGAATTTTAAGAGAGAAACCCTAAAGAAAAATAACATTGATTCATTCACAATTTTCATCCTTTGATTCTCCAAATTCCTCTACTCTCACCCTCTCCATTGATATATCCTTGAGAGGTAGCCAAATCCTTATCTCGCCATACCCATATCTGTGAAAAGTTATTTTGGTACTTGGGAAGCAGTTGGAAGGGACCAATTCATTTTGGTTTATGCAATGGACTATTGTGGGATCCGGTAAGCTAAAGAAAATAAGGTTCGGCGTAACCCTGTTGGAGTAAGAAACTTGGAAGACTTAGGTGCATTAGGTAGATTAGGGTTAGAGGGTCTTCTACTATTCATGTATTCCAACTTTATTCTCTAGTGGATTATTGATTGCTTGGATGGCGGTGGAGAGCTTTTTCATTGAGGACTTCGGTTTCCTCTTCGATAACACATCACTGTGTTATCTTTGTGTTTGCATCTCTCTTTCCTTAATCTTTACCTTTTAATTACTGCTATGGTTGTGATTAATTTTGATTTAGATTGTTTTACCAATTCTGTTTTAGCTTATTTTCATATTCCACACATACATTGTTTGATTATAAGCTTGAGTTGGTAATTTTTAAATTGGGGGTCTAAGCATTCATAGGTGTTTTACATACTATTTGAACTTTCAATTGGTATTAGAGTGGATACAATTGTATTGGTTTCATTATCTAAGTGTGATCCTTGTCCCTTTGTGTGTTTTGCCATGGATAGTGTTTTATATGCTTCTATGGATGTTTCAGATGTTGTTGAGTGTAACATGCCATATATTTGTGAAAATACCTCTATGAGTGTTTATCCTCATGATTGTGATGACATGTTACTTGAATTATTAGGTGTTTTTGATATTCCAAATGACAAACTCTTGAAGAAAAAGCCTAAGAAGTTTCATAAAGATTTGAGCAAGTTATTTTGTGAAAAGGATGATTTGATTGCTAAACTCAATGAATCCAATAAATTGGTTGAGAAATATAAGAAACTTGTTGAAAATTCTCTTGAAAAGCTAAAGGAGTTTAAGTGTTTGAATGTGGACTTGGATGCTAAAATTGTTTTATCTAACAAACTTGTTGATAAGATAAAATGTGAAAATAAATCTCTTAAGATGCATGCCAAGTGTTTGATTGCTGAACTTATTGCTAAAAATGATGAAAATATTTGTTGCAATCATGTTGTGGTACCCGATTTTGTGCCAATTATGTATTCTACCTCAAAGGACACATTCCTTCATATAAAAGAAATCAAAAGGTGGAGAGAAAGGCTCTTAAGTCAAAGCCTTCATTTAGGTCTCAACTTAAGCCTTTGGATAAATCTAAGTTTGTTCCAACTTGCCACCATTGTGGTGTGATTGGTCATATAAAATTTCAATGTTATAAGTTGAAGAGAGAACAAAATCATGTTGTTAGATCCCTTCCCAAAAAGCTTAGTGGACCTAAACACATTATTTGTCACCCTTGTGGTGTTTTTGGTCATCTAAGACCTTATTGCTCTAAGATTAATGCTTTTAAAAGAATTTTTTTTAAAAAAAAGGAGAAAATTGAGCTTCTTGGAAGTTGTGCTAAAAAGAATAAATCGGATTTGAGTGAAAATAGCACGTTGTTAAAGAAAATGTTTAATGCTCTTAACTCCTTGACTATGTGCATCTCCAGTTCTCATTCTTCCAACCCTCATCTCACTTCTTATGAGACACTCATTCCAAACAATTGTTCTGTTTGGATGAGTAAGGGTTCCTATGGTTGAGCTTGGATTCCTATGGTTGAGCTTTTGCTCTTTTGGTCCTTGATCTAATTCTTTCGATCTTTGTAAGACCCTTTATGCATTGAGTGTCATATCTTTATGCATCTTACATTTCTTTATATGCATTGTTTTTTTTTTAATCTTACTTTTATATTTTAGTTTTGTGAGAGTAAAAAATCCAAAACCATATAAAAAGTAAAAAAAAAAAAAAATTCAAAAGTTTGATCGTATATGTTTGAGCATATATCACATATGAGTTTGACCTAGTACCTTCGTACTTATAGTGTAATGCATTTACGAGATTAGCTTGTTATGCATGCACATCTATCTTTGTGGAAAAAATCTTGACATCTATGTGTAACTACTGTAAATCGATTTTCAAGCTTGTCATGAATAATTAGTTAATAGTCTTGATGGTTTTGATACATGCATAAACTTGTGCCTATATATTTTCCCCTTTTTTTTTTTTTTTTTCTTAAAGAGCTTAACCAATGTTAAATCTCAAAATGAAAAGAGATAATGAGCTGCAAAAGCCGTCGCACATGCTAATATTTGACTAGGAAAAAGGGAAAGCAACTTGTATTGAAAATGTATGATGCCCAAAAGCCAAAGGTTTGTTCATCAAATTGAAATATAAAAAATTTCAAGTATCAATCTCAAAATGAGATGTATTGATTCAAAATGATCAAATGTCATGAATTATAAAGAAACTAAATGAAAAACTTCAAAGATATGTAATCATTTTCTTGTAGGAGGTCATATATGTTCATTTCTATAATTGAGATAGACTATTTGACTTAGTACCAGTTGTGTTTAACTTGATTAAATTGATCATTGAAGTTTCATTCTAGACTAAGGACTATTCCATACTTGATACACACACAAAACACACATGCCTAATGCTCAATGAAAGTCTTAATCATTTGTTCGATTATACTTGTTTAAATGTGACGTGTGTGTGCTAATCTATATATGGATCAAACCAAAAAGATTTTTGATCATTTTATATGTATTTGGAAGTGATTTTTATCACTCTTTGTGTTCATGTTTAGTACTTACTTTATTTCTCATTGTTTAAACATGTTTTGTGTTGAAAAATAAGTGTTAGAATTTTTGGCTACTCGTTCTGGCTACTCTCGTGAGTAGCAAGTTTTGGCTACTCGTTTTTGCGACATGCCCAGTCGTGAGATCTAGTTGTGAGTTTACACAAAATGTCTTAGTGACTCACTCGCGACTCATCTCGTAACTCGCTAGTTGCGAAACGCCCAAAAATAGCTTTTTAAAGAGCTTTTTGTGGGAAAGCTATTTTAAACCTCTCCCATCCTCTCTTGAACCCCTTTTTCAATATTTTTACATTAAAACCCAATCAATTTGAATAATTTTTCATTCCATTAACATCTCTAAGGTAAGTCTAAACTCTTTTCTTTAATTTTGATCCTTAGATTATGTTTTGGAGAGTTTTTGTGCTCTTAGTTGGGATTTTCATCATAGGGGTTGGGGAAACTTAACTTTTGTCAAATTTTTGTATGGGATTGGTTTCTTTTGATGTTTTGCTTTAAATGTTGGCCCCTTGTGGAAAAAAGAACATGTATTAAGGGTGGATTTTATGATATTTATGCAATGTTTTACATTGTTGTTCATAGTGTATACGCTAGGTGTTTGATAAAATGCCTCTTAGGCATTTTCTCAATTATTTGGACTCTGATGAGTACCAAACTTTGGGGATTCTCATGTTTCCTCATGAGGAAAATGTTTGGTTTATTGGTTGTGTGTTTAACACACCTTGTCCCATATGTGCATTTTCCATGCATTGGTCATGCATTACACATAGCCACCTTTTGCACACACCTTTACTATCCCTGTCATATATTGGTCTATACCTTGTTTCTTCATCCTAGCATGTCATATTTATCTTATGCTTTGTAGCATTGTGTTTTGTCTTAGGTTTGAACTTCATTTTCTCATTCATCTCGCACCCTTCATGTATCATTATCATTGTTCGTACTTTTATCTCTTGCCCTCGTTTCTCTTTGACCCTTTCTCTATTTGTGACAAAAAAGGGGAGAGTATACTCTAGAGAGTATACCAAAGAGTTTTGTTATTTCTATATGACTCTTGTGCACATTCTTAAGGAGAGAAATTCTATTTCTCATGCACATTTGTAGGGGGAGAGATATTCCATAAGGGAGAGGCATATACTAAGGAGGAGAAGATATTGTGTTCATAAGAAAATTTTGTTTTGTTTGTGTTTCTTTATATTTGTTTTCTTGTTTGCTTTATGGTGCTTTGAGTTATGTTTAGTATCTATACTTTCTTGTTCTCATTGCATCGCGTTTGTGTGTTGGACATGCATACATCCTTATGCTATTGTGTTTCATTGAATGCATGTTCAGATGATCATTTGCTTTGCTATGTGATCATTACAGTCGTTTCTATATGATTGTTTTAGTGTATGATCAAGTTGCTCACATGTCTCACATCATGTTTACTTGATCGCAATTTACCTGTTGTATTATACTTATCATTTTATTACTTGTTTTACCTTGAGGATCTAATGTATTTTGTGCAAGTGTTTCAGGTTATAGATATATATATTCCAAGTTCATCACAACTCCTATGATTCATGATAGGGGGAGTGATATGATAGGGAGAGAAAGAAAGAAAGAGTTTTGTGTTATATTAACTATTTTTTTGATTTGCTCATAGTTCATGATTATGTTTAGCTGTTTAAACTATATTTTGCATTGAGCTTATTAGCTTGCATGTCCAAATATTCATTTCTTGTGTGAATAATCATTGTGGTCACTATTTATAGTGATTGTTCATTTTTGGTCAAGCCATACTTTATTGCTTCATTCCTTTTTTGCTTGATCGCATTATGCTTGATCGCATTATGCTTGCTCCATATGCATTTCAAGTTTTCTACTTACAATGATTATATTGTGTTGTTGTTTTCAAGAAATACTTGTCTGTATGGTTCAAGAGCTTCACAGATTCTAGAGTTAAGTGTTAGTGAGTTTTGTTTAGCTGTTCCTAACTCACATATTAAGTCTAGAGTTTGTTTTAGCATCACGGAATAGCCAAAGGGAGAGATTATAAGGTTGAATTTATTCAATCATTTTGTTGGTTTTACTCCGTGCCAAATTTGCTTATAATTCAGTATTTAGAAACCCTGTATTTAGGTGGGAATCATGTAAAGGTAGTGTGTGAGAGAATTTGAAGAAAAACTCAAAAGTGTGTACTCAAAAAAAGCCTCGTGATTGGATCTCGCGATTGGCTTGCAACTAGCAAGTCACCAAAGGTGGCACACGTGTGAAGTATGCAGGGGAGCTAAAGGGTCACACCAGTTGTAGCACTACAAGACAAAACTTCCAGTCTGGCCAAGTAATTAGCATGCGACTCATTCCAGTCGCAAGGTCAAGTCGCCAAAACGCCCTGTTTGTTAGAAACTTGACTGTTCACATTCCTCACTCACCCTACTATAAATACCCTTATATCCACGAAATATAGAGAGCTTCTAGAGAGAATTTTGAGAGAGAAACCCTAAAGAAAAACAAGATAGACTTATCCACAATCTTCATCCTTTGATTCTCCAAATTCCTCTACTCTCACCCTCTCCATTGATATATCCTTGAGAGATACATTAGCTAAATCCTTATCTCACCATACCTATATATGTAAAAAGGTATTTTGGTACATGGGAAGCAGTTTAAAAGGGACCAATTCATTTTGGTTGATGCAATGTGCTATTGCGGGATCTGGTAAGCTAGAAAAGACAAGGTTCGGTGTAACCCTGTTGCAGCAAGAAGTTTGGAGGGCTTAGGTGCACTAGGTAGATTGGGCTTGGAGGGTCTTTTGCTATTCATGTATCCCAACTTTATTCTCTAGTGAATTATTGACCACTTGGAGGATGGCGAAAAGATTTTTCGTCGAGGGCTTTAGTTTCTTCTTCGATAACACATCACTGTGTTGTCTTTGTGTTTGCATCTCTCTTCTTTTATTCTTTGCCTTTTAATTACTGCTATGGTTGTGATTAATTTCAGTTTAGATTGTTTTACCAATTCTGTTTTAGCTTATTTTCATATTCCACACATACATTGTTTAATTATAAGTTTGAGTTGGTAATTTGTAAATTGGGGGTCTAAACGTTCATAGGTATTTTACACACTATTTGAACTTTCATTTATAAAGATAGTTGTGGTAAACTTCCTGCTAGACTCATCTTCTTGCTAGACTATAAAGACTGTTTCTTTTCTCCTTTTTACTAATATAATATAATTCAAATTAATTCCACAAAAAGTATAGCACATGGATCAAGGTTAGTAGCTTACAACATTATCCACGCATTGCGCATTGCGCGGACCCCTTGACTAGTAAGTATAACAACAAAGAAAAATAATACAATAAGCGTGTAATTTAATAGATAATAAATAATATTTTTCTTATATTATGAATACAAAAAAAAAAAAAAAAATTCTTACATATTATGTAATTAGGGTGTAAGGGTAAATTTACATAACCTATATTTTTTATTCTGTCATTTTTTTCTTTAACCAAATAAAATACTTTTCTATCCCCCCACTTTTTCACTATTCCAATCAAATAATATGAAGGGAAAAATAAATCTCTTCTATTCTTCTACTTTTTCATCCCCTTGCAATTTTCTATCATCCCACTTTTCATTTTTGAATTGTAGGTTAAATGTATCTATTTCCCTTTCCCTACTAAAAGCCTAATGGTGGCTGGGGTTTTTAGCTTGGTCCGTTGCATAGGAATATCCCACCTAACCCATGTTCGGGTTGGCCCATTGCCAACCCAATTCCAATTATGTATACCAATAATTAAGCTGCACTCAAGGTAAAGGATTCCTCATTTTTATAGGAATTTATGTACTATAAGTAGGGGTGGTAAATGGCTAGGTTGGGTCATAAATGGGTTGGAACATAAATAGATTAGGTGTGTATTTACCCATTTATTTATTTATGACCCTTTTGCATATAAATTAATTATCCATTACAAACCCAACCCATTTAATTAGTAACCCACCCATTTAACCCATTATAAAATTCATATTCTGCAATTCAACAAGAGACTAATTTTCTTCTTGCACTTTTCTTGGCAACCAAATAAGAAACATTAGACATAATATGCAAAGCACTAAAAAGTAAAAAACCTAACCTTTCAAACGAAAAGAAAACCATATTAAGACACTAATTTTTTGTTTCACTTTTCTCCACAACCAAAGAGAGACAAAGTACCAAAGAAGAAGAAGAAGAAGAAGAAAAAAAAAAAAGCAGAAAACCTAAAGAAAAACTCAATCACAATGGTTTTCGTCCCTTTCTCGACTTCTTCCTCCACCACCTTGAACTCTACGTCCTTCTCAGCCTTCTTCACCTTTGGTAACTCGATCTTTTGCAACTTAGCCATCGAGTTATCTGAGTTAATACTGGCACTTCTTTGAGCCACGCTCTGAGTCACCCGTGCTGCCAACTCGGACTTTGGTTTCTCTTTCTCTTCTTCCTTAGCAACGCGTCATTTCCTGGGCACCATTGAAGAAAAGCTTTTTGTTATTTGAGTTACAAAGAAAGACAAACTTTAGATAGAGGAAGAGGGAAAGGTGTTTAGAATTTGTCTAGTTTGGTAGCTGAGAAAATGCCTAGAAAATGGAGGAGAAATTTTTTACATTAGATAGAGGAAGAGGCGGCTAGCTGTAGCTGTTGTGATGTTTTCTTGTTTGGTAGGGTTTTTTGTTTTTTGTTTTTTTTAAAGTATTAAACTTTAAATTTTAAAGGGGTAATTGGGTACCCAGTGGTTTAACCATTTAATTGAATTATCCATTTGGGTGTTATCCATTTAACCCAAATATTTAATTGGGTTGGGTTAAGACTTATCCAAATTAAGTGGGTTTTGGGTGGGTTCATGAGTTTGGATAAAAATTGCCACCCCTAACTATAAGTAATGGAATCTCCAATCTCCTTTAGAATTTAGACTATATCTTTCTCACCATTCCTATATTTTGAACTAATCAACTTTCAATTTGGCCTTACTCATGAATAAATTTGCTTTTTCTCTAAGTGTCCATTTATTATGACTTACTCGCTAGATTTTTTTTTTTTTTTTTTTCTCTTCGACTTATTTAGTTACAACTTTTTAAAACATCATTTTTTTTCCTAGTTATAATTTATTAAAACTTTACTAAAATGAACCTCACTTCTTAAAACAAGTTATTCTAAATGAAAATAAAATATGGATGAGGAGGATAAAGTTTATACTCACTTCATGCCAAGAAATACAATTTACCAACGAACCGATTCTTATATCATGTGTGAGTGTGAATGACAATTTTGTGTCACTTCAAGTTATTCGGGCAATTAGATTATGATTATTATACTAACAATTTTTTTTTTTTGAGAGAAAGTTTTAACCTATGACGTCCGCTCCTGATGATAGTTTTTTTATTATCAAACCAAGACACCAATCAATTTTTGGTGTAAGAGGGGATTGAACCCCTAATCTCTTATACAACTATCAGGGACTTTACCAGTTAAACTAACTGAAACCCACTACTAACAAATAATTAGTATTATAAAGAAACTCTATTTATGATGTCTTAGTTAAAAATAGAAGATGTTATGATATATTTTTACCCCTAATTAGTAGTTTATCACTTAAAATAGTGGAGGAAACAAAAATTAATAAAAAAAATGCTATGAATTTGTGAGAAGTAGCATAAACAATATAATACCTATATCTGGATCATCCTCAAGGCAAGAGAGGATGTAAAAAGAGAATATGGAAATGGTGGTATAAAGGTCAAGAGGCCGAAATCAGAAACTTGAATCATTGTTGAGACCTCCCAGCTAATTGGTAATTTGCTATTGTTGAGACCCTTGGATAACCCACCAGCCAAGCGGATAAGGACATGGGCTGATTTTTATACCTATATGTGCCCTCTAGCCCATCCCACCAACCTAAGGGAGGAAAGACTCTTGATACCGTGTGCCAAACCACTACAATGCCTTAGTGGTTGTGTTAAGTTATGTAGCATATATATAAATTTATATATATATATATATATATATATATGTTGTGTTTTGTTATTCGTTAGTTGGTCTTATAATACAATCCCCCAACCACACTTATTAAACCATATTTTCAACAACTTAATGCCTTACTTTTTGCATTTGTATTATATCCATATTCCAAATCTCTTGTGTGTGTTAAAAATATACTGTCTTTTTTCAGTTAAAAATAGAAGATATATATTGTTTTAACCTTTTATTGGTGCTTTATTACTTAAAATAGAGGAGGAAAAAAAATTAATACAAAGATGTTATGCATTTTCAAGAAGGTGCAGAAAGAGTATAAGTGTAATTAAAAATTGGCAATGGAATATGCTTGTTAAAACTTAAAAGAACAATGGAAAGGCAGGTAGCACCAATTCACCTATTTTTAAAAACATTGCTTCTTTTAGTATCTTCTTTTTGTAATTTTAAATTTCGTTTTGTTTATAGAGTTTTCAAAACTTTTCAATTAAAGTTCTAATTTTTATTTTTCAAACACATTTCTTAGTTTTCCTTTTTCCTTAACTTATTTTTTATTTTATTTTTTTTAATCAAAGATCATAGGATAAAAAAGAAATTATGAATGTGATTGAGAATGGAGAGCTAAGGTCAAGTTGAGCAAGCACAACCGCATGTTGACTCCACAATCACCACATCAATAATGGTTCAATTGTGAGATCCCACCATGATCAGATGTTGTACACATTACTCCCATGTTGGAAAATATATTTAGTCCCACCCAAACCACATCGTTGGTTAGTCCGCCACTACTACTGCCACTTAAAAAGAGCTATAATCGGGAATTGAGAAAGTTATAAAAGCTCTTCGTTAGTCTAAACCCCATGGCTGAATAGTTTGTGCCTCCTTTTAGTGGCTAACAACAATATCAACTATCGCCAAGGTTTCAATTTGAATATTGGGTTTCAGGCTAACAACTGGATTATGCAATGTAAATAACGAAATGGATTTGTTAATTGAAACATAGGTCGATGATAATATTATATAGTTGTGTGGAAATATATTATTTTATTATTTTGTGCATGATTTTAATGTAGGTTAGCTCAACATATTTTGGAGCCCAAGGCAATAAGCCAATAACTAATTAAAATAAGAAATTTTTTTAAATATTAATTAAATTATTAATCAAGTTTTTGTATTCTAGTTCCACTAATTCTTCTCAAAAAAAAATTCCACTAATAATTTTTTTCCCAAGTCACTTAATCTTTCTTTAACACAATAAGATTTTATAAATTTTAATTTAAAAAATTTTCTTTCTATAGACACAATTGTAAATAAGTATTATTAGTAATACTTTTTTTTTTTTTTTTATATAAGAGATACATGCATATGAAATAAAATTTATCCTTTTATATAATTTAGTGCATTGATTGAAGTATTTTCATCTTTCCGTAAAACTTTTTTTTTTTTTTTTTAACTTTTAGCTTTGCAAATAAATTTAAGCTATCAATATCAAAATAAATATCTTATTTAGGAAACATTTGAGATTAAGAAAATATTTTTTCAAACTATCTAAGAGCACCCATAGCAGATGTGGGATATGTGCCAAATGCTAAATATTTGGCACATATCCCACACCAAACCAAGTTTGACCCCATTTATCAGATGTTCTAAATGCCATATTTTTTGCAACATGCTACAGTACAATCACAAATTTGCAATGGTACGGTAAGCTATGGCATATGGGTTTATTAATTTTTTATTCCTCTTTCACTCTCATATCTCTTTCATCTTCTCCTTTAGCTATTTAGTATTCACCGCCTCCATCTCCATCTCCACTCTCCCATTCTCTTTCTTTTTCCCTCTTCCCTGTTGCTCTATTCTCTTCCCATTCATGAATATGAGCCACCATCGATTTCCTCTCTACTATCACTGATCTATATCCTTCACCGGGTTTTTTTTTTCCCTTTTGTTCGCTTTCTCCTCCTTGTTCTATCGACGTGGGTCTGGTTGTGGGTCTGGGTTGTGGTTGTGATTTCCGATTGTGGGTCTGGTTATGGGTCTGGTTGTGATTTCTGATTGTGATTGGCGTGGGTGTAGGTCTCTGGGTTGTGGGTCTCTCCTCTCTATTCTATATCTCGGTGAACTAACCGAGCCCTTTCGTCTCATCAGAGAGTAGGCTCTTTGAATCAATTCTTGGCTCAAGAACTTTGTGAGTGGACTTCCGGTTTTGTGAAAGAGGCCCTGGTGAAATCTATGCACGAGAATCACGATAGGAATAACTCAATGGTCTTACTTTGTTTAGGCGATAATATTTCATCGATTCACCGTATAGGTAAGTTCTCCGTCTTCTTTGTGATTCTCTCGGTATTTTAGTGTCTACTTTTGATTCTCTCTATCTTCTTAGTTCATATGTGTTGTTTGCTGTGTTATGAATTTGTTCTGCCTAATCGACAATCTTCTCTGTTGCTCTTGTCTTTAACCTTAATATAGTCTACTTATTCTTAAAAAAAAAAAACAAAACAAAAAACTCTCAAGAGTATATCCTGTGTTTTTTTTTTAAATAATAGGGGTATCATACATCATACATTTTTATGTATCTAGTCTTTCTGCCAGACCAGGTTTAAAAATCTTGTAAGCCCATGACAATGATAGCTAATCAGTAGAATAATGGTCAATGTTAATATAAGTGTCACTAAACTTTAGTTTAATCCATAATCAAATGCAAACAAAGTTAAAACACAATGTATGACATAGGAATTATCTCAATCAAAAACTAAAAAAAGTTGTTCCGGCCAGGACAAGTCAAAACAAGAATTTCTTATTATATGCTGTGGGAATTACTTCATGTTAATATTAGGCAAAAGTATTTTTTGAGATAGTCAACCAACTTAATGAAAACAATTCAACATTAAAAATTATGCTTTTGCCTTGGTCAAAGTAAAATATGATATTAACCCATATGGTGACTTAGTCACATAGGCAGTCATAATGATCACCTTCATTAAAGAGTGAGGTGTGGATTCACAAGTGTCTGTGTGAATCCACGCCTCACGTATTGGGGATCTTCACTCTCACATGTGCATGTGTTTGACGAGGGCTCACATTTTGAGTTTGGCAATTTTGCTAGAGAGATACATTGACAAAGTTTAGTAATGATATATTTTAATGTAATTAACAAACCAAAATAAGCAGTCTCCATATCTATTTAGAGCATGGACTCAAGAAATTATTCATCATTCACTGATCTCATACGGGGGAATATTAATCTTGAGGATGAACTTTTCGATGTATCTGAAAGTAGTCCCCTGTTAGTCAAAGATTCTCCACTGAATGATGATGTTGCCACTTCTAAGAAAAAACCAGCACATGGTGTCAACTTCAGTGCTGAGGAAGACAAGCTGCTTGTAGCAGCATGGCTCAATACCAATGTCAATCCTGTGTATGGTAATGAGCAACATAAAACAATATTTTATGGCAAAGTTGCGAAATACTTTACAGAGTACAAGACTAATTCTACACGTAGTGTTGCATCCCTAACAACCTGATGGGGAACAATTAATAGGGAAACAGTTAAATTTGTTGGGTCTTTAGTTAAAATTGAAGCAAAGAATGAAAGTGGAACCACAACTCATGACAAGGTATAAATTTTGCTATGGTCTTTAATTTTTTTAGGTTTACAACACAACTGAATTGTTTGAAGAAATTAATTATGTTATATTTATTTTTTTTTTTAGATTGAGAAAGCAAAGGAATTGTTTAAAGAAATTCACGGTTCTGTTTTTCAATTTGAACATTGTTGGCTAATCTTGAAGGATTTTCCAAAGTGGGCATCTACTATGCCTAGGGAAGATTCAAGAAAAGAAATGCCTCAAACTCTAGATTCAATAGATCAAGGAGGGGGGGTTGATGGCATTATGGATTTCGAGAGGCCAATAGGTAGAAAAGCTGAAAAGGCTAATCGAAAGAGAAAAGATGATGGGAAAGATATTGCAATGGAATATTTGAAAAAGAAAATGAAAGTTCTTGAAGAAAGTTGTGCAGCCGAAAAAGAGAAAGTACATATCAAAGCGGAAAAGGTTTGCTTGCAAGAGTTGAAAGAGAATGAAAGAATTATGATGCTAGACACAAGTGGCATGAATGAAGACCAAAGAACTTTTTATGATGGACTCAAAAAGGAAATCCTTGCAAAACAAAGATCAAGTCATTCGTTGGGTTGAGATGATATTGGTGATGTCTTGTTTCAACCTTATTTTGGTAGTAACTAATTTTAGGCCGTGATATGTATTTTGTGGCATTTTTTGGGTGTAACTGATTTTAGGCCTTGATATGTATTTTGTGATCTTAGCAAAAGGTCTTGACTCTTTTATTATGTGATTTCGTTGTAGATTTTGGTAGGCCACTGCCATGTAAGTAATCCTAACATTTTAGCTTATATAAAATGTCGTGTATTTTCTATGTTTGAATTTATAATACAAAAAAACTTGTACAACTCTCCAGCTTTTGCAGACTTCCTACTATTTGCCAAGCGGATATGTGGTTGTTTAGCTTTGCATTATCTTGTATTTTGGTTTGTTTGTTGTTGGGAATTTGTCCCTAAACTGCGTATATGGGTAGTCAATCTTGGTTGTGTAGTTAGATACTGTTATTTGGTTGTTGGGAGTTGTTTGCTCTATTGTAGCTGTGGCTGGTTTTCCAGCTTGTTACTTAATAAAATTCACTTGATTATCAACAAAAATAAATGAAATGCGATGGTAGTGTTCAAAGCTATGTTTGCTATATGTGATGTTATTTCCATGTTTCAAAATGGATGGACTCAATAATCTATTGAGTATAATTTCTGAAATATGTATGATTTCCTATTTCTAGTCCATTAAGTGGATCAACCTTATTCTGTTTCTTTGTTCTTTCAAATATACATGCCATTTTGTTACATTTTGTAAGATCAATCACAATTTTACTTGGGGAAGTTTTTGCCATTTCCCCTTCTTGTTATGTGGTTTCTTGTATTCCATTTAACGGTCATATATCAATAACTTCATTTGTTTTTTAATACTTGAGAATCCACTCATTATCATATACTTGTGCTGCTGTTACTAAAAAATTGTTTGTGAAGATTTAGATGATTTATTTAGTGGCAGTCATTTCTTGTAATACAAAATAAATAGTTAAATATGAGTATTATGTAGCTGGAGAGCTCAATGATGTGTAAACTTGCAAATTTGATATCTTAGAGAACAAGGCCCAAATTTAAATAGGCCTATATTGCCGTTTGGCTAGACTCACATTATAGATTATAGATTTTATATGATATGTGCTTATCCTTCTTTTATAAGATATTGCAATCAAACCTTCTTTTAAAGTTATTGATTTCATTTCATATTATGATAATGGCATCTATATTGATAATTGCTTTCTAATGTTTTCTTATAGTTTATCTGCATGGGTCGTTCTTTTTTCATAAATTGTTTGATGATGACTCAGATGAAGATGAGATAATTATAAAACTTCTCTCGGGTTCAACATCACAACGTAAGCATCGTCGGTATATCAACCATAATCATTTGGCAGGCCATAGAAAGCTTTATGATGACTACTTTGTTGAAGAACCTGTATATCCTCCCAACTTATTTCGAAGGAGATTTTGAATGAGACATTCTCTTTTTCTCCGAATCCCATCTAAGGTAGAAGCTCATGAACCTTACTTTACCCAAAAAAGAAATGCTGCCAAAAAGCTTGGTCTATCTCCCCTTCAAAAGATGACCGCTGCACTTAAGATGCTTGCTTATGGAGTAGCAGCTGATTTTATGGATGAATATGTGAGAATAGCAGAAACCACTGCAATAACCAGTTTGAAAAAATTTTGTTGCAGCAGTGGTTGCTATTTTTTCAGAGGAATACTTGAGGTCACCAAATAATGAAGACATCGCTAGATTGTTAGCCCATGGCCAAAACCGTGGATTTCTAGGCATGTTGAGAAGTATTGATTGCATGCATTGAAAATGGAAAAAGTGTCCAACTGCATGGAAAGGGATGTATTGTGGTCATATTCGTGAGCCCAGTATTATTTTGGAAGCAGTGGCTTCATATGATCTTTGGATATGACACTCATTTTTTTAGGTTACCTGAATCAAATAATGATATTAACGTGTTGGAGCAGTCTCATGTATTTTCTAAGCTTGCACAAGGACGTGCTTTTGCAGTTAATTACTCAATCAATGGTCATAATTACACAATGGGATACTATCATGCCGATGGCATATATCCACAATGGTCAACATTTGTGAAGACAATCCCAAGGCCACTAGGAGCAAAAAGAAAATTATTTGTAAAAGCTCATGAGGCATATAGGAAGGATGTAGAGCGTGCATTTGGAGTGTTTCAAGCACGATTTTCAATTGTACGTGAACCTGCACGGTTTTTCTATCATGAAACACTACAAGACATTATGAAAGCATGCATAATTCTTCATAACATGATTATTGAAGATGAGCGAGATGAAGCTGGAGCAGTGGACTTAGATTATGAACAAATTGATGAGATTTCATGTACACCAATGTCACGTGAGCCAACAAATGAATTTACGGAGTTCATTCAAGTTCATCAATGCATTAGGTATCGAGAAGTTCATTCTCAACTCCAAATGAATCTCGGTGAACATTTATGACAATTACAAGGAGAGTTATGAAAACTTTTGGTTTTGTTTATTTGTCTCCTCTTCTTTATGGAATTGCCATTAAAACTTTTGATTTGGTTTATTTGTTTCATTTTGTTTTTATGAAGCTACCATTAAAACTCATTGGCTATGTTGTTTTGTTGTGTTAAGTTTAGTATTAGCCAATTGTTTTGTTGTGTTAAATTTAAGTACCATTTGTCATCAAAGAAGTGGCAAGCTCAACTATGTTTAATTCAATAGGTTCTGTGTGAGTTAATGTTATTGGATATGAGTTATTTGTGTAAGTTTTCTATGGACTACATTGGTAGTTTAGTTCAGTTGAAACAACTTCAACTTGACAGGCTGGCTTTTAGATTGCATATATTTTTGGCTTTTGATATGAGTCTTGGTATTTGGTGTTATCTGGGTGCATGCGTTACTTACTGTTCTATATAGCCCGGTTGTGCTCAGAACCTGTTTGTGCTTGAGTTTTGTTATCTAGCCTTGTGGTTTGTTCAGACTTAATATCTTTTTGAGTTCTTTGATACATGAGAGAGCTTCTTTTGCCCATTTGCTCTCACTCAGTGACAGGTTCAACATGGTTTTATTTATTTATTTTTTTAAGGTGACAGGTTTTGAGGTTTTTTGAACTTTGAAGTCCCCAAGTTCTGAGTTTTTTTTTTTTATTTTTATTTTTTAAGGTGACAGGTTCTAAGTTTTTTTTTTTTAATTTTTTTAAAAAAATGCTTAAGAAAATATTAATTTTTAAAAATATGACAGTTGAATTAAGAGTATTTTCAGTTTTCAGAATTTTGTCATGCATGTAATACTATGGCTGATGCTTTAGCAAAAAAGGCCAAACTTTGTACAAGGTAGCAGGTGTGGCTAGATTACATCCCATCTGACATTATGCCTCTAGCTTCATTTGATGCCCATTGAGGTTCTTTCAATAAAGCCCAGGCTGTCCAGTTTCTAAAAAAAAAAAAAAAAAAAGAATTAAGAGTATTGTTTGAAAATGTTACCCTTAGAATTGATGAGATTTGAAAATATGACAAATATTACCATTGAACAAATAATAAAGAAAGAATAAAATAAGAATTAAGAAATAATATTTAAATGAAGTAGTAAAAATATAGAACATCTGATAAATGGGATATTGTAAAATGATGTGATAAAATAATAAAGTAAGCTTTTAGTGTGGTAAAATGACATAATTTTTACAACGGCTGCTACAGATACCCTTATGTAGAATTTAATTTTTAGAAATTAAACAAATATAAAAGGAGAACAATGAAACATGATACAATGATATGGTACTAATGGATGACAGAGAGAACTTAAGTAGTCATGGAGCAGTGTTCTCACAAAATAGGTGGGCCCCACACTGAAGCCCACCATATAGCACTTCTCTTAAATAATAACTGATTAGCTCTATACTATCCTCATTGACATAAATATTTCGTCACAAATAAAGAATTAGCCAAAGAAATTTGGGGAGATTCTAGCCTTTTGCCCTTAATTTTTAAAAAATTTAGCAATATGCCCCTATTTCAAAACTATATAGGGATATGCCCCTATTTCGATACTTGATTACCTTAAAATCGAGTTTCAATGAAATACTCGATTCGTAGAAAATCGAGTTATGCCGAATAAAAAAAATAAAAAAAAGGCAAGGAACTCGATTTTAGGGAAGTCGAGTTCAAAAACACTGTTATAGTGCTTTAAAACGTTACTATAGGGCTTAAAAATGCCACTATAGAGCCCCTTGAACCTGGTATGGGAATGTATAAAAAATTTTGCAGGAAAACGCCACTATAAGGCTTAAAAACGTCACTATAGGGCCTAAAAATGCCACTATAGGCACCCAGAACAGGGCGATTACACTTATAAAAAATTTTTGCAAGAAAACGCCGCTATAGGGCCTTAAAACGTCACTATAGGGCTTAAAAATGTCACTATATGGTACCCTGAATATGGGCCAATCACACTTATAAAAAATTTGCAGGAAAACGCCGCTATAAGGCTTTAAAATGTCACTATAGGGCTCTTTGAATATGGGGCAATTACACTTATAAAATTTTTTTTGCATGGAACTCGATTTCCTGAAACTCGAGTTCCATGGAAATTTTTTTTTTTAATATTTTTTTAATTTTGATCGGGTATAACTCGATTTTCTACAAATCGAGTATTTAATTGAACTCGATTTTAGGATAATCGAGTATCGAAACAAGGACACGCTCCTATATAGTTTGCAAACAGGGGCATATTGCCAATTTTTTTTTAAAATTAAGGGTAAAATGCCAGAATCTCCAGAAATTTGGCGTAACACTGTTTGAATATGGCTTTTTAAGATAAGTGGGTGCTTATTTCCTTTCGTTTGAAATCATATTTTTAATGAAATGTTTAGCCATTGACAAAATGCATTATGGCTTGTTTGGAAGTTTAAAAAAGGAGGGGGAGTAGAGTAGAGGGAGGAAGAGTAATTCAATTACCTTGTTTGGAAGTTTTTTAAGGAAATGGGGGGAGGAGTTTGGAGGGGTTTCAACCACCTCTAACGCCTCATTTTTAATTCCCCAAAATTAGAGAGATTTGGAGGGAAAGTAGAGTAGATAAATTATTAACTAAATAAATTTCCCAATAAATTAAAAATAGACCAATGTTGCAAGTTCATTTTCAAATAGGAGTAAATTTGTCTATTTTAATCATTTCCTATCCTCTCCATCCTAATTTTTAAAACATCCAAATAAGGTGAAGGGGAACCATTCCCCTCTACTCTTCTCCCCACTACTCTCCTCCTCTCTCCTCCCCTCTACTTTCCTCCCTCTCTAAACTTCCAAACAGGCCATTAATGACGGCGATAATTCGTCATAAAAGGTGTATATCTAAAGCAAAAGACTTGGTCCCCTACTCTGGGTCAACTATATTGGCTAGAAGAAGCTACCAACCCAACAATATTTTATATTAGTGGACTTACTTATGATTATCAAAGCAACCAATAATCTAATCTTACAAGTTTTTTTTTTTTTTTTATTAATTTCAAATCAATATTGATTGGTTTCTCAAAAAAAAAAAAAAAATCAATATTGATTGAGTTTGCCCTCAGAAGACTTCATGCCAAAAGGCAGAGAGGACTGAGGAACCCCGTCTTTCGTTGTCTTTTTTATAAAAAATAATAAGAAGAAGAAGCTTGTAGTGTAGGTGGTATTGACCCTGTCTTTCCCACACTTTTTCATCCTTCTTTTAATATATATTTTTTTTCTTCATGCATGCTCACGATATTCTTCTCTCAACTAAACAAATCATGGTAGGTTAGTGTTTAAGTTGCAATCTAATGAATTAAGAAAATCAATTAAAATTTTAATTAATTATTAAAACAATTAGTGTCAAAATAATCAAATTAAAATATCAATCATGTACATGACACAATATTTATGTGAAAAATCCTTCATCTTTGAAGGGGAAAACTACCATATAAACTCCAAATAAATCTACTATTGTAAAATCTATAATAACAATTTTCTCAAGACTAAATTTATCTCACTTGTATGTGCCCCATGGTTAATTTTTTTTTTTTTTTTTTTTTTTAATTCTCACATACACTCACTAGGTTTGCTATGGTTTCTTTTTCTTTTCACTATGCTCACACTAGGGCGAGACATTTTTCATTTTCTTTTTCCTTTTTCTCTCTCTCACCGGCAATACTCTTGACTGACTGCTCTTCCTTTTTGGTTTTGTTTTTGTTTTTGTTTTTTGTTTTTTTTTTTTTTTTCAACTCCTTGGCTGTCTCTTTCATTGTGCTACCTTCTGGAGAAATATATATATATATATATATATATATTTATCTTCCTATTAGTTTAATGCTCAATTCTATGATATTGCTTCTCTAATCTTAGGGGAGAACACTTGAACCAAAGGTCCAAAACCATCAAATTTTTTTGTAACTCTTTTTTTTTTTTTTTTCTTTTTCTTGTAGCACTCTTTATTTAAAAGACTCAATTCTTATTTTCTCTTTACATTATTTATTTAATAAGTAATAAGCTTTCCTTTCATACCAAGGAAACCCTACAAAATAACCAAGTTGATTCTTCATTATTAAATAATAATTAAAAAAAAACTTAATCAACTTTTAGAGTCATAATAAGAATTTGAGGTAATTTAGATAGGGGATATATATAAAGATTAAGGAATGTTAGTGCACCTACTCTCTTGTCCTATTTCATTTTGGTGTTAATTATCTATCAATTTACGCCGCTAGATCCAGATGGTAATGATGCACGTCACGCACGTCATCTTGCGCAATTTTTTATTTATTTTTTCTCCAATTTTAATTTAACTGAGTAAGCAATTGAAACTTGAGACTTGAAGAGTGAGACAAATAAGAAGCCTTGGCAATTTATGGTTTATTTTAATTTAATTTTATTCTATTCGTCGATGTTGGGTTTTACCGTACTAGCTTGGAAGCCACTTGCTTACATCTTCAAGCCCAATCATATATTCATATCCTATCCCTATATCTTTTCATCCTTTTTAATATCTACATGATCACTACTTACTAGCATGGTTCTCAAATCTGAACCGTTTAATTGAACAGTAAAAGAGAAAAGTTCAAGGTTTTTAAGGTCGGATCGAAGTTGAACTAAAGTTGAATGTCGTGATTACGCCATAATTAATTTAATAATTATTTAAAATAAAAATAAATATATTAAATTAGTACAAATATAAAATTAACTAAAATAATCAAATTAAATATAGAAATTTATCTTTCAAATGTATTTTTCACATCCTAAGCAAACATAAATATAATATTTGGTAAAGGGCCATAAAAGTTTTTATTTTTTTTTATTTAAAGCATCAACACAAATGCAAATTGCAAATTCATATCTAAGCCAATATGTCTTAGCCTAATTTCAGGCCTATAACATATTTATATAATATAAGACTAGTTAACTTTATAAAATAAAAAAATAAAAATCAATAAAATATACTGTATTAATCAGGAGTAAAAAATGTAGAATTTTAAACATTCGTAATAAAAATTAAAAACTGTTGCCTGATGGTAGTGGTGATAAAACCTGTGAATAAAAAAGGTTAAATACTAACCAACCTGTATTTCACGTCTCCCAAGAGTCCCTACCTGACTTTTCCTTCTGTCACATGTTTTTTCAACTTTACAGCCCACATATTATATCAATTCACCTCCACACGTTCTTATTCTCATCTTTCTCTTTCTTTTTCAGAGTTTCAAATTTTCAGATTTAGCCTCTTCCTTATCTCAGTTCGAACTCTCAATCTCATTTCGAACTTTCCGGCTCTCAACCTTGTTTTGCAGCATCAAAGAATCTCTATTTTTAGTGACGGTGGTAACGTGGCTCATTTTTTTTTTTTTCTCTCTCGAATTTTTTAATTCAATACATTTACTGGCCAATATCAATTTTCCAGTCAAAAGAAAGAACCGTGTAAACCTCAAAAACCAGCCACAGTTCTCGTCTGACCTCGGTTTGGACGGGTCCATGCTTTTTCCTTGCATAGAGGTTCTCAAGGTTAGAAGAACTACAATTGGGAGAGGTTCACGGTTAACTGGATCAAACCATATAGTCCGGTCTGGGTTTGAAAACCATGCTCACCATTTTCTTCTCTCGCTTGACTCCATTTCAACTTTCTAGTTTAATTATTTTACTCTAATGACATAGAGTATTGTAGTTCAACCAACACTTCCTAATATTTCTAATGGAGACTTTCACGATTTACATCCCCACTCTTTTAACTAATTATCAAATTTTGAAAAACAAAATCTAGTATATCATGCAAAAGAGCTTGCACTTAAAACCAAGCTTAGTGAAATGACTAAAGTGACCATACCAATAAACTCTTTAGGTTAACTATAGTTGGAACAAAGAGTAATTCTGGGTGTTTTTTCCTCCCATATTTATGATAAACTACATTAATTAAATATTTATGATAGGTATACCATAAATATGAGAGTAGAGACACTTTAGAATTGCTATAAGTTTCCTACTATGATTACTGCACATTCTTGGCGCGATAGTCACTCCATAAGTATAAGTACTTGTGGAGTGTGAAAGGGTAAAAGCTATAATTTAAGTCTTCAGGAAGAAATTTCATATACATATATATTTAAATTAAGTTACAGTAAAATTTATATCTTTTATATATATATATATATATTCCTATTACAATCCTATATGCAAAACTTCCAATAATTTAATTTAGAGTAATGTCATTACAACCACAAATTATTTAATAACATTTTTATAGATTGTTGATGTGGATAATTTTTACTAGTTTTCATTTAAACCAATTATTAACATACTTTTCCATTTATCAATAATCATTCACTATATTAACGGTTTACTAAAGCTACGTTTGGATAGGGCGTTTGCGTTTGCGTTTTCCCTTTTTTTTTTTTACGCGTTTTTGAGCTTTTTGAGTGCTGCAGTTACTGTTCAATGAACAGTAACCGCAAATTTTGACTTTTCCAATTTGTTTCAGCCAATCACAGCACATCATGTACTGTTTACGGACCCACAAATTTCACTTTTCAGCAACTTTTTCATTAAAAATGGGTCCAACGATACTATTCACACATTTAAAAATTATTTCGCTATAGTGTTTTTCAGTTTTCAATTTCAGTTTTCAGTTTTCAGCTGTATCCAAACGAACCCTAAAAGTGTTGTGAAACAGTTTGGATTCTAGCAGTTTCCATTTATTCTAGAATGAAACTACTCTCGTGCAGGAGGCTGGGTATCAACTACCTCCGTTTTAGCGTGCTAGATACCACCTAATTGATGGCAATTTTTTTTACGTAGCAAGTTTATAGCCTTTCTTTTCTTGTCGTTTTCTAATTTTTGAAAATACTGTTTACCCACTACAAGATACTGGGCTTTGGAAAGTTGACTAAAACGCCTATTTATATTATTGCAATATCTGAAGCCTAACACCACTCCAAAGCTCCTGTGTACGACCAAAGTTTCAATCATGGTCCTCACGATCAAGCATTTCCCATCTCCACAGCTTTTCATCCTCTTTTATCTCTTTATGATCACCAATTTCTTCACTCTGCTAACCCCATTTACATTTACAAGTGCGCTATCCTTCAACTTCACTAGTTTTAGTAAAGACAACACTGACATAACATATGAGAGTACTGCTTCCTCTGAAAACCAAGCCATCCAGCTCACAGGCAGCAACCTCACAGAACAGTTGCAAGGTCAAGCCACGTATTCCAAACCCTTGCAATTGCGGGACAATGCCACCGGAAAGCTTACGGATTTCACTACACATTTTACCTTTTCCATTAGTTCACTGAATCAAACTGCATATGGAGACGGGATGACATTCTTCATCGTACCCAACGGTTCAAAGATTCCCACGGCTGCTATAGGTGGCTCCTTGGGCCTATACCAGGTTTCAAACACAAGCAATAATCGTTTTGTTGCAGTGGAGTTCGATATCTTTACGAACGATTGGGATCCACCTGGGGAACATGTAGGTATTAATATCAACTCTAAGAAATCTATAGCTAATGTGTCATGGTCTAGTAATATTGCTATTAGGGAAGGAAAAATAAATGAAGCTTGGATTAATTACAACTCCAGTTCAAATGATTTGTGTGTTGCTTTCACTGTTTTTGGAGACAATATTACTGTAAGGCAATCTCTTTCTGTAAATGTTAATTTGATAGATTTCCTGCCTGATTGGGTTACTTTTGGATTCTCAGCCGCAACAGGAAGTGCTTATGCTATACATACTATTTATTCTTGGGATTTTAGTTCAAGTTTGGAAATAGTAGGTTTAAGCCCCAATTCAGCCTCTGGCCAGGGGAAAGACAAAAAACTTGGGGTTTGTTTTTGTTGTGGTGTTTAGTACTGTTGTTGGATTTTTTGTTGTTGTATTGATTCTGTTTGTCTTGTGGAAGAGGTATAAGAGTGATAATGATGTTCATGCTTCTGATAATCATGTTGTTGAAGAATTCCCAAGGGGAAGAGCACCTCGAGAGTTCTCATATGATGAATTGGCTCGTGCGACAAATAATTTCAATGATGAACAAATATTGGGTCGAGGAGGATTCGGCGCGGTATATATAGGATCTTTGAGGGACTCAAACTCCTCTGTTGCTGTTAAGAAGATATCGGAGGAGTCTAGGCAGGGCGTGAATGAGTATGCATCAGAAATAAATGTCATTAGCCGACTAAGACATAGGAATTTGGTGGAACTCATTGGTTGGTGCCACGAAAGAAGTAGAGAGCTCTTACTTGTTTATGAGTTCATGCCCAATGGAAGTTTGGATTCACATCTTTATGGAGAAGGAAACTTATTGACATGGAGAAGAAGGTACACAATTATACAAAATTTGGCTGAGGCCTTGCTTTACTTGCATGAAGGATGGGAATATTGCGTGTTGCACAGGGATATCAAATCGAGCAATATTATGCTTGATTCAAACTTCAATGCTAAACTTGGGGATTTTGGGTTGGCTAGGCTTGTGGACCATGACAAAGGGTCACGAACTACTAGATCGGCTGGCACCTTGGGCTATATAGATCCGAACTATATGACAACAGGTAAGGCTAGTAAGATATCAGATGTCTATAGTTTTGGAGTTGTTGCATTAGAGATCGCTACTGGAAAAAGTCCAACCGACCAAAGTACCACACAAGGCTTGTTGAAGTTGGTTTGAGAGCTCTACAAAAGAAGAAAGGTTCTTGAAGCAGCTGACCAAAGGTTGGGTGAAAGTTTTGATAAGCAAGAAATGAAGTGCTTGTTAATTGTAGGGCTCTGGTGTTCTCACCCCAATCGTAAATGTAGGCCACCTTCGATAAGGCGAGTAAATCAAGTTCTTGAATCTGGCGGTCCATTGCCTGATCTTCACCCTTTAGAAATGCCCAGTTAAACAGAGAACGAAACTACATCTGTAATGTTGTCCGATAGTGCTACTAGTTCGATGGGATAGCAGAACCAAAAGTTAAGCTATAGCTACAACACCAATTCCTCATGGTTTAAGCCATTGTGTGTTGCTTCTTCATCGCATTGCTTTAGTTATAATTTAAACTTGTTTTGTTTTGTTTTTGCTTCTTGTTTATTATTATTATTTTTTTTTTACGAACTAAATGTGAGGAATTTATTGAAGTTATGTAATGAATATAATTGATTGAAAGGTTGTAAGGTGTAATAAATAAATATATATATATATATATATATATAATTGTGCAACATGAGTGAAGCAAATAAAAATGTACAAGTATTATTATCTTTCTCTTCCTCTCCCTTTTAGCTTTAATTTTTTAAGCGTTTTCCTCTATTAAAAAAAAAAAAAAATGAGTTTTTGAAAGTGTACATTTTCCATCATTTAAGCATAAGTTGACTAGAGTTATATTTAGTAAGTTGGGCTTTCTTATTGGTCGATAGGGCACCCATTTTGTATATTTTTTTTATCACCTTTTTATTTTCATATTGGATTTCTACTTGAATATGACCTTTATAGAATACATATCTGAAGTCTGAATCAACTAACAGTCATGAACTATGATAGATTGGACACTGTAACTTAGCATTTGAAAGATAGATAAATATCAGTCAAGAGCCTTATATTTTAATTAACTGACGCCTTTTAGTGTTTTTAAAATATTCACGATTTAAATTCTCCTAGTGTTTAATAAGGTTTGCTTTCATGTAAAATGCACGTTATATAGGAATGGGTTACAAAAAGGATGTAACCCTTCATTTGTGTAACTATGAAGTAATTTGTGTAACTAACGGCAAATAAACTGTCTCATCCATCAGACATGCAATTTGGGTTCTCTCTAGCAAGGTTCAGAGGGCATGGATGTTGTGTGCCTAGCTCTAGTAGCAAACACCATCATAAGAAACAAATATGTGGGTCACGATAACATGGCATTACAACATGATGAAGAAGCGGCATATAAGATTCTAGAGGTATCGTTACAATAGTTTTTGTCGCCTGCAATGCTCAACCCATGGTTACAACTTCCAACTATTCCATACACGTTTCACTTTTTAAGGAATGAAAAAAATCGATCTGCAAATGACATTCTCGAAAGAATTCACATCAGTTTGGCTAAAATCGTATAAGCCCTTAAATCGATCTGCAAACGACATCAACTTTGTCCAAAAGTACCTGTTCCTCAACCTTAGGAGTTCTATTGCTCTTAAGGCAGATGAACTAATGATAAGAATTGCAGGACTCCCAGGATCTACTTTTCCTTCCAAAACCTGTTTTTCAAAAAGCACTGTTTTTAAAAATATATCCAGAAATATTGATTGATGCCTAAGGCAATACAACAGAATCGAAGGGCTGGAAAAGACCATGAAGAAAGAGAGAGAGGAACAAACCGTAGAAATAAAAGCTACTCTATAGTCTATACTAAGTGAAAGTGCATAACTGTAAAGATTTAAACCCAAAAAAAAAAAAAAAAAAAAAAAAAAAAAATCCTAATTAACTAGTAAAGAAATTCATAAATAAAGGAGACAGTAACCGCAGATAAAATCTGTCATAGCTTATGCTAACCGCATAGATCAGATGGTAAATAAACTACTCAAGCTTCTAGCTTCCTTCAGAGATTGAAAAAACAATTTACATCGTGGCAATATAGATTGAATAAGTGCATGCCCTGTTATTTCAAATTTGTAAGGAGTTGCCCTATAATCCTGCACATTCATAGATTAATTGAAAAAAAAATAGTTCAGAATTCTATTATAGGTAACACGGATCAAAGCTTACTCAAGACAATAAATCAACTACTAGAGCTTCTAGCTTCCTTCAAAGATTGAACAGACTATTAACACAGCAGCGTAGCTTGATAGGTCCATGCCTTTTAGGAGTTTCGTTCTAATACAGCACATGTATAAAGTAAAACACAGGTGGATTGGCTTTGATTTTCTTTCAAGTTCAAGAAACGTCATGTGTCATTCAAAAAGTTTCTAAACAATCAACTCATAGTGTTAACGTGTATAGTGTTGTAGGCTTTAGGCCCAACTAGATTACTTGTACAGTGCACATTAATGTACTACACTCATATGCCTCCTATATAAAGGCACTCGTGTATATTCTTTTATTTTGAGAAATACAATACACTTATTGAGTATTTCTAACATGGTATCAGAGCTTGGAAAGCATATTGAGTATATTCAAGAGCATTATCAGATCAAAAAATTTTGACGCGTTTGGAAAACTGAGTTTCGACCATTTTTGCAAAATTAGAATATACTTGCAATAATTTAGAACAATATTTCATATTAAAAATCCAGCTATAGCGAGAGTAATCATCAACAAAGACAACAAAATATAAAGACCCACCAATACTAGATACAGAGGAAGGCCCCTAAACATCAGAATGAATAAGGTTAAAGATATCAGTGAATATTGATTTACTAATATTGAAAGGCAAAGCTGGTTGTTTTCCTAATTGGCACGAAACACAATCAAAATTTTCTGTAGACACTGAACCTAACAAACCCCTAGAAGCTAATTGTTGTACCCGAGAGGAAGATGCATGACCAAGGCGAGCATGCCAAAGTGCAAGGGAAGGAATTGAAGAAACTGTAGCAGCTGCAGCAACAGAAACAGGAGCAACAAGTGGAAGATGAAGGTTGCCCACGGTAAACATACACCCAACTCTAGGACCGGTCCCAAGCTCCTGTCCCATCCTCGAATCTTGCACAATACACCCAGAATAATCAAATATAATGCGATAACCCAATTCAGCTAATTGTCCCACAGAAAATAAATTGTTAGAAAGTTCAGGAACATTAAAGACCCCAGGAACCGAAAGGTTGGAGGTCGAAACAGAACCTATAGTATGACCAGACATTGTGGAACCATTTATTGTGCGAATATTAAGAGGGTGTGGTACAAGTTTGAGTTCAGAAAATAAGGACGAGTGAGGTGTCATGTGATTGCAACAAGCGGAATCCATAAGCCAAGAGGAAGGAGACATATCAGATAAAACTGAGAGAGAAAAGAAATAAGATGCATTACCAACCATTCGAATGACATTGGCGATGATGTTTTTAAGGTCATCTGTGGATATGGTGAAAGTGCGTTCTGAAGACTTAGACTGTGCAGAGACGGGGGCCATTGGTTGGACACTCTCAGTGTTAGTAACAGTAGCAGCAGAAATTGAAACAGCTGATTTGTTGCGATGATAGCAAGTCTCAATATTGTGGCCAAAACGTTTACAAAAATTGCAAAAATGTTTGTTGGATTGTCGGTGATGATTATTGCAACAAGAAGAAGACCTGTCCTTGTTCTTCATTTAGAAGCAAAATATGCAAATATGGACTGCAAAAATGAAATCTATACGAAAAACTGGGTAAGGAGCACCTGGACTGCAAAAAGTCAACTCTACGAAAAAGTCAATGGTCAAACCTAGTCAAAGTCAACCGTTAAAGAAAAGTCAACGAATGACGTTAGCAAGCAGACTGGCAATGACGTAAGCAAGTGACGTTAGCTAGGACTGACGTGGTAGTTATGACGTCAGCAAGTAACCCAGCGGCGCGTGGATAAAATTCGCCGAAACTTAGGGCGGCGCGTGATGGCACATGGACCGTCCAATGAAGCCAATTCTTTTTCGAAAATACAAATCGGGGAAAGACGATTCAGATGGTGTCAGCGGCAACAAGATCAGAGCTACCTTGGTGACGCATGAAATACTTTGCCGAAACTTTGACCGGCGAATGGCGACGCGTTGATGGTCAAAGTGGATTTTTTCGATGGCTATGTGTAGAGTGATTGAAGATCTACACGGTAATATATCTTATGTCCTAATCGGAGGTCAGAGGTGACAGATCCGATGATGGCAATGGTTTTGGCGGCGGAGGAGGAGCTTCTGGCGGTGGAGATTCAACCCTGAGGACCTCTGACGATGGCGGAGCTATCAGGATAGGGCAATGAAAGGGTTTACTAACCACAGAAGTTGAGACAGCGGAAAATACCAACAAAACAAGACTGCAAGACACAAGAAAATTAGAGCAATGGTTATAACCTCAGTGGCATTCAAGAACTCAAGGATTTTCTAAGTCAGCAATTTGAGATGAAAGATCTTAGACATCTCAGCTACTTCTTAGGTCTTGAAATCACTCATTCTACAGATAGACTTTATATTACTCAAGCCAAGTATGCTTTTGAACTCTTGTCTCAAGCTGGACTCACTAATAGCAAGACTGTTGACACTCCAGTTGAGCTTAGTGCGCATCTGACTCCCTTAGGGGGGAAATCATTGTCTAATCCCTCTCTTTACAGATGCTTGGTTGGCAGCCTTGTTTATCTCATAGTCACTCGTCCAGACATTTCCTATGCTATTTACTAGGTAAGCCAGTATTTGTCTGCTCCATGATCGACTCACTATGCTGCTGTTTTGCGCATTCTTCGATACCTAAAGGGCACTCTATTCCATGGTCTTTTCTACTTTGCTCAGTCTCCTCTTATTCTCCGTGCATTCTCTGATGCTGATTGGGTAGGAGATCCCACTGATCGCAAGTCCACCACTGGTTATTGCTTTCTTCTTGGTTCTTTTGTTATTTCTTGGTAAAGCAAGAAACAAACTCATGTGGCCCGCTCCAGTACTAAAGCAGAATATCGTGTCTTTGCTGATACCACATCTGAGTTTCTTTGGCTACGATGGCTTTTCAAAGACTTAGGTGTGTCTACATCCTCTGCTACTCCTTTTTATTGTGACAATCAAAGTGCCATTCATATTACTCACAATGATGTCTTTCATGAACGGACTAAACACATCGAGATCAATTGTCGTTTTATCCGTTATCATCTTGTCCATGGAGCTCTCAACCTGATCTCGATCTCCACTAAAGATCAACTTGCAGATATCTTCACCAAGTCACATCCTAAGGGACGCCTTCGTACTTTGATTGACAACCTCAAGTTGGTCTCACATCCACCTTAAGTTTGAGGGGGACTGTTAACGTGTATAGTGTTATGGGCTTTAGGCCCAACTAGATTATTTGTATAGCACACATTAATGTACTACACTCATATGCCTCATATATAAAAGCACTCGTGTATATTCTTTTATTTTGAGAAATATAATACACTTATTGAGTATTTCTAACACATAGGAAGACTGACTACGGTCTATATGGGTGTGGGTGAATGTGGGCGTAAAAATAATATATATCAAGAGATAATTTCATATCAACATAGCCCAATAATTTCACTTTAGGAGTTATGATGGCATCAGCAGCCTTGATCTACTTTTCACCAGTGCAGCAAAGCTTTTATATATAAATATATATATATATATATATATATATTTTCATGAATGATTACAGGCAAATTCAAAAAACCCTACCGCTGCCACTTCCATCAATGAAACCTTATTACACAAAATTACTTTAGAACAGAGCACAGATTCAACTTTTACAAATCACAATCAACAAAGTACAGAGAATTTTCCTAATGAACATGAGAGAGAGAGGAGAACCTGTAATCGAACTAGAAGAATCAGCGGTAAATCCACAAGACAATAGTTAAGAATAAATTTGATAATATATTCTTTGTAAGTTCATCATATGAGTGTAAATTAATCATTTTATAAATATAGAACGCAGTAAGAGATGAACAAAATAAAATCAAATTCTTTTCTCTACTTACGGCCCAAAACAATTCAACTTGTGACTTTTATTACCCTCAAAAGATTCAAAAACAACATGCACAACAACAGCAGAATTTGTGAGTGTTTGTTCGTTTAGACCCTTAAAACCAGATTGTTTAACTTATTATATTAAGCAAGTGATTACTTAGATTAATTATTCAGATCTAGGTTAAACACAAATAAATCATATCATGCAAAGATGTGAAAAAGTAAATAACGCCACGATATGATGACTTAGGAAAATCAATGAAACGAACCGTTTCAAGGTAAAAACTTGAAGTGGATTTAACTTAGTTATCCTCAAGATAAGCACATCCACAATAAGAGGATTGAAGTTTTTACAATCAGATTTAACCCTAAATCTATTGCTACCTCCAGTATTAACTTTCTGACACGACCACGTACAAGTTCTGAATCTACGGACTCCTTCTCTTTTTGGATTTACACCAACACAAGCCGCTTTGCTTGCTACTTTGAGATCCCACTTAAAGGTTTCAAATCACCATCAGTAATAATCTTGATACAGCAACTATGTTCTACCAAACGCTTGATTGTAGTTTTTGCTCTGATAGATTCTTGTGTAATTAGAAGTTACAAAACCTTTCAGATCTCATAAAGAGTAACACACAAGTCTTTTCAGCACATTCAAAAATGGGGCTAGGGCCACAATAAGAGGATTGAAGTTTTTACAATCAGATTTAACCCTAAATCTATTGCTACCTCCAGTATTAACTTTCTGACACGACCACGTACAAGTTCTGAATCTACGGACTCCTTCTCTTTTTGGATTTACACCAACACAAGCCGCTTTGCTTGCTACTTTGAGATCCCACTTAAAGGTTTCAAATCACCATCAGTAATAATCTTGATACAGCAACTATGTTCTACCAAACGCTTGATTGTAGTTTTTGCTCTGATAGATTCTTGTGTAATTAGAAGTTACAAAACCTTTCAGATCTCATAAAGAGTAACACACAAGTCTTTTCAGCACATTCAAAAATGGGGCTAGGGTTTCCCTTTTATATGTGGAGAAGTTTAGATGAAACCTTAAACATTTTCGCAGGCTTGGGCCTTTTTAAAAATTCTACAGAAAAACTGTGCCTGCGATTTTCGATCAATTGAGCCTAATTCTCGATCGATCGAGCTTGATAGAAAATTTCTTCCTTTTTCTGCAGTCAGCTGAACTTGAACCTTGTAACAACCACTTTTAAGCGTTGCCTAATACATGGACTAGACATGTTTTGTTCTCGGTTTGCCAACACACTAAAAATATGTTTCTAAACATTTAAACCTAAATATTTAGAACCTAACAGTGAGAGTTTTTACATGTCCAAAGAATCCTATTGAAATACCAGTCATGTTAGGACCTTAAGGGCCTTGAAAGCACCTCACTTAAATAGTTATATTCCAGATAAACATGTACAGCCATCTCATTGATCCAAAGATTGTCTAATACAGTCATACTTAAATGTGTTAATTGCTACATTGACAACAATTTCTAAACACCGAACTATATTTCCCAGAAGACTTGGCACTGTCCTTTAACAAGACCAATGAATCCTAGCACAATGTCACCAGCAAAATAATATTATATCATCCAAAGTAGAAATAGAAACGAATGCATAGCTCAGATACAATTCTAAGGCAATATACAATACAATTCTGAAATTTTTTTTTTCCTGAAAAATTTAACAATTTAATACTTACAACTCTACCAAACCCAAAGAAGATAATTTCTGACATGTTAGTAATACTTACATCTCTCAGTTTTGAAAGTTTTCTAAACATATCACTCAATTGGTTATTCAGCGGATAGTTAATTACCAAGATTTCTGCACCCATCAACAGCAAAAATGAGAAATAGTACCGCTAAACAACTAGAATAACGAACGCTATATCCCTCATACTAGGACTGCTTGCAAAGACTATTAAAAGAAGTTAAAGACTGAAAATTTTCTTTGGAATTTTGTTGAGAAAAATCCAATGGAAGATATGAAAGTAAACAAACAAAAACAAAGAGATAGAATCGATGGTGGATGGAAGAAAGAGAGAGATATATACCTCAATGACAAATATAATCACAATTTTATCTTCACTTCTACAGGTAAGGTAACAACAACCAAAACAAAACAAGTAAAGATGTCAAAGTCAAAATCGTAACAACAACCACAAATTGGGATGAATTTATTTTTATGAGTAACTGTAATTGTAACAACAACCACAAATTCAAATTCATTGACGAAGAAACTTCACCAACAGAATACGTTAAGCAGGCTATTTCACAATCTCAATAATGGAACCTAGATGGTCAATTTATCTGGAGAAACCTCATCAACCAATTCATCTAAAAAAACCTTAGTTCATAGTTTCTTATGCATTACAGATTTACATCTTATCACAGAAAAGAAAAACTACATCTTGAAAAACTATAGGACACCCTAAACATACTAAATTTCAAAAAATTATGATTGTATTGCAGAAAATTAAATATTATGGAATGTAGCCAGGATCACAACTCCATAACAAGTCAATCACAAAAAAAAAAAAAAAAAAAAAAAAAAAAAAAAAAAAAAAAAGATGAAAAAAAAAACCACTAAAATAGAAACTTGATTTGCAAAATTCATCATCCAACCTCAGAAACAGAAACAAGAAGAACACATTTAATTAACTTCTTCATTTCAAAAATATGATTACATAACTAATAAACCTCCGAAAATTAAACCTACATGAATCTAATAGAAAAATATTAATTCAAGACCCAAAAATTATTAAAAAGAGAGATAGAAAAGGGACAAACCTGAGACAGAGTGCAATGCATGATCACTCTAGAATAAAAAACCTAACAAAATGAAACAATAATTTTAGCACTTGAACCCTAAATCAAACACCAATGCCTATATTGACCAAAATTGAACCATAAATCACACACCAAAACCGAACCCTAATTGCCACATTCAATCAATAAAAACGAAGACAGCAACAAAAGCAATGCACAATATTCAATCAGTACGATTGTGTTGCATAAATCACAATACGAATTTAACGAATAATGAGTAAGTTTTTTTTTTTAAATACCATCAGAAGATTCGCCGAAGGAAGTGACAAAGAGTATTGCAGTTCTCGTTGGTGCCGCTGACCTTGCCAGAATATTCCTACTTCCGATTAGAGATTCCCGCACACTCTGATTCATCTTAGCACATCAATTTTTTTGTAAAGAAAATGCTAGAGAGATCGATTGCTAGAGAGACAAAGAGCGATCGTTATAAAAAGAGAGAGAGAGAGAGAGAGCAATCGAATGAAAAAGAAATCAAAGAGAATAAGACAGGAAGAGCCTAAATACTTTGATAGCTTAAAAGTTTGAATGGAATAGAGAGGCTTTCATTTTCCAATCTTTTTTCTAGGGATATATTTGAAAAATCTTTAACAATTTAGAGCGAAAACTTGCGGGTGTGCCCGACCTATTTTCTAGTACTTATTTATGTGTTAACTTATTTCAAAGGTCCCCAATAAGTCTAGTAATAGTCACCCAAGTGTGCTACATTAGTGTTTGTTTGGACAAACTTTAGTGAACTTTAGGTCGAAACAAGTTTCTTATAGTGACAATTTGAGGTTCAATGCAAGGGAGTTAATTTTGTACTGGAGACTGTTTTGGTTTGGTTGGAGGAATGATATATTTTAGTATCCATTGGTACCGGTGTACCATTTAAGAATTACCGCTTTTTTATAAATATATATAATAAAATATAATAATAGTTATTTTATCATGTTTATTGACATAAAAAATTTATTTAAATAATATATACTGATTTGTACAAAATAAACTTTTACAATACTAATGTCTTTTTTTTTTTTTAAGTAAATATTAAGCCAATTACTATATTTTGATTTTTTTTTCTATTCCGTACCAGACCAGCATTCTATGCTTTTATATTTTTTTTCCTTTCCTCATTTATATTTTTATATATCTTTTCTTTTCTTTGGGATAATTACACTTTATCCACCTATAGTTTGCCTCTACTTTGATTTGCCTACCCGTGGTTTCAATTTTGACGCTTTACCCACCTGTGATTTCCTCCGTTACTAATCCGTAACCCACTTCTCCTCCAGCCGTTACTCTAACACATAATATGTCAAAAACAAAAACCCAAATAGATCAAAACACTCCTCACTCCCAAAACTCACTCCCATCCAACTTGCTCACCAAACTAAGATCCTAGATGCTACAATGCAATGCACTTGAGATAATTGGATTTTGATCGTGCAAGCAAACCGAGTCGAGGAAGAAGGAGACACATAGCATGTCAATATCTGCAACCAGGCCATTCACACCCAACCAATAAGACCCAAATGTAAAGAAAACAACATTGGCTTCTTCCACCATCTCATCATTATACCCCTTAGCCTTATAACATTGTACCCCAAATGTAAAAACTCTCACTCTCTCTCTCTCTCTCTCTCTCTCTCTCTCTCTCTCTCTCTCTCTCTCTCTCTCTCTCTTTGAGTCTGAATTTGAATCGAAGAAGAAGAAGAAGATAGATCTCTCTCTACATGAAAGAGCAACAATTGGTTGACGTCTCCATCTTCCTTGATCGCTTGGAGTTCTCACTCCAACTCAAACGCAAATAGAAACCCTAGAATTCAATCTAAGCCTAACAAGAATTTCTGATCTCCAAGTTGTCACAACGAAAGAGGGAATTTTTTTGTTTGTTTGTCAATTAGGGTTTCCTTTGCTTGAGAGACCCAAGCCCTTTGCTTGAGAGATCCAAAGCCCCAAAGGTTCTTGTAAATTGCTTATTATTACTTTTAATCAAACCCAATTTTGTAATTCTTGGAGCACACCCACTTTTAGGGTTTTCATTATACTTCTATATCTCTTTGTAATTTTTCTCTCAATTTGACTGCCGATAATAATTGTACCCTTTTTATATGTATCTAGGTTTTTAATTTTGTCTATAATTCTTGAATATATGCCAAGCGAATTGTATTACATTGTTGTGGCCATAGGCTTTTTTTTATGAAATTAATGAATATTGAATGAATTTTCCAACCAATTGTTGAATTTTTTTCGATATTCAGTATTTTTTTTTTCTTATTTCTTGTTTGGGTAAATTTTTAGTTACTACAATATTGTAAAAAGAGACACTTATAATGGCAATGGCCAAATTGAATCAACTGCCACCACTGCCACCTAGGATTGGAATGTGGGAACCGATTTCAACTGCTCAGCCTGCTGAATTGGATATGAGTAGGACCCAGAAATTACAGAAGTTTATGGAGGATGCGGGGTTATATGAGAGTGGTGAAGAAACTCTGAAAAAGCAGAAGGTGCTGGGGAGGTTGGACCAAATTGAGAAAGCATGGGTCAAAAAGGTTACTAAGGCTAAGGGGTATAATGATGAGATAGTGGAAGAAGCCAATGTTGTTATCTTTACATTTGGGTCTTATCAGTTGGCTGTGAATGGCCCAGGTACAGATATTGACACGTTGTGTGTCTCCTTCTTCCTCGGCTCGGTTTGCTTGCACGATCAAAACCCAGTTATCTCAAGCACATTGCATTGTAGCATTTGGATCTTAGTTTGGTGAACAAGTTGGATGGGAGTGAGTTTTGGGAGTGAGGAGTGTTTTGATCTGTTTAGGCTTTTGTTTTTGACATTTAACATGTTAGAGTAATGGTTGAAGGAGAGGTCGGTTACAGATTAGTAACGGAGGGAATCACAAGTGGGTATAGTGTCAAAGTTGAAACCACAAGTAGGCAAATCAAATTAGAGGCAAACCACAACTGGGTAAAGTGTAATTATCCCTTTTTCTTTTTTTCATGCACCACAACACACACTGACATACATGACTGATGCCTCTTCCCTCTCAGCTTTATTAATTTCTTTTTCTTTTTCTAATCCATATCACACGCCTAAGACCTACAAGTACAACCTACATGTCATTACAATTTCGAACAAGTCCTCATCTTCACACGATTAAACTTATCATTTCACTATCAAACATTTCTTTATTTTTCAAGACTCTTTCACTTCCATCACAACTCTCTCTCTCTCTCTCTCTCTATCTTTCACCTCAGACTCTCTCTTTCTCTTAAAGCTTCAACCCTTCAGCCCCTTCTCAAGGACTCAAAGCTTGTTGGATATTTACTGATGCTGCCACTCTCCACCAAATGGCATGTCTTCATCGTTAGTGTAAAGAGAAGTTAGAAATGAAGGGAGGCAGAAAGTATGACTGGCATGAGGGGAGAGAAAGAAGCCTCTGATATCCATTAACCGGCTGGAATCCAGTATATATCCTAGTATGGCCAAAATAACTCCGGTATGATCAATATTTAAACTGGTACGAAATTCTAGTATTTCTGTACCAGCCAAGGATTTGGCATGGTAAATACCAGCCGTACTGGCCAATATGGTATATTGGTATGAGATTGTCTTCCTTGGTTCAATGTCGTCTATACTAGAAATCAATTAGTGTCTTAGTTTGATAATAAAGAATAATCATCAGAAGAGACATCATAAGTTAAAATTCTAGAATTTAAAAAAAAAAAAAAAAAAAAAAAAAAAAAAAGAAGCATGTACAAAAGAACTCCGATGCAAACTAGCTTTATGAAAGAGCACTTGGTTTACTATGCACGGTGAGGTATCTTCAATCCAAATTTGTTCCTTGTCTCCTTGTTGGGCAGACTTGGCCGTACTGGCCACTATGGTACGAGATTGTTTTCCTTGGTTCAATGTCGTCTATACTAGAAATTAATTAGTGTCTTAGTCTGATAATAAAGAATAATCATCAGGAGAGACATCATAAGTTAAAATTCTAGAAATAATTAAAAAAAAAAAAAGCATGTGCAAAAGAACTCCGATGCAAACTAGCTTTATGAAAGAGCACTTGGTTTACTATGTGCGGTGAGATATCTTCAATCCAAATTTGTTCCTCATCTCCTTGTTGGGCAGACTTGGCCATTGGGTACGCAACTTTGTATGAACCTCATCTAGTGAGTGGAAAAGAGAGTCCCATGAAGGATCTTGCCATTGCACAAATGCTGCTTACAATATCTCCAAAGCTAGACCTGCAAACACCACCATCCTCCACAACCACATTATGCACTAGAATCCCCCTTCCACCACCACACAACAGAAGCCAATCTCATTTGCAAAAATTAACCTAGCCAGCCTCCATCACTAACGCCTCTATCTCTTCTACTTCACATCCATGTAGTCTCAAATTATTTGTTGTAGCTCTACAAATTTTTTCTAAAATAGTCATTAAGAAATTTAAATTATATAAAATCTAATAATTTACTTCATCATGGTTCCTGTTCGCAAGTTTTACCTGTTAGTTTTTTTAGACCCCTTAAACAATTGATTAAACCTAGGTAATTAGCCAAGTTGTTACTTAGTCCAATTAAACAAGTCTAGGTTATCACAATAATAAAGATCAAATCATGCAAAGCAACGGAAAATAAATAACACAAGATATGATCACCCAGGAAACCAAACCGGTAAAAACCTGGGGAGGATTTGACCTAACTATCCTAAAGGTAAACTTGAATCCACTATCTTGAAAGAATCGAAGTTCATACAATAAGACTTACAAGCCCCCACACTCGACTTCTTATTGCTACCAACCAGTAGAACTTACTGACATGACCACGTGCAAGCTCCGAATCCACGAACTCCTTCTTTCTTGGATTCCTACCAGCTACAAGCACACCCGCTTGTGTATTCTTTAAGCTTTAATGGTAGCACCCGAATTGATCATCAAGGTGTAGAAAAAAATCTCCTCCTTGAAAACCCTAAGTTTGTGTAAAGGAAAGCTCCTCTAGATCTCACAAGAGATTTACACAAACCGCAAATATGAGCAACACTAAAACGTGGCTAGGGTTTTCCTTTTATACTTAGGACAAATAAGAAACCCTAAAAAATGTTTTAAAACAAATAGGGCTGAGTTGGACGAATCTGCAGAAAAGCATTCTGCCCGAGCTTCAATCGATCGAGCCTAAGCTTCGATCGATAAAGCCAGGCCGAAAGGCACAATCCTTTCTGCTTTCACTCAATTCCAACTTTTACATAAAATCACAACTTTGAGCTAGACTTAAATACTTCTAAACGCATTGTTTTGATCATGGTTTGCCAATATTACTCATTAGAGTTCTAAATACATAAAATCCTAAACTTTAGAACCTAACAAACTCCCCCTTTGGCAATCCATGACAAAACACAACTTAGAAGTTCAAAGTTTACAAAATGAAAAGCCCTTTACAAAATAATGCTCATAAACCAAATTCAATCCTAACTACTATTCATCAGTTGCAAGTGTAGACAGCAGCTCAATTGAATCAACCTATATATTTCCTAAAACACTAAACAAAATGCATAACCACATGTGTGGAAATAATACAAGTAACCAAAATAACTTCTTAATTTCAAACAACACACAAATAAAGACATATATCAATGAATAACTCATAAATATAAATCAATAAGTAGTTTGAAACAAGAAACAAACAAAGTACCAACAAAACATAAAACTCCCCCTAACATGAATATCCCATCAAAAAATAAGGTAAGAGCTAAAAATATTAGGTACAAAGTGAAGCACCTAGATACAATCTAAACTCCACAAGCTCTAACCAAAAACAAATAAACTTCCCCTAAAACAAAAAACCTATAAAATACTCCAAAGTACTCCCCTTTTTGTGACGGAATGCCAAAGGGCAAGCAAGATATCCATCATCAAAAGGGAGGTGGTCTAAACTGCACCAACTCCGCATGCAAGGCACGAATCTCATCAAGCACGTCCACTAAAATCTGTCCTTCAGCCGCCTGAACAGTCAAGACATGATCCAACATGCGACGAATGTCCGAATCATCCGAAGTAGTCGATGAAGGAACATCAGCATCAGCAGCAGCACCTGAAGTCCCAACAGCAGCAATACATGTAGAAGAGGGAGGAGGGGGAACACCACTAGATGACACACCACTAGGACGAGAAGGAGCAACTCTCAACTGAGCAGCCCTCTGACGAAGAAAGGTGGCACCTATGGGAGCAATCACATGAACAGGCTCACCAGACGGAAAACCATCTAGACCTAAGTAGAGCAAAATCCTATGAATAAAAATAGGATGAATCAGTGCATGCCCTACGGCAGAACTCCTATGAACCTCGTTCAAAGAACGAAGGAACAAGTGAGGAAAACTAATAGACGCTCCAGAAACAAAGGTGTACAAAAACACACATCACTCTAAAGGGATGGTGTGGAAGTGAGAGATAGGCCACAAGGAATGACACGCAATCTGAAATAAGAGATAGGCAGTCGCGGTAAGCTCAGCAGACGTGATCCGAGGATCAGAACCCTATTGGATAGATGACCCAGTGATGTAAGACATGATAACGTCTAATGAGGGTGACTCATCATAGGGATAGTTAGCATCCCGAACAACGGGCACCCAAAGAGCCTCAGCCACTACCCGAGGGGTAATGGTGAACTCTACACCTCATATCCAACTCCTAACTAGGGTGTTGGAATCATAACACAACAGCTTGCTCAGACCAGATCTTACGCTTACAGTTCAAAGTGTCATAGGTTTCTCTACACTTATCATTCTTAAACAACTCAACTCTAGTGGGAGACTCAGAGGAAGTGGAAGTGGTCCTATGAGCTCTAGTTTTCCTAGGCATGGTGCTAAGATAAGGATCAAAACACAGAGCGAAAAAACAAAAACTACAAAACAAAAACCAAGGGCAGACTGCAAATTAGCAGAAAAACAGAATATAGAATAAAAATCTATATGATGCATGAACAAGTTTAAATGTCATGATGCATGTTTTAATGCAGCGAATTAAGTCCAAAAGGTTCAAATTACAAAATTAGCTTGAACATTAAGGTTTTTAACACGAAAACCCCAAAATTTAGAAAACCACTTGATCAATTTGAAAAATATTGACGAATTGGTCATTACACATGATATAATAACAAAAATAATGACCAAATACATTAATTGGATAAGCCAATTTCATCAATTTAAGCCAATTTGACAAAATCCCCAATTCGGATCAAATTCAAAACCCTAGAATTTTCAATTTTTCAAAAACCACAAAATTGATCAAATTAAACTATAGGGAACATCATTATAGCATCATAGCACAAAAACCCATTAATCAATTTCACAAGAATAGGTTCGAAACATCAAAAACCCCAATATGTTTGAAAGTGCCGAAAATACCCATGATAATGCATGAAAAATGCATGAAATCAAGAAATAAACTTGAAAAAGAAGGGCAAAAGGGACTTACCGGCTTCCTAGGACAAAAACCTTGCAAAAATCTTGAAGGAAAACGACAAAAATTGGATGGTGGAGCCTAGAGCCAATGCGGAGAGAGAGAAAAGAAAAGACTATTTGAAAAGTAACTTTGAAAAAGTCCAATTCTGCCTTTTTGAAAAACCTGATTCACGAGTTTCGATCGGTCGAAAATCAGCCTCGACCGGTCAAAACAAACAGAGACTCCCTCTCTCAAATTTTAAAAATTTTAAAAATTTCAATCGGTCGAAAAACAGAATGGACCAATCAAATCAGGCAGAGACTCACCTTTTTGAGGAAAAACACAATTTTTGAAAAAACAAGATGATTTGACTCAAAGTATTGAATTTTAAGAACAAAAATGCATGAGTATGAGATGATATGATTTTCAAATCAAGGATTTTAAGCCCAATATTCCCAAAAAAAAAAATTTCTTGCATTCTCCACAAATTTTCAAGCAACAAATTAAGTTTGCACATAATTCAAAAGTATTTGCAAAAACTTGGTTGGTCAGACCATAAACACACACAATAGCATGTACACTGTTTAACAAAGAGTAACTCGTGTAGTGTGTGCAACTAATAAAAACTTGAGATACATGTGAGGTGATATATGAATAGCAATCAATCACAAAGTCTACAAAATTCATCACAAGGAATTTAAAAGAGAATATCACCTAAAGAGTTACATCATATAACTCCCACATCTCCTAGATCATAAGCTTGCAATCATGTAAGTTTCTTATATTTATGCCTCATAATATACATTCCAATTTTAAGTTATGTGAGTTTGGCATCAAGCCTAATGGTACACACCAATTTTGATTTTAAGAATTAAGCACTTTAACCGAGGCTTCACCTTATGTTCTTTTTGTGCATATGCTACACTTTCTCGAGTACAAAATCTTATGATATGCACTAAGGTGTTCATGATTGGCTAGTGAACAGTGGTGAGATGGTTATTTATGCCTTTCTCTAAAAGTTCAAGTCTAACATTTAAAAACATGTGACTTCAAGATTAAGACATAGTAATCAAAAACCATACACATCTTTCCCACACAACATGCACTACAAATCTTCAACTAGTAGAGTGCAATAAATAAGCTCATCAAAGCTAAATAAGGTACAAAAGACATGTTATGTGAAAATAAATTAACCAACCTTGTTCTCAAAAACCAAGAAGAATAGTGCAAAACAAAATGTGCTTCCTTTTTCTTCCCTTCTTTTTTTTTTTTTTTTTAATAAAAGAAAACACCTAGAATGAAATGCATGAATGTTATGCTATGCTATGCAAATCCTAGAATCAAAAAAAAAAAAAAAAAAAAAAAAAAAAAAAAAACAAAACAAAAACAAAAAACAAAGAACAATGGTCACAAGGGGTAGAGCAATGAAGCACAAGGACCATGTCAAAAAGACTCAGTTAGGTCGAGTCTTTTGCATCCAAAACCTTTTAGATGCACCACGAGCATTGGAGTTCTTATTCACTTGAGAATGATTACCAACTCCAGGATTGAAATAAAGGTTTAAAGCCTTTACCAAATCACCAATAAGTACCATAGGATCAAGTGCTTGAGGCATAGGTACTTTTGGTTTGTTTGCTCTCTTAGCAGCTTGCAGCTTGTAGCAATTTGGACGTATGTGTCCAGTCTTTCCACAAAAGTGACAAACCCATGCAGGTTTATCATGTGTCTTGTCCTTAGATAGGGTAGGCTTCTTAGACTTAGATTCTTTCAGATCAACCCTAATCTTCCTAGATGATGAACCTTCTAAGGGTTTAGCAACCTCACTCACAGAGGGTTTGATAGTTTCACTCACTATCTCACTCACTGAAGGTTCAGAAGAAAAAGATGAAGGAACAAACTTAGTGGAATGGGGAGTGGACACACAGATGCTATCAACATAACCTAAACCAATTTTTTCAGAAGACGACTTTTGAACACTCAACATTTGATCAAGTTTAGAACTAGCAAATCTAGCAACAGACAAATCAAGTTCCAAAGATTTAACTTTATCAAGAAAAAGCATGTTTTCAGTTTTCACATTGTTCAAAAGATCATTAGCATCAAACAATTTAACAAGCATATTTTTCTTTTCAAGCTCAAAAGATTCAATTTTCTTCAGGCCAAGTTCAACATTCATAGCATCCTTTGCAGCAACTTTGCAAAGTTTGTTATAGGCCTCTTGAAGATTTGCATCTTCAGAGAGTTCCCCATCAGAAGGGTTCTCTTCAACAGATATGCTCTCATCAACTACAGCAGTAGCAGTGAAAGCAATGAAGTTTCCATCCTCATCACAATCAGACTCATGATCAGAAACTTCACCATCATTAAGGGTTACAGCCATAGCCTTACCCTTAGACTTCAAATAGGTTGGACATTCAGATTTCATGTGTATATACCCTTGACATCCAAAACACTGAGAGCCCAAGGAATTATTAGAAGCTTGACCTACTCTTTCCCTAGGCTTATCATTATTGTTAACCTTAGTGGGATCATGCTTCCTAAAATTTCTAGGTTCAGTAGTGTTCGTGGCTCTTGTCTTCCTATTGCTATTCCTGAGAAAGTTTCTAAAGTTCTTGGCAAGATAGGCAATCTCTGTAGCAGAGAACTCATCATCAAATCCACCACCTTCAACATCATCAACTGACTTAAGAGCCATTGATTTGGATTTGGTAGTTTTGGGTAGATCCAACTCATAGGATTGAAGAGATCCTACAAGCTCATCAACCGGGATGGAGTCCACATCCTTGTTTTCAGTAATGGCAGTCACCTTGGGTCTAAAGTCTTCAGTCAAGGATCTAAGAATCTTCCTAACAATTTTAGGTTGATCATAGATTTCACCCAAGTTAAAAGTAGAATTAACAATATCATTCAATTTAGCATAGAATTCATCAAAAGATTCATCATCAGACATTCTAATGCTTTCAAATTTAGAAGTCAATTGCTACAATTTGTTTATTTTGACAGCCTTTGTGCCTTCATGCACAGTCTAGAGGATATTCCAAGCAGTATAAGCAATCTCAACATTCGAGATTCTCTTAAATTCCTCTATAGAAACAGCGTTAAAAATCGCATTCATAGCCTTACTATTAAACGAAGGTGCTTCTTTCTGAGAAGTTTCCCACTCACTAACAGGAGTAGTGGGCTTCTCCCATCCATATTCAACGGAGTTCCACACTCTCTCATCAATGGATTTCAGGAATGCTTTCATCCTTACTTTCCAATAAGCATAATGATTCCCATCAAAGTGAGGAGAAATAACTAGAAAGTGTCTGTGTTCCATGACAATAGGGGTCAAGGATCAACTTAGTGATCAAAGGATCAACAACAAAAGAGCTACCCGTTTTGATACCACTTGTTAGTTTTTTTAGACCCTTTAAACAATTGATTAAACCTAAGTAATTAGCCAAGTTGTTACTTAGTCCAATTAAACAAGTCTAGGTTATCACAATAATAAAGATTAAATCATGCAAAGCAGCGGAAAATAAATAACACAAGATATGATCACCCAGGAAACCAAACCGGTAAAAACCTGGGGAGGATTTGACCTAGCTATCCTCAAAGTAAACTTGAATCCACTATCTTGAAAGAATCGAAGTTCATACAATAAAACTTACAAGCCCCTACACTCGACTTCTTATTGCTACCAACTAGTAGAACTTACTGACACGACCACGTGCAAGCTCCAAATCCACGGACTCCTTCTTTCTTGGATTCCCACCAGTTACAAGCACACCCGCTTGTGTATTCTTTAAGCTTTAATGGTAGCAACTGAATTGATCATCAAGGTGTAGAAAAAATCTCCTTCTTAAAAACCTTAAGTTTGTGTAAAGGAAAGCTCTTCTAGATCTCACAAGAGATTTACATAAACCGCAAATATGAGCAACATTAAAACGTGGCTAGGGTTTTCCTTTTATACTTAGGAAAAATAAGAAACCCTAAAAAACGTTTTAAAACAAATAGGGCTGAGTTGGACGAATCTGCAGAAAAGCATTCTGCTCGAGCTTTGATCGATCGAGCCTAAGCTTCGATCGATCGAGCCAGGCCGAAAGGCACAATCCTTTCTGCTTTCACTCGATTCCAACTTTTACATAAAATCACAACTTTGAGCTAGACTTAAATACTTCTAAACACATTGTTTTGGTCATGGTTTGCCAACATTACACATTAGAGTTCTAAATACATAAAATTCTAAACTTTAGAACCTAACACTACCGGTTTCACCTCCATTGTTGCAACGAGTGGTATGCAGTGCCATATAATAGGAGCTTTTTAATAGTGAATACCCCACTCTTATTGCCATTCTAAACTAGTGCATCCTCCGGGAGGGATTAATAAGAATTTTGTCCACTTTCGATGAGAAAAAATGGGATTGCACTATTGCAGTCGATCAACCCTACACCTTCTGAATTCTACATTAATCAGTGATAAGACCAAAGAATTCTTCTCATTAGTCCTTTGGGCCTTGTGGAGAAATGACCTGAAATCTGTAAGAGTTGGTAGCCATTTCTCTTTCCATAGATGAATTTTGTGCCCGTTCTTTACTTGCTATCTTATCCCAACTCAAAATATAGGTGTTGTGAAAATATAATTAGATTTTGTTGTAACCATAAATTCTTCAATTTATAATAAATCATATTATAATAATCTAAGATAATTCAATTAAATTGAAAAAAAAAAAAACCCAACATCACAAAAAAATCCCAATCCATATCACAATGCCACCATCACCCTAAAAAACAATAGACGGTCTTTGTCGTCATTCTCACCATGCCATCATTGTTCAATCAACTTTTATATAAACACAGCTTTAAGGGTGCCTATGGCCGCATTTAACTCATAAACACAACTTTAGTACAGACCTATAGCCGTGTTGTGTAAACACGGCTTTAGGACATAAAAAAAAAAAAATAAATAAAATTCAGATGGGCCTATAGACGCGTCTTTAGCAAAACCCAACAAAACGCAGCTGTATCCATAAGAAACACGGCTACAGAGCTGATCTTGGGCTACATTCAGCACACACGGCTATACTTCTAGTGTTGTAGCTCTGTTTGTGTGAAACGCGGCTCAAACATCACTCTATAGCTGCATTTTTTGTAGTGATGGTTGTTCACAACTTCAAGCTCAATCAATTCCTATCCTAATAGCTTTTCATCCTCTTTTGTATCTTCATGCTCACCAATTTCTTCTCTCGACCAACGCCGTGCATTTCAATTTCACTAGTTTTAGTTGTTTCATTCTTCACACTACCCAAGAGTTTTGTAGTTTAAATAACACCTCCTTGTGTTTCTAACAAAAATGTTAAATCCCCACTCTCCTAATTATCAATCCATAAATTAGAAAAAAAAAAAGGAAAAAAAAATCTAACAAGTAGTAATTGTAGACGCCATTAAACTTCCTAGGTCAGCCATGGTTGGAACAAGGAGTATAACAAGTCCATATTCAAAACTTCCAATAATTTATGTTAGAGGCGAGGTATAAACTAGCTTCATCATCATCATTATTGGGTTAAAATGAATTGACCCCTTGCAAATTAATTAATTACCCAAGTTATTTAATTAGTCAAATTACATGCAATAGCATGGTAGCACAAACAAATCACCAAATTATCTAAATGCACCATAAAATAAATTTGACACAGGTGATTTGTTTATGAATAGAGAAAACCACTGAAGCAAAACCCCACCAGATGATTTTAAGTTCACCACTCTTAAGAATCCACTATTATCAATCACAAGCGGTTACAAGTATAAGAAATCTTACCAAACCCTTTGGCCTATCCCGAAATACCAACCTACAGTTGAACCCTTACCCCAATACCCAATTGTACCTGTATTGTAACAGCAATCTTTCCGTTCAATGCACGAATCCCAATATGTGACTGAATAATGATGCATGGATTCCAGTACATGACTAACTCACCAACTTGAAGAAGATTGTTGGCTGAAAAGTTCTTTAGTTCATCAACAATGAAGATTAGGAAGCTCCTTAATCACAAAACCCTTGGCGTAAAGACGCAATAGTTTCTTCAGAGAGAATAATGAACTATGGCACTTTCTGCACGTATTATTTTGTGCTTCATCTTATGACGGCCCTTAAAATAATCCTTATATATGTCTAAGGTAGTGAGAAAAGAAACTCTACACAAATACATAGGAATATGCATGTAATTAGATCTGAAAAGTATGATTTCGTAATTCTCGACAAATATACCTTGTGTCGAGAATCTGTCGAGCTTCAACTTTAATTTTCGATAGATATGCTTTTGTCAAGACTTCTTTCGAGCTCTAAAGAACAGTACTTTCTTCACTTGTTTCTTGGTCAGATTTGCATGGCTTCAATATTAACTTGAACACTTGTTTATTGAAGTACTAAACTCATCCTAGATCTATCCAATTACAAGTAAAGTGCGTTTTGTCAAAAAATTAGCCAATTACATAAAATATGTCCCTAATAATCATCATCTTCTTCTTCTTTTTTATTTTAAGGAATGACTAGTTCTATGCCTTGGTCCTATTTTAATTCAGCATTTCTCTATGCTTCACTCTGGCGGCAATGAGGTACAATATCTTCCTCTTCTGCTTCTTCTTTAATTTCTTCTTATTCTTCTTCCAATTATAGAAAAAGTCAATGATCAAGTCCGGACCGTTCCAGGGTGCTAGTTAATTAGTTACCACCTAATTGATAATTCTGGTTTTTTTTTTTTTTTACGTAGCAGGCTGCAACAATCACTTGTTAATTTGGACAAATAACAAGGTCCTGGTCATGGAAGTTTATAGCATTTCTGCTTGTCTTCTTCTTTCGATTTTTGGCTTCTCTTTTTCTAATTTTCATAGATACTGTTCACAGACACTACAAGAAAATATATACTGGGCTTAGGAACGTTGACTGACTTTTGCTCTTTTAGTTACGTAGATTTATATAAGTACACAACTGCAAAACTCAATCACAATACCAAAGTTTCAATCATGATTGTTTACAAGCTCACTATCAAACATTTCCTATTTCCACAGCTTTTCATCCTCTTTTCTCTCTTTATGATGACCAATTTTTTCACTCTACTAATGCCATTTACATATCATATGAGAGAGCTTTCCCTGAAAGCCAAGTCATCCAACTCACCAAAGTCATACCCACAAAACACTTGGTGGGTCGAGCCACTTATTTCAAACCCATGCACCTTTGGGACAACACCTCCGGAAAGCTCACAGATTTCACTACCCATTTTTCCTTTTGTCATTGATTCGCAGAATCAAACTAACTATGCTGAAGGGCCTTCTTCCTCTCACCCAACGATTCCAAGATTCCTACAGTGGGTAACAATGGTCGTCTTTTGGGTTTTACTGCCCTAGATGAGGCATTAAACTCAGCGAATAATCCTTTTGTTGCAGTGGAGTTCGATATCTGGAGCGATTATGAATTTGATCCAACAGAGGAACATGTAGGTATTGATATTAACTCCATGAAATCTGAAGCTAATATGTCATGGTTGTGTAATATTATGGAAGGGAAAAAAAATGAAGCTTGGATTAGTTACAATTCTAGTTTACATAATTTGAGTGTTGTCTTCACGGGTTTTAGAAATAATGTTACTATAATGCAAACACTTTCTCATATTGTTGATTTGAGAAATTTCCTACCCGAACGGGTTACTTTAGGATTCTCAGCTGCAACAGGTGAAGCAAGCTATGCAACACACTATTTATTCTAGGGATTTTAATTCAAGTTTGGAATTTGATAATTACATTATTAGCCCAAAAGGTCCCAATCCAGCCCTCTCCTCTAAGAAATGGAACACAACCAGGTTAGCTGTGGAGTTCAGTATTGGTGGATTTATTTTGGTTGGTGGGTTGGCCATAATTCTGTTTGCCTTGTGCAAGAAGAATAGGAGGCACAAAGAAGATGATCATGCTATTGATGAAGAATTTAAAAAGGGAACGGGACCTTTATAAGGGCCAAAATGGCCATATACCACCTTTTTTGGAAATTTTTAGCAAAAAAACAATGTTTCAGAAATAAATGGCAAACTACCACTTTTTCCAGAACTCGAGTTCCTCATCAGTTTTGCTACCGTGGCACTGCTGAGTTGGATTTGTGCGATTAAAAAAAATTATGTGGTACTTGAGCTTGGTAAACTCGAGTACCATTTACACAATACTTGAGTATACCAAGCACGAGTACCTTTTATAAATAAAATGCAAAAAAAAAAAATTACACAGTACTCGAGTTTACCAAACTCGAGTACTATGTAAATTTTTTTTTTTTTTTGGGGATAAACAACAAATAAATATAAAGATAAAAATAAGTAGCTTTTTTTATGTTTCTATTTATTTAAATAGAAGCATTGTAAAATATAGAGATTTTAATTTCGAAGTATGAATTTAATTTCTACATTAATTAAAATTGTTCATTGTTTTCTCATAAAAATTGTTCACTGTTTTCTGTATAAACAATTTCTACGATTTCGCATAAAATTATTTTTTGTTCAGCATTATTTAAGAAATTGTTCGCTCTCTTTTTTGCATAAATTATTTTCTGTTCACTATTTTCTCATAAAACACCTAGTGAAATCGTGTTTTCTAAATTTAAACGCCAAATCTGAATGCTTTTTCACATTTAAATTTCACAATAATCAAATATATTTTTCTGCATTGATAAAATCTGTTTCTACATTAATAAAAATTTTCCCTCTACATATCATATTTACTATATATTCAAATCTGCTTACTGCATTCATAAAATCTGTTTTCTGCATTAAGTAAAACTATTCACTGCTTTCTCATAAAAATTGTTCACTATTTTCTGCATAAACTATTTCAAGCATTCTGCATAAAATTATTTTCTGTTCAGCATTATTTAAAAAATTGTTCACTCTCTTTTCTACATAAATTATTCTCTGTTCACTATTTAAAAAAATTGTTGGCTGTTTTCTCATAAAACACCTAGTGAAATCATGTTTTCTAAATTTAAAAGCCAAATCTGAATGCTTTTTCATATTTAAATTTCACAATAATCAAATTTGTTTTTCTGCATTGATAAAATCTGTTTCTACGTTAATAAAATTTGCTCTCTACACATCATGTTTACTGTATTTTCGAAGCTGCTTACCGCATTCATAAAATTTGTTTTTTGTATTAATTAAAACTGTTCACTGCTTTCTCATAAAAATTGTTCACTCTTTTCTGCATAAATTTTTTTTAGCATTGGCGCAGTTATTGCACTTATATGGTTTTTGTGTTTTTTTAAAATATGTAACCATATGAATAATGGACAAACTCCATGAAAGAAAAATGAATGATTCGTACAAATCACCTAATGGTAAATGCCTCGAAAAATTCAAATTTGTAAAAAAGTTCGAATTAGTTGAATGTAGAACTATTCACTAAGTAAAACTATTTTCTGCATTAATTAAAAATGTTCATTGTTTTCTGATAAAAATTGTTCACTGTTTTCTGCATAAACTATTTCAAGCATTCTGCATAAAATTTTTTCTGTTCAGCATCATTTAAAAAATTATTCACTCTCTTTTCTAAGTAAATTATTCTCTGTTCACTCTTTAAAAAATTGTTTGTTGTTTTCCCATACAACACCTAGGGAAATTGTGTTTTCTAAATTTAAAAGCCAAATCTGAATGCTTTTTCATGTTTAAATTTCACAATAATCGAATTTGTTTTTCTGCATTGATAAAATCTGTTTCTACGTTAATAAAATTTGCTCTCTACATATCATGTTTAGTATATTTTCAAAGCTGCTTACCGCATTCATAAAATTTATTTTTTGCATTAATTAAAACTGTTCACTATTTTCTCATAAAAATTGTTCACTCTTTTCTGCATAAATTGTTTTTAGCATTGGCGCAGTTATTGCACTTATATGGTTTTTGTGTTTTTTTTTTTTTTAAATATGTAACCATATGAATAATGGACAACTCCATGAAAGAAAAATGAATGATTCATATAAATCACCTAATGGTAAATGCCTCGAAAAATTTGAATTTGTAAAAAAGTTCGAATTAGTTGAATGTAGAAATGTTCACTAAGTAAAACTATTTTTTACATTAAGTAAAACTGTTCACTGTTTTTCCATAAAAATTGTTCACTGTTTTCTGCATAAACTATTTATAGCATTCCGCATAAAATTATTTTCTATTCAGCATTATTTAAAAAATTGTTCACTCTCTTTTTTGCGTAAATTATTCTTTGTTCACTGTTTAAAAAATTGTTCGTTGTTTTCTCATAAAACACCTAGTGAAATCGTGTTTTCTAAATTTAAAAGCCAAATCTGAATACTTTTTCATGTTTGAATTTCACAATAATTGAATTTGTTTTTCTGCATGGATAAAATCTGTTTCTACGTTAATAAAATTTGCTCTCTACACATCATTTTTACTGTATATTTGAAGCTGCTTACTGCATTCATAAAATCTTTTTTTGCATTAAGTAAAACTCTTCACTGTTTTCTCATAAAAATTGTTCCCTGTTTTCTACATAAACTGTTTTTAGCATTGGCGCAATTATTGCTGAAAACAGTGAACAATTTAAAACTATGTACTAATGTACTAATCATCTTGATTTGATGAAAATTTCAAAATTGTTGAACGTACAAAATCGTGAAATCTTAATGGAAAATTGAAATTGTTGAACGTACCAAATCGAGAAAATTCAATGGAAAATTGTGTACATTAGATGTACAGATCGTTCGAATTTGTAAAAAACAAAATTTAGATGTGCAGATCGATTGAATTTGTTGATTGTATAAAATCTTGAAAGTACAGAATAAAATTGTGTAAATTAGATTTCGAATTTTTCAACAAATTTGGATGATCAGTACATTAGTACACAGTTTTCCATTTAATTTTCATGATTTTGTATATTTAACGAATTCAAACTTTTCAACAAATTCAAATTATTTGTACATCTAATTTACACAATTTTATTTTGTATTTTCAAGATTTTATACAATCAACAAATTCGAACAATCTGTACATCTAAATTTTGTTTTTTACAAATTCGAATGATCTATACATCTAATGTACACAATTTTCTCTTGAATTTTCACGATTTTGTACTTTCAACGAAATCAAATTTCTCAACAAGTCCAGAATATTTGTACATCTAATGTACACAACTTTCCATTGAATTTTCACGATTTGGTACGTTCAACAATTTCGATTTTCCATTAAGATTTCACGATTTTGTACATTCAACAATTTTGAAATTCATCAAATCAAGATGATCAGTACATTAGTACATAGTTTTAAATTGAATTTTCACAATTTTATATATTTGACGACTTCAAATTTGGATGATCTATACATCTAATGTAATTAATTTTCGATTAAGTTTACTCAATTTGTTATGTTCTTCAATTTTCATTTGAATTTTCACGATTTTACACAATCAACGAATTCAAACTTTTCAACAAATTCGTACTATCTATACATCTAACGTACACAATTTTTCCTTGAGTTTTCACAGTTTTGTACATTCAACAAATTCAAATTTTCAAACAAATACGTACGATCTATACATCTAATGTACATACTTTTCCATTGAATTTTCATTATTTTGTACTTTCAACGAAATCAAATTTCTCAACAAGTCTAGACTATCTGTACATCTTATGTACACCTTCATGATTTGGTACGTTCATTGATTTTCCATCGATTTTTCTAGACTTTCTACATTCAACTAATTCGAACTTTTTTACGAATTCGAATTTTTCTAGGCATTTACCATTAGGTGATTTATATGAATCATTCATTTTTCTTTCATGGAGTTTGTCCATTATTCTTATGGTTACATATTTAAAAAAAAAACACAAAAACCATTTAAGTGCAATAATTGCGCCAATGCTAAAAACGGTTTATGCAAAAAACAGTAAACAATTTTTATGAGAAAACACTGAACAGTTTTACTTAATGCAAAAAACAAATTTTATGAATGTGGTAAGCAGCTTCGAAAATACAGTAAACATGATGTGCAGAGAGCAAATTTTATTAACGTAGAAACAGATTTTATCAATGCAGAAAAACAAATTTGATTATTGTGAAATTTAAACATGAAAAAGCATTCATATTTGGCTTTTAAATTTAGAAAACACGATTTCACTAGGTGTTTTATGATAAAACAGCGAACAATTTTTTAAACAGTGAACAGAGAATAATTTACGCAGAAAAGAGAGTGAACAATTTTTTAAATAATGCTGAATAGAAAATAATTTTATGCAGAATGCTTGAAATAGTTTATGCAGAAAACAGTGAACAATTTTTATGAGAAAACAGTGAACAGTTTTACTTAATGCAGAAAACAGATTTTATGAATGCAGTAAGCAGATTTGAATATATAGTAAATATGATATGCAGAAGGAAAATTTTATTAATGTAGAAATAGATTTTATCAATGCAGAAAAATATATTCGATTATTGTGAAATTCAAACATGAAAAAGCATTCGAATTTGGCGTTTAAATTTAGAAAACACGATTTCACTAGGTGTTTTATGAGAAAACAGTGAACAATTTTTTAAATAGTGAACAGTAAATAATTTATGCGAAAAAGAGAGTGAACAATTTCTTAAATAATGCTGAACAGAAAATAATTTTATGCAAAATCGTAGAAATTTTTTATACAGAAAACAGTGAACAATTTTTATGAGAAAATAATGAAAAATTTTAATTAATGTAGAAATTAAACTCATATTTCGAAATTAAAATCTCTATATTTTACAATGCTTCTATTTAAAAACATTAAAAAAAAAAAAAAAAAAAAAAGCTACTTATTTTTATCTTTATTATTTGTTGTTTATCCCCAAACAAAACAAAACAAAAAAAAAAATTTACACAGTACTCGAGTTTACCAAACTCGTGTAATTGTTTTTTTTTTTTTTTTTTTGCATTTTATTTATAAAAAGTACTCGAGCTTGGTATACTCGAGTATTGTGTAAATGGTACTCGAGTTTACCAAGCTCGAGTACCACATAATTTTTTTTTAATCACACAAATCCAACTCAGCAGTGCCACAGTGGCAGAACTGATGAGGAACTCGAGTTTCTGAAACTCGAGTTCTGGAAAAAGTGGTAGTTTGCTATTTATTTCCGAAACAGTGTTTTTTTGTTAAAAATTTCCAAAAAAGGTGGTATATGGCCATTTTGGCCCCTTTATAGGAGTAAAAGTTTATGTATTGAATGAGTATGAAATAAATAGAATTGATTTAGGACACTAGTGTTCGTTTATCACCTACAATGCTCAACCCACACATTGCACATATTAGGGAATGACGAAAATCGAACTACAAATTGCATTCTTATATAAATCTTCCTCAAGGATTCAGATTGGGTATTGCCCTCATTGCAATTAGATCAAGAGGATGAAGAGTGAAATTAACTTTTTCTATCTTCTCACTTTTCTCTTCAACTAAAAAAATAAATTTTCTATTCATCTACTTTTTCATCCTCCTAATCAAATAATATAAAGGAAAACTAAAATCTCTTTTATCATTCCACTTTTCCACCCCCTTCCAATTTTCTATCATCCCACTTTTTAATCTCCAAATTTTAGTTCAAAAAATGTATCTATTTCCCTTTCCCTGCTAAAGGCTTAATGGTGGCTGGGGTTTTCTCTTCAGTCCAGCTTGGCCCGTTCCATAGGAATGTCCCACTTAACCGTTGGGTCGGGTTGGCCCATTGCTAATCGAATTACAATTATGTATACCAACAATTAAGCTGCACCTCAAGGTAAGGTATTCCTCATTTTTATAAGAATTTATTATTTATGTACTAGAAATAATGAAATCTCCCATTAGAACTCCCTTAGAATGTAGACTATATCTTTCTCACCGTTCCTATATTTTGATTTAATTGACTTTTGATTTGGCCTTACTCGTGCATAATTTTCTCTTTCTCTAAGTATCCATTTATTATGACTTATGGGCTAGTTTATTTGTTCCAACTTTGTTAGTTACAACTTTTTAAAACTTTTTTTTTTTGTTGCTAGTTATAATTTATTAAAATCTTACTAGAATGGATATCACTTCTTAAAAAAAGTTATTCCAAATGAAAATCAATAGAAGAGGTGAATAGAGTTCATACTCACTTCAAAGAAACACAATTTACCAATGAACAAATTCTTATGTCACGTGTGAGTGTAAATGACAATTTTGTGTCATTTCATGTTATTTGAGCAATTAGATTATGATTGTTGTACAAACAAATAATTGGTACTGTAAATAAGGCCTATTTATGATGTCTTTCTCAGTTAAAAATAGAAGATATTATGATATATTTTTACCTCTTATTAGTACTTTATCGCTTAAAATAGTAGAGTTTGTGACTTGTGAGAAGAAGCATAAACAATATAAGCACCTATATGTACGTGTGGTAAAGATTTGGTGGAGGATATGCTTGTTAAATGGTCCAAAGGACAATGAAAAGGTGGGAACCCCAATGCCACCTATTTGGTCATAGTGAAGCCAAAAAGTTGGTCTGCTTAGATTGTTCACTTTGTCTGCAGTGTTCTCAAGTGTGTTTTGTATTTCCTAAAAGAAAATAATTCAAAATTTTCAATCAAAGTTTTAATATTTATTTTTCAAGCACGTTTTTTTTTTTTTTCTTGATTTTTTTTAAAATCAAGGATCGTGAAAAAAAAAAATCATAACTGTGATTTAGAATGAAGGAGTATGGTTAAGCCAAACAAGCAAACCCACATGTGGCTCTACAACACCATTTCAATGGTTATCTAATTATGAGTGATATAACATACACATGTGTTTATAACATACACATGTGTTTATCTAACTAAATAAACTAAACTAGCATGTGTTTATAACATACACATTCAAATTGATTAAACTCAAAAGTGATATTACATTGCAAATAACCTAAAATAATAATTTTTTTTCATCATATTGCCTAATCAACTCAATCTAAGCCAATCAATCATCATGTTCATTATTTTGCAAACTTATTTCTTCATTGAAATTTTCTTCATCATCATCAATATTTATTATCTCTTTTTGTTCTTTTATTTTAATTATTTTTTAAAATATATTTCTTCTTGATATTCTAGTTTCTTAGACTAATAATAATAATGACAAAAATAAAAAATAATTATATTGTAAATTAATTCCTTATTCATAGAATGGAAAATAAATTTGTAAAAATGAAAGTGAAGTGTAAGTGTGTAGTCTAAATTTTGTAAGAGAAAAAAAAAGGAAAAACCAAATTAATTCCTTATTATTATTATTTCCTTCTTTTCTTTTTGATCCATTTGTTTGCTGGGAAAAACTACATAAAAAAATAGTTTTGGTGACCTTTTTTTGGTTTTTGAAGGGTTATTAATCTACATTTTAGTTTGTTTAAATTCTTTTTTTCTTTTCTTTTTTCCTGTTGTTTGTGTTAGGTTAAAAATTATAATCAAGGAAACTGGAAAATGACCACCATTCACCTAGACAAGTTTGGTTCTCATCAATTCGAAGGATTTCATAAGACAAGTTCGGCCACATCAACAAAAATTACTGGTCAAATCTTGGCTTTCTGACCTCTATCGATGTTTTTTTTTAAAAAAAAAAAATTTCTCTCCCCCCTTTTTGTCAATTTGATGGGCTATTGGATTTGCTATTTGCAACTAGAGAGGTTAATCAAATTATAAAGACAATCAAAAGTCCGGTTTTTTAATAATTATGCTTCCTAATCCTATAATCCGAGTAAGAGTTCTGTGGTTCTTTTTAAGTTTGAACACTTTTTGACTTTTCTAGTAAATCTAAATTGATTTCTCTTGTACATATAAACCATGTCATCATTGATAAACCTTCAAATTCTGTGTTATATAGACCATGTCATCATTGAGAAACCTTGGGTTGTATTCAAGGACATACATAGCTAGATTAATAAAGTTTACAGAGTAGCCTGAATTGAAGAGTATCTTTGTTTTTTAGAACAAACTTTTTTCTAGGATGCATTTGCTGCTTTTATTTCTGAATGAAGTTTTATTTTTCCATTAAAGAAAAAAAAAAGTGTGGCATGTGAGTCCAAAATTTGGGGAGGTCCAAGGGGACATTACTAGCAAATTAGTTGGAAACAGGAGCAAAGGATCACTCCATATCTGTACCTTTCAGTCATCTAATCATCTCCAACGGTGGCATCAGGCATGTATGGGTTGCTAACTACATGATATGCTTAAAAATTCAAATTAAACAAAAAGGTATATTTATTTTGAGAAGAAAATCGCTGCGTATTATTAAGGGAGGTTGTTCAAATCAACCTGAATTACAAGTAAAAGATTTAGAGGAACATCTTTCATCTAGATTAACATGGGAAAGTCATGCAAAACTTAATTAACAAGGAGCCATAGACAAGAAAATACCACTAGCTAACAACAAGAAAAAAAATTAGCAATGTCTTATAAATTTTGCGGAAAAGTACGTTGTTTAGGAATGTAGGAATTAGGATACTTGGATTAAATTGGAAAGGAAATTCGTTTTTTGAAAATAGACTTGAAAGTTGAAAGTTCATGGGCCATTGGGTAGAGAACTAGATATGTGAAAAGAAATTAGTTAACTTGATGGGATCGATAGGGTAATTGGGCCTCCGCAATCCCTTTGTTTCGATTTTCCGATGTAGTACAGGAAAATCGTAACATTACATATCAATTTGGGCCTCTAGGCTCCTGGCCGAAGCTTTTACTAACTTTGTAAAGCATTCCTATAGGCTTTTTTTTTTTCTTTTTTCTTTTTTCTATTTTACATCAAAATCACTTTTAATTATTTTAGATAACCATTTTTACATTACACTCTAGATCTCATTCTTCATTTCATAATGAATTTTACTTGTGCAGCAAAATTTCACGATGAGCTGAGTTGTCACCCACCAAAAGTCAAAATAAGATAAAATTAAATTAAAAATATATATATTATACCTAAATCAACCATAACTCAAAATAAAGGTATTGTAAAAATGTTGTATATTTTTTTTACCCCTAGTATTTCTCTTTTATAATACATCTGATAAAACTTGATGTTTGTAAAGTTAAATGAAGGGTTGTTGGTTGTATTTGAGATAACCACTCTCCTATATAGGCAATAAGAAAGAGAATTTAGGATAAATTTCTGCTTATCTTCATTAATACGTTCTGTCCTTTAAAATAAGGAATATGACAATTACATCAGAAATTCAAATTACAAATACAAACGACTGTTGAGAACAATTGTTGATGCCCATTTTTGACAAAATGTCTCAATGGCAGAAGAAGCCTAACAATATGAAAAAAGTAAGATAGAGAAAGCAGAAAAATAAAAGATCATTGGGCCAGAATGGTAGAAATAATGGTCCATAGGTCCACAAAATAATAAGTGGCTCCAAAGAAAGCAAACGGGCTGAGGAAGCCCCAAAGAATGAAGTAGTAAGCCCATTTGAATCGTAAAAAATGGAAAGAAAGCAAAAACAAGCTAAAGGAGCCTAAAGAAAGGAATTAGTAAATGGGACTGGTTCAAAGGCTAATAAACCCAAAGACAAAGGATGTTGTAATTGGGCCAGGAAAGCCTAAAAGATTTAGCAAAAGCCCATAGAAATGTAAAATGTAAGAAAGAATAAAACAGGCCAAGAATGCCCAAAAAATGAAATGGGCTAGGGAAGCCTGAGCTGTTGAATGAACTGGCCTAGCAAGAATGCTAGGCAGTAAAGACTAAAAGAAGGAATAATATGAGAAATTAGCATGGCAAGTGCTTCAGCCGGTAAACCCAGAAGTAATAACAAGGTAAACAAAGGTAAATGATATCATAGTAGTAACAATGTAGTGGTGTGGTAGGAGCACCAGCCAATCCACGAACAAAGGATGAAAAGAGACATGGACCGAATTAAAGAAAAGAAAGCCCACACCCAAGCAATGCCCAGCTCGAAGAAGAAATGAGATGTAGAGAATGAAAACCTAAGAACTCATTCACACCAGAAGAGCTAAACAAGCACTAAATCATGCAGCAAAGTCAGACAAACCCGTAGGCAATGGCAAACGCGTGAGAGCCAGAAAAGGACTCATATGGAAATGGAGCACGAACACAAGATTCAGGCATCACCTACCTATACCCAGCCAATATAGGGGAGGTGAGCCACGGGTCAAAGGCAAGAGAGGGTTTAGTCTAGTTGTAAGGAGAAGGGAGAACTTATTTTGGGGTACCTATTTAAGCTCTTTTGGGGGAAATAACCTGTTGGAATGACATCTCATCCAAAAGAGGTAAACATAAGCTGAAATCACTAGGTGCATGCTATCAAGGTTGGTAAGGGAGAAGTCCAGCCCTTATCCGAATGGGAGTTTCAAAGGAAGTAAAAAACAAAACAAAATCACTTTTGTCTGGGAATGAGGCGTGGCACAGCTAACACAGTGTAGTGGTGGTAGCTGGGCAGCCAGTTGACCAGTGGGCAATCTTGGAAAGACAATCCCAACAGGCCAAAAACAATTAATGGGTAAAAATGGTAAATCGTGTCACAATAGTCAGTATAAAAAGACCACAGATATGCATAATAAACAACAGCAACAACAACAGGAAAAGAAAGAAAACAGGGAAAACAAGTAAGAGAAGGAAAGGAAAACAGAAAACCAAGAGTGAGGAAGAAAAATATGAGTGATAGGAGTAAAAGCATGCACCAATAGGCTACCCACTTCTCTCTCTCTCTCAATAGCCCACTCTCTAACAAGTCAATAATCTAAGATCAAGCCATTTAGGTCCATTTTTCAAAGTGAGTAACTTCTACAGTAGGATTTCCCTTTGAGGTTACCCACATTGGAGATTGGTTCCCCTTTTTGGACTTGAATCTGCTAAAAACTAAAGCCCATTCCTTTACTAGTCTAATCTTCTTTCCTTTTGCCATGGTTGATTAAGGACTACCATTACTTTTTGCTATTAATCTATTCCTGCCGTAATCACTTTGTCATACTTTTCCTTTGTGAACTATTCAAGTACTATTGTTGTTAGTAGAAAACATTTTAGTTAAAGTGTTTTAGTTATCCTGCTGTATTATGTTTTTCCTGCTATAATATTTTGTAACGGTATTTCCTACCGTGAGCATGTGACACGCTCAAGATTCCTACCAAGGCGCGTCAATACAAGAAGGGTCATAACTTGCGCACAAGTTGGCCTAAGGTGTGTTTTAGTTAGACTAGTCCCGACTATCCTACCCCAGAATCATAAGGCCATAGTACAGTAGAAGCAATCCAGCCTATGACAAAAAAAGGCCCACCTCGCCTATGACAAAAAAAGGCCCACCTCAACAACCAATATACACTTATCTTCTCCTACATAATATGGATGGCTTAATAAACAACTCCTAATTTATTTAAACTCCTAAACTGCACCTAATACTTATCATTCCTAATCTTTAATTCCAACTACAACTTTTTTTATTCTTATCCTAAGTCTTTGTAGAAATAGATGTGCAAGTTGAGAGTCCAAGTGCAGTTACACGCATATGTTGGTCTGTTGTTATTGTCTAAATCATAACAACATCCCATAAAAGTAATATAAAATAACTCAACTAAATTAGGAGGGTAGGGGGAACCCCAATCCATATCACAATGTTGCCATCATCCTAAAAAAACCTAGATGACTCGTTACTTGTTATTGTTATTCTCACCATGTTGTTGTTGTTCAATTAACCTTTAGTCAACTTAAGCCCAATAAAAAATAAAAACCACCAAATTGATCTAGTGACCCAATTGGATTTGCATTGACAACCCAAATTGCCCTAAATTACCACACCAAATATGCATTAGGATCCCAATTCCAAACCTGAGATTTGCACAAGAGCGTTGCCTCAAACCACCATCACAAACTACCAAATCCAAACCCAAATCCACCAATACAACCAAACCCAAATATAGGAGAGAGTAAACATTGTCGTTTGGCCTTGTTTTTGGCGACATTTGTGCTGATTGGTGGTCTAGAGAGAAGATAGAACAACAAGAGACGCGAGGAATAGATAATATAAAAGTAGTTTTTTGGAATCAATCAATAAAAAAGTAATTTTTACACATGCTATATATATGGTAGTATTTGTATAATTTCTTACAAATGGTTTTGATTTTTAGACATTTACTATTTCAAATCTTTATTTTCATATCAACTTTTATGTGTTAGGATGTAGACGTTATTAAACTGTGGATATTTCAATATCAATTGTGAATATATGTGTGAAATAGTAAATGTGAAATAATATTTTTCTTTTTACAAAATAACAAATAGAATACTCTTTTTTTTTTCTTTTTTTTCACAATCTATAAATTAGCTCTAATCTTTCAAATTATGGAATAAATATCTTTTCAGCCAAAGAATAAAAAAATAAAAAGGTAAAATGAAAAATCACCAGTGGAGCCAAAGATTAAAAAACAGAGAATCAAACTCTCTAGAGATTACTCGTTGCTCTGTGATGCAGCTACCTCGTTAAGTAAATTCGAGAACTATCGACTAATCCCAATCCCTACTTCGAAGCCAACTAAAAGTACGGACAGAGAATAGCTATGAAACTTAAAAAAGGCAGCCATTTGGATTATTGGATATATCAGATTCCACTAGCTTTTGTGACTCGATCCAAGGTTGATAATTGTAGTTATCAACCTCTTCCCAGTCATTATTTTGTACTAAATGTTTAGTTTAATGCATCCATTTCCCTTTCCCTTTCACCCACAATATAAAATAAGAAATACATGTACACATATACACAGTCGTACAGAAACAAAGTAGCGGTGGATTGATCGTAGGAGTTCTCATGTCATGCTTTAATAAATAAGTAGTGCTCATGATGATGGTCATATTAAGACTCTGATCGTATAAATCATATTGCTATTACTATTATGGGACATGGGATCAATGAGTTTACGCCAAAAATCATTTTTTTATTTATAAAAAAATCACAAAAAAAATTCCTAAAAAAGAAAAAAAAAAAAAACCAGAAGCAACCAAAAAGCAAAAGAAGAGCCTAGCACAGTTACAATTGCCTCTTCGCAAGAAAGAAAAGTAAAGTTCTTTGCACCTCCTCAAATCAAACTCCTCCTTCTTCTTCCTCCTCAAAATTTTCAATCTTAACACTTCAAATTCAATGGGTCGCTCTCTCATCTTCGCCACTGTTCTCACACTTCTCACCTTCTCTTTCCTCTCAGGTAAATCACTCTCTCACTAACTATATATCACTCCCACCACCAAAAGACTCAATTTTGATATCAAAATTCTCTCATTTCCAATCATTTCCTCACTAACCCAGTTCTTGTTTTTCTCTGTTTTTCACAATTTTTTGTCACTCACAGTCACAGAAGTAAACTCTGCTTCGTTCAAGATAGTCAACAAGTGCCGGCGCACGATATGGCCAGGCTTGCTATCTGGCGCCAACACAGCTCAGCTTCCCACCACAGGCTTCACTCTCAAACCGGGCAAGTCCAGGACCCTATCCATACCCAGATCTTGGTCGGGTCGGCTCTGGGCTCGGACCCTTTGCGGCCCGGACTCGTCCACCGGCAAATTCACCTGCCTAACCGGCGACTGTGGCTCCGGTGCGCTACAATGCGCCGGGGGCAACGCTAAACCCCCTGCCACGCTGGCAGAGTTCACACTTAACGGCGATGGGGGTTTAGACTTTTACGACGTTAGTTTAGTTGATGGGTACAACCTCCCAATGCTCGTGGTCCCGCAGAAAGGTACAAGCGGGGGATGCGGGGCCACGGGGTGCTTGGTCGACTTAAACGGCGCGTGCCCGAAGGAGTTAAAGGTCGTGGCGCGTGGGACTGGGAGCGTGGCTTGTAGGAGCGCGTGCGAGGCGTTCGGCGATCCGAGGTTTTGCTGTAGCGAGGCGTACGCTACGCCTGACACGTGCAGTCCGTCTATGTACTCGTTGTTTTTTAAACACGCTTGCCCACGCGCGTATAGCTACGCGTATGATGACAAGACTAGTACTTTCACGTGTCCTAATGCTGACTACTTGATCATCTTTTGCCCCGAGCCTTATACCAGGTTTGAAATTTTACCAATTTTACCTTATAATATAATATAATATGAATTGTGGTATGAAAAAAAATAATATAATATGAATTATTATGCTTATATATTAAGATGATATAAAAATAACCATAATTTAGTTAGATAATTTTTATTTTTAAAAAATAAAAAATATAGTTAAAGTTGTAATTTAACAAAATTTAAAAACAAATTAACAGAGAAACTAAGTTCCGTTTGGTAAGAGTTTTTTTAGTAACGTTGTTTAAATGATGTAAAAATATATGTGGATGAAAAAATATTATAAAAATATGTGTTATGATGTTTAAACAATAAAAATTGTTATTTAAATAACATAATCAAATGTGCCCTAAAAATTAGTATTCTCTTTATTTAAATATATTTTATGTACATTTGATGTTTTTTTTTTTTCCTAAAAGTTAGCGCACATTAAGCTGAAAAGTTCACTTCATATCAAATCTTAAATTTTTGTTATATAAAAAAAATTTCCCATGCAACCTCACTGCCGATAGATAAATTCAAATTAAAAATTTTTATTAAATTTTTAAAAAAAAAAACCTCGTCGCACTTGCCGCGTGTGATGAGATTAGTATATTTTATGTGTTTCATATGTGGGGTAGTTTAGTCAATTTAATTAGTCGCATGCATGATTTGTCACGCTACCATGTTTCTAAATAATAGATGTAAAGTAAAGAATATTATTGAGTAGTGGGGCCTGGGGCCTTTTTTTTTTTTGTTATGTGTAGCATCATTGATGTTCATGTTTTACACATTACTTTGATGGACCCATTAAAGGCTTAGCTGAAGTCACTTCAACTTGAAATTGATTTATTGGTTTGGTTAGAACTTAGAATTCTATCTTCATTTTCTATTTCCAATTTGCTTTTAATGAAAATTCTCACATTGTGATTTTTTACTTGGCATTTATTGTTGTAGTAATGTATAAACTATCAGTGATTGATGGGTTTTTTTTTTTTTTTTGATAAGAATGATTGATGGCTTTGGCACTAAAGAAAGGTAAATGTTTTACTTGATTTCGATTGGTGACTGCTGTGCTACCAATAATCTGTCTGTATCTTTATATTCAATAGTCAAGACTAAGGCTTCACAAAGAACCATAATTTTCTATTAGTAAATGATTGATAAGCCAATTAGCTACTATGTCTTATTTATCGTAAATCTTAGGGAGCGTTTGCCTAACCATAAAATCAAGCTAACCAAGAACAATTAACTGGTTTGAGTTGTTTTTAGCTTAGTAACATGTTCTTTTTTCTTTTTTCTTTTTTGTTTCTTTTTCTTTTTTTAATAATTCGATAATTACAATGGAGTGGAGGAATTTGAATCCTAGATATCTCCGTTAAAAAACATTAGGAAGTGTTAGTTGAGTTGCAAAAATCTTGGTGACTTGGTAACTAGTTTTAGTGGTCTTTAATTTGGTAACTTTTTGCTTAAAAAGCTTGTTCAAAGTACTACTAGATTTATTCCATTATTAAATCTAGTTTTACCTTTGGTTATTTCAAATACATTCCCTCCACAATCAAAATTATAAATTTTCTGGTGTTTCTTTTTACATATTCCCACTAGAAACTAGTTTTTAATTTGACATTTTCATAAACTGGTTTTAAGTAAAACTGGTTCTAATATGATTCTAGACAAATTAGATAAATCTAAACCCATTCAATTTTGAACTAGTTTTATTTTTGGCTTAGCTATGTGGTTTTCCAAACACCCCATTATGGGCATAATTGGATTTCACTTGTTTCTTTTTTCCTGACAGAGTGTGCACATGCAACATCATGTGCCTCATCCACAATGGTTCTTTTGCTTTCTATTTTTCATTTTTTGAGGAGAATTAAAAAACAAAGAAATTAACAAAAAGGTTGTTAAACTCAAGGTAATATTATTAAGCAGTTTGATTGGTTTTATACGCTGTTAGCATTCCCAAATATGTATTATTCTTGAAACAAAGTTTGGTTCTAGACATGTTTGTAGCTTAAGATTCAACTCACATTAAGAATATAACATGTGTCCCTACCATTTGCAATACACGTGACTTACTTATACAATCATTTTAAGCAAGTCATTTGCATTGCACATGGCAAGAACACGTCAATTTTCTAGTGTGAGTTGAAGCAAGCCTGACGTTCTAAACATGTTTGAAACTAAATTTTATCTTAATTGTTGTAATTTTATAATATATTATTTTAGTCATTTGGGTAATGATACTAAATAATGCAAAGGTGGCACAAATTCAGGGATTATGATGGGACAGGGAGATATTGCTTTTGTCACTTGTCCAATATGTAGAATTATTAAAATCCATCCAGCTGTATCAGTATGCACTATGCACAGATGGGTCAAAATCAGTCAAAACCTCCTTTTTAAAAACTCTTCAAAGATTTGCCAGGTAGTCAACATGAAATAGATATTAGGTTAGACCAGTAGCTATATGTCTTCTTGGGATTCATGAAAAAAATGGGTTTTATTAAAACAAACATTAGAATATATATCTTTTTGTAAGTAAAGTTTGGCAAAAGGGGGACATTTATAATAGTGACTTCCACATGAGGCATGATTCTAGTAAATTATACTTCCCCTTGGAGTTAATATTAAAATACTTATGCAGCCAAAATGATTTATTTGGTTTTGAGTGTTGACAATGTTGGATTAAGGCCACCACCTTGAGTCCTTAACCAGTGGTTCATTTTCATTTAGGCTTATTAGTAGCAAATAATCATAGAAAGATAAAAAATAAAAAAATAAAAAAAAATGGTGGGTGGGCAGACCTAGATTGGTGCCCTTTGATGTGGCATCTTTGAACAAATTTGATCTCATAAGCATGTGAGTTTGCACTACCATGCAATATGAAGTTCAAGTCCTTCAATTTGATGTGCTGCAGTATGACTTTGCTTGAATTTCATCTTAGAAGTACTTTTACAAATATGAATACCATAAATATGGTTGTGCCTAAATTAGCAGGATGGTAGTGACTTTAACGAATATGAGGAAATCTCACATGTTTAACTTTTGTCATAAAAAATTATCCAAGTATTTCTATTTTCACCTTGTTATTTGTTCAGATGATGCAGTAGCATATGAGCTTTTATATTCTTCAGCACACTGGGAAAATCTTCTGCTTGTAATGGCATAGCCATATTGGGACCTCAGTTTTCAGTTAGCGAAGAAGTTGTGGACAGTTGTCTATTTACACATGCCATTTTCTTTTCTTAGGGAGATATTTCCATTACATGGTAGATTAATCTTATTAACATGTATACATATCTTGATGGAAACGTGCAGCCTACAATTGCTGGGAGCTCGAAAAGATGGGGGGCTGCTACCACTTGTGAACAAGACCACAATGTACATATCAAGCCATCATCCAAATAGTGCTTCATTCGCAGGTCTGGTTCAAACACAATTTATTGCCCATGCTGCCTCTGTTGTAGCGGCTTTGCTATTTTGGCTGCTTTTTCAACCTTTATGACTAACATTGGCCTGGACTTTTCCAGGCAAATAGTACCACGAAGTTTAGCTGAAGAATGGTTGTCAACTTCCTTCTTGTCTGAGCTCTCTGCTTCTCTTTCACTCCTTAGATTTGTTGTTGGGCTAAAAGTTCAGGTGCCTAAAATGCAATATGGCTACATGTGGCAGGGCTTCGCAACTGCCACAAGAATTCGTGTATATACCTTCCTCTGCTTCCTTCCTTTCTTTCAATTAACATCGTACATAGTTTTCAATGTGCTCTATACATAGCAATAATGTTTCCTTAATTTTATACATAAAAACTATAAGAAATCAGAAATTCCAAATTGAACTGTGGTGACTGGTCTTTTCCTTGCATAAATTGAATGGTACTAACTACAAACTACTCAGCACAAAGCAATTCAACCAGGCCTTAATCTCAGCTAATCATGCTCAACATGATGAATTTTTTAAAGAACTCTCTCAAAAGTTGGTTGTACCAATTTTTAAGAATGATGTGTTTGTATTGAAAGATATGGCATCTCATCTTTGAATTAAGTTTTCTTAAGATATAGAGGGAGCCTAATGTTATAAATTGGCTTGTCCAATTGTGAGGTAGTACCCGTCTTCATAGTGTCCATTACACAGTCATGGTTTGGGCTATGAGATAAATATTGATGGAAGAAATTATATATTTTGAGGCACATTCTCAACATCCATTGGGTTTACCTATTGTCTTCATGGAGCATTGCTGGGCTAGTTCTCGTACCTGGACTTCTAACAAAAAGTAACAACTAAGTTGATTGTAGAACTCCATCATCATTGCCTAAATTTTGATCGAGTGAAGGAATTTTTTGTTTTTCAGCCTTTTTCATTGGCTGCATTTAGAGTGAGGGATTTTTTTTTTTTTTTTTTACAAATGCTAGTGTGATTTGCACAAAATTACTTCTACATAGACTTTGTGTTATCATTTTGTGTTGTACACTACCATAAGATGCCAAGTAGTTGTGAAAAAAAGTAATAACATAGACTAGTCATTGATCTCTTTCACTTTCTCTCTCGGAATTGCCTCATTCCCTCGCAAAAAAGAAATACTTGGAATTTTTGAAGTGTATCAAAGGTGTTAGGATTTAACTTGACATATTCCATGTGCTAAAACATGTGTTAATGAGGGTTATTTTAAACTATACAACACATATTTTTTCAACACTTAAACAACATTACTAAAACAATATTACTAAACAGGCTCGACTTACTTGAGCGTTCATGATTACGGAAACAAAATCCCTTGTTCTACACGAAGACTGATCTAACTTAGCATTTTGCCTATCTGTATATACTCATTGATCATTGATGCACATCTTTGAAGACAAGAATGCTGCCATATCAAAGTAGATCTAAGACTGCCTTCCTTCTTGAGCCTAAACAGAAAATCTCCTTGCGTTTGTTCGACCTTGAGAGCTTAGATTGAGAGTCAAGTTGTTTTCCTTCAAAACCACTAAAGTTGTTACCTTGACAATGAGATCATTGGTGTTTTTCCTCTGAAGAGTTCTTTGGAGTATTGGAGTTCTTGTGGTTATGGACGAGTTTATTGTGTAGAAGGTTTCTGTAGAATAATTCTAGTGTGTCATGGCCACAGTGGTGGAAGGCAAATATGTCGTTTTCTGATATTACAAACAGAGTCTAAGACTACAACAGTTTTGTGAACATAGAGTAGTTGTAACTTTTTCTTCTATGGTAAAATTTCTTATGGGCCCTAAAGACTAAAGTAAAGTGGTTTTTCTTTTGACGAATTTGTCAAAGATTTTTTTACTTTGTCATCAAGTCTGTGTGCGCTCTTTACTACCTTTTATTACTTTATTGTTCTTGGATTTACTACTTTTTATCACTTTTATTGTTCTTGGATTTTAATGAATACTTGATGTGGTTGTTCAATCTATCAAATTGCTAACTATGTACTTAATGAAAAATTAGTTAGTTAATTCATTAATCTGTTAGTTTATTGGGCTCTAAATCAGATTTTTCGAAAGACAACTAGGCATGTGTCATAAACCCACAAGAATATTGGAGCCATTCAGCTACCAGAAACCTCAATTTTATCTCTCCTTTTGGTCAATTCATTTTTATTTTCAAATCTCTGTCTAACCTACTCTAAATTCCTAGACATGGATGATTGCTCACTCAGTAGCTTAATAGGCCCCTGAGAGAGACAATAGTTTGGGCTGGGCGGCTGTCTCTAAATTGTGTATCCTTATGCTGTATTTGTTGTACAGGAATGTGGGGTTTAGGCTTTACTGGACTTTCTATCCCATGACCAAAATATAAACATGGGTCATTAGCCACCAAAAACATAGGGAAAACGAAATGGATTTGGATTGAATCCAGTATCCAGTTGCACTGGACCAAATACTTAAGAATTGGGTTCAAACACAAATGGAACAAATAATGCAGCTGTTGAAAATTGAAACGTGGTGTTTGTTTGTTTGCCAAAATGTGAAACCTATAGCGCATTCATCTTTCATATCAGATGTCAATTGCCTAATGGCCACAATCACGGGTTGTCACCATCCACGGGTTTATCCATATGCATAAGTAGCAATCATGTTGCAGATTTTTCTTAGTAACTATTCCGATTGTTAACATTTTTCTTTACTTGTCATATTCACAAATCACATTCATTCATTTGTTTACGTATGATAGAGCCATTGGAGCTTTTTGCAATGGACAAAAAATAAATGTCTGTATGGGGTTGATGCGTCTACATAACAAGAAGCCAACTAAATCGATCCCCACTAACTGTAAATTCACATCAAAGAAAGGTATGGATGGCATGCCATATGTAAGGAAACAAGCCTTAGTTGACAAGAGCTAGATTTGGCTAAAATTTGTGATGGAATGGATCACAAATTATTTTAAAGGGTCCCCATTATTGAAGCTATAAGCATGGCAGATTTGGATATCTGATATAGGAAATAGTGGTATATATAGTCTTCTTGTTTAATGGTGCAAACTTATTCATGTTCCTTCTCATCTAAGGCTGCGTCGTTTCTACTTGAATCGATTGCAACATTATAGCACCATCCATTGAAAAAATGAGGTAGATGTGATTGGTTTCAAAAGGAAATTTAGGGTTTCTGGAAATTAAGTATGTTATGAATTGGATGTATGTATCTTATCTTTTACATTGGTCAAGTAGGCCCTCTTTTATCACACTATTTCGGGCATTCTTTCTACTCTTAAGAATTTCTCCAACTTGCTTTCATTTTTAGAGGGGGAAAAATTGTTCATAAGTAAAATTTACAAGGGACTTAACTCATTTGACAATCAAGCCAAACTTATACTATACACTTTAATTTTCTTTTTGGAGCACTGCCAAAAAAAAAGCTAATAATAAATATTAACAACAAAATAACTTGTTGACAGCTAGGAAGCATGTGGCATATGGGCTTGCTCGATCTAGGCTAGTGAGACAAAATAAGGTGAGCCAATCTGAGCTCGAGTTCGGGATCATAGTGGAATTTGCATATTAGGCACGGTTCAATTCAAAATCAAGAACACTAACCACCTCTAACAACCTAAGTTTTGTTTTTGAACTCTTAATTCCACAAAAAAGAACTATGGACCAAGACAAGCTCGAGTTATACATGTCTTTGTTTGCTACAGTATAGAGCTACCCAAAATATTGAAAATTAACTTCAAGAACATGGATTTCTAGTTTCTAGTTCTACTTGAATGTATCTTTATTTTTATTTTTTTTAAGTAAGTGTAAAAATAGAGGAATTAATCTTTATATCTCGACTTTTTTTTTTTTTTTGAGTAATTATATCTCGACCTAAAATGAAAAGATTTCATTTTATGATTCAAAATTAATTTTATGAATTGAAAGATATGCATTTTCAGTTTCATCAAATAAAGAATAGTAACTGATTTTATATAACTATGGCACTATTTTCTTTTAGATCATTAAGTACCAAATATTTATCATCATATTGACTCTCTATGTAGAAGCAAGTAGAGAGAATCACTCCCCGCACGAGTCTAAAGTATCTTTTTTTATTTTTTTTTTAATAATCCTTATTATTTTATTATTTCTTTTTAACCTCTTCCCCTCTCTCCCTCTCTTGTCCACATCTCATCTCTTTAATTTAATATTATTTTAAAGATAAAGTTTAGTTATAAAATTGGTTGTAATTTTTTTTTTTTTGAGAAACAAAATTGTTTGTAACCTAACAATACACAACCTTACTCAATATCTTTTTATTGGAGGTGAATTTTTAACAAATCCACCATTGAATTACATTTTCTTCTTATATCTTCAATGCTTGCGAAATTTCTAAAAAAAATAAAAGACCAACATTTATATCATCATTAAATTGTTTAAATTGCAATTTTTTGTACTTTAAAAGTATACATAAAATTTAATCTTGTAGATCGTATAATAAAGAATATCTAATTGACACAGAATTTGACATGTGTATTAAGAGTTTAAAGAATATACAATTCAATTGTTAGATTTTCGAAATGTGTAGTAATGTTAATGATATTGAGTAAAATTGTAATCTTAGACTAAAACAAATTTTGTCTTTATTTTGATATAATTAACTAAAAAAAAACGTGGGATGAATATTAACCTAGTAAAAAAAAGTAACACTCAAATTAAAATTTGTCTAAAATCTTGTCTAAGTTATGCTATTGCTCCTTATGATTAATTTTGAAGTGGACTTATCCTAGTAAAGTCGTTCACCTACCTCCTCTTTCTTCAATTTAACAGCAAAAATAAAAAATAAATGCCGACACATGATTTATTTTTATGACCCAAAAGAAAGATGGGTAGAAATGTAGAACACAAAAAAAAATAATAATAATAATAAAATAAAATAAAATTTTCATTTGTCTCAAAAAGCAGAATGGTCAAATCTTATCCACATTTCACTTTCCGCAATAATGCGCCGTTTCTGCCTAGTGGCGCCGCGCGACCAGTCCTCAAAAAATCACATACCTATTAAATATTTTAAACAATTGTCAAAAAATAAAAGGGGAAAAAAAAAAGAAGAATCACATGAGATAATGATAATGACGCGCAGTTTTATAGAGATAAAATTTGTTGAACCTTTTTTCAATTTTTTAAAGTAACAAATTATGATTTGAATAATGTCATTTTCATATCAACCATCATTAATATAAATAAATATTTATTTATTTTAAAGAAGCAACATATTTGTGTTAATTATGGGTTATATTGTCACATAATTATGATAATCTCATATTTATATGGACCACCATAGTCGTCGTCGTCGTCGTCGTCGTCGTCGTCATTAAATCTTATTATAATTTAGGAACGTAACATATTAAACTTTATAAATTCAAAAATGACAAGTAAAATTTCAAAAAATAACAAATTAAACCTTTACCTATGTTAAACCCCAAACACAATATCATTCAACTCATACTGTGGAGACTTTTTGCCTCAGCTCGGTCAATAGCTTGCTTGTAACCGATTTTGGCTTGAATCCCACATCGAAGGAAAAACCCCCCACTTGCTGCCTTATAAGCTGTGAAGCTAAGGGAGTAGTGTACCACCAAACCTCTGATCATTGTGGGGCAAGAGAACTTGTGACCCCGGTTCACTTTACGTTAAGGCCCAAGGTCCGAGCCAAGGAGGGATATTGTCGAGGACATATAACGAAAGTCCAAATGGCCTAGAGATATAGCCGAGGACGATTCTGTCCTCGGCATCCCAAAGCGCTCTTGGAAGAAAGAGCAAGTACGGAATATGAACAGTTCATGAAAAAGCTAAACACCTCTGCATTGATGGGGAAAGGACCCCTAAACAGTGCGGCGACAAATGACAAGGGAAGGGCTACCATTACTGTGATTAAGGGCATGTTTGGTAGATTGTAATAGGCGCTATAATGTAATAGTTATTACTATAGTTTAGTTATTCTTTAGTTTGGTTATGTTTTTATTACAAGGAATAGTCATTCCTTATGAATAGCTATTCTTCAAAATGAGGAATAACTATTCCTCTTTAAAAGGTTGTATTAACTATTCCTTAGGAAGTACAATAATTTCAAAACTTAATATATTTCCAAATAAACAAAAATAAACAAACTTTCCATATAAATCTAACAATTATAAAAATAAAAAATCATAAAAAGTAACACATATCTCTCTTAAATTTAAAAATAATAATTTTTAAGGAGATATAATTGTATGAGTAAGATATTTCCTAAAATAAATGTTAAGTTTCATTCTAATGTTATAATTCACAACCAAACTAATGAATATGTTTAGTTATTACATTACAACTCACTTTATTACTAGTAATAAAGATTACAATTCCTGTTGTAATTCTCATTCAATGTACCAAACGTACCCTAAGTGCTCTGCGCCTGACACAGCAATGCTTTTCAGTTTTTACAACCACCCCCAACCACTTTAGATATGGGCTGATAGGACAAGTATCAGCCCTAGAAAGCTAAACCTACACGTGGACGTTGGAGGGAGGCTAAAGGGTAGTATAAAAGGAGAAGGAAGCAAGCCAAAAAAGGAGGCTGGGAAAAAAGGCCAAGAACCAGAGCCTCCCAGTCCGTGCTGAGGAGAAAGACTTCATGGGCAAGCACGGTTCACCCTTGTGCGATTATCATGAACACCATGACTAACCATTGTCCGGTGACCAAGGCCTAACCTTTCAGCCTACTCTCTACAAATTTATTATTTGGGTCTTAAACGTTCGAATCCAATAAACCAATTTGGGGTCGTTACAATTTGAGTCCTTACACATACAAACTAAGATTTAATTTATTACTTGTTACTCTTGAAATTATATAATTTAATTTGGTACTTTTTAAAACCTTAAGATATAATTTGTTACTTCTAAAATTATAAGATTTAATTTATTGCACCCCTCAACTATAAAATACGATTTAAACTTTTAATTTTTTTTCTTATTTTTATTATGTGTCAATTGTGTCGCCTAATTGTTAAAAAAAAATTATGAAAAATCTTGCGTAACTAAATTTATTAATGATTCAACAAGCCGTGAGGAAATCTATCATTTCAATGATTTGCTTGCACGTGAGAGATTTCGTTGGTGCCAGGGGCATCTCTCAAGTTAGAATCATGAACAGAAGGCTATTGATTTGGAGAGTATCAGTGAAAGATTTTGTATTTGTTTCTTAATCAAGTTTTGTTAAGTGTCACGGACCCAATAAATTTGCTAATCATGGACCAATTAAAGAATGAATTGTGTCATTCTATGTATAAGACAAAGTTCATTTCATTTCATTCCAGCCAGATCGGGTTGGTGTAGATTGCTCTTCAAGTTAATTTGAGTGTAGATTGCTCTTCAAGTTGAATTGAGTGCCTCATAAAGAACTAATTGACTTGACTTCGAATCTCCACTATTCTAAAATTTCTGTTGCTGGTCATCCTAGGAAATTTATCATTATTTCACACGTGTGGGAGTAGTGCCGGCTCAAGGCCTGGGCAACTTAGGCCTAGGCCTAAGCCCCACAACAAATAAAAAATTTTTCTATTAAAAAAATGTTTTATCTCCTTTAGTAAAAGACCCAAAATTTTATAAAAATATAATATTTTTTAAATAATTGGTACTTTTTTTTTAAGAGTGATGCTAAAAATACCACAAATTTTATTATAGTCTTTATAGATTTAACTAACATATCACCAATCACATAAAAAAGTAATTCAAACACAAATAAATTAAGTTGTTGAAATTCATCAATTATCGTCATAATCACATTTATTGTAATATTTTGTAGTATTTTTAGTATTTTTCTTTTTCATTTCTAACAACGCTTTTAAAATAGGAGACCAATAAAAATTTAACCCAATTGAAACCATAAGATGTTTCAAAAAAAAAAAATGCTACAAATGTGATAAATCACCAATGATGAATAATCTCCTACTAAGCCACACACCAAATAATATCTATCTATCTCTTTATCTTAAAAGGAATATATAAATTAAAATTTAGATTACAACTGTATTTAACTATGCATAGTCATATATCCAAGTTAAAGTAAGTTCCTCTTGATTCAACTATAATATTCAATCTTCTATTTGAAATTAACCTTAATTTAGCTAGTATTATTCATCAATTTCTGTATTGACATCAAATTAGTCTTAATTTAATTAGTATTATATAATTTTATTTAATTAATGTTTACATATAAAAATGCCCCATATAAAATTTTTGCCTTAGGTCCCAAATTTTGTTGGGCCGGCCCTGGTGGGGAGATTACTAGTGCTTCTATGGATGGTTGGACTATTTTGGGGTACCCAACTGCATTTGCAAAAAAAATAACAATCCAGTTAACCAAAACTCTTAAGATATTTGTTAATGAACTATTTAAAAAAAAAATTAATATCATTGTAATGGAAAATATAAATAGCTGTCATAAAAATCAATTTCTTTTTTCTTTTCTCATAAAAAATTTCTAAATTTAATTGCTAAACTAATGCTTTTAAGGCATTTGTTAACTTTTTCCATAAGGTAATGGCAATTACACTTCCAAATGTAAAATCTATACAACTTTTAATTGATGTATCAATAGATGTGATTAACAATACTTAAATAATATGATAATTTTTTTTTTTTTTTAATTAAGCTATGAAGCATGTCTTCATACTATACCACATCATGTGAGTTGGATTGATCAAGTAAAAAGCTCGACCTAAAAACCTTTCGTCCTCATCCGACTTGAACTCAAAAAATTATCCAAGCACATGGCTTAAAATGAAAAGACATAGCTCAATTGGTCGAATTGAAGTGAACGATCACCCAAGTGAGAGCACCAAGATTGGGTGTGATATTTTAAAAATCATTATTTAGATTATGAGAACCTACAATTACATTCCTAGAATATTAGTAATAGAGGAGGTAATTACATTCTTAGTTGAGTTGAAGTTTTCAAAGAATTCTCAATTATCAGTTTTTGTTTCCAATGTATATTGTTTTTTATATATTTCAAGTGAGAAATGAGATATTCGAACCATAGACATCTCTATTAGAACCACTAAGACATGAATGCAATATTAAGTGATGCAAGTATATGTAATAGACCGGTTCCCTTGTTTATATGTTAAAGGAAACAGGTTTTCTATTTAAAGGACACGATGAGATACCACTTTTTAACTTATATGTCAAGTTTTTTTTCATAAGAAATTAAAGGAAGATTTGATAAATTTGTAATTGTTATTGACACACAATAATTGTGTTGTCAATCTAGATCATCGACAATCGACACCTTTAAAACAAGGTAAATTTCATCAGTGAGCACTAGTGTGACAGCATTGCAGCAACTTATAGACTCTTATACTTAAAGTTAGTGAAATTTTTTGGTAAATGAAATTACCTTAGTAAAAGTATAGGAAATTTTCTCATACATGTTCTTAGTTTGTATTGCCAATAAATAGATCTGATTATGTAATGTTTCCCTTAATTTTAGCTATTTCCTTTATTATGGTCAAAATTACCCCATAACGAGGGGCATAACTTAACTACTTCCATTTTGAGTGAGATTTTCCACACACACACATGCAAACACAAAGTCTTACAATTTCCTTTTACGAATTTTCTTATTTTAAAATTACATGATAATTTCATTATTAATGTTACAAGCTACATCTCTTTTAAAATTTTAGTTAAATAAAATTTTCTTGGACTTTTTTTATGTAAGGACCAAATATATTGTTAAGGGGACTAAAGTTAACAAAATTTGGCTACAAACTAAGTTGTAGCACAATGCTACAACTCTCACTAAACAAATTAACATTGCTACATATTTTACAAATCTAACCATTAAATTACATGTTCTCTATGTTTTTAAAACACACGTTAAGTTTCATGTCAATCGGACGTTATTTACTATTCGATCCATAAACTTATTTTTTATGTATAATTTTAGACTACAAAAACTCAAAATTTAAACATTTGATTGATGACATAGCTATTGATTTTTTATCTTCTTGAAATTTTGTAAGTATGGAGGATATAAGAAGAAAATGTAATTAAATGGTGAATTTGTTAAAAGTCACAACCAATAAAAAAAATATTGTCCAAAGTTTGAATACAAAAATAAAAAAAATATTGAATACAATTGTAGCCTTAGCTTACTACAAAGTTTAGTTATGTTGGGCCTAAAAAAAATTTAGGGTTGTTACAAAGTTTTTTTAAGGATAAAAAAATCATAAATTTTTAAAATTTATACATAATAATTATTATTTTTTCCGGGCCAAGGTGGTCCTGTGACTACTCTGGACTCTATGTAGAGCCGCCAGTACCTTAAACCTGTCCAGTACAAGTTTTTCCTGCCTTAAAGAGAAGACGGGACAAGGATGGGATCCCATGAACATTATTTGCAAGACCACCCTAGACTCTATATAAAGCCGCCAGTGCCTCAAACCCGTCCCATACAAGTTTTTCCCGCCCTAAAGTGGAGACGGGACAAGGATGGGATCCCATGAACATTATTCGCCCTGCATTGCCATCCCTACAATCACATTAACGGCAGCATAAATTCCAAAAGCCGACCGGTCACGTTTGTCTACTAGCTGAATCATTTCAACGATTTTTACCCCACCATCTCACTCATGTCAATGCTTTCCATTGTTCATCCAAAACAAATTGTCTACAATTATTCTTCACATTAATATTCTTTGAAAAGCTAACTTTATTCTTAAACAAAAGCAAGAAAATTCACTTTTACATGAGGGTAGAAAACAAAAGCAAAACGCTTTACTTTTCAAATTTAAATTTTTTCCTTTTATTTCTCTATTAGGCAAGCAAGATCGATCGTTCACTTTCTCAATGAAAGTGGTTTGCAACTTTGAATGGTCTTTGCAATCGTGGTGTGGACCTTCTAATAATGTGAATCGTAAAAGATTATCCTACTTGAGAGAATAGCATCAAATATCAATCATATATCACTAGGCTTAAAACGGTGAAAAGCAATGGAAATCATGCTTCCATCTGTGTTTCAAATCTCCCTAAAGAGATGGGGGTGACCTACTTGAGGTTCGATACCTTATTAGGATTTTATAGCATTGTTGTAGGAAGAAGAATAACTATAGGGTTTTTCTGATAAAATGTTTTAACTTAAAGAAAATTTAAAATTTTGACAGCGAAATTAACAAGCAAGTGGGTATTACAATCTCATTAAAAAAAAAAAAAAAGTGGATATTTATAATCCAAGAAGTTTTTTTTTTAATGATTAATCCAAGAAGAAATTTTATGTTCAATTTAAATATAGAATGTATGACTAACTGTATGGATATATACAACTTCCTCATGTAGTACAATTATATACGTTGATGTACAGATGCATAGATGTTCCTTTATTGTTTGCAAATGTCTAACAAAACGAATAACGCACAACACCATCAAGCAAAAATACCCTATTTTTTTAGCAAATTTCCCCATTCTAACCAAATCATAGAGAACCTCAAAACCAGAGAAAATCCTGTCATGGAAATGGTTTTGTTAATATTCTCACCTTAACAATTAACACGAAAAGTATGAACAAAATTAATTGAAATCTAAAATAAGTAACTAATAATTAAAAGAAGAGAAGTATGAAATTTTATCGTTTAATTTAGTATAGTATTAGAATAAATCTTTTTTATGAAGAAAGTCAAATAAAAATTTACAAATATAATATTAAAGTATCACCCAAAAAAAAAAAAAAAGGGCATGGTTAATGGTGTTCGTCAATTGAGGGTGCCATCCCACCAAGCAATAGAGAAGAAAACATTAAGGATGCAGTATTTAGGGTTGGCTGGAGTTAGTACAGGTACTAGACTTTTGAAAAAAGACAAAATTTAATTACAAACTTGATTGTATTTTAAGGTTACAACTTCCTTTAAAAAAATTAAAATAAATACATATTTTGAAAATTAAACCGTTAGAGTGCATATCTTTTATACTCTTATCACACATATTAGATTTTGTTCCAATCAGATTTTATTTACTCTATAATCTATAAACTTATTTTTTATGAATAATTTTAGATTACAAAAACTTGCAATTTAAACAATTGATTGATGATATAACTATTAATTTTTGTTATTCTAGAAATTTTGGAAGGATAGGGATATAAAACGAAAATGTAATTCAATGATAGATTTGTCAAAATTCATATCCAATAAAAATATATTGAGTGAAGCTATAGCCTTAGGCTACATTAACCAAGTTTGTAACCAAATTTTATCCTTTGAAAAATTGCAAGAGAAATTTTATTAATTAATCAAATTGTAAATTGTCTCTATAAGAGATGATACGGTGCATGTATAGACTAAACCTTGATTCTAATTGACTTAAGAAATCCTAATTTCAATTAACTTGAAAAATCTCAATAACTGCACAAAATAAATATCCTTAACTTTAAGAAATTAAATAAAATTTTAATTAATTACTAATATCTAAAATAAAATATAATTGACCAATAAAGATACAATTGAGTTCAACAATTTAAATAAAATAAAATTATAATATTTATTTGCACTTCTTACATCTACCCATTATTATATATATATATATATATATATATATACACACACTATATCAAAATAGGGCACTATTTATCTAGTGATTAGAGAGCCGTGAGTGAATTAGCGTAAGGGTTACTTGCATTTTCATAGTTAAGAGAGAATAAAAACTTTTTATTAGAACATGCACTGAATCGATATTTGACTGTAAAATATTCTTGGGTCCATTGAGAATCTGAGATAGTGATAATGGCCTTACAGATCGATTGAAACTTACCCTTGTCCCTAGTTTTAATGACGAGAGTTTGACACACCTACCTCCGCTCTTCCCAAAATATTAACCAAAGAGCATGCAAAAGTAACTACAATTTTATCCATTAAAAATAATGTAATTTCATATTTACTTGATTGTGCTTAGTCAATAAAATAGTAAATAATTTATTTATATTTTAAAAAAGTTGGGGGTCGTTTGGTAACATTGTTTATATTTTTTTTAAATACGTGTGGATGAAAAAATATGTAAAAATACATATAATGCTGTTTAAAAAACTGAAAACATGTTGCTAAATTACTATACTAAAGGAGACCTTGGTTTGTGCCAATCATGTTTTATTGCTCTTGATCATGCCTCTAGTGTGGTCATGAATCAAGGTTGAGTTAGAGAGATTTTTTTTTTTTTTTCTTTTTATCAAAGAGCCATCATGTGAATTATCATTTAAACTTGACAAAATTACCATCAAATGTATCATTTTTACTAGTAGAGGTATCGTTACCCAAAACATATATGTGGCTACTGTTGTTTCCCACCTCTAATATTCAAATACATATCTATCTTCTTCTTCTTTTGGTACTACACTGAAATTATATTAGATAAGAATAAGTTACAATAAAGTTTAGTTCTATCAAAAGTTAGCAAATCCTCCACTATAGTCAATGGGTTATCTAAATTAACATAGTCAAAAGATTAGATGACTCCAAATTTAGTTAGTATATCAATACATAAATCTATCTTTATTTGGCTTGTGTTTAATTGTTAATTTTATTTTGTTTAATTTATATAAAAAGGGTTTGGTTCGAAATTGAAAAAATTGTAAAAAAAAATATATTTTTATATTTTTTAATTCCCTCATAAAATTTTCCAAAATTAGTTTACTAAAATCGGCAAAACCCATATAAAATATATCTTTGAAATCTCATCATTTATTTTATTTGTTAAAAACATATATTTGATAGTTAAAATTTAAGTTTGATTTTAGTCTTTGAAATTTAAAATTTTTTCTTTTAATTCTTAAAAAATTATAAATGTACGAAATTAAGAACTAGGTTATTGTAATTTTTGTTTGTGTCTCAAAATTCAACAAAGTCACGTGGTCCTAGTATACTATACCTAAGTTTTATATTTTGTAATGTAATTCACCAATTTTTGTATTTTTATTTTTGCCCAAGGAGGAAAAAAAAAAGATGGGCCATGGGGGCATTAATGAAAAATAGGAAATTGTCAATTATCTTGCTTCTCCCTAGGCAAAAAGACAGAGCGTCAGAGTACCCAATATTCTATAATTTTTTTTGCACACAAATTTCCAACACAATAATTTATAAAGTCAAGAATACTATGCTTCCAATAGAGGTTCATGAAAAGAAGAGAGACGTAGGGAATCCTATGCTTTTGCCATGATTGTAAACTTCCTACCCCATCCTACGTGGCAAGTAAACAACGGTCACAATATTATGATATGGCATAGACAGCCAATAGTAGTAGAGTGAAACCCACCTCTCAACTAGTGACGTGGATCCAGAATGTGCATCTTTGTCGATATGGTGATTGTGACATAAAGGTTGTAAAAAAGGAGCATTGGTGGGTCCTAGTACTTGCCAAAGCTTTGTTTCTTTTTTGACTTGCATTAATGTGTGTGAATAAATCACGCTGTCTTGTACAATTTACTACTAGCAAATACAAGTTGTCAAATACTAGTACTTTTTTCTTTTTTCCTTTTTTTGGGTGAAACAAACTGTCTCGTACAATCTACATCTAGCAAATACGTTTGCCATTATTCTAATAAATTTGTTTATATTTTTTTAAATATATATAAATAAAAATATGTGTAAAAATATACATAATATTGTTTTAGAATTGAAAATATGTGTTTAAATATATGTACCAAACGGGCATTTATTTTACTTATTTTAGAGTATATAATTTTTTAAATATTTTGGGACCGTTTGGTAATATTGTTTGTATTTTTTTAAATACGTATAGGTGAAAATGAGTGTGAAAATACATGTAATGTTATTTAAAAACTAAAAACATATTGTTAAACTACTTTACCAAACAGAGCCAAATCACTAACTAACCTCATAACATGTGTTTTGCACATGTGGTGAATCTTTTTTTTTTTTTTTTGGTCTAGTATCATATTTTTCTTTTCTTCAATTTTGAATTTATTTTTGTAAGGACTCAATTCGTAACGATCCCAAACTGATCTTGGGTTCGTATGTTAAGGGTTTAAACAATATAATTTGTAGAGCGTGGGCTGAAAGGTTAGGCTTTGGTCATTAGACAGTGGATGATCATGGTACTCATACAGAAGTGAACCATGTTTGCTCAAGAAGTCTTTCTTCTCGGCATGACCTGGGAGGTTCTGGTTCTTGGCCTTTTTTGAAGTGCTTGCTTCTCTTTTTATATTAGCATTTACCCTTCCTCCAACGTCCATGTGTAGGTTCAGTTTTTCAGGGTTGATACTTGTCCCATCAGCCCATACCTAAAGTGGTTGGGAGTGGTTGTAAAAGCTGAAAAGCATTGCTCTATCTGGCACAGAGTATTTAATTGCATTAATGGCAGCCTTTCCTTTGTCCTTTGTCACCATATTGTCCAGGGGTCCTTTCTCCATCAATGTGGAGGTGTTCAGCTTTTCCTTAAACTGTTCTTATACCGTACTTGCCCTTTCTTTCAGGAGTGCGTTGGGATGCCGATGACAGAATCATTCTCGGCTATATCTCTAGGCCACTTAGACTTTCACTGTATATCCTCGGCTATATCCCTCCTCGGCTCAGCCCTTGGGCCCTAAAGCAAAGTTGGTCAGGGTCACAAGTTCTCTGGCCCCACAGTTTTGAAGATATAGGTCTAGTTTCTTTTTTTTTCTTTTTTTCTTTTTTGTCTGGTATCATAACAATTTTTAGAATTTTTTTTAATTTTTAAATTTAAATTTTGGATATGCTTTTTTAAAAAAAACATAGATTAGCAAGAGAGTGTCCTATTTTGTAAGCATTTTAAGTAGAGTTGGAGATATATTTTTACCTGATTGTCCAAAAGTTTTTTCTTTATTAATTGTAAGGTTTGAGTATTTTTGAACCACATAAAAGTTCAATCCAAATAGGGAAATCTTCTTATAGATAGTATAGTTTTGGATTTTTTTTTTCTTTCAAGGACATGGATTAGTAAGAGAATATCCTATTTTATAAGCATTTTAAGTGAAACTGGAAATATATTTTTATCTAGTTGTCCCCAAGTTTTTTCCTTATTAAGCATAGGGTGGGAATTTTTGAATCATATAAAAGTCTAATTCAAAGAGGTGAATCAATATATAGTATAAATGATAATTTTTACTTATAATATTTAAATAATTTTATAATCACATGTATGTTTATTGATTTATTACAAACTCAGTGTATAAACACTGACACATAAATTAAAATTGAGTCTTAAAAATTCAATTTCAATTAAACATGTGTACTCATTACAATTTTAATTTTAATTGAAATCAAGTTTTAAAATTACAATTTCAAAAGAAAGTGGGTGCAAATAGACAATAGTGAATAGTGAGTGTGTAATGAATTTATTTCCATTTTTATTTAAAGTGATGAGAAGATAGTTGTAACTTGTAAGTTTCAGTATATAAATTTTAGAAATAATGAACAGTTAATTTTTTTTTTTTGAGAGAAAGTTTCAACCTATGACGTCTACTCTTAATAATAGTCAGACTAAGACACCAATCAGTTTTGGTGTAGGTGGGGATTGAACCCTAGATCTCTTATACAACCATTAGAGACTTTACCAATTGAGCTAACTGGAACCACGTTAATTTATTTTTTAGTGTACTATTGTTATCTCATTTTTTTTTATGAGAATACTAAATATTTTTAACACACATACACGGAGAGAGGGAAGAAGATTTTAAAGAAACTTACAGTGGTGTATATTCAAAATGGTCTAACTTTTAAATATACAGCATAGGTTTTAAACATTTTTAACTCACACTCATTTTCTAATGTGGGATTAACCCACTTTTTTTTTTTCTTTTGAGAATACTAAATATTTTTAACACACACATACGAGGAGAGGTGAGAAGGTTTTAAAGAACCTTACAAAAGGGACTACTGTTATCTCATGGTTAGCCTAGACGTATAAAGCCACCATCTTTCTTTCTTTTTCTTTTTTTTTTTTTTTTTTTGAGATAATATAGACAAAAGACACTAGGGATAGGAAAAGAGGGAGTGAAAAGACAAGACTTACAATACTAATACTTACAAAATGATTTAACCTTTATAAATACTAGTGAGACTCACTCACTCACTAACTAATTTGTGAAAGATAATTTAATTTATCAAAGCATATAATATAAGCATATGTTATGGAATGTGACAAAATAAATACTACATGGTAGTATTATATATATATATATATATATATTTTTTTTTTTCCTTTCTTTTTTTAAAATTTTCTCCTTTTTGCTTATATATGCTTGGAGTTATAGGTGGATGTCTACCAGATCAATTTACTTTATGGGCACCAAAAGTGAAAGGTGTTATTCAAAATTTTACATCATGGTGCCTAACATATGATACACATTTAAATTACACAGTACGAAGTTACAACACTTCTTTTCAAGAAAAAACAAAGTTACAACACAGACTATATGTTGCACATGGGGAGAAACAACCATTATATATAAATTCTACCAAAAAAAAAAACCATTATTATATATAATTGTTCTTTAAAATTAGATGACAAAAACAGTACTGCTGTTTACTTTGATCAAATAGTCGTATAAAAAATAGGGAAAAAAATTCTTTGAAAATTAATTAGTGAAAAGATCTATACTAAAACAACCTTTTAGGTGTTCAATGGTTGAAAGTAGGCAAAAGGTCAAAGGATAGTGGAGTGTGGGACAATTGTGCAAGCTGATTAGTAAAAAAAATTAATTAATTAATTAAAAAAATTCTAAAAAGTCCAGGGGATGCTTTAAAAATTATCAACCAATATCAAGGGCTAAGTAGAGTAATAGCACAGAACAAAGTTTACCTACAATCCAGTTTGGAAGAATTCCTCCAATTTAGATTACGTGACACTTATTAAGCTGACATGTATCTAGGATTAGCCAAACTAACCAAACTTTGGACACTTAACTCAAGTAAAACAAAACCTTAACCACTCTCTCTTCATCGATTCCTCTCTCCTTCACACCATTAGTTCATCCTAACCTTGCCTAAAATTCTAGAATCGGAGACTCTATCAAGTTTCATGCTAGGCTGTTGCCATTAACTCCATTACTTGGCATACTAGATTTGCCTTTGATCATAATCTGACCCATCTCTCTCTCTCTGGCCCTGGTTCCATTATTTTCAATGGTATAAAGTACAACATCGATGCAGCAAGTAGAGGAAGGAAGGGTTGAGTGGTGTTGGTTTCATTAGTGTTTGTGATGGTGGTTCGGTTTGTTGAGTTATATGATGATGTTTGATGTGGCGATGGTGGAAGAGGAGGTAGGGTTAGGGTGAACTAGTGGAGCGAGAGAGGGGGGCTAATAGAGAGAGAAAAAGGGGGGGGGGTTGAGGTTTTGTTTTGTTCGGTTTAAATGTGCTAATTATGGTTAAGTGAGTTAGGCTAACCTAGGACACATGTCAAATTAATATTGTGCCACCTAACCTAGTTTGGAGCAATTCATCCAAATTGGTCATAGGTAAACTTTGTCTAATAAAATATTATTGTTCCCCTCTAATGAGGTCCATGTTAGACAATAAAAGTGTTTTGGATCTTCAACTTAGATGAAGAAACACATATGACCCTCTTTTTACCATTTAGATCTTCAAATATTAGTGTTTCGACATGTAAAGAACTACTATAATCACTTCTAAGTAGTTGTGGTTTCTAAGGCTACATTTGGTTGGAAGTGTAATAGGAAGGATAGAAAAGAAATGAAAAAAGAAGAAGGATTTTTAGGTTATTTGGTAAGGAGAGAAAAGTAGAAAGATTTTTGTTGGGGCTTAGACATTTTCTCTCCTGACCTATCAAAAATTGATTTTTTCATTTTGGAGAGAAAACAAGCGTGAAAGCTTGTTATAGTTGGTATTACCAAATTACCCCCATTAATAGGTATGTCTCTCACGTTTTCACCCTTTTTTTGTTTGTTCTTTTCCTTTTCATGTAATGTGTTTTTGCTTTTTTGATTCTTTCTCTCCAACGTGTTTTTTTGTTTTTTCCCGTCAACATTTTTTTGGCTTTTTTTAAAAAAAAAATTTAAAAATCAACTGTGGTTTTTTATTCTTAATTAACGGTTTTTTTTAAAAATTAATTAATAGCTTTCACTTTTAATTCAAAAAATATATATGTAATATAATAGAAAAGTAAATTATTATTATTTAATGATTAAAAAATATTATTTCTTATATTATATAATCGGGATATAAGAGTAAATTTATACAAACTATATATTCCATCTACTCACTTTTCCATTATTCCAAACAAACATAATTAGAGAAAACTAAAATATTTTTTATCTTCCTACTTTTCTATCCCTCACTTTTCCATCACTCCAACTAAAAGAATCCTTAAAAACACTCTAGTTATTTTAATATCTCTAATCATATTTGGGCACTAGGGTTCGAACCCTTCCAATTCCTCCCCCTTAGTTAGCCACTATTTATTGGCCCATTTTTACCCTTTTCCATCATTATAAAAATGCAAAATTTTTATACCATTTAGATGGTATACTTTTTAAATATTAAACTATCCTAAAACTTATTATGTACATGCCATTAGTATAATTTCACCACTGATTTTCATTCTTAATATTTAGGGTTTGAACGATCATTTTCTTCAATTTTATTAGAAGATATTGATACTTGTTAAATAGTTCAATTATTTTAAAATTAGGAAATATTTATCACAAAACTAATCGCACTATAAATAAATATCATAGAATGAAACACATGTTAAGTATACTAATCGAGCAATGCTAAGACCATATAAAATGATACAACTGTTGCCACAATTCACCATATAAGTTGTAAAGGTATGTTCCCATATAGACCTACAATCACAACTCTACCACTTTTACAACCCAAAATTATGTGGTCCTAGCATTATCCATAACAAAGTATTGTCTCAAAAAATATATACAAAGTAAAATAAAGTGAAAACTGATGCAAAGGAGTTGGACTGGAGTGGTAATTGCAATTTATTACCCTTAAAAAAAAAAAAAAAACCCTTCACGCCGTGAAACAAACAGAGAGAACTTTGAGGAGTACAACGGTGCCAAACAATTCATAAAAAATACAAAGAATGAGAGTGTAATGGCCATAATTAAAACTCTGACTATATAACTGATGGAATTACATTACACACACAGAGAGAGCAAGAGAGAGATTCAATTATATCATTTGGTTTGATTTATATTAGACTTCTCTCCAGCTTGCTTCACTGACCAAGTGAGTGACTACACTGTCGTCTCTCTGCTTGGCTGCTCCCCACTCCCCAGGAAGTTACTGTCGTTTTTTGCTCATTGATTTGAACCCCAGAAACTATTGCTGTCATTTGTCAGTACCCAGTACTCACTCATTCACTCCTAACCAAGCCATAGAACCCTGGCATTGTTCTCTCCTTGCTCCTCTCTCTCTGCACTTTCAACCTCCTAAACCACACAATACCTCATTTTCTAGTCCCTAGGGGAAAAAAGATTAACACAATCACACATGGCTACTTTATCTTTCTTCTCCTTCAGCTTCACTCTTCTTCTACTTCTCACTACTAGAGGTAACCAAAAAAAAAAAAAAGGTTTTTCTTGACGGGTTTTCCATTTTCTCATCTGGGTCTATCTCACATTTTCATTTTCTTACACTGACAAAGTTGTGACCATGTGTTTTCATGTACCAGGTGTTTCAGGTGCTACATTCACATTTGTAAACAGGTGTGAGAACACTGTATGGCCAGGTATTCTTGCAAATGCAGGCAGTCCTAGACTCGACAGCACAGGATTCGAGCTCCCAAAAGACACTTCACGTTCATTCCAAGCTCCAACTGGGTGGTCCGGACGTTTCTGGGCCCGAACCGGGTGTAGCTTCGACGGATCCGGATCCGGGTCGTGTCTCACAGGCGACTGTGGCTCCGGCCAAGTAGAATGCAACGGGTTCGGAGCTGCCCCACCCGCTACACTCGCCGAGTTCACACTCGGGTCGGGCGGGCAAGACTTCTACGATGTTAGTTTAGTTGATGGGTACAATCTTCCAATGATAGTTGAAGGGAGTGGCGGGTCGGGTCTGTGCACTCCGACGGGTTGCGTTTCGGATTTGAACCAACAGTGCCCACCCGAGTTGAGGGTCGGCGAAGGTGACGCGTGTAAGAGCGCGTGTGAAGCGTTTGGGACACCGGAGTATTGTTGCAGCGGCGCGTACGCCTCACCCGCCACCTGTAAACCGTCCGTGTATTCGGAGATGTTTAAGGCTGCTTGTCCTAAATCCTATAGCTATGCGTACGATGATGCCACGAGTACCTTCACTTGTACTGGTGCTGATTATACGGTGACGTTTTGCCCTTCCTCTCCAAGGTAATGAAAATCAATTTTAAGTTTACTTTTATTTTCAGTTATGTTATGATTCTAGTTGATTCAACTCGAAAATTTATAGTTGTCGAATAAGAAACCACGGTCCAAACCTATAAAAACCAATTGTAGGGGCTGATGTCATAAAATTCTATATCATCTATTAAACTAGTAAATTTCTCGTTATCCAATAAGTTAATTGGATTAGTAAAATTTTAGCAGTTGAAAAAGAGATAACTTCTCGAACCTATGTTAAAAACCAATTATTGTCACATGACGGGCTGATGACGTAAAATTCTATCATATCTATTAAAAAAGAAATGGTATGATGGATTAGTTGAGTGTGTTGGTGGGTGGATAGTGGCAATGCCATAATGCCAAAGATGACCCTTTTAATGCTTTGATTTTATTCTATTTTGTTCTTTATCGTGTGTTCAGATCTTCTGGGTTTTTTTTTTTTTTTTATATGTATTAACATGGGCTTTTATTGAGGTTGTTGGAGTATTTATAAAATTATAAATCGGTATGGTTGCTCCCTGTTTCAGCCAATGTGAGTATTTATTGTTTCTACTAATTTCTGTTGTGCAGTCAGAAATCTTCAAGTTATTCACCACCAATGACATCAACAGCATCACAAGGGTCCGGGACACAATCCGGGTCAGGGTATTCGGTTGCCGGTTCAGGATCCGGGACAGGGTCAGAATCCGGGTTAGGGTCAGAATCCGGGGTTGGTTATTCGGTTACTGGGTCCGGGTCTGGATCAGGATCCGGGTCAGGATCTGGAGAAGCAGAGTTAGCAGATGGGTCATGGTTAGCTGGTTTAGCTATGGGAGATTCACCAAGAACAGTCTCTCCCAACACTCTACTATTAGCCTCGGCTACTTTGTCTATTACTCTCTCAGTTCTTTATTACTCGTAGCCCATCACTTTAACCTCTAGCCATGGCTTTTGATAGTGTGAATGCTTGTCAGAATTGCAGCCTTGAGTGGTGATTTTTTTTGCCTTTTGCTAGAAAAGCTGACAGATTCCTCAAGATTGTAAACCATCCACCATGTCAAGGTTCCCTAAAATATTCAATGTCTATATGCACTAAAAAAGTGTTTCACTATTTAATTATGGAATATTTTAGGTGCCTCATTTTTTTTTTTTTTTTTTTTTCTTGGTACTTTTTTTAAGGTTCTGCCGTTTGTGGAGTAAAAAACGCAACAAATCAAAACTAGGAACAAGTTTATGATTTGGGCTGGCATTTTTGGATCTGATTTTTGTGTTATGGTTTTGGATTTTGTTGTAAAGAGAGAAATAAAGGAAAGCTTGTCTTTGAAAAGAGTGTGTATAATGTGAATATGTGTGCAACATGGTTGGCTTGTGTCTCATGGTCAAGGATTCCTTTGCGGGTTTTGCAAGTCTTTGCTTTGCTCTTTTGTCTATTGAAGAATGAATTTCTTTAGGACTAAATGGGTTATCAATTATCATCTTAATTAGTGGGATGAGCAATGATGTTGTAGCTATAGGTTGATTATTAAAGGTGATGACTTTAATAATTTGTTGGAGTTTGGGAGCTATGGACAGAGAATAAAGTCAAGTGGGATCATTTGTTTGTTGACTTTGTCGTAACTAGTTGGCTTCTAATCGATGATTCACAATTAAAGAATTGTGGATTTTTTGGCAGGCAAAAATTTTAAGCCAACAAACTGATGTGAAACATGGAGGGCCTAACTCAAATCAACATTATAAAACAATTATTAGAACACCCTCTCGATGATATGATGAGGTAATGACGATGTAAGACAAGATACATCAAATTGGGTATGATTTTTAGCTCATGCAAGGTGCATTATTGGGCTTATGTGCAAGTTTTTAACTTCTTACTTAAAAAAAAACTATTTAATTTTTTTTTAATTCTTTCTTTTAACTATAATTATTTTTATTCAGCTTATTTTTTTTAAGCAAAATAAACAATCAAGTTCTTCCAAATACGCTCTTCTCCTTTCCTTCGGTGACATAGGTTTTTTTTTTTTTTTTTTTTTTTTTTTTTTTTTTTTTTTGTAAAATACATGGATATTCTTGAGCAACTTCCATAGGGTTTTGGGACAAATTGAAACCACAATATATATAATATATATATAAATTTTTGTGGTTAAATTACAAGCACAATGTTTGTTATGCAGACAATTCCCCCTTTCGATTTTAGGGTATTATAGAAGAAGAAGAAAAAGAAAAAGAAAAAAAAAGAAATGAAAAGAAGAAGAAGAAGAGAGAAAGAAAAAGTTCCTGAAGAGCTTTTAAAAATTTCTTAATTCCACAATCAAAGCATGGTGAAATATAGGTTAGTTATTAATTGATATAGATCATAGATTGGTCAGTTTGTTTGTAGGAATAAGCTACTTTAATCCAAAATTTAGCATAAATCATAGATTAAATTGATAGACTTTGGATGCACAATCAGTGACTCATATTGCAATCATTGATTCAGGGAATAATAGGTTTCATGATGCAAATGATTTTTGGGAGAATCCCATTGTTTTGTGGGTCCTTTCCACTAGCCATCTGGATTATACCCTAAAATCAAGCCGAATAGAAAATCCCAGCAAGTTTGCTCAATAATTGTGCACTAGACAGCATATGGGACAAGGTGGAGTTCACGAGAGAGCCAGTTGCAATCTGTATAGTATAATACACGTGAACGGTCTCGAAAGGTCTTCAATTTTAAGGGCATAAATTGTAAGATACAAGCTGCATCTTGATTCTTGAAGGGCCAAGTAGCTGATATGCTCTGTTTACAGTGTAATGTTGATTGGAACACCTTGAAAGGGCACCTTTCTACTTGTCCAGCCCAAAAAAAAAAAAAAAAAAAAAAAAAAACCTCGTATACAAAACCTTAATTTTAAAAGAGCTATAGAAGACTAGAATTGTAGAATACCTCGAATCTTTTCTGAATTAGTATTGGAATGGGGCATTAGAATTCTGAATTTCGCATTGACGCACGTGGACTGAGTTGCTTGATTAAGCGTATCATGTCCTTCAACATTGTTGGAATAGCCAATGACCTTTAGGTCTACTGGCACCTACTCCTTAATAACATTGGTGGAGAGAAGTGTTATAGAAATTTTTTACTTTTTATAGTCCTAGCATAAAAAATCATTGAAGACTTTTCAATGTATCGGTATTTGGATGTACTAGAAATTATCTTTTGACAATCATTGTTCATCTCGACACTATTCACATCTATCACTATTTGTGTAGAGATTTCGTCACTGCGCGGACATTGTTCATGTAGAGATTCTATCAAAAGAATTTGGAATTATTATTGACAATTACTATGTGGCATTGTTTACTACTGTACAGAACTGTTTATTGTATTATTACAGAGAAAATGGTCAAATACCACAATTTTCAAAAATTTGTAGCAAAAAAGCACTATTTCAAAACTTATTAGAGAAATACAACTTTTTATGACACTCAAGTTTAAGAAACTCGAGTTTCTAGAAGTTTTGCTACCGTGGCACTGCTGAGGTGGAAATTGGACAATTAAAAAAAATTATGTGGTACTCGAGCTTGGTAAACTCGAGTACCATGCAATACAATACTCGAGTATACTAGGCTCAAGTACCATTTTATAATAAAATGCTTTTTTATTTCTACGGTACTCGAGCACACCAAGCTTGAGTACCTTGTAAACTTTTTTTTGTTTTTATTTTTGGATTATCAAAAAATAAACATAAACATAAAATGCTGTTTATTTTATTTCTACAATACTCGAGCTCTCCAAGCTTGAGTACCTTGTAACTTTTTTTTTTTTTTTGGGATTATTGACAAATAAACATAAACATAAAAATAAGTAGTTTTTTAACGTTTTTATTTATTTAAATAGAAGCATTGTAAAATATAGAGATTTTAATTTCAAAATATGAATATAATTTCTACATTAAGTAAAACTATTCATTGTTTTTTCATAAAATTGTTCACTATTTTATGCAAAAACTGTTTCTCGCATTTTGCATAAAATTATTTTCTGTTCAGCATTATTTAAAAAATTGTTCACTCTCATTTCTGCGTAAATTATTTTTTGTTTACTATTTAAAAAATTGTTTACTGTTTTCTCATAAAATACCTAGTGAAATCATGTTTTCTAAATCTAAACGCCAAATCTAAATGCTTTTTCATGTTTGAATTTCACAATAATCGAATCTATTTTTTTGCATTGATAAAATCTATTTCTACATTAATAAAATTTGCACTCTGCACATCATGTTTACTGTATATTCGAATCTACTTACTGCATTCATAAAATCTGTTTTTGTATTAAGTAAAACTGTTCACTGTTTTCTCATAAAAATTATTCATTGTTTTCTGCATAAACTATTTCTAGCATTCTGCATAAAATTATTTTCTGTTCAGCATTATTTAAAAAATTGTTCACTCTCTTTTTTGTGTAAATTATTTTTTGTTCACTATTTAAAAATTTACCCTGTTTTCTCATAAAACACCTAGTGAAATTGTGTTTTCTAATTTTAAAAGCCAAATCTGAATGCTTTTTCATGTTTAAATTTCACAATGAACGAATTTTTTTCTGCATTGATAAAATCTATTTCTACATTAATAAAATTTGCTCTTTACATATCATACTTACTGTATATTCGAATCTGCTTACTGCATTCATAATTTTTTTTTTTCATTAAGTAAAACTGTTCACCGTTTTCTCATAAAATTTGTTCACTGTTTTTTGCATAAACTATTTCTACCATTCTACATAAAATTATTTTCTGTTCAGCAATATTTAAAAAATTGTTCACTTTCTTTTCTGAGTAAATTATTTTTTGTTCACTGTTTAAAATTTTTTTCACTGTTTTATCATAAAACACCTAGTGAAATCGTGTTTTTTAAATCTAAACACCAAATCTGAATGCTTTTTTCATGTTTGAATTTCACAATAATCGAATCTATTTTTTTGCATTGATAAAATCTATTTCTACATTAATAAAATTTGCACTCTGCACATCATGTTTACTGTATATTCGAATTTGTTTACTGCATTAATAAAATTTGTTTTTTGCATTAATTAAAACTGTTCATTGTTTTCTCATAAAAATTGTTCACTGTTTTCTGTATAAACTATTTCTAGCATTCTGCATAAAATTTTTTTCTGTTCGGCATTATTTAAAAAATTGTTCACTCTCTTTTCTGCATAAATTATTTTTTGTTCACTATTTAAAAAATTGTTCCCTGTTTTCTAACACCTAGTGAAATCATGTTTTCTAAATTTAAAAGCCAAATTTGAATGCTTTTTCATGTTTAAATTTCACAATAATCAAATTTGTTTTTCTGCATTGATAAAATCTATTTAAACATGAAAATGCATTCAAATTTGGTTTTTTAAAATTAGGAAACACGATTTCACTAGGTGTTTTACGAGAAAACAGGGAACAATTTTTTAAATGTGAACAAAAAATAATTTATGCAGAAAAGAGAGTGAACAATTTTTTAAATAATGCTGAACAGAAAATAAGTTTATGCAGAATGCCAGAAATGGTTTATGCAGAAAACAGTGAACAATTTTTATGAGAAAATAGTGAATAATTTTACTTAATTCAAAAACAGATTTTATTAATGCAGTAAGCAGATTCAAATATACAGTAAACATGATGTGCAGAGAGAAAATTTTATTAGTGTAGAAATATATTTTTTCAATGCAAAAAAAATTAGTTCATTGTGAAATTTAAACATGAAAAAACATTCAGATTTCGCTTTTAAAATTAGAAAACACGATTTCACTAGGTGTTTTATGAGAAAATAGGGAACAATTTTTTAAATAGTGAACATAAAATAATTTACGCAAAAAAGAGAGTGAATTTTTTTTTTTAAATAATGCTGAACAAAAAATAATTTTATGCATAATGCTAGAAATAGTTTCTGTAGAAAAAAGTAGACAATTTTTATGAGAAAAAAGTGAGCAGTTTTACTTAATGCAAAAAACAGATTTTATGAATGCAGTAAGTAGATTCGAATATACAATAAACATGATGTGTAGAGAGCAAATTTTATTAATGTAGAAATAGATTTTATCAATGCAAAAAAACAAATTTGATTATTGCGAAATTTAAACATGAAAAAGTATTCAGATTTAGCTTTTAAATTTAGAAAACACGATTTCACTAGGTGTTTTATGAGACAACAGGGAACAATTTTTTAAATAGTGAACAGAAAATAATTTACGCAGAAAAGAGAGTGAACAATTTTTAAAATAATGCTGAACAAAAAATAATTTTATGCAGAATACTAGAAATAGTTTATGTAGAAAACAGTGAACAATTTTTATGAGAAAACAGTGAACAATTTTACTTTATACGAAAAATAGATTTTATGAATGTAGTAAGCATATTCGAATATACAGTAAATATGATGTGCAGAGTGCAAATTTTATTAATGTAGAAATAGATTTTAACAATGCAAAAAAAAAAAAAAAAGATTTGATTATTGGGAAATTCAAACATGAAAAAGCATTCAGTTTTAGTGTTTAGATTTAGAAAATGTGATTTCACTTGGTGTTTTCTGAGAAAATAGGGAACAATTTTTTAAATACTGAACATAAAATAATTTACGCAGAAAAGAGAGTGAACAATTTTTTAAATAATGCTGAACAAAAAATAATTTTATGCAGAATGCTAGAAATAGTTTATGTAGTAAAAAGTGAAATTTTTTTATAAGAAAACAGTGAATAGTTTTACCTAATGCAAAAAATAGATTTTATGAATCTAGTAAGCAGATTCGAATATACAGTAAAAATGATGGGTAGAGTGCAAATTTTATTAATGTAGAAACAGATTTTATCAATGCAGAAACATAGATTCGATTATTGTGAAATTCAAACATGAAAAAGCATTTAGATTTGGCATTTTGATTTAGAAAACACGATTTCACTAGATATTTTATGAAAAAATAGTGAATAATTTTTATGAGAAAACAGTGAACAGTTTTACTTAATGCAAAAAACGGATTTTATGAATGTAGTAAGCAGATTCGAATATACAGTAAACATGATGTATAGAGAGCAAATTTTATTAATGTAGAAATAGATTTTATCAATGTAGAAAAAAAATTTGTTCATTGTGAAATTTAAAAATGAAAAAGCATTCAAATTTCGCTTTTAAAAGTAGAAAACATGATTTCACTAGGTGTTTTATGAGAAAATAGGGGACAATTTTTTAAATAGTGAACCAAAAATAATTTACGCAAAGAAGAGAGTGAACAATTTTTTAAATAATGCTGAACAAAAAATAATTTTATGCAGAATACTAGAAATAGTTTATGCTGAAAACAGTGAACAATTTTTATGAGAAAACAGTGAACAATTTTACTTAATGCAAAAAATAGATTTTATGAATGCAGTAAGCAAATTCGAATATATAGTAAATATGATGGGCAGAGTGCAAGATTTATTAATGTAGAAACAGATTTTATCAATACCGAAAAATAGATTCGATTATTAGGAAATTCAAATATGAAAAAGCATTCAGATTTAGCGTTTAAATTTAGAAAACACGATTTCACTAGGTGTTTTATGAGAAAACAGTGTACAATTTTTTAAATAGTGAACAAAAAATAATTTACGCAAAAAAGAGAGTGAACAATTTTTCAAATAATGCTGAACAAAAAATAATTTTATACAAAATGCTAGAAATAGTTTATGTAGAAAATAGTGAACAATTTTTATGAGAAAACAGTAAACAATTTTACTTAATGTAGTAATTATATTCTTTTTTTGAAATTAAAATTTCTATATTTTACAATGCTTCTATTTAAAGAAATAAAAACATAAAAAAGCTACTTATTTTTATGTTTATCTTTATTTGTCGATAATCCCAAAAAGAAAAAAGAAAAAAAAAGTTACACAATACTTGAGCTTGGTGAGTGATATTTTGTAAGTGAGTGATATTTTGAAAAGATTTAAAAACTTACTTGAATAATACTTCAAACACTAATATTCATTCAAATGCTTCAAAATATTACAAGGGTAATTTTTTGATACAGGATTTATTTTCTCTTATACAAAGAAGGGATTTTTGGGGATTGATAAGGGACTAAGAGAGGAAAGAAGACTGTTATTTAGTTAGTTGTGTGTTGCTTAAGGTTTGGGGATTGAGAAGGGACTAAAAGAGGAAAGAAGACTGTTGTTTAGTTAGTTGTGTCATGTGTGCTGCTTAAGGTCTGCCTTTAGCTTCTATAGCCTACCTCTATTGAGTCATACAAATGCCATAGATGTAGACATACAAAAGTGAAAAAAAATCAAAAGATGAATAGTACATTTGTAATAATACAATAAACAGTGAAAGTAAACCGCTGCACAGTAACTGTCAGTAATAATTCCAGATTTTTTTGACGGAATCTCTACGTGAATAGTGATTGCATAATGGTGGAATCTCTGCATAAATAGTGATAGATGTGAATAGTGGCGGGATGAATAATGCCGATGAACAGTGATTGTCAGAAGATAATTTCTAATATATATACACACAATAATTGATTACTTTTTTGACTTCAAAAAAATTGTAAAGTTTTATGAACCAATTGCGATTGTGATGCTATGTTAGTGTAGGCATTGGGTTTTGTTTGAGAGTATTTTAATTTTTGCCAGTTCAACTTATTTATAGGCAATTCAATGTTTTTTTGAAGTTTCAGAGTAAATCTGACTTTGTAGTTAAAGGGATGTAGTTCAGTGTTGCCTTAATTAAGAGGACTTTTGTTTTTCCCTCCTTTTTAGGTTTGATGGAAATGATGTAACAATGGAATATGGAAAATAAGTATATTAAATCCTAAGTTATCAAGCTATTTCCTAAGTCAATACTAATGCCAAGGAAGTTTCAAGAACTAAGTTATCCATGATCACCCTAAAGCTAACAATTGAAGCATAAGAGTTTGTTTAGGATCCGCTTATTTTGCTAAAACCATGATTTTAAAAACCAGTATGGTGAAATAACCGAAAAAGGGATTGGTTACCAGTTTTTTGGTTGGACCTCGTCGAACTGGTGATGTAATAAATAATTTAATTAATAATTAAAAAAATATATATGTATATATATATTAAGTTTTTTAACGAAGAATATTCAAGTTATATATATATATATATATATAAAATTAAAAAAATAATGCGAGTTTAGTTTTTGTATATTAAATTTAGGAAATAAAAATAACAAAATCTATAGCCCATATATAAAATTTTATAACCGTGAAGAATCAAATAAACAATGTATAATATATATATATATATATATTATATTTAATACTTATATATATACACTAAGTAAGGACATGACATGACCTTTATTTTATTTTATTTTATTTTTGTTTTTACCCTTCCCTTACCTTTATTGAGTTGTCTTGTAAAAGTTTACTCCTTTTAAGAAGTTGTAATGTGGCTTTAGGTGTGAGTTAGATAAGACATAGAAAAAAACAAAAACTATAAAAGTGATTCAACTACCCCTTCGTTTCATTAATACTTCATCTACCCATTCTTTCAAATTTCTATTTCTTTTTTCAAAATTAGTCCCATCCAAAAGTTAAAGCCATTATTCTCTTTTGTTTTAACTTTGAAGTCTTTTACATTATAGTATCACACTCTCACTCTCTCAGTCTCAAAGTATTTTTGCTACAAAATAAAAAGTTTTAGAAAGCTAATGCTGCCAAGGTAATTCATATTTACCTTAAAAAAAAAAAAAATCAAGAATCACATTTTAATCTTTAGTTCTTTACCTCTCTCTTTTCATTGAGTTTTTCTTCCTTCCCATAGTTTTGGATCATCATTCTTATGGGTTTTAGGTTGGATTTGAAGGGGGAAAAAATGCAACTTTTTGAAAAAAAATGTTTAGTTTTAGTTTTCAACACAACCAGTCAATAACCGGTTCAACCATACTAGTTCCCAGTTTTACGATTGAACCGGCTGGTTCTCAATTATTTCCTATTTTTTAGTGTTTTTCGGTTTTTAGTCATAACCGGATTGGATTAGTGGCTGGTTCCTAGTTGAACCGGTCAGACTGGTTGGTCTAGTATGGTTTTTAAAACATAAGCTGAAACTGAAAACTTTTTATTGAAAGTACTGTAAATAAAGGTAAATGTTAGTTGAAATAGTACAGTGGAACCTATGAATAGAAGCAAAAATAAGCTGAATAGTAAAATAAGTTGGCAAAAAATAAGCTAGCCAAACAGACACTAAGTAGTCAAATTACGCATCAAATTAAATCAAAGTTGCATAAACATATTGAAGCCGAAGACTAAACATCAAATTGGATCGAGCTGAATTAAACTAAGCTATATAAATTGAAATAAACTACATTTAACTAAATTACAAGATCACAAGGTAACATATACAAGCATGAAAACTTCACAAAGTCCTATGAACTATTAGAGAATCTCCTAAGAAACTAGATTTACACTAGTAATCTTTCAAATTTATCAGTGTGAAATAAGTTCTTTGGATATGCATGGTCTTTTTCTTAAGAAGGAACCCTATATATATACTTGAGGCTTGACTATTATTGACAATTGTTTCTTCCACATGTCCTCTTGTTGGGCTTGTGTAATACTTGACGCAATGTTACATGATAGGCTAGGAATGTATTGACCCATTTGGTAATTTAATCAATTAATTAGCCAAGTGAATTAATTAGATTCAATTACATGCAATAAGCGTGGTAGTACAAAAAAAATCACCAACTAAGTTAAATGCAGCGGAAAATAAATTTGACACAGGTGATTTATTTACTAATGGGAAAAACTACTGAGGTAAAACCTCACTGGATGAATTTAAGGTTACCACTCTCAAGAATCCATTATTATCAAAATAAACGGTTATAAGTAAAAGGAATCCCAGTACCTAATACCAACCTATAGTTGAACTCTTACCCTTATATCAAATTGGACTTGTAATGTAGTGGCAATCTCTCATTTCAATGCACGACTCCCAGTATGTGTCTAACCAATGATGAATGGAATCCAGTACGTGACTAACACACCGACTTGAAGAAGATGTTGGCTGCAAAGTTCCTTAGTTCATCCAACAATAAAGATCAAGAAGCTCTTTAGTTATAAAACCCTTGGTGCAAAGACGTAGTAAACAAACGGTTATAAGTAAAAGGAATCCCAGTACCTAATACCAACCTATAGTTGAACCCTTACCCTTATATCCAATTGGACTTGTAATGTAGTGGCAATCTCTCATTTCAATGCACGACTTCCAGTATGTGACTAATCAATGATGAATGGAATCCAGTACGTGACTAACACACCGACTTGAAGAAGATGTTGGCTGCAAAGTTCCTTAGTTCATCCAACAATAAAGATCAAGAAGCTCTTTAGTTACAAAACCCTTGGTGCAAAGACGCAGTAGCTTCTATAGAGAGAAAGATTAACTAGGGCCAATTGTCTTCGGTCACAATATGCATGTATTATCACTTTGCATCAAGTTGCATCCTCTTGCATCATCTTGTGACGGCCCTTAAAATAATTCTCATATATGTTTAGGGTTGTGAGAAAAAAAATCTTGTATAAATACACATGGATATGCATGAAATCAGATCTTGAAATTCTAATTTCGTAATTCTTGACAGATACAGCTTCTGTCGAGCTGCTGTTGAGCTTCAACATTAATTCTCGATAGATATGATTCTATTGAGCTATCTGTTGAGCTTTAATGAATAATACTTCTTCACTTGTTTCTTGGACAGATTTGTATGACTTCAATACTAAACTTGAACTCTTATTCCATGAAGTACTAAACTCATTCTAGATCTACTCAATTATAAGTAAAGTATATTTTGTCAAAAGATTAGCCAATATACATAACATATGTCTATAACAAATTTCACATATGTCTTAACAATCTCCCCCTTTGGCAATCCATGACAAAACCACAACAAACAAATGAATCATGAGAGAAGTTTTAAATCACTAAACTCATAATCACTTGTTGAATTATAAGAGAATCTAATCTTAACACAAACTCTTGAAAAACTTTGCAAGAAGAGAGTTCATGGCATGATAGATTTTTACAACATGTCTTTCTAAAACACTTTAAACAAAACTTATCAAGACATCTTAGTGTGAAACAGAAATAAAGATTGTATACATAAAGAAACATGTGTATAAAGTGAGAAAAGAAACAACATATGGAGAGATAGGTGAAAAATAACATATATCATATATATATGAAAATAAATACAATGTATGTCATAAATAAATGGTCACAAGACTAGTGTATAAGAGGATAATGTAACTAAAGAAAAAGAAAAGAAAAATACGTAAAATCCTCACTACATCCCTCAAAAAATCTTACACTCCTCCTAAAAAAAATATCCTATGCTAACTCTCCCCTTAAATACAAGACTACTCTCATCATCCCAAAACTACTCCATTTTTTTGTCACGAATGACAAAGGGTAAGTCTTTGAGAGGTCGTCATCTCATCATCATTGGTAGAGCTAGCATCCTCATCCTCATCATCATCATCAACACCATTATCGTCATCCTCATCTGTTGAAGCCTCTGGAGAAAGGGAGGGAGAATCGGCGAAACCACCGAGGTGAGCCTGTCATCGTGCAATACGATTGACATGAGTGTTCACTTGACATAACTCATCATTGAGAGTGTTAAGGCAAGCATCCATGCGCTGAAACTGCGCCATGATGGCCTCAAAATCCACACCACAATTCAAGGAAGAAGGAGAGGAGGTGGAAGGAATAGCAGGAGCTACGGGATCAGTCGTCTCCATCCGTGGCTGCTTCGGTTGAAGTTGGGCTTCGCTTCGCTGAATAGAAGTTGCGCTAATGGCACCCATAACGGTGAAGTAGGGAGAATCAAGAATAGAGATAGAAAAATGGTGAAGAATCCATATGATAGCCAAAGGAAAAATGAGCTTATCACGGGTTGTCGTATCCTGATAAAAATCATTGATGGAAGTGATGAAGTGAGTGGGGAAGTCTATAGAAAGATCCTCTAAGAGGGACAACAAAAATCGAGCACGAGGCTCTGTGATGGAGTTATAGTGAGACAGTGGAGCAAGAACAAATGTCATCACCATATTAAGGAATCTTGGACCTTTTGCAAAGCCCGACCATGGGGTGTTTTAACGCTAACCCCATATGGAAGGTGTCTCACAGAAATGAGACAGAAGCTCATCTTTGGACACAGTCCTCAAACGCTAACAACCGAGGTAATTAGGGTGCGATACCCTCGGGACATATAGTATTTCGGATATAAGATCCAAAGTGACTGCGATACGTGTACCTTTGAATGTTATGGCAAACTGAGGTATAGAGGTATCAATATTGTGTATATTAGAGTAAAACTCCTGTATAAATATGATAGGACACCTCAAGGGTATCTCATAAAGAGATTCCCATCCTCAAGTTCGAATGACACCGAGTAGAGGAGTGTCGGAAAAGTCTGACAGAATGACATGATGCTTTGGATGAATGCCATGTCTCTGAAAGTTCTCAATGAAGTCCTGCTGGGCCTTCCCATCATGGAACCGGATGTGAAGAAGGGGTGTACTAGAAGAAGAAGACCTGGAACCAAGAAGGTTTCAAGCTGGAGTAGATTTGCGCTTGGGTACCATGCGCAGTCTATCTGAGAGAGAGAGAGAGAGAGATAGGGAGAGAGAGAGAGTGAGTGAGAGAGAGGAAACACGTCATAAATAGAACAAGAAAGAAAGAAAAGAAAAGATACGTATGCATGAACATGTGATGTGCAAAATTGAAATAGCATTATGGGTAAAAACCCAATCCAAACCTACCAGCACACATCAACAATAATCAAGCACACATCTAAATGCATGAAACATTGTTACAATGCTAATGAAATGTAATGCATGATCATATATCATCAAATGCATAAAGCCCAAACCAAAAATTTCAAGAGAAACTCAAAAGCCCCAAAATTTTTGAAAAACCCTAAAACCAAGGTCTAAAATGCATGAATGCATGAAAAGGGAGAAGATTAGAACACTTACCAAGTGTTTCGATCTTGATCTTGGCCAAAAAAGCTGTGGGTGAGGAGATTTAAGAGTGAGAAAGAGTTTTGGGTCGAGAGAGAAAGTTTTCTATAGAGAGAGAAGTGAGAAAATGAAAACGGATCGCGCCTCAGCTATATATAGAAAAACACAACTTGATGGATTAAGGACCTATCGAGATCTGTTAAGCACTAAATCTTGACAGAAGTGAATCTATAGAGGTGCTATCGAGGATCTGTCGATGGCAAAAATACCTCAATGGATCAAGAAGTTGTTGAGAAGCTATCGAGACAAATTCCAAAAATCCAAATGGATCAAAATTGAGCTAACTTCTATCAAGAAAAGAAGAAGGAGGGGCTCAATAGATACGAATTTGTCGAGGATTTGTCTAGAAGCTGTCGAGCTTGAAGAAAATGAGTTTTTCAAAGAGAGGAAAAACACATAGAGATGAATGCAATAAGCAAGCTAATCAAACATAGATCCAATCAACATATTAAGCTCTCAAAAACATCTCTCAATAAAAAAATGCAAAGTATTCATGATCCAAAACACACACACATACACTAAACAAATCTAACCAATTTTATATTTCAAAAACAAGTTATGACAGTTTAGTGAGTATACATTAACACATGTATTCCTTCTGATGGCCAAATTACATTGTACCTGCACATGTATCAAAAATAACAAATAATTTTACATGTTGTGTGTGAAAACATAGCAAGAGTGCATAAGCGTCTCATATTATGACGATTTGAGATATGAGAAAATCAAGTACACTTACACACAATCATAATTGCTTAATGGGGACTATCACTTTCGAGGTACATCCTAACACCCACATCTCCTAGAAACATGCTTGCAATCATATTTAAAAGTATTTTGATTTTTTTTGCTTTTGATTTTCTTTGCATATTCTTTTTCTTTTAGAGCATATAATGCATGGGCATATAAGAGAGAAAAAAGAATTACCGAATTATGTAAGCTTAAACATCAATTTTGCTATGCCAAAGCATACAGATGTTATTCAAGATTGGTGGGTTTTAGTGGTGAGATGATTATTTATGCCTTTTTCTTAGGATTTTTTAATCATTCTCATTAGAAAGAGTGATATGAGTGTTAAGTATAAGAGATTACTTAATCGTGTTCATCACAAACACGAGCCACAAAACTCACTTACTTAGTTGTGTATTGAGATGCTCATCTAAGTTACAAAAGATACAAAATTTAGAAAACTTTGTTTCAATGGCCATCCAAAGTACACAAGTACTAATGTACACAAAACACACATTGTTTTTGTATTTTTCTAATTTTTATTTTTATTTTTATGAAAAATAAATAAAGCAAAATTGAAAACAACGAACAAAAACATGTTAAACAAAACAAAGCATAAAACTAGACTGACTCAAAAAAAGAAAGCAAAACAAGCAAGTACTGCATAACCATAAGGAGAGAGAGAGAAAAGTGACTAAATCACTTAGAGTCTTTTTCCTTCCATACCTTGAAAAAACCTTTTCTTTGAGCGAACCTTTGATCCGGTAGTGAGGGGGAAGAATTGAAACCATTTAAATTCGAAAGGAACACGAGGGTCTTAAGAAGATATGCAAGAGGAGTAAAAGAGGATGGAAACTGATTCTGGTTTTTGGACGAGAGCATTCTATTACTTTGTTGAGTGGCTAATCACTTGTAGAAATTTAGACGAGTATGCCCTAAAACTCCATAGTGATGACAGAGATGTGGCTTCTTTGGTTGAGACTTTTTGTTGTCAACCTTTTTAGTCCTAGGGCTTCTAGTCTCTTTCTTTTCAACCTTAGGGGGTGCTCCTAGAATAGATTTTCCCTTATCTATATTCTCACTATCTATTTTAGTTTTACTTCATTGTTCTCAGAATTAACATTATTAGCAGGTGAGACAAATATAGTTGTACTACATGAGGCGATATTAGGAAAAGAGAAATCATACCCCCAAACTAGTTTTGTCAGTAGCAGCTTTCTGAAAGTTAAGCATCTCATCGAGTTTTACATTGGAAGTCTGCTCCAATTGTGCTCTATGATAGGCTAAGAATGTATTGACCCTTTGTGATAAACTAACCAATTTATTTAGCCAAGTTAATTAATTAATTCAATTAACATGCAAAATGTATGGTAGCACAAAAAAAATCACCAATTAACTAAATGCAGTTGAAATTAAATTGATATGGTGATTTGTTTATGAATGGGAAAAACCTACACGGCAAAAACCCCATCTAGTGATTTTAAGGTCACCATTCCCCAGAATCCACTATTATCAAAACAAGCAGTCACAAGTAAATGAATCCTAGTAACTTATACCAACTTACAGTTGAACCCTTACCCCAATATCCAATTGGACTTATTCTGTAGTGATAATTTCTTTTTTTTCAATACACGGCTTCTAGTACGTGATTAACCAATAGATGGGCGGATCCCAGTACATGACTTGATCACCAACTTGAGAAAGATGTTAGTTGCAAAGTTCTTCAATTCATTACACGGTGAAGATCACAAAGTTCCTTGGTCACAAAATCCTACGGTGTACATACACAACGCTTCTTTAAGTGAAAGATGAACTAAGACAAATTCTGTCTCTAGTCACAATTTGCATGAACAAAACTTTACTTCACACTTGCGCAACCTTTTACAGCCCTTAAAATAATCCTTATATATGTTTAGGGTTGTTAGAAAAGAAAACCTAAACACATGCTCACGGATTGGAGTGAAATCAGCTCTGAAAAATTGAATTTCATAAACCTCGACAGATAGGGTATCTATCGAGCTAGCTTTCAAGTTTCGGGTTTCAGTAGCTTTTTAAACCTCGATAGATACTAGCTGTCGAGTTTTAAAATCCAGCACTTCTTCACTTGTTTCTTAGACAAACTTGCATGACTTTAATACTTGAACTTGAAACCTTGTTCCTTGAAGTACTAAACACATCTTAAATCTATCCAATTACAAGCATAGTGCGTTTTGTCAAAGGATTAGCTAATTCTAAATTGACATATATTCCTAACATCAAATCACATATGTCTTAACACTTTAATCTGGAACAATTCTGCTTTAAGTTTGTTTGTCTTTTCAGCAAGGAAGTTGTTTTCAAACTGCATTGCTCCAATGGTTTGATTGGCTTCATCAACCTTGGTAGAGAGCTCTTCTTGATCTAGCTCAACATCACTCAGTTTCTTGGTGGCCAGCCTATACAATTTCTCATGCTTCTCAGCAACCTTGTACAATTTTGCATAGGCTGTATGGATGTCATCTTGATCGTTCATTTTCTCAAACTTAGAATCCACCAAGTCCTCTTCATCATCTACTGTTTCTATAACCCCTTCAGTAGGATCAACTATAGTAGTGAAGGCATTTAAAATTCCCTTGTCATCACTGTCATTTGACTCAATCTCAGGCTCTGTGTCACTCGAGGTAGCAGCAAGAGCTTTGTTTTTCTCAACTGACTTGAGATATGTTGGACATTCTTGTTTCATGTGTTCAAAATCTTGACATCCGAAGCACTTTGGTTTGAAGGGAATAGTGTATTGACTGTTATCCTTAACATCCTTCTTTCCTCTATCTTGGCTCTTGAAATGAGAAGAACTAGATTGCTTATGGTCCTTATCAAATCTTTTCGCATTGACATTCTTCATGAACTTCTTGAACTACCTAGTGATGTAGGATTTCATCTTGAAATCTTCATTATCAGAAGACTCATCAGTCTCATTACTTTTGGCCTTCAGTGCCATGCTCTTGCTTTTGCTTCCTTTCTTGATTCTAGTTAAACCCAATTCATAGGTTTGCAATTTGCCAACCAGCTCCGTCAAAGGAATAGAGTCAATATCCTTTGATTCTTCAATGACATTGATCTTGGCATAAAATCTCTCAGGCAGAGACCTTAGCACCTTTTTTACAACTTTGGATTTGGAAATGGTTTCCCCAAGATTAAAGGCTGAGTTGATTATGTTCTTCAGCTTGACATAGAACTCATCAAAAGACTTATCCTCCTCCATCTTTATCTCCTCAAAGTTAGTAGTGAGCATTTGGGGTTTTGAATCCTTGACAGCCTTAGTCCCTTCATAGGTTGTCTGGAGGATAGTCCATGCTTCCTTAGCGGTTTCAGTGGAGGATATCTTCTTGAACTCCTCATTGGTGACCGCACTGAATAGAGCATTCAATGCTCTGTTGTTGAAGTTTGCTGCTTTGATCTTGACATCATCTCAATTAGCCGGCGCTTCCTTTGGCTTAGTCCAGCCAATCTCCATAGTTTGCCACACATTCTCATCTAAAGACTGCAAGAAAACTCTCACGTGTACTTTCCAGTATGCATAGTTAGTGCTATCAAATAAAGGAAGTATAATAAGTGACTGTCCTTAATCCATGACAAACAGGGATCAATGGATCACACAACAAAGATTAAACTTAATTAGAGTGTGTCTGCTCTGATACCACTTGATAGGCCAAGAATGTATTGACCAACTTGGTAACTTAATCAATTAATTAGCCAAGTGAATTAATTAGATTCTATTACATGCAATAAGCGTGGTAGCACAAACAAATCACCAACTAAGTTAAATGTAGCAAAAATAAATTTGACACAGGTGATTTATTTACGAATGGGAAAAACCACCAAAACAAAAACCCACCGGTGAATTTAAGGTCACCACTCCCGAGAATCCACTATTATCAAAACAAACGGTTACAAGTAAAAGGAATTCCAGTACCTAATACCAACCTACAGTTGAACCTTTACCCTAATACTCAATTGGACTTGTAATGTTGCGGCAACCTCTCCTTTCAATGCATGGCTCCCAATATGTGATAACCAATGATGAACAGATCTTAGTACATGACTAACACACCAACTTGAGGAAGATGTTGACTGCAAAGTTCTTCAGTTTATCCAATAATGAAGATCAAGAAGCTCTTTGGTTACAAAACCTTTGGCGCAAAGACGCAGTAGCTTCTACAGAGAGAAAGATGAACTAGGACCAATTGTCTCCGGTCACAATATGCAAGTATTATCACTTTGCATCAAGTTGCATCCTTTTGCATCATTTTGTGATGGCCCTTAAAATAATTCTTATATATGTTTAGGGTTGTGAGAAAATAAATCCTATGCAAATACACATGGATATGCGTGAAATCAGATCTGAAAATTCTAATTTCGTAATTCTCAACAGATACAGCTTCTATTGAGTTGCTGTCGAGCTTTAACATTAATCCTTGATAGATATGATTTTGTCGAGCTATTTGTCGAGCTTTAATGAACAATACTTTTTCACTTGTTTCTTGGATAGATTTGTATGGTTTCAATACTAAACTTGAACTCTTATTCCTTGAAGTACTAAACCTATCCTAGATCTACCAAATTATAAATAAATTGCGTTTTTTCAAAGGATTAGCCAATATACATAACATTTGTCTATAACAATTCTCACATATGTCCTAATATTACATATTGCTTGTAAACAATCTTGACGACACTTGTCTTCATACTATGCACTAGTAATTGCCACTCGAATTTCCATCTTCGCCCACATGTTGTTTTGGTACTCTACAAAACTATAGTCCTCATATTGTGCCACTTGAAGAGATTTTTACCATTTAAGAAATTTTAAATTAATATGTAGACATGCCCCTCACATGTGATTGGTGTAAGTCTAGGCCAACCTTGTGTTCATGCGGCCAATGTGAAAGGAAAAAAAGAAAAAAACTAAGATAGTGTTATGCGAGAAAGATATTTTAGTAAAGAGAAAACATTATCTTACACTTATTTTACAAAATATATATCCACAATTAATGTGTTGACCTATACCATTTAAAAAATGAAACAAAAGTAATAAATCCCGTTTGAAAAAAAGGAAAATGGATGTGAAAAAGTGGAGGTGAGAGGATAAAAATTTTGATAAAAAATGTTAACAAAAAATTCTATATGATTTTTACGAACCAAAATACTGATGTCCTTTCGACGTTGCCAATGCTCATGTTCTTCCCACATCGCATGTGAATTAAGTGGAAGAGTTAAAGAGTCAACTTCAAAAGGAACTGTAATTGGAAAATCACCTGCTCCTATTGTTGCTTGTTTCTCTTGCAAAGGTCCAAGAATTTCGATTACTTCAACGCAAATAGTAATCGACGATGCGAACGTCCTAGCCCAATTGTGTTTTTTACTCTGTTTTTTTTTTTTTTTTTTTTCTTCTTTGAATTTCCCTCTAAAATCTGTCATTTTTAGTGTCATTTTCCCGTTCTTTCAATTTTAATCTAAAAGAACGAGGATTGAGCGTTGAGACAAATAAGAAAGCTCCAAGTCTTGGCAGTTTAACCAATAATGACAGAGTTTTCCCCCCCATAAACTTCCAATTGTTTCAGCTACAATGATTCAAATTACACTCTGCAATATACCTAGCCCAACCTCACTACAAAGTTCCAATACTGGTTGTTCACAACTTCAAGATAAAAAGTTCCAACTAATCATGGTTGTTTACAACTCGAAGCACAATCATTTCCTACCCCCACAGCTTTTCATACCCTTTTATATCTTCATGATCATCAGTTTCTTCTTCTCTCAACTAACCAAGTTTTCAAGTGCTATATCCTTCAACTATACTTATTTTAGTGCTAGTAACCCTAACATATCCTACGAGTTATCAGCTTACGCTGAAGGCCAAGTCATCAAGCTCACGACCGACAAGCAAGCGGTTGTAGGTCAAGCTACTGTGGGTCGAGCCACGTATTTCATACCCATGCACCTATGGGACAAGGCATCTGGAAACCTCACAGATTTCACTACCCATTTTACCTTTATCATTAAGTCGCTGAATGAACAAAGATACACAGATGGGCTTGCTTTCTTCCTTGCACCATGCGACAAGCAACTTCCTACGGTGATTAAAGGTGGCGGTTTGGGTCTTGCTTTCGATGACCAGGAAACAACACCAGATGCTAATGATTTTGTTGCAGTGGAGTTTGATATCTATAGCAATAAGGCCTGGGATCAACTTGGGGAGCACGTAGGTATTGATATTAATTCCATGAAATCTGTTGTTACTTTGTCATGGCCTAATAGACTTGCTATTATGGAAGGGCAAATAAATGAAGCTTGGATTTGTTATAATCCTGGTTCTCATAATTTGAGTGTTATCTTCACTGTTTATCATAGAAAAAATAATAAGCAGTACATTGAAAAGCGGTTCCTTTCTCAAATTATTGATTTGAGAAATTCCCTAACTGAATGGGTTACATTTGGATTCTCAGTTGCGACAGAACATACTACAACTTATACCCTTGGTTCACGGGAATTTAGTTCAAGTTGGGAAACTGATGATGACATGATAACCAACCCAGAAGCCCCCAACCAAAGGAAAGAGAAAATATTCTAGTTATTCATGGTGTTTGATGTTGCTGGATTTGTTTTTGCTGGTGGGTTGGTTTTGGTTCTTTTTGTCTTGTGGAAGAGGAATAGGAGGGATAAAGAATATGGTCAGGTCCCGTATGACTACATTGATAAACAGGGGCATAGTTAGAAATTTTTGGTTGGGGGGGCCGAGGTAATATTATCATATTGATTTGCAATTCAAGAAAAATACAAAGTATGACATATATACATATCTTCCTGCATTAGTTGTAGAAAAAAAAACATAAAATCTAACCAAAATTAGACTACATTTACAAGAAATAATATTTATAGAAATTAAATATAACAAAGTCACTATAAGCAACTATAGAATACATAGCAGTTAAACTCAACCAAATTAGACTACTATGGTCAAAAATAAATTCAAAATCAATTTCATTCATCTCAACTAAATTCAAAATCAATTTCATTCCTACTAATATTCTAATACTGTATCCTCTCTCTACTCTCTAATGATAATTCCCACACCACACCAGGACTTTGAATAGCTATGGGACATAGCCTCACTCAAGAAAAAAAAATGTGGGATATGGCTGACATGTCTTAGAGAATGAAAGGAAAAGTCAAAAAGATGAAAAGTAGGAATTTGGGATGGGGCATTTTTATGGCTACGTATTGGAGGAGGGGCCAAGTTTTTCTCATAGGGGGGCCAGCTCTTAAATGAGAAAGTGTGAGACCTATTTCTTCCTACTATTATAGGGGTTTTAAAAAATTTTGGGGGGGCCATGGCCCCCCAAGGCATAACGTGCCTCCGCCCCTGTTGATAAAGATTTTGAAAAAGGAATAGGACCTAAGAAGTTCTCATACAATGAATTGGCTCATGTAACAAATGATTTCAACGATAAAGAAAAGCAATGTCAAGGAGGATTTGGTGGGGTTTATAAATTTTTATTAAGGGACTCACTCCTTTGTCGCTATTAAGAGGGTATCAAAATGGTCCAAACAAGGGATCAAAGAGTACACAATTGAAGTAAAAGTCATTAGTCAATTGAGACATAGGAATTTGATGCAACTCATTGGTTGGTGCCATGAAAGAAGAGAACTTTTACTTATTTACAATGGAAGCTTAGATTCACATCTTTTTAAAAAAGAAAGGGTATTGACATGGGAAGTGAGATATAAAGTTGCTCAAGGTGTGGCCTCATCCATACTTTACTTGCAATAGCATGAAGAATGGAAATAATGTGTATTGCATAGGGATATAAAATCAAGCAATATTATGCTTGATTCAAATTTTGATACTAAACTTGGGGATTTTGGGCTAGCTAGGCTTGTGGACCATGCCAAAGGGTCAAAAACAACTAATTTTGCAGGCACTATGGGCTATATGGCTCCAGAATATTTCAAAACTGATAGGGCTTTCAAGGAATAATGTCTACAGTTTTGAAATTGTTGCACTGGAAATAGCTTGTGGAAGAAAAACATTCAATCCCATGGCCCCTGAAGATCAGGAGGTCATGCTGGATTGGGTTCGGGAGTTCCATGTAAGACGAGTTACTTAAAGCTGTTGACAAAAGACTCTCTGGACATTTTGATGAGGAACAAATGCGACGGTTGCTTATTGTTGGGCTTTGGTGTGCTAATCCGGATTACAAGCTTAGGCCTTCAATAAGGAAAGCAACTGGCGTACTTAATTTTGAAGCTCCCTTACCTGTTCTCCCTGTCCGGGCCAACTTATCTTGCTCAAGCAGTGAATAAATTTATATCTTCGTTTCTGTGTCCTATGATGCTACTGATTATGGGATGACAAAATCGTTAAGCTATAGTTTCAACACCAATTCCTCATCCTTTGCTACTTCTTTGTAAAAATTGTTTTTTTTTTTTTTTTTTTTTTTTTTTTTTTTTTTTTTTTTTTTTTTTTTTTTTTTTTTTTTTTTTTTTTTTTTGTTTTTGTTTTTGGTTATTGAATATATTTTTATAATTACAATATCATCTATTATATGCAAAAAGTTCCAGATTTTTTAAAAAACCACGGTTGCGTTAAGTGGGTATTCTATTTAATGGACTTGGTTTAAGAGCACTCATAGCAGTGGTGCTATATTAATATATTTTAGCTTCTCAAAACACTAAAATCAAGCTGCAGCATTGAAGCTAAATCTATTTTTTTAGCTCCATTGCTACAGTGCACATTTATAGATAGATGTGCACTGTTCATGAGAGCTAAAAAAAATATATATTATTTTATTTTTCCGGTTGATTAAAATATTAACCGTGCCTCTCCCTCTCTCTCTCATTCACTCTCATCTCATCTCTGAAGCTCACTCTCTCAACTCCGGTCTCTCAAGCTCACTCTGTTTACCGCCGCCGGCCCGACCATCGTCAACGTTGCCGCTGCCTTTCTCGTCATGGGTTTCGTGGGTTTCATCGTCGATCCAAGCTCTAGGTTTCTTTGGGTTTCATCGTCAAAGCCATCGCTGCCTTCCTCGTCATGGGTTTCGTGGGTTTTTCCGTTGATCCAAGATTTGGGGTTGTTTTTTTTTTTTTTTTTGGCTGCTGTGGACTGGTGGTGGGTGGTTGTGGCTGAGGAAAAGATTGGAGATTTGGGTTTTTTTTTTTTTTTTTTTTTGCTGTGGATTGGTGGTGGTGGTGGTTGTGGCTGTGGTTGATGGTAGAGGTGGTTGTGGTTGGTGCTGTGGGTTTTTTTGGTATTGTGATATATTATTTTATTGTAGTGGTTATAATATTTTATTGTGATGTTTATATTATTTTATTGTGTTGAAAGCTAAAATAGATCCACTGCTGCAGCATGTGTGTAGGTAAAATGGATAAAGTAACTTTTATTGGTGCTAAATAGCTAAAATTATAGATCCACTGCTGTGGATGCTCTAAGTCCAGTGCATTAAACCATGATTGCGTTAAGTGGGTATTCTATTTAATAGACTTGGTTTAAGTCTAGTGCATCTAGTGCATTGGACCTGGTTAGATGGTGACACTTGTCTAAAAGTGGATATATGTCATCATATTAACGGGTCCAGTATTACTAGACTCTGGACCTAAACCTGACTCCTATTTAATTGCCACATTGTTGTGCAAAGTGGATATACAATATATAGTTAAACGTGTACTGCTTTATCGATTTTTTGAATCAAAATATTAGTTTAATTGTCGGTATTAACTTTTCCTTTATTGCTTACCAATATTTGTTTTGATGGAAATGATGCCTCAATTAAGAGGATTTTGAATTTTGATGGAGAAGATGCAAGTAACGATAGAATAAGGAAAATAAGCATATTAAATCGTATATTATCAATAGATCTGAGGATGCAAAAAAAAAAAAAAAACCTATTTTGCATCATCAAACACTACTTTATCTATTTTATTAACTTATTTTATAACTTACCCTGCATCATAGTTTTTATTTTTACATACGACCCAATAAAATAATATAAACTACCTAATAAAATAATAAAAAGTATTATTCTCTCTCTCTTTTTCCTTCCACTATAAAATGCACATTAAAACTCAAAACGTATACACTACCACTGAGTGGAATTACTGGTAGATTATAAATAGATCACAACATGAATGAGCTCTTAACTTCAAATAGCTTCACTTTAGTCCCCAGACTTGTTTATGCACTTCATGCCTTAAACCTGAAAAAGAATTGGGTAATATTTGAGTGAGCTACCACAGCTTAGTAAGTAATTAATTCCATGGTCCGAATGATTAAGGAAACAGGATTTCTAAACAATATATTGAATTCATGGAACGTGAATATATATACATATATATATATATATATATATTGCATAAACTCAAATTAAATGAAGCTGAACCTGGAAATAAACAAACAAGAAGCTGAAAAATAACAATAGAATCAGATGCAAACAAAAGTAATCAATAGTGTACAGTGTTTCCCCAAAGGTACAACATTTCCAAGATCAAGTTTCAAGAAGATTTGAATAGTTCAAACTACAAACTTATCAAATTAACAGAATGCAAATGATTAATAAGTTCATAATTACTCGTAACATAATCGAATCCCATTAGAGTTCAAAGGTACCAAAGTAACTAAAGGCAATGATAGCTCTCACAATTCATATAGGAATAAATTGAATTCCAAAGGATACAAACCTGATATGGCTCAAGAAAAAAAAATAGGGTTAATATATCAAGGAGCCATCTCATGTTCAGAATTTCAAACTCGAAAGGTTCAAAGTTCACATATGCAATACATATTCCAACAAATCGAAAAGCAATTAATATGTTCATAGAATGATAAAGTCATACAACCGAAATATCCTTACCTCACATTAGGGCAAGGTCCATAGTTCACATAGCCAACTACGCATGGTTTATTATCAAGTGGGTTCCAAAGTCCACATATCCAAATACGGAAATATCCACGATTATTTATCAAGTGGGTCCAAAACAAATATACCACTGGCTAGGTTTCATATTCATATCACAAATGGAGTCAAATAACTGATCGGTAAATTAAAATGAGCTAAAATCCATTCCCAAGATGCGTAGATTACCAAGGTAATTAATAAAAAGAAACATAGAACAATTTGGAGAAGTTTAGCATGTATGAACTTTGTACTTTCTTACACAAGCAAAGCATAAGATAACATATGCAGATTAGAGCCAAACAAAGGGATAATAGCTTAAGAAATAACGAGTCCTCTCCATGAAGTGGAGTACAACTATGCTTTTATTGTTTGAAACATGTCCTAATGATATATATGCGATGTAAGTAGCAAGTAATGCTTGAGATAGTGAATGTTCAATTAGTGTATAAAACACCTTGAACATTTAGACTCCCAATATACAAATTACCAATTCAAGCTTAATATCAAACACTTAATGTGCAAAATATGAACATAAGCTTAAAATAGAATTGATAAACAATCTAAACTAAATAAAATCACATCCACAGCAGAAATTAAATGACAAAGATTAAGGGAAGAAAGATTCAAACACAAGAACAACACAACGATGTGTTATTGAAGAGGAAACCAAAACTCTCGACGTAAAACCTTTCTGCCGCCCTCCAAGTGGTAAATAATCCACTAAAGAATGTAGTTGGGATACATGAACAGTAAAAGACATTCCAAGCCTAATCTACCCAGTTACCTCGCGGCTAGAACTCGCGGCTCAGTCAAGTCGCAAGGCCAAGCCTCCAGCTAGCTCTGTTTTGGAAAAACTGACTCTTCGTATTCCAAACACACACAAATATAAATACCCCTTATACCCACAAAATGTAGAGAGTTTCTAGAGATAATTTTGAGAGAGAAACCTTAGAGAAAAACAAGATTGACTCATCCCCAATCTTCACATAGAGACTCTTCGAATTCCTCTACTCTCAACCTCTCCATTGTTACATCATTGAGAGGTACATTACCAAAATCTTTTCTCACCATACCCATATCTGTGAGAAGGCTGTTTGGTGCTTTGGGAAGCAGTTAAGAAGGGACCAATTTCATATTGGTCGATGCTATGGTTTATAGCAGAATTCGGTAAGCTAAAAAAGAAATAGGTTCAGGGTAACCTCGTTGGAGTAAGAGCTGAGCATTTCTTCACACTCTCTTAAATACTACCCTTACATGATTCCCACCTAAATATAGAGTTACTAATTGCTAAAATACAAGCAAATTTGATACGGAATAAAGCCAACAAGATGGTTGATAAAATTCAACCTTATAGATAGGATTTAACAGGGCTCTGAAAGTAAGATACATGTACAACTTAGTGACTTGCATAGATACAAGGAATACTTAGACTTGGAAAGCTAGTTTGCAATTGACAATGTCTTTGTTAGAAGTATAGTTTGCAAAATTGTCCAAATTGATTAACAGATTTACAAAGCAATATCAATAATATATCAATAAAACAAGATATGCTCAAATTAACTTACAAGCAAAATAGACAAGTACAAAAGCGTATAAAATTAAGGATTAAGTAAAACTTATCGCCGAGACACGGAACTAAATCCACTGTCCTTAAGAAGCGATTTCACCCCCACTGGAATGAATCCGTTGGCGCAAATGACTTAGGCGGTCGCTTTCCAGGATACAATGACAACTTTGTTAATGTGCACTCACAAACAGAGTTTCGAACTTGGCACAAATGCCCAAGAGAAAATTTTCAGCAAAAACAAAGTAGCTAGAGTATCAAAAGTAATATATTTTTTATTTTTAACTAATATCATATATGTAGAATTTTTGATAGTCTTAGAGCTCTAAAAAAAGGAAGTAGTTAAAGATGATTAGAGTGAAAAAAGGAAAGGCAAAAACAAAGGAACTTTTTTTTTTCATTGATGTCACAAGCCGCTATGTATTTTCTGCAAAACATGGGAAGGTGCGGCTGGCTATTTTATAAAGAAATATGAGAAGATTGTGGGTTTTGTTTGCTGCCAAAAATTCCCACGCTAGCCAAGGAAAATTCTAGAGCTTGGACTTGGGCTTTACAACAAAATATCATGGGCTTAAATTTTAAAACATACCCAACAGTCTTCTCAAGAGTACATGGCTTAGACACTCAAAACTAACGAGCTTATCAAGCAAATAGTAAAGTTACGAGGGCTTAACAAATTAAGCCATACAACTTGGCGACTTACGGGGCAAATGAAGGATAGTACAAATCTAGATGCAGTTATGCAAAATACTTGGATTCCAAAGGAACAAAAGGAGCCTATTCAAGTCAAGTTCACAATTCCATTAGGATTTACAACTTGTGTATCAAAGGAAAGCTTAATAAATCATAACAAAAACAATGTTTTGTCATAGATCAAATGACAGCCATAAGGAACCTTTTCCTTGAGTTTAATTCTTGACTTAATACACTCAAATAGGAGAATGCAAGGGTTGGAAAACCACCTAACAGCAATTAAAACATCACAAAATAGAAACCAAGATCAATGATTACAACTATATTTCAAGATGATTGCTTATGAGTACTTGCACCAAATCATTTAGTTTAAGACACAATTTAGGGCTGCCACAAGGCATAAACCATCATATTTGGACTCAAAAAAAGAGTTTATATGAAGCGACAACATGGTTTTGGCTATAACATGAGGATGCAATTAAAACACTAGAGTTATGACCAATACAACTTATGCAGAAATTGTCACAAATTAAGTCTTTAACATGATATTAGGCTGGAATTTACATTAGAACAGCTCAAGATACTCAAGATGTTCAAGAGAAAGAGGTTGAGGCGTTGGTCCATAGAATGCTTCGATTAATAAGAAACCCCAAATCAGATGTAACTCTAGTCAACTTATGCTTATGCAAATGTCGGAAGATGTTAGACGTACACACGCTCACACTTACACTTTCAACCACTCACATTAAAAGATAAAAGGAGGAGAAAAGGGAAAGAGAAAAACACTTGTATTTCTTTTTACTTTCACTCATGGTTATAAATTGTTGGATGCATAGGTATATATGTTACACCATGTAACCTTAAAATCAATTTTATTTATTACATAATTTCAATAAATTCCTCACATTTATTCCATGCTCATTCAATACATAAAACTCTTGCACTTATGAAAGTTTGATTAAAAAAAAACTTATGTTATAGCAACAAAATCAATGCGGGTGGAAAAGTAGCAAAGAATGGTTTACCGTGAGGAATTGTTGTATCTATAGCTTGAATTTTGGTTTTGTCATCCCGTAGAATCAGTAGCATCACTGGACCCTGAAGATGTAGCCTCATTCTCTGCTAAAGTATAATGTGATGACCCAAGCATATCTAATGGGAGAAGAACAGGTAATGAAACTTCAAATTTGAGCACTTGAATTGCTTGCCTCATTGAAGAAGGCCTACGATCAACATTGGAGTGAGCACACCAAAGACCAACAATCAATAAGCACTTCATTTCTCGTTGCTCAAAATGTCCACCTAGCCTTTTGTCAGCTGCTTCAAGGACCTGTCCTCTCCCATGGAGCTCCCGAACCCACTCCAACATGACTACTTGATCTTGTGGGGCCCTATGGTCAATTGGTTTTCTTCCACAAGCTATCTCCAATGCAACGATTCCAAAACTATAGACATCTGATTCCTTACTAGCCTTACCTGTTACCACAGATTCTGGATCTATGTAGCCCTGGGTGCCTGCCACATCAGTAGTCCATGACCCCCTGCCATGGTCCACAAGCCTAGCTAACCCAAAATCCCCAAGTTTAGCATTGAAGTTTGAATCAAGCATAATGTTATTTGATTTTATATCCCTATGCAGTACGCATTGTTCCTGTTAGAGATATATATTAGACATATTAGCCCAATGTAATAGGCCCAAGCCCATTCTTGCTTGTACTAGTAGTCTAGGGTTTAGTCGCCTATATATACTCATGTTAGGGTTCATTGTAACACAGGTTATTGTACTACACTCTCATACAATAAAGATGTAGCCCTTAGGGATTCCTCCGTGGATGTAGGCCGTCAAGGTTGAATCACGTAACCTTATGTTCTCAGTGTTTCTATTTTATGCTTCTCCTTCCGCATCTACTCTAGCATTCACAACATGGTATAACACATTTCAATGCTAATATTTAACATGGTATCAGAGCCAAACTTCGTTCTTGGCATCAAACAAACATCTCTAGCAAGCAAAGAAGATTCTCATGTGCACACCACCATCAAAAGTAACATGCTTGTCGGCTGGATCTAGACTCCACGGCATCTCGCAGCCGCTATGGCTCTCACTGCTGTGTCCAGATCTTCAAACCCAAGCAATCAGTGTCTCTCCCTATCAGATCTGTGCACATCAAGCCTTCGCCTGATGAAACCAACAAGACATACGTGCTCCACAGCATATCGTGACCAAAACCCAGAAACCCGACCTCCAACGGCAGCCGCACGCGCCACCACGCGCGACTAATGGCTCCTAGAACTCTCACACGCGCTGTTGAAGATTCTTGACTCCCAGCTAGGATCTCAGTCACACGCGCCGCCAAGACGGCCTTGTCGTCCACCGATCCACTTGGCCTGAGAATCTGGTAATCATACGAGGTCACACGCGCCAACACGCGCCGCCTGCGTTTTCGGATCTTTCCCACGCACCGCCACGATTTCCTATTGTGTAGTTCATCCGTTGGCCACACGTGCCGTCCTATCGGCCATGTCGACCACCGACCTGCCTACGGAAGAAATATTGCTTTCAACCGATGTTGCACGCGCCTCCACGCGCTACCTGGGTTTCTGGCTTCTCCTCCACACGCCGGTGAACATCGCACGCTCCTGCCAGCGCCAGAAAACTACTGCTTATGTCATTTGACGTCACCGGATGACGTCATCACTCCACGTCAGCAGCCATGCAAGCACCTCCACATCAGCCCTAGTCCACGTCAGCGACACGTCATCAGCCATGTCAGCAGTGTCGTCTTGTCAGCACCACGTCACCTAGCTGATCGTTGACCCGGACCGACCCGACCCGGACCACCCGGATCTGACCCGTGAGCACTTTGACTGTTGACTTTGACTTTGGACTAGTTGACTTTGACTTTTGCGTTGACTTTTGACCAAAAGTCAAAATTTCCAAAATGGCCTATCTTGCTCAGTTTTTCGCGTAGATTCCGATTTTGGGCTCCGTTTCTGCATTTGAGACTCCAAAATTAGTCAATTGGCACATTCTTCATTATGGTTTCTTCAAAGGCATTCTTCAAGGCATCTCCAAGTGATCTTCTCATACTTATCCAACCTCAAGCCTTCATTGAGCTTCCGCCTTGAGTTTGAGGGAGGGTGTTAGAGATATATATTAGACATATTAGCCCAATGTAATAGGCCCAAGCCCATTCTTGCTTGTACTAGTAGTCTAGGGTTTAGTCGCCTATATATACTCATGTTAGAGTTCATTGTAACACATGTTATTGTACTACACTCTCATACAATAAAGATGTAGCCCTTAGGGATTCCTCCGTGGATGTAGGCCGTCAAGGCTGAACCACGTAATCCTCGTGTTCTCAGTGTTCCTATTCTATGCTTCTTCTTCCGCATCCACTCTAGCATTCACAACATGATATAACACATCTCAATGCTAATATTTAACAGTTCCCATTCTTTATGCAAGTAAAGTAAGGTTGAGGCCATGCCTTGAGCAACTTTATACCTTGTTGCCCATATCATTATGCTTTCTTCTTTAAAAAGATGTAAATCTAAGCTTCTATTGGGCATGAAATCATAGAAAAGTAAGAGTTCTCCTCTTCTTTCGCGGCACTAACCAATGAGTCACATTAAATTTTTATGTCTCAATTGACTAATGATTTTCACTTCTGATGCATACTCTCTTATCCCTTGTTTAGATTCTTTTGATATCCTCTTAACAGCAACAAAGGAGTTTGAGTTGCTTAGAAATCCCTTATAAACCCCACCAAATCCTCCCTGACCTAGCTTTTTGAAAGTTCAAATATGTGTATAAACACCCTTGAATGTTTAGACCCCCAAAAACAAAATAACCAATTCAAGCTTTATGACAAACAACTAGTGTGTGGAAAATGAACATAAGCTATAAACAAAATTGGAAATCAATCTAAGCCAATTATAAATCACATCCACAGCAGAAAATAAAAGGCAAAGATAAAGGGAAGAGAGATGCAAACACAAGGACAACACACGATGTGTTATCGAAGAGGAAACCGAAGCCCTCGGCGTAAAACCTCTCCGCCGCTCTCCAAGCGGTCAATAATCCACTAGAAAATGTAGTTGTGATACATGAACAGCAATAGACCCTCTAAGCCTAATCTACCTGATGTACCTAAGCCCTCCAAGTTTCTTGCTCCAACGAGGTTGCGCCGAACCTTTTTCTTCTCTAGCTTACTGGATTCCGCTACTAGACCGTAGCATCCACCATCCTTGGCATCTTCCAATGCTTCCCAAAGTTCCAAAAACACTCAACACTCTAAATTGGTGTGGGTAGTGTTTGGATAGAAATCTCCTCTCAATAGGTATGACAATGAGAGAGGGAATGAGAAGAGACTATAAAGGTTTCTCTCTAAGAATGAGTAGCTCTCTCTAATTGGGTGGGTGTTTTGAAGAAACCTCTCTTAGGGTTTTTCTTTCTGAATAGCCAGCCATATTTTGTAGGAATGAGGGGTATTTATACTGGTGTGAGAATGGAATGCAAAGAGTCAATTTTTCCAAAACAGGGCTGGCTAGCGACTTGACCTCGCGACTTGACTGAGTTGCGAGTTCAAGCCGCGAGCTAACTGAGTGGCCAGTCTGGATTTTTGTCCTGTAGTGCTCCAGCTGGCATGATTGTTCAGCTCCCCTGCACGCTCTGCACGTGTGCAACTTTTGGCGGCTTGCAAGCCGCGAGCCTCGCGCGAGATCAAGCCGCGAGTCCCTGCTTTACTGCACAGTCTTGAGCATTTCTTCACACTCTCTCACACACTACTCTTACATGATTCCCACCTAAATACAAGGTTTCTAAGTGCTGTATTACAAGCAAATTTGTCACGGAATAAAGCCAACACATGGTTGATTAAATTCAACCTTACACTTTTCTTTATCGTTAAAATCATTAGTCACACGAGCCAATTCATCATATGAAAACTTCTTAGGTGATCCTGTTCCCTATTCAAAATCTTCATCAAAGTCATCATCAAGGGCATGATCGTCTTCTTTATCCTTCCTATTCCTCTTCCACAAGGAAAACAAAATCAAAGCTAACCCACTAACCAAAAAAAATCCACCAGCATGAAACCTCATGATCATGACTAACCCAAAGGTGCCGTTTTTTTTAGGGTTTGGGGCTGGATTGGGGATTGAAGTATCCATAACTGGATCTATTGGGTTGGATATGTTATTATCAATTTCCAAACTTGAACTAAAATCCCATGAACAAAGGATATGAGTTGTAGTATTTCCTTTTGCGGCTGAGAACCCAAATCTAACCCATTCAGGTAGTACATCTCTCAAATCAATAATTTGAGAAAGGAATTGTATTTCATTACCACTTCTATTAAAAATAGTGAAGACAACACTCAAATTATAGGAACTAGAATTATAACTAATCCAAGCTTCATTGATTTGGCCTTCCCTAATTGCAGTTTTACTAGGCCATGAAGAAGGATTAATAGATTGCATGGATTTAATATCAATACCTACGTGCTCCCCGTCTGGATCCCAGACCTTATTCTTGTAGATATCAAGCTCCACTGCAACGAAATGATTAGCATCTGTATTTCTTTCTTGGTCATCGAAAGCAAGAACCAGACCGCCAAATTAGGGAGTTGTGTGCCGTTAGGTGCAAGGAAGAAGGCAAGCCCGTCTGTGTATATAGGATCATTTGGTGATTTAATAACAAAGGTAAAATGTGGGTTGTGAAATCTGTGAGGTTTCTAGATGCTTCGTCCCACAGGTGCATTACGTGGCTCGACCCACAAATGCTTGCGATTTCATGTTGCCTGTGAGCTTGATGACTTGGTTTTCAGCGTAAGCAGATAATTCATAGGAGATGTTTTGGTTATCAGAACTAAAATAAGTGTAGTTGAAGGATATAGCACTTGTAAATGGGTGTAGTTGAGAGAAGAAACTGGTGATTATGAAGGTATAAAAGAGTGTGGGAAGCTGAGGGGATTGGACATGAGTGAGCTTGACCATGATTGGAACTTTAATCTTGAAGGTGTAAACAACCACTTTGGGAACTTTGAAGTATGGTTGGGATAGATATATTGCAGAGTGTGAATTGAATCAATGTAGCTAAACTAATTGGAAATTTTCTGTGGGCAAACTAGGTCAATAGTGGTTTCCAAGCTAATAGGGTAAACCTAATATCGACGAATAAAATACAATTAAAATAAACCTTAATGTGTACCAAGAAAATAAGATTAAAATATAAAAACTTAAAACTGCTAAACTCCAAACCTTAAGAGTTGGAGTTTCTTATTTGTCTCACTCTCTTGTGCCTATTCTGTTAAACTTAAATTGATAAAAATAATGATAAAAAAGGTGCGTAAGATGAGTTACGTCACTGCCGTCTGGCCTAAACGGATAGATAAATGCCAAACAGTAATAGGACAAGAAACTAGCTAGGGGCACTTCTCATTCTTTACACACACACACACACAAGAAAAAAGGTCCAATTGGCTGTTAAAAAATTAAGGTTTTTTCAGCATAAATACGTATGGAAATGATAGTAGATATCTTTAAGACATTTGTTAATTAGTTATTTAATTTTTTTTTATATTATGTTCATAAGAAATGTAAAAAACTGTCAAAACAATCAATTATTATATATGTATATATATTTTACAGAGTTTATATAAATATTTTTAAAACCAATATCCTTAGGATGACCATTAACTTTTCTTTTGTATATGCATACACACACCCTGTATGGTATGTAATATATTTATCAATAAGTCTAATTAGACAACAAATTTCACAATTTTTGTAAAAGTGATGTTGCACTAATTAGTACTCACATTCTGCCAACCTAACAAGTTGTAATCAAAGTGTGAGATCTTAGTGTGTGTAACTTTGTTATTTGTGTGTGTATTATATATATTTTCATTTTTTTTTTCAACCATATTGTAGTTTTATTTAATGTCAAGTGTATAGTACTCGTTGAGTTACAAGATTTTTAGTTATGTTTGGTAAAATTTGACTATAGTTTAGATGCAAATGTTGTATAACAACATAATTTTATAAATAAAAATGTTAGACCAATTTCTTATCCTCTTGTTGGAGCATTTCTCTCTCTCAAATATGAGTTTGGTAACAAATTTTGAAGCATTTTAGGGTTTCAATTGGATTAGATTTCTATTAGTCTCATATTTTGAAAGACTTGTTAGAAATTTTTAAAAAATAAAATAAAATGCTAAAGGCATAACAAAATATTCACAATGTGATGTGATAATAACTATGATTGATGAACTTCAATAATGTAATTAATGTGTTTGAATTACTTTTTTATAATTGGTGACATATTAGTTAGTATGGTAAAATTTGCGGTATTCCTAGCATTTCTAATAAAAAAAATGCATAAGTATTTGAAAAAATTTATATTTTTTATATAAAATATTAGATTTTTACAATGGAAAGGAGACCTTTTCTCAAAGGTTTGTTATTATTATTATTATTTTTGTGGTGGGGTCTTAGGTCTAAGCCTTGGGCTGGCCCTGGTCTGGTTTCTTCTAGGACACCACAACTAGTGGGTATCCCTCATTGTGCCACAATAAAAATGACAACCTCTTTTAGTTTGAGTCGAGTTTCGATACGTTGAAAGAAGACGAGTTTCTATTTTTTATATTGTGTTTTTTTTTTTTTGATTGATGCTAAAGTCTAAGACCATGAATAATTTGTACTGAATTGAGGTAATGTCTTATGGTAAACTTTTATACTTATTATAATACACACACACACACACACACACACACACACACACACACACACACATATATATAAATATAAAAAATAACGGTAAACCTGAAACGGTATATTTGTATTGACCGGTACAGAAATATATCGTTTCACTAGTCAAACCAGTATAGCCTTCAGTACGAGATTGACTCCCTTGGGTTAATCTCTAAATGATAACCTTTATGAAGTCTACAAGAATTTGTATCATGCCTTTTTCTCTCTCTCTTCAAGCCACCAAACCTATGGCTACTATCTTCTTGGGATATTGAAGAAGAGAGGTTGTGGTGGCTATGGGTTGAAGAGAGGGAGAAGAAGATAGAGGTCGTGGATTTGGTGGCTTGAAGAGAGAAAGAGGAAAAGAGAGAGAAAATAATAAATAAATAAATAGTGTTTAGATGTGTTGTGAAAAATAAGAGCATTGAGGTAGGGTGAGTTGTAAAATAATAAGTTAAAATATATAAGGTAACTTTTCTTTTAGTGCTAAAAGCTAAATTTTTAACATTATTGATGTTGATACTCTAAAGAAGCCATTTAGTTAAAAGCTATAAGAATCATGCTTGTCAATCTGACTCTTAACCACCCGAATTTAAGTAGCTTGTCAACCACGTCTTTGGTAGGCAGATTTTGGAAATTAGTCCGCCACATTTGGTAATACTAATAGTTGTTAAAATTTGAATTGTATCATGAATCAATTTTGATAGGCCAAGAATGTATTGACCCATTGTGATAAATTAACAAGTTAATTAGTCGAGTTGATTAATTAATCAGATTAACATACAATATGCGTGGCAGCACAAACAAATCACCAATTTAACTAAATATGCAGTGGAAAATAAATTAACACGGTGATTTGTTTACGAATTAGGAAACCTACACGGTAAAAACCCCACTGGGTGATTTTAAGGTCACCACTCTCGAGAATCTACTATTATCAAAACAAACGGTTACAAGTAAAGGAATCCCAGTATCTTATACCAACTTATAGTTGAACCCTTACACCAATACTCAATTAGACTTGTTCTGTAATGACAATCTCTTCTTTTCAATGTACGTCTCCCAGTACGTGACTAACCAATAGATGCGCTGATCCTAGTATGCGACTTAATCACCAATTAGAAAAAGATATTGGCTACAAAGTTCTTCAGTTCATCACATGATGAAGATCAAGAAGCTTGTTGGTCACAAAACCCTAAGATGTACAAACACAACAGCTTCTTCAAGAGAAAGATGAACTAAGGAAAATTCTATCTTCGGTCACAATTTGCACGAACACAACTTTGCTTCACACTTGTGCAACTTGTGTAACCTTTGACGGCCCTCAAAATAATCCTTATATATGTTTAGGGTTGTGAGAAAAGAAGGCCAAAACATATACTCACAGATTGGATGAAAAACAGCTTTGAAAAACCGAGTTTCATAAACCTCGACAGATAGGGTATCTATCGAGCTAGCTGTCGAGCTTCCGGCTTCACAGCTTTTTAAACCTCGATAGATGCTAGCTGTTGAGTTTTAAAATTCAGCACTTTCTTCACTTGTTTTTTGGACAGACTTGCACGGCTTTAACACTTTAACTTGAAACCTTGTTCTTTGAAGTATTAAACACATCATAGATCTATCTAATTACAAATAAAATGCGTTTTGTCAAAGGATTAGCCAATTAAATAAAATAGTGACATATGTTCCAAACATTTAATCATATATGTCCTAACAAATTTTTTATTTTTATGTATCGTCACTATTGTGTATTGTATCATATTGTGTATCATAAGATACACAAATACTAAATAAAATTTATGAAACATTATATATATATATATATAAAAGGTATATTCATTATAAATTCATAATATATTCAATAAATGACTAATTTAATTATCATTTGTCTAATAATATTTAACAAAGCTAACTAAATAAATCAAATTAGCATATTTTTATAACTTACACATTCAAATCGATCAAATTCAAAAGTGATAATACATGACATATGAGCCAAAATAATAACTTATTTTCATCATATCCATCATGTTACCTAATTAATTTCATTTAAGTTAATGTTATCATCATGTTCATCACCTCGTAACTTTATTTCTTCATTGACATTTTCTTCATCATCATTAGCACTTACTACCTCTTTTTGTTATTTTATTTAATATTTTTTTCTTCGAATTTCTTCTTGCATTCTAGTTTCTTAGACTTATTACAATAACAAAAAAAAAAAAAAAAAAAAATTGAATTTTCATTTAAAAACAATTATAATTATATTACAAATATGAAAGTGATGAAGTTTCAAACTTGTAGTTCGAATTTTGTAGGATAAAGAGAAAGGAGAAAAAGAAATAAAAAAAATAAAAACTCATGGATATGTTATTTTATTGGATTCAATTAAGTAGCACAATAATTTTGTGTTTAAAATAAGACTAATGACAACTTGTTGGACTCAAATAAAAGCACAATTTTAACCCCCCCAAAAAAAAAAAAAAAATCATGTTTAAACCCACGTGTTTGTATATAGTACGATACGCTTTTATAAAACATAAATTTTTTAATACACAATACGATATGTATTGTATGATACATATAGCATATGGTATGATATTGTTAACTATACTAACACTCATTAGGATAGTTTGCAGTCCAAAACACTGTCCCATTAAGAGATATGTGAAAATCTTCTCTCAATACTTTCTTGTAATTAAGTGAATTTGCCTACAAATTTTTTTTTTCCAAAGTTAACTATGGACATGATTTTTTTTTTTTAAAGACAATTAAGGTTTCCTAATCATATTCAAACACATAATTTCCTTAAATATAATTATCTTTAGAAAAGATAGCACAATTTATATTACATGATCATTGAAGTGATTTATTTGAATTTAATTGAGAATCCCAACATTAACATATAATATCTAAGAAAATACATCTAAATTTTATCATTCCTAAATTTTTTCCAAGAGGAATGAAAGTTTTTGTCTGTGCTAAAATCAAACAAAAATTAACAATTTCATATATAAGCAAGAAAAATAGGACCAAATTTTAATTTGGAGGAGATTTCGACCAAACTACTACATGGAGACTTATATGACTATTCACATGCCTGCACTTTTAGTCACATAACCATTTTAATAGTCAATTAACATAATAAGTTAGAGGAGATTTTGACCAAATTACTACTTGGAGACTCAAATGATTTAATATGCATGAATGATCTTATGAACTGCGACATTACAGGTTAGAGGAGATTTTCCAACTTAGTTTGGAGAAAAGCATTGCCCTTACAATAAAGTTCAAACTAAAGAACCATGTGTAGTAAGCTACAACATAGATTAGAATTCTACAATTCGTAAATAAGAAACATCGAGTAACAATTAGAATTGCTCACCAGTGCATCTTTATCAAGTGCATTGCTGATATACACCTCTACAAGACATATTGGAAGCCCTAGTGTGGCCAACTTATCTAGAATAGTTCCCATCAAAGGAATTAGGAGTGGAATTCACATCACTGCAAGTCTCAATGTCGTCATCAAATTTGTTCATGAATTGGGTTACGAATGGGTCTAACATGTGTTCTAAGAGTGGCATTAGATAAGAGAGAGCCCAGATTAAATAACTGGAAGTCTTCTAAGACTAAGAGTAAAGGCAGCCAATGTTGAAATTGTAAAAATTGTTATTTACTTTATTGGTATTTTATGCGTCTAATTAAAATCATTTAGTAGACAACAAATATTTTCTAATTAGCGAAAAAAAATTAAGGGCAAACCAACAGATAAGAGACTAAGGCCTAAGGGCATTCAACCATGTGCACGTAAATTCTTTTGCCAGTAAATTCACTACGAAGAACAAAGTAAAAGGAAAGAAACCGTACCTCAAAAAGAACAAAAGGAGGAATGTGACAGGAATCTTGGAGAAGAAAAACGTAGAGTATCAATGGCTTAAAAGGAAGAAAGTAATGAGGAAAGAGAAAAGAGAGGCAATTTAAAAGAGCCGGGCATGAAAAACTGAAAACCAGCAACAAAACCCAAAGGACACACGAGTGGAGCATTAAATCCCACCAATCAGACTGTGCCATATGGCCACGACGCATACAGCACCCCCACTATGCATTAAATGTGGAACAGAACCCCAAGGGTCATGTCTGAGCAAGAAACCATTCATCTTCTAGTGATCGTCATGACATGTAAGGACGACCACACTGGTTACCACCCAGAGAGGATTCCTTTCACGATCGTGCAGGTACAGACATGAAGTACGTGCTGACCTATCTAGACAATCCTACTCGACTGACGATTAGAGCATCATCAGTTTGGCACCGTCTGTGGGAACGTCATTTTCGTACTTAGGTTTGAGAGCATAGTTCCATTCAACTCTAAAGTCCAGATGGAGTCTAGCACCCCTTAAGATTCTGTAGCATTAGCCTTGCAAATCCAAACACTCACAACCAACATGGAGGAGCTCACAAGGCAGAATCAGGAGATAAGGTTACAGCTTCAGCAAGAAGACAATCGTTCTGGGACCAACCGAAACGACGATGGAGACAGCCAAAGAAGGAATGACCACCAACGACCTACTACTCCTGAGGGAGCAAACTCAAACCTCCTTAGAGAAATGAGAAAGAGAAATGGACGAGCTGGGAAGTGCAATATGGGAAAAACCAGATTGGAGCTTAGATAGGATGGTCAAGAGGACGAACTCGCCCTTCACAATAGTAGTCCTGGAATGCCCAATGCCTTCAAAGTTTCATCTCCCACAGCTTAAGTCATTCGACGATCTGAAGGGCCCTTAAAACCACCTCAACACCTTCAAGACAACTCTAGGCCTTCAACAGCCCCTTGACAAGATATTATGCCATTCCTTCCCCACCACTCTTAAAGGATCAGTATGGGAGTGGTTCACCAAGCTACCAACATCGTCCATTGACAACTTCGAGTAGTTGGGCAACTCCCTTTTAAGCCATTTCGTCAGCGGACAACGCTCGAGAAGGCCAGTAGACCACTTATGAAAGTTCAAAAACGTGTAAAAACACCTTTGAACGTTTAGACCCTCAAATTACAACTTAACCAATTCAAGCAATATGTCAAACAACTAGTGTGCGGAAACTTAACATATGCTATAATATGAAATTGGTTAAAAACTATCTAAGCCAAAACAAAATAAAATTCACACCAGATAATAAAAAGGCAAAGATAGAGAGGAAGGAAGATGCAAACACAAAGACAACACGCGATGTGTTATCGAAGAGGAAACCGAAGCCCTTGGCTTAAAACCTCTCCGCCGCCCTCCAAGCGGTAAACAATCCACTAGAAAATACAGTTGGGATACAAGGACAGTAATAGACCCTCCAAACCTAATCTACCCAGTGCACCTAAGCCCTCCAAGCTTCTTGCTCCAACGAGGTTGCGCCGAACCTTTTTCTTTTCTAGCTTCCCAGATTCCGCTACTAGACCATAGCATCAACCAATGAAGATTGGTTCCTTCCTAACTGCTTCCCAGAAATCCAAACAACTGTCTCACAGTGATGATGATGGTGAGAACCAGGTTTGGTATAATGCCTCTCAAGGATTTGACAATGGAGAGGAAGAGAGTTGAGGAATTTGAAGAGACTCTAAGGTATAGATTGTGGGTGAAACAATCTTGTTTTTCTTTAGGGTTTCTCTCTCAAAATTCTCTCTGGAAGCTCTCTTTCAATCGTGGGTAATAGGGGTATTTATACTGGAGTGGGAGAGGAATGTGAAACGTCAGGTTTTACAATAGGGGTGGCTCGCGGCTTGACCTCGCGGCTTGAACTAAGTCGCGAGATCCAGTCGCGAGATAACCGTATGGCCAGTTGTCCTGTTTTGTCCTGTAGTGCTCCAGCTAGCATGACTGTTCATCTTCCAGCATGCTTGGCACGTGTGCTGCTTCTGGCGGCTTGCAGCCGCGAGTCACCCGCGAGTCCCAGCCGCGAGTCTCTGTTTTCTTGCACACTCTTGAGTAAACTTCACTCTATCTCACTCACTACCCTTACATCAAACCCACCTAAATACAGGGTTACTAAATGCTGAATTACAAGCAAATTTGGCAGGGAATAAAGCCAATTAGATGGTTGAATAAATTCAACCTTACAACTTACTCATCATCAGGCAAGGGGAGAAGAAGACCTTGAGGTCATATGTGAAGCATTTCACCAAGGAAACCTTGGAGGTAGATGAAGCAGATGACAAGGTGTAGCTGATGACCTTCAAGGCCAGATTAAAGTCTAGAGAGTTCATGGTCGCACTCACGAAGAGCGCTCTCGGATGATGGCAGAAATGCTTCTAAGAGTCCAGAAGTATAAGAACGTCGAAGATGCTCTGGTAGCAATCAGGGATGAAGAGAAGCCCAAGGAAAGGGAAGGAAAGGGAGAAGATTGGAGAGGATGAAAAAGAGAAAGAAGAGATCGACAGGGCGTTGATGGGAAAAAACGAAGAGACGATAAAACTCCTTGGACGGTAAAATTTACCCTTCTAATTATGTCTGTTGACAAAATTTTGACGCAGATTAAGGACGAGCATTACCTCAAATGGCCAAAGCCGTTGCACTCGTCACCCAATGTGCTTGACAAGAAGAAGTACTACCTTTTCCATAATGATCATGGCCATTATACAGAAGATTGCAAAGACCTGAAGGAGCAGACAGAGGAACTCATTCGGAAAGGGAAGCTGCAGAAATTTGTGAAGAAGGAAGACTCCAACAAATCTAGAGGTGATAACAAGGACAAGCACGAAGCTGTTACGAGGGAGGAGGACCACACGTCCCATCGTCCATAGAGTGCGATAGGGGAGATAAAAACGATCACAGGAAGACCGTCCACAGGTGGGTCATTCAAATCTCTCAAGAAGTCATAATAAAGGTAGGTAAACAACATCCACAGGATACCACCCCTAAAGCAAAGGAGGACGGATATGGACATCCTGTTTTCAGAAAAAGATGTCAGAGAGGTGAAGCGGCCGCATGATGACCCCCTGGTTATAATGCTTATGATAGAAGGGTTCAACACTAGGAGAATCCTTATAGACAACGGTAGCTCTATGGACATCATCTACCTCTTTGCTTTTCAATAACTAAAGGTGGATCCTGAAAGATTGCGACCCTTTGAGTGCCCCCTCGTCAACTTTAGTGGAGATAAAGTGTATCCCAAAGGCATAGTGACACTGACGTTCATGGTGGGATCTTACCCCCGACAATTGACTCGTCAACTGAACTTCCTGGTGGTAGACTATCCCTCCTTGTACAACATGATAATTGGAAGGCCTACACTCAACCGTTGGAAGGCAGCCATGTCTACCTATTTTCTGAAGGTAAAGTTCTCGACAGGGAATGGTGTGGGCAAAGTCAAAGGAGATCAAGTACTGTCTAGGGAATGCTATTAAGCAATATTAGTAGCAAAGAAAAACCATACGTGGATGATCGAGGAGAAAGAGGAAGAAAAGGTGGAAGTCCTAGAAACCGTGGAGCTGGTAGACAGGGAACCGGCAAAGACTACAAGGATAGGGATGACTCTGAGTGAAGAGATGAAGAAGAAACTAGTCTAGTTCCTTAAGGGCAACTTGGACGTTTTCGCATGGAATCACGAGGATATGCCAGGCATATCCACTGCGATCATTCAACACCAGCTGAAGGTGGATCTTGAGAAGAAGCCCATCTAGCAGAGGCGACAAGTTTTTGCTCCTGAACAAAACCAGGCAATCATGGACAAGAAAAACAAACTGCTAGCAGCAGACTTCATTCGCGATGTCTATTATCCGGACTGGCTAGCCAACATCGTCTTGGTGAAGAAGGCAAATGGGAAGTGGAGGATGTACGTGGACTTCACAGACTTGAACAAGGCTTACCCAAAAGATAGTTTACACCTGCCAAGAATAGATCAGCTGGTGGACTCCACGGCAGGACACAAGCTCCTCACATTCATGGATGCGTTCTACAACCAGATCAAGATGTCAAAGGAAGACCAGGAGAAGACTGCCTTCATCACAAGCTAAGGGCTCTACTGCTACAAGGTAATGCCCTTCGGACTAAAAAATGTAGGAGTAACCTACCAAAGGTTAGTGAACAGGATGTTCAGCAAGCAGATTGAGAGAAACATGGAGGTGTACGTAGATGACATACTCATCCAGAGTAAGGAAGAATCTACACACCTGGATGACCTCAAAGAGACATTCGTTACTCTTAGGTAGTACTAGATGAAGTTTAACCCCAACAAGTGTGCCTTTGAGGTAGCATCTGGGAAGTTCTTAGGGTTCATGGTGTCCTAGAGGGGGATAGAAGCAAACCCAGAAAAGGTGTGACCTATACTAGAAATGACATAACCCAGGATGGTGAAAGAAGTCCAGAAACTAACAGGAAGGATAGTAGCACTCAATAGGTTTGTCTCTAAAGAAACAAACAAGTGCCTGCCCTTCTTCAAAATGCTGAAGCAAGCCTTCACTTGGACAGAGGAGTGCGAAAAGGCCTTCCATGAGCTTAAACACTACTTGAGCAATCCACCCCTCCTGAGCCCGTTAAAAGAAGGGGAAGACCTATATTTGTACTTAGCAGTATCGGCTACAGCTGTGAGTGCAGCCTTGATTCGATAAGAGAATGGAATACAACTCCCTGTCTATTATGTCAGTTAAGCATTCCAAGGAGCTGAAGCAAAGTATCCATGGATCGAGAAGATTGCATTCGCCTTGATTGTAGCTTCACGAAAGTTGCGCCCCCTACTTCTAGGTGAATCCTATCCTGGTGATGACGGATTAATCCATAAAGAAGTCAATGAACAAGCCTGAGGCTGCAGGGAGAGTGGTTTAATGGGCAATTGAACTTAGCCAGTTCGATATTGAGTATCACCCTTGAACAGCTATCAAAGCATAGGCACGAGCAGACTTTATCATCGAGTTCACGACCCCTAACTAGGATGGGGGACTAGATGAAACAGAGAGATGGACGATCCAAGTTGACGGGTTGTCAGCCCAAAAGAGGGGGGGGGGGGGAGTAAGGGATATTATCATCACCCCAGAAGAAGATACACTTAGATATGGAGTTCAGCTTCAGTTCCTAGCCACCAACGATGAAGCTAAGTACGAAACAATACTGACAGGACTGAGGGTCGAAAAGGTATTAGGTGCTAAAAACTTGCTCCTCTAGAGTGATTTTAAGCTGGTTGTGGGACAGATAAAGGAGGAGTATGAGGCAAAGGAGGAGAGGATGCATAAATACCTGAGGCTGACAAGGCATTTGACTCGAGAATTTGATCGAGTAGAGTTCATACAAGTCCTTAGAGGCCAAAACATGGGGGCAGACGAGATAGCGAAGCAGGCATCATTAGACGCAGGATCGACGAACACAGATTTAAAGATGGAAGTACAGAAGTGTCCTAACATTGAAGAGATCCACACCCTCACAATTCAGAGTGAAAGCAACTGGACGAAGCCAATTCTATCCTTCCTCCAAGATAGACGACTTCCACAGGACATCGAGAAGGCCAAGAAAGTCAGGAAGATAGTAGCCAGGTTCACTATCCTGAACGATGCCTTATACAAGAGAGGTTTCTCCATGCCCTACCTGAAGTGCGTCAATGAAAGTGAAACTAAGTACATCCTAGAGGAGACCCATGAAGGAATATGCGAAGACTACACAAGCCCAAGAACCCTCGTAAGTAAGATCATTAGAACAGGTTACTTCTGGCCTACTATGCAGAGGGACGCAAAAGAGTTCGTCAATCATTGCGACAAGCGTCAAAGGTTTGGAAATGTTTAGCGTATCCCAGTGGAGAGGTTGAAGCCAATAACCTCCCCATGGCCATTTACCTAATGGGGAATTGTCATCGTGGGCCCATTACCCCAAGGTAAGAGATAGGTAAATTTTTTATTGGTCGCTATTGACTACTTTACAAAGTGGGTTGAAGCAGAAGCACTACCAACCTTAACGGAGGCAAAGATCTAGAACTTCATGTGGAGGAACATAGTCTGCAGATTCGAGATACCACGAACGATCATATCGAACAACGAACGACAATTCTATAGCCAAGACTTTGGAGACTTTTGCTCGAGATTGGGAATCAAGAACCAATTCTCATCTCTAGGACATCCACAAGTCAATGGATAGACAGAAGTAACGAACCGAATGTTGCTAAAGATCATCAAAGCTAGGCTAGAGAAAGCCAAAGGCGCTTGGCTAGAGGAATTGCCTAATGTCTTATGGGCATACAAAATCACGGCCAAGACCCTGACAGGAGAAACCCCCTTTAGGCTCACCTATGGCACCGAGGCGGTAATTCCAGTCAAGGTAAGAGTCACCAGCATGAGAAGAGAAGCCTTTAGTGAAGACATCAATGATGATTAGTTGAGAGTTAACTTGAATTGCCTAGACGAAGTAAGAGATGGGGGAAAGTAGACAATGATTTTTCATATGAAAATAAGCACTAGCATAAACACATCTTGTCCATAGACAAAAATTAAAAGCCCAAAAAACACTGGGCAAAGAACATTGTTTCGAAGTTAAAACAAAAGGCCCAAAAACACACTGGGCACCCAAAAACAAAAAAAAACATGTATATATGTGTTGAATAGATTCAAGCATCAGCCTCATCACCACCATCATGAGTAGGTTCTGGAACATTTTCCTCAGGAGCAACAACAGCAAATTGAGAAGCCTCTTCTGTCGCCATTTCCTTATCCACTTCCTTCAGATCCAAGCTTGCCAGGTCCACATCAGTAAGGTGCTTGACGAGGTACCGCCGCAGGAGCTCGAAGCCCTTGTAGTTCCAACTGAAGAGCATCGTGTTGTATTCGTCAGTTTGTTGAATGGCTTTGGCGAACTTAGCCACAATGGTCTTCACTCTCTCTTTTGCAGCCTGGATTTGTTCGTCCTTTTCCAAGGTCAGCTACCTCTCAACCTTTAGGTCGTTAAACAAGACCTTCACCTTTTCCTTGGCAGTGTTGGCCTCATCCGTGGCAGAGATGAGGTCCTTCCTCAGCTTCAAATTCTCCGCCTCCAGAACCTCCACCTTGGACCTCGCTAATGTGGCCTTTGCCTTTTGGCTTAGGTACTTCGATGTAATGTGTATGGTTTCACCCAGTACCTGGAAAGAAAAGAAAAAGAAAAAAAAAAAAGAAAAAGAAAAAAAAGATCCAACTTTCAAAACCATGTAAAAAAAAAAAAAAAAAAAAAAAAAGAGAAAGAAGGAAGAAAATTCAAGTCAGTGATGAACCAAATGAACACTTACTCTTTTCTTCAATCTCGATGGTGCGTAGGACGTAGGAGGAAGGCTCTAGACCCAGGCAGTGACGAGCCAAGGTTCTCGGATCAACCAATTTGTTGAAGTCGTTGATCGTCTTGGCGTACTCAATAGCTGCTTCTACGTGCCTCTTGTACCTACTCTTGAGCTTTGGATCTTCTTAACTGGGTAGACACAACAAACATAAATGTTAGCAACGATTAAAAAATAGAAAGAGAAAGAGTAAAGAAGAAGGAAAAAGGACTTGCTAAAGGACGATGCACCTAGACTTGGGGCTCTCCAATGATGGAGCAACCTAAGAATGTCACCCTAGAGTTCATCGAAAGGAGTTCCCACTCGTTCCCCAACACAAAAAAGAACCTCGATTTCCAATATCGGAAGGACAATGGTAGATCGGTGACGATCCTAGCCTTCATGACTCAGGGCACAAGTTCGTAGTACTTATACTTTTTTGACTCCTTTAGTTGTTACAAGTATGTGAACTTGTCCACCCTAATCATGTCCCCTTTAGTGACGGCCATCCATATCTCCATACAACTGATCACAATCCTCCATGAGTTTGGCATAAGTTGCCCAGGATCGATGTTGAAATGACTCAGAAGCTCCATAATGAAAGGGTGGACGGGAAACCTAAGGCCGCACTAGAAAGTGGCCTTATAGAAGCACACTTACCTAGGCGAAAAATGGCAAGCTCATTCCTCTTTATAAGGAAGACGAAACCTAATCCTCTCAAGGAATTGGAACCTATCCCTAAACCTAGAAAGGGTGTCAACGTCCAAACCACACACCTCCCTGAGGGTGTGGAAAGCCCTAACCTGCCTTGGGCCAGAGGCTGTAGTATCCTCCTCCATCTCAATGGGATCATTGCTAGACGACAATCCCGTTTCTAACTTACTAGGTCTTACCTTTGACATAACTCTTCGTTCACCCATTACTCCCTCAAACCAGTCCAATGACTCATGAAGTAAAGGAAGCGGATCAGCCAAAGCTAGACCTAAGCCACTACCCCAAAACACAAAATTTTCAATTAAAGAGCCAAAAGAACAAGAAGAACCTAGAGAAGCCCCTAAGCGTGCAAAGAAAAACGAAAGGGAAGGACAGAGTCTCCTAACCTCAGAGCTATCTACCATGGAACTCAAAAGAAGGGAAAAGGGGGAAAAACTCCAAATTCTAAAACAAGAAAATAAAAATACCAAAAATCTTTTTCTAGTAAATTCACTACGAAGAACAAAGTAAAAGGAAAGAAACCGTACCTCAAAAAGAACAAAAGGAGGAATGTGACAGGAATCTTGGAGAAGAAAAACGTAGAGTATCAATGGCTTAAAAGGAAGAAAGTAATGAGGAAAGAGAAAAGAGAGGCAGTTTAAAAGAGCTGGGCATGAAAAACTGAAAACCAGCAAAAAAACCCCAAGGACACGCGAGTGGAGCATTAAATCCCACCAATCAGACTATGCCATGTGGCTACGATGCATACGGCACCCCCACTATGCATTAAATGTGGAACAGAATCCAAGGGTCATGTTTGAGCAAGAAACCATTCATCTTCTAGTGATCGTCATGACATGTAAGGACAACCACAAAACTTGGGGGGCAGCTGATAGGCTCCACAAACACCCTTGCCTAAGCGAACCCATCAAGCACCATCGTCCACTTTCCAACCTTATGGACAAGAGAAGATAAGGACAGTTACAAACTAGCTGTCAGACTATTGGAAGCTCATCAAAGCCCATATTAATGAGCCCAGGGGCGTTACAAAGGAAGCATTAAAACCACAATAAAAGCCCCAACGACTAGAAGCAAGGGAGATATATATATACACCTTTTAGAACTAGACAAGGTACACTTTTTATACATACACAAACTATAGCATTGATATACAAAGGTTCTCATAATCTCTATTAGCTTCCATTCGCTAACTTCACCATCGGAGACTCCGTGGCTGGCACCACACTGGTGACCACCTAGAGAGGATTCTTTTCACGATTGTGTAGGTACAGAGACAGAGTACGTGTTGATCTATCTGGACGATCCTACTCGATTGACGATCAGAGCATCATCAATATATATAAACAATTTTTAACCGTGATTGAAGTAAATAAAATACAATTGTTCCTCTTATTCTCTTCCCTCTCTACCTTTTATCTTTTATTGTGAGAGCTTGAAAGTTTGTGTGAGCCTACCATCTTCCAACATTTGCATAGACGATCATTGGAGTAACGTTTAATTTAAATTAATTCATAAAAGGGGTTAACAATGGGTCTCATGGGTCATCTAACATGTGTGCTATCTCATAAAAAAGAAATGGGGCATTAGGGCCAAGCCGTTGCTCATAAAAATCAAACTGACACATTTCATGGCTAACATCTCATAGTAGGACTTTTTCTTTATACTTGTTCATTAGACTTTGTATACGTGAGTTGACATCTGATTGTAATTCAGGACCTGTAAGGTCACGGACCTATATATTCTAGTGTGCATTTGGGATCCTCCCAGAATATATTGTGGCCCCTAGTAATTATTTGGTTAGAACAAACAAACTCCAACATTTGCTTTGCTATAGTGTTGTTTACCTTCCTTTGGTCAGGTTCTGTGGCAAACCACTTAAGTTTATTCTTGATCACTGCTGCGTTGATACGCTTAAGTTCATTCAATGAGTAGAAGCCGACTCATGGGTCAGGCGATTTCGGGTGTCCAACACCTTCCTAAAATTGTACCTAAACTTTGAATCCATACTCTAATAGTAAGACTAGTCCTTCCATGTAAGGGTGCTATATTCATAATTCCTAAACCATAAAACTAGGTGGCGGTTCCTTGTATTTTCTCCGCTCCGGTCCACTCGGCCAAAATGTACTCCCTAAACCATGCGTTGTGCCCACAATGATCAATATAGTGATATATTTAAATTTAGTTGGTGAACTTTACATATAACACTTAAGAAACTGCATCTAAAATTACCATTCCTAAAATCAAACAAAAAATAACAATTTCATATAAGAGAGAGCCTAGATTAAATAATTGGAAGTCTTCTAAGAGCAAAGTAAGTCAATGTTAATTTGCATGGTAATATTGTAAGCAGTATCTATGAAATTTTGAAAAATAGGGGTTCGAGAAAGAAAGAAATTGCATTTAAATACTTTACAGATGGCCACGAGAGCGCCCAGATATAGAAAAATCGTATTAGGCATACAATAAGTAAATTTTTTTCTATAAGAGGCCATTTTGTAAGTTCATGAACAGTAATTAATATTGGTTTGTCTTCTGACCCATTTGCTAAAACATGTGTTAATGAGGGCTGTTTTAAATGTAATTAAGGGAGGTAATAGTCTGTTAAAGAGCTATTTGAAGATGTTGAAAAACAGAAAGTTTGAATTAATGAAATAGAAAAGAATAATGCTAGAGATACAAACTATGTTACAAAAAAATTTTCAAACTGCTGATGTGGTGGGTGATTATTGGTAAATGAAAATGTAATATTAATATTGGGTTTAGATGAAAACCAAGAAGAGAGGTTGGCCACATCAACATGTTGTAAAAATATTGTAAAATAGTTTGTGTCTGTAATATTACTCAATAGAAAAATAATAATACTAGAGATACAAACTATTTTACAAATTTTTTTACAAACTGCTGATGTAGTGAGTGATTATTGGTAAATGAAAATATGATATTAATGATGGACTTAAAAAAAACCAATAAGAGATTGGCTACATCAACATTTTGTAAAAATATTGTAAAATAGTTTGTCTATAACATTACTCAACAGAAAAAAAATAATGCTAGAGATACAAACTATTTTACAAAGAGATCATATGCAACAATATTCATGTCATAATACTTAAGTGTGGTTTATTTCCTTCTCAAAAAAAGAAAGAAAAAAAGAGTGGTTTATTAAATCATATGCAATGCATAAGTATATATATTACACCAAATAACTCTAAAATCAAAATTATTTATTACAAAATTTCAATAAACTCCTTACATTTATTCCACACTCATTCAATATATAACACTCTTATTTTTAATTAAAGTTCAACTAAAACAAGCTTAACTTCTAACAACAAAAACAATCTAGGTGGATAAGCAACAAAGTGTGCTTTAGACCATGAGGAATTAGTGTTATCATTCCATAGAAAAAATAGAACCATTGGAGTTTGAAAGCAAAGATGTAGCTTCATTTCTTGTTGGAGTACGATATGATGACACAAGAGTATCTAATTGGAGAAGAGGCAGGGGAGATTCAAAATTGAGCACTTGAATTACTTCCCTTATTGAAGGCCTACAATCGTGCTCAGAGTAAGTACACCAAAGCCCTACAGTCAACAAACACTTCATTTATTACTCATCAAAACGTCCTCCCAACCTTTGGTCAACTGCGGTAAGAACCTCTCCTCTTCCGTGGAGCACCTTAACCCAGTCCAACATGACTACTTGATCTTCTGGTGCATTGTGGTTGATTGGTTTTCTTCCACATGCTACCTCCAATGCAACAATTCCAAAACTATAGATATCTGATTCCTTACTAGCCCTACGAGTTATGACACATCTTGGGTCAATATAGCCCTTGGTACCTGCCAAATCAGTAATTCGTGATTCCTTAGCATGGTCTACAAGCCTTGCTAATCCAAAATCTCCAAGTTTGGCATTGAAATTTGAATCAAGCATGATATTGCTTGATTTTATATCCCTATGCAGCACACAACTTTCCCATCCTCCATGCAAGTAAAGCAAGGTTGAGGCCAAGTGTTGTACAATTTTGTACCTCGCATCCCATATCAATAAGGTATCTTCTTTAAAAAGATGTAAATCCAAGCTTCCATTGGACATGAAATCATAAACGAGTAATAGTTGTCCTCTACTTCTTTCGTGGCACCATCCAATGAGTTGCACCAAATTCCTGTGTCTCAATTTACTGATGATTTTTACTTCTGATTCATACTCCCTTATCCCTTGTCTAGACCCTTCTAATACCCTTTTTACTGCAACAATGGAGTCCAAGTCTTTTAAATATCCTCTATAGACCTCACCAAATCCTCCCTGGCCCAACTTTTCTTTGTTGTTGAAATTATTTGTTGCACGAGCCAATTCATCATATGAAAACCTCCTAGGCCCTATTTCTCTTTTAAATTCTTCATCAAGGGCATGATCATCTTCTTTATCCCTTCTATTCCTCTTCCACAACATAAATAGAAACAACCCAACGACAACCAAAGCAAATCCACCAACACTGAACCCCACAGCTAACCAAACGAATGTGTTGTTTTTCTTGTGACTGGCTGTGCTATTTTCAATTTCCAAACTTGAGCTAAAATCCCAAGAGTAAATAGTATGAATTGCAGATTCAAGTTCTGTTGCGGCTGAGAATCCAAAAACAACCCATTCAGCTAGTAATTTACTCAAATCAACTGGTTCAGAATAGTGCCATTTTCTCCAAAACCAGTGAAGACAACACTAAACTTATGTGAACTAGAGTTGTAACTAATCCATTCTTCATTTATTTTCCCTTCTCTAATAGAAATATTACTCAACCACGGCATAAAAGAAGTAGATTGCATAGAGCTGATATCAATACCTACATGTTCCTCAGGCGGATCCCATTCGGGATTTCTGTAGATATCAAATTCCACTGCAACAAAAGGATTATCGGTTGAATGTAAATCCTGGTCCATGCTAGCAAGGCCCAAGGAGCTACCTCTTGTAGTCATAGGAACCGTTGAATTCTTAGGGGCAAGGAAGAAAGCCAGACCGTCTGCATGTTTAGTTTGATTTTGTGAATTAATGGAAAAGGAAAAATGGGTTGTGAAATTTGTGACGTTATTGGAGGCCTTGTCCCACAGGTGCATGAGTTTGTAATACGTGACTCGACCCTTCAACTTCCTCCTGAGCTTAGCGCTCGTGAGTTGGATGGCATGGTTTTCTACAGCAGCTGATCTCTCACATGTAATGCCAGAGTTGAAACAACTAGTAAGTAACACTCTGGTTGTTAAGTGTAATTTGGAAGAAACTTGAGGGGAAATTGGAAATTTACTCACAAGATATTTTTGGGCCAAATTGGTAATTAAGCTTTTCAACTTAAGTCAGCCCCCCCTCCCCCCCCTTCTTCCTCATTTTTACATTGATCTTTCTCTGCTTCTCTTGTTTTTCTTGTGCTGCAAGCCTCTCCCTTCCTCTCACCCAAATCTCACTCCCTCTTCATCTCTCATGATCAGCCACCACTAGATTGTCCCTCTAGCCACCATGTACTCCTTTATTTGTGCCATTTCCCAACAAGAATTTAAGGTAAAAATCTCCAAGACCCTTCTTCTAATGTCATGGGTATCTATCCTATTTTGTTTGTATTGCTCTTTGATGTTGTGGGTTTTGTTTTGGGTGATGTTTTATTGAGGTGTTGGGAGACATTTAAGACTTTATTTGGAGGCTATTAATTTAATGAGATGAATTGGATGTTTTGTTTGGCAACCATGTGAGTTGGATTTCTTGAGGAATCATATGGGTTCTTGATTTATGTTGAGGATTGGATTGATTTTTGAAAATGAGTTCCTTCCATTTTGGGAAAGATTTTGACATATATGAAAGCTGATGGTATTGATTTTGAAAATTTTTAAATTGATATGTACATTATGCTTGTTGAATGCTAATTGTTTGATAAATTGCCTATATGAGTTATGGGGTTGAATTTCTCGCTTGCGTTGTGATGATTGTTATTTGAGGTTATGGATTGCATTCTTAGTTGTTAATGTGTGCTAACACATGTAGCTTTACAGTTAATCAAGTCTCAAAGCTTTTGGAATAGCATTAAAATTATAGTAACTTTCTTTTGGGACTCCAAATCTGTCCCTGAGAGATTTGAGTCAGCTGCAATAGGTGATTTTTAATAAATTATAGAAAAATCATTTTGAGCTGAAGTTTTGAAGGTACATACTACACATATAAGAGCTTATCCCTATTTAATTTCAAGTTAATCAGACGACTTTTCAGGGACCAAACGATTTTTACAAAATGGCTGGCCTGCTTTGTACTGAATCTGAAAGTGCGATAAAAATGCTGAGATTTTATGGAACTTACTTCAAATATTTATTGATTGGATTGGCTTGTAAATTCATGTGCTTTCTTTGACATGTGTTTTACTTGGTAAATTTTAGTAACGGTTTAGTTTAATCATTTAGTGCTCAAAAGGGAAACTCATGAGATATGCTACCTCTATTTTGAATTGATGTGTTTTATGTTATGTTTATATGTGCACATTGCTTGCAGTGGAGACTTAAATTGCTTTGGTTTTGTGCTGTGACACTATGAGTTTGTATGCTTGTTTGGTTCCCGTTTGGGAATGGGTACTTGTCTTGGGATGGTCAAGCTAGGCTTTAGGGCCTTAGGTTTGATTTCTAAGGGAATCCTTTCCGATTTATGGAGACAAAATTTGATAGCGTACTTTTGTAGTAGGCCTTGTTATTAATAGGCTTGATACTTGTGCTTCTAGGTTCCAAAGTACTTGGTGATGGAACTAGTAACTTGATTGGTTCAATGCGGTGCCTGGTTGAGGTAAATTTGGATTGGATTGTTGAGGTAAGTAGCTTTTTAATGGGATTTTGGAAAATAACAATGTTGCATAAATGTTGTTTGGGGTTAAATACATTTTGGAATATAATTCTTGAAACTATGTTTCCTAAAAGGAGTTGTGTTGTGGCCCTACTATATGTGATTATATATGAAAAATGCATCATGTTTAATATTTGCATATAGGGAAATGCATGAATGTTTGGCATGGAAAAGAAAAGTATCCTTGAATTCATTTGATAGTGGATTTCATGGATTTATAGTATTATTTGGAAATACTAAAGACGTTTTGTCTTAAATTGTATTATTTTGGGAAATTGATGCAAAATATTTTGACAAGAAATGGTTTTGAGGACCTTGAGAATATTGTGGATATTTGGTTATTGAAATATCTTATGAAACTACTTGGAAGTAAACTATGTATTTGAATACATTTAACTTGTGAGCTTTTGATTTGGGTTTGCCCTTGTGCTATGATGTTGGTGATTACCCTGTCTTTGTGACGTGTGATTACCCCGTTTTCGTGACGACAAGCCAAGTTGGAGGCTCTCGCTTTGCATGACATAGGTAAATCCTTGAGTGTGTGGGTGAGACTGCTGCCCATAGGGCTAAAAGACCACATGCAAAAGGGGTACTGTGTGATGCGTCATTCCCTGCTGCTCATTGGGGGAAGAGGTAAATCCTTGAGTGTGTGGGTGAGGCTAGGTAGGGCCAAAAGACCACATGCAAAAGAGGTATTGCATGACGCGTTATCCCCTACTGCCCATTAAGAGGGGGGGGGGGGATAGGTAAATCCTTGAGGGTGTGGGTGAGGCTAGGCAGCACCAATAGACCACATGCCAAAAGAGGTACATATCATGCTAGTGTGTTTGGGTTCCGACTTGTTTGTGGCAGTATGATGTCTTAGTGACATTTCCGTCTTTGTGGCTCCTTGGGTGAGGTTTCTAGTTTATGAAATGATATTGGATATTTTTATGGCTTACAGTGAATAAAATATAGTTTCATAGTTATTTTGGAAAGCTTGGTGCTATATTATTCTTATCATTCTTGTCGTGTTATTAATGAAATTGATTTTACATAAATTAAATGAAAATTCCCAAATTATAGCATTTTTTGTAAAATGCTCATTATCATGAAACTTGCATTTCCCCCCACCCCATTAATTATGCTACTTATTGAGCTTTAGCTCATTCCAATCTCCAATAGTTTTACAGATAAGTTAGCTACATGTCGGGCATGGAGCTTAATTTATTGGTGATGATTGGAGTGCTATATTAAATTGGGAGACTTGGGCAATGGTTGATGACTCAATCTTGCAAAGTTTAGCGAGATTCTAATTAATTCTATTGGAGGTTGGATACTTGAGGTTTGTTAGCTTTAGGCATTGTAGGCCTAACTCCAATGTTGATGTTGTGTATTCTAGAAAGGATTGTGGTTTTGTGTTATCCATTTGGAGCTTTGAAATATATTCATGTATTATTTGGAGGCACATGATTTGAGTTATTGTTTGTAAATGTGTTATAGAGATCTGACTTGTAATATGGAGATTTTAGTATGGTTATTTATTCTTATCATGTGTTGAGGAGGGAAAAAAAAAAAAACTCCTATATTCTCACTCTTAATGGTTCTTCTCTTACGCTTTGGACCCTTTTGGGTTTGGGATGTGACATAAAATTAGAGAAGTTGAAGGATATAGTACTTGTACATGGGGTTAGTAGGGAGAAGTAAGTGGTGATCATGAAGATGTAAAAGAAGACGATAAGCTGTAGAAATAAGAAGTGTTTGATCGTGAGGTTGTAAACAACCATGATTGGAAAACTCTGATCTTGAAGTTGTTAACTATTACGATTGCAACTTTGAGATGATATATTTCTTTGCAGAATGACTTTAAAGTGAGGTTGTAATATATATATATATATATATAGCAAATTGTAACCATTGGAATTTTCCAAGGGCAGACTCGCTCAATATTGGTTTGTCAAGGGAAAGCAGTGCGGTTAAAGAAAGTAAGTCAGTCAAGAGTCAGGAACGCACTCTTTAATAGTTAATATTTTTTTTTTTTATTGAGATATCAACTAAAAAAAAAACTCCAGCATATATATAGCAATAAAGAGTGGGCCATGATATTGAGACATGGGAGCCCAAAGGAAGCTTAATCATGACATTAACCACTTCTGTGGTGTATGCAATGATCTCTCTTTTACGCTCTTTTCGTAGGTTTGAGGTATCACATACTCGTAAGAAAGAAAATAATTTTGCCCATTTATTAGCAAAACATACTCAGGATATTGAGTAATATTTTTTTGATAATCAGATATTGAGTGGTATATTACCTGAATTGAAGAGATCTTTTTTTTTTTTTTTTTTTTTTTCTTCTAAAAATTGATTTGTCAAATGATGTAATTTACTATTTTCTTTTCATTCATTTCAATGAAATTACAATTTTCGATAAAAAAAATAAATATCCTAATGCTAGGGATGGAGTTAGGACTTGTAGTTAGGAGAGGCAACTTTGCCACAGGGGTGTTTTTTTTTTTTGGTGACTTTGAGGCATGTTCTCGGGTAAGGACAATTGTTTTGTTTGAAAATTTTTAAAATGCCAGCTTTTTTGTTTTGGGTAAAATTGGTTGATTAGATTTAATTTTTTTTAGCTTTGCGATTGGCAATTTTTGTTGTTAGGCTAAATTTTTTGGACTTATATATTTTGTTTTAATTTTTAAATTTATAGATTATTTCTATGGTCTTTAAAAAGAACAAAATGCTAAAGTTACAATTTTTTTTTTTTTACAAATTGCTGATGTGGTGAGTGGTTATTGATTATTGATAAGAAAAAAAATGGTATAAGTGGTGGGTCGAAATGCTAACCAATAAGAATTTGCTATCTCAATAGATTGTAAAAATATTGTAGAAAAATTTGTAATTATAACATTACTCTTAAAAGAATTAAAGATATTATTAAAGGTGCAAAATGTAATTTATTAAAAAAAATTGCTAAAATTAATACATAGTATATATTCTTGTAGGGATAAGGGCCCAGGATCATATATTGGGCCTTGGGCTTTGTCTGAGTACGTTGAATGGTCTGAGGAGGAACAAATAATTATTAGGAGTTCCAATTTAAAGTCTCATAAGTAAGGAATGAATGAAAGGTGGTTCGAGGAGGAACTCCTCCTCGGATATGATGAATGCAGCTCAAGTAACTATTCCAACAATTAGAATGACCCTCCAAGAAGCTCCAATGATAGGGACGTGCCTCATGAACATACGAGAAGGAAGGAAACCCAAAAATATCTAAGGAAAAGCTACTACCACTGCATTAAATGCACTGCAGCTACTTTTCTAGTCGCATTTATGTGGAGAAGACCTCTGAACAGTGCTGCCTTAGCTACCACAACTCACAGAAAGCCAAAGAAGGTGTCTGATGGGACAGATACTCAAGTAAGGGTTCATACTGTCATGACCCTAACCTGTACTATAGAATTTAGAGCCTGACCGGTATGTTAATATCAAGTTTACCTCAATACTATCACAAACCAACCTAAACTGAAGGTACTTATCAAGAATTATTTCTTGAATTCCTGCTTATTTTCTTGCATAAAAGCCATAATATACAAAAATGATGGAAACCTTGAAATTTCGTTTCCTTTGAACTTGGAAAATTATCACTTGGCTGAAACTTAAGGTATCCATGTAAATATTACAATATCAAAGCTTCATGCACTTAAAATTAATTAAGATAATAACATGCATATAAACCCATAAATTAATTATGAAATTAGGCTGGGGTGTTACATCCTTCCCTTCGTAAAAATTTTCGTCCTCGAAAATTGTACACATACCATCAACAAAGAGATTTGAATACTTTTGCCTCATTTCCTCTGCCTCCCAGGTTGCCTTTTCTCTAGCCTCCTTAGTGATGAAACCCTAGCCTCCTTAGTGATGAAACCCTTCTCATCCCAAACCCTAATTATCTTTTCCTCCAACTTATATTTTAACACATCAGAGATGTGGGCTTGGTGGGGTAGTGGGCGGGAGTTTAAAATCCACTTAAGCTTATCTCTTTAGTCTCCAAGAGGCCCATAAAACTTCTTTCTCTTTTCTTTTTATTTATTTATTTTAATTGTCTCACTAAATTTATATGCACTAAAACTTTAATTTTCTCACCTATTTGTAGCACCACAAAATTGTCTACTCCCATCTTACTGTGCACACATAAACTCTATATTAAAATTGACAAGGTACAGTGATAATTATAAAATCAAAATTGGGATATTACACTCTTCCCCCCTTAAAATAAGTTTAGTCCTCTAAACTTGATGTACCTTAGTCCTTGAACATAGAGAGATATTAGTCAACCAAATTAGCATCACTAAAACTCAGTACTGTCCATAATATGTATGAATGGCAATCTTAAGAATATCTTCCTTCTTAACTTTGAGTTGATGATAACCTGATTTAAGGACAATCTTGGGTAATCAACATTTTTTTTTTCCTCAGTCATCTTATTCAATCGCCTATTGTCTACGCATAATATCTTTTCCACATGGAAAATACCTCGTTGAATATAATCCCTATTTAGAACTCAAAAGTATCATGATAACCAATCTACATTATATCATATCAAAATCTCAAATCTTAAAGAGAATTAAGTCAGCCATTACATCCTTATCTACTATCATAACCATACAATACTTACATAAACTCAGCAACCATTGTTTCACTTAATAAGAGAAAATAAGGAGATGATACCTAACTTAGTTTCCTCATCACTTTGCCTAGTAATAGCAAACACTAGTCCTTGGATTTTTGGCCTTTGATTCATATCATTAAGCTTAACCATCGGCTTAGTCTTCAAAGCTGGGAAATCTTTGATACGATGACCCATTTTTCCACACTTAAAACATGCCCCACTTTCACGATAGCAAACACCGTTATGCTTTTTACCACACTTTGAACAATTCTCTATTACATGTTGCACCACCTTAGGCTTTAGTTCTATTGTAGTCTTCTTTGTGAATGGTTTGTCATTTTCATTTTCTTTTTGAGATTCTTCAGGCTTGGATCTCTTTTTATTTTGATCTCTAATGCTCTGATAGTCTTCACATTCCTTCTTAACAACTTTTGCAGTTTCTACTACCTTAGAATAAGCCTTCAATCGTAACGCTGCCATCCTAGTTCTGATACTTGGTTGTAGACCCCTTTGAAATTTCTTAGCCTTCCTAACGTCATCAGACACAATATGAGGAGCAAATCGAGCCAACTCAGTAAATTTAGCCTTATACTGTAACACCGTTTTATTCCCTTGAATGAGCTCCACAAACTCCACTTCTTTCTCATCCCGTACACTTTATGGAAAATATTTCTCATAAAAAGCATCAAGGAAAATAGTCCAAGTCAATATCTCATCTTTCTCAAGTGGCAAAGTCTTTTTAGTGGATCTCCACCAATGCTTTGCTTCCCCTTTCAGCATAAATGAAGCAAAAGAGACTTTTTGCACTTCAGTACAACCAACCACATCAAATATTTTCTCCATTTGCATTATCCAAGTCTCTACTTCTGTAGGATCAGGGTTTCCTAAAAAATGAAGGAGGACCCATTTTCCTGAATTGCTTAATGGTGCATCCTTCAATCTTAGCATCTTTGGGCTTAGCTGTTCCACTAGTACTAACATGTTTTTCCACCACCTCAGCAAGACTTCTAATAGCATTAAAAACACCCTCAAGGTTTCCAAGATTTGGCTCAGAACTAGAAGGGGCAGAATTGCGGGGTGGCATTTTCCTATAACCAAACAAACAGCACTTTAGAGTTGGGTAAACCTCAAAGAAAAATCATAGTATACAAGAGATACTAAAGCTTTTACATTTCTTATGATCCTAAGCATACAGGTACACAGCTTCTAACAATTATCAAACCCATAAAATACCCATTGATTATCCAATGATTCAAGCCTATTCTTCCACATCCTATACAAAAACATCAAAAGTCCTAAATGTCTACAGAATCATAACCTAGAGCTCTGATACCAACACTGTCACGACCCAAATCCATGGAACATGAATTTAGATACATGACTAACTTGCTGAACTTATATAAATTACTAAACATAATTAATCCAAAATAAATTAAAACTCCAAAGAAACAATACTCTTAAAAACCTCTTACAAAAATCTAAACTCCACAAATAGGAAATAATCTCCACTGTATAAAACATGAATTACAAAATAAAAGTAGCTAAAATTCTATAAGTCTTCAAGTAATACTGAAATTGCCTACAACTTCCGTGCTCTACCTTGCATCTTACAAAGCGATCCAAAGGTTCTAAATTCCCAACTACACTTTAATCTAAAAAAGAATGGTAATTGATGGGGTGAGCCATACATCCAGTAAGTAATTATGCAGAATATACAACGGAATAGAGTCAAGCAAAGCACGAGTATTTTGATTTTTCACAAACTCATTCAATGATATCAGAAATAATTATTCCAAAACATATAATAAATCACTTAATACATATATAATCACATCTTAAAATCATTTGAAATCAAATACATATAATTGATCAGAGCACAGTGTCACATATACACATCACATATTCTCACATACAATCCTATGAGTAGATACCAACATCTAACCCCTGCTGGTGAGGGATCAACACATATTCTCACATACAATCTCATGAGCACATATATCTGATATATCTGATCAATTCAAAAAAGAAAAAAAAAAAAACCACTTATTTTGAGTCACATATCACAAAGCAAAGTTTATACAAAATATAATAATTTACTTGGTATTAACAAATTTTTTTCAAATACAGATGCATATCAAAGATCACAATATCGAATAGAACATAAACCAAAGGATGCTTGACTCTCTTAGGGAATGAATAGAGACTGAGGAGTTTATGTAAACATACTACAATTCTTGAGTAAATCTGAAAATTAAATTTGCTAAAAGAAACATTTTAAATACCATTTGGAGGATAGGAATATGACCTTGAAATCACTTGGTTTTAACAAATTTATAGAACAAGGACCTTTTTAGAAAACTTACATTGAAACTCAATTATTTATGGAAAATAGTTTAGTTTAAAAATCATCTTTTAAATGAGATTTGGACATTCAAAACTTATTTAAAATTCGAAGTATCTCTTTAAAAAATTATTTAGTAGTCGAAATTTCTCTTTCAATGATACAAAAATACTTTTGACAAACTTTAGAAAATATAAGTTTGAAATACAAAACTTTTGAAAACTTCTAAGAACCGAATGGACAAAACTTGTGCATATTATGCATAATTACTTACAGCACTTGAATCTCTATGAAAGTCCAGCCGAAACAACCTCCAAAAAACCTCAAAACACTCTTAAATAAGACCTATATTCAATCATAGAAATTACTTACTATCCACCACAAAATATAAAATTTATCGAATTATACAAACTAACTCACTAAGAAAATATTTTGCTAAACTAATAACACTTTTAACATTAAATTAAAGTTTCTCTACCCAAGAATATGTTTCCTTGAATTTATCAAATCTCTGGGGCAACAGCTAATACTTTAGGATTTAAGTTAATCTACATAACCCCAAAAACGTTAAAGCCACCTAATATATATAACCACAATAGAAAACCTTACAACCATCCTAATATATATATAACCACAATTGAAAAGGTGAAAGCCTCATGACTGAAGATTTGATCGGTGACTTGTTCATGGATATACACGGTGGCCAATTCTAGAATTTAGTATATATATATATATATATATATACAAACCAATGAAGACGTAAAGCTATATAAATGAGTTGAGTTTCGTAATCCGTGGCTTTGTTCTAAAATACTCACAGTGGCTACCTACAATTTAATATACATATAACCAAAAGGAGATGTAAAGCCATATACATAACCTTTCTCAATTCACGGCTTGTACTAGAATGCACACAGTGGGCAACTTGGGGTTAATACATATTAACCCATGATAAAATTCTAAACCTTTGATTCTTTGATTTTAACAATTGAAAAATCATACCTGAAATCCTTTGGTTGCCTCTTTAATTAACTCCAAGGAAAAAAAATACACCTTCTAGCCTCCTTAGTGACGAAACCCTAGCCTCCTTAGTGATGAAACCCTTCTCATCCCAAACCCTAATTATCTTTTCCTCCAACTTATATTTTAACACATCAGAGATGTGGGCTTGGTGGGGTAGCGGGCTGGAGTTTAAAATCCACTTAAGCTTATCTCTTTAGTCTCCAAGAGGTCCATAAAACATCTTTCTCTTTTCTTTATATTTATTTATTTTAATTGCCTCACTAAATTTATATGCACTAAAACTTTAATTTTCTCACCTATTTGTAGCACCACAAAATTGTCTACTCCCATCTTACTGTGCACACACATATAGGACATCAACTCTATATTAAAATTGACAAGGTACAATGATAATTATAAAATCAAAATTGGGGTATTACACAAAAGTAGCCATCCCAATGCTAGACTGATAGCTATTGTTGTAGGCAAACTCAATTAACAGTAAATGACTATCCCATCTGCCTCCTAAATCCAAAACACAAGCCCGCAACATGTCCTCAAAGGTCTGAATAATACGTTCAAATTGTCCATCTGTCTGAAGATGGTAAGCTGTGCTGAATGTCAGTTTAGTACCCATAGCTGTCTGTAAGCTCTCCCAAAAATGCGAAGTAATCTTAGGATCTCTATTAGACACAATGGATGAAGGAACCCCATGTAATCTCACAATTTCTTGTATATACAACTCAGCAAGCTTATTTAAAGGATAGTTAACCTTCACACGAAGAAAATGAGTTGACTTGGTTACTCGATCTATAATCATCCAAACCCAATCATAACCTTGAAGTGATTTTGGGAGTCTCACAACAAAATCCATAGAAATATGCACTCAGGAATAGGGAGAGGCTGTAATAGTCCTCCAGGTCGTTGATGTTCAGCTTTTATTTGTTGACAAGTCAAGCAACGACTTACAAATTCAGCAATATCTTTCTTCATACCACTCCACCAGAAATTTCCTCTCAAGTCCCGATACATTTTGGTACTACCTAGATGTATAGTATAGGGAGTACAATGAGCTTCTTCCATAATCTGTCTTTTCAACTCATTATCTACTGGAACACAGAATCTGGAACCATGCATTAAAACACCATCCTTACTAATGAGAAAACCAGGTATATTGCCATTAGATGCTCTATCACGAATCTTAGCTAATTCTGGATCATTAAATTGAGAGGCCTTAATTTTCTCCAATAAGATAGGCTTCACAACTAGAGTGGAAAAACATGTACTTGAACCCCTGATTATCAACTCAATCCCCATCCGTTGTAAATTTGCCAAAATTATTTTTTGAGTGGTTAGCATGCAAGCTAATTGTCCCGAAGACTTTTAACTCAAAGCATCTGCCACCACATTTGCTTTGCCAGGATGATATTCAATGGAGCAATCATAGTCATTTATCAACTCCAACCATCTTCTTTGCCTAAGATTCAACTCTTTATGTGTAAACAAATATTTGAGACTCTTGTGATCTGTGTATATCATACAAGGTTCACCATACAAATGGTGTCTCCAAATTTTAAGAGCAAAGACCACTGTTGCTAATTCCAAGTCATGAGTAGGATAATTTTGTTCATATGACTTTAGTTGTCTAGAGGCATAAGCTATGACCTTCTCTTGTTGCATGAGAACACATCCCAAACCTTTCTTAGAAGCATCACTGTATATCACAAAACCTCCTGAACTTGAAGGTAAAGTAAGTACTGGAGCTGTAACTAGTCTTTGTTTTAATTCCTTAAAACTATGCTCACATTTATCAGTCCATTCAAACTTCACTACTTTCCTGGTTAAATTGGTTAGAGGCCCGGATATCTTGGAGAAACCTTCTATAAATCATCGATAATAACCAGCCAAGCCCAAGAAACTACGAACCTCTGAGATAGTCTTTGGTCTTTCCTAATTCACTGTAGCTTCAATCTTCTTTGGATCAATAGAAATTACATCCTTTGATATCACATGTCCTAAGAAAGAAATTTGTGCTAGCCAAAATTCACACTTCTTTAGTTTGGCATAAAGTTGCTTGTCCCTTAAAGTCTGCAATACAATCCGCAAATGCTTCACATGATCTTCCTGGCTCTTAGAGTATACTAAAATGTCATCAATGAATATCACCACAAACTGATCTAAGTAAGGTTGAAACACTCTATTCATTAAATCCATAAAAGTAGCTGGTGCATTTGTCAATACAAAAGGTATCACAAGAAATTCACAATGACCATATCGGGTTTGAAAGGCAGTTTTCAGTATATCATCCTTCTTCACCTTCAATTGATGATAGCCAGAACGCAAATTAATTTTTGAGAAAATTGATGCTCCTTGTAATTGATCGAATAAATCATCTATTCGGGGAAGGGGACTTGTTCTTCACTGTTACCTTATTCAATTCCCGATAATCAATACAAAGTCTCAAACTTCTATCCTTCTTTTTAACAAATAGAACTGGTGCACCCCATGGTGAAACACTTGGCCTAATAAAACCCTTATTAAGTAGATCTTGTAATTGCAATTTTAACTCTCTAAGTTCAGCTGGGGCCATTCTAGAAGAAGCCTTAGATATAGGACCAATATCAAGCAAAAGTTCAATAGAGAATTCAACCTCTCTATCTGGAGGTAGGCTAGGTAACTCCTCTAGAAAGACATTAGCAAATTCCTTTACAATAGGAATATCTTCTAACTTCTCATTAGTAGCTTCAGAGTTAATCATATATGCCAAAAAGCCACGACACCCCTTTTTAAGCATATTACTAGCTTGAAGAGTAGAAATTATACTTAATGGTTTAACCTTTCTATCTCCCTCAAAATAAAATTTAGATTGGCTAGGTATATGGAAAATTACACGTTTTTCAAAACATTCTACAACTGCATGGTGAGTCAACAACCAATCCTTACCCAAAATGGCATCAAAGTCATGCATATTTATAACACCCATTGAGCACACAAAATTACACCCGAAGGAATAGACACCCATAGTTCACAATCCAACAATTCAGGACTTATGTGTAATACATCAGCAAAAGCAGGGGATACAAAAGAGTGTGAAGAGCCAGAATCAAATAAAACATGAGCAGCTTTAGAGCAAACATTGAGAGTACCTAATACCACATCCGGTGTTGCTTGTGCATCTTGTTTAGTGAGGACAAAAACTCTTCCCTGGACCATTGGCCTCTTTTGTCCACTCCCAGCATTGGAGTTCCCTTTGTTAGAATTATTTAGACAATTCCTAATAAAATGACCAGGTTTGCCACAACGAAAACATGTATTGTTGGTAGCCCGACACTCTCCAGAATGAGGCCTTCCGCAATGGGCACATTTTTCTACAGCTCTTGGCAGGTTCTTAGTGGTATTTTTCTTGGAGGAGTTAAGGGAAGATTTTCCTTTCTAGGGCTAGTTAAACTTCATTGTCTTGCCTTTATCTTGTTCCATTAATGCTTTCATTTTATTACGTTCATGAATGTCTTCTTCTATAGCTTCAGCAAGTGTAACCAAATTCTTGTAGTCCTCAACTCGAGAAGTAGTCGAACATTGTCTGATTTTGAAATTCAACCCCTTGCAAAACTTCTTAACCCTTAAAGCTTCAGTAGAAACAAGTTGAGGAGCAAAACGAGACAACTTAGTAAACTTTGCTTCATATTGAGCAACCCCCATACTCCCTTGGACAAGTTCATCAAAATTTTCAGCTTGTTTATCTCTGAAGCGTTCTATAAAAAATTGCTCATAAAATTTCTTCACAAACTTTGCCCAACTAATTTGGGCATTATCACCTCTTCCTTCTAAGAGAAGTCTCTCTGCTGATTTCCACCATATTTTAGTAGGACTTTCAAACATGTATGTAGCATAATTCACCTCCTGAGAATCTGTGCATCCAAGGAATTTAAAAATCTTTTCCATCCTAAAAATGCAACTTTCGGCTTCTAATGGATTTGTAGTGCCACTAAAAGAAGGAGGCCTTTGTTTTAGAAAAGCCTCTTGGGTAGAACCTTGGCTAACTCCAGCTGGAGGATGGATATTAGCTGCCTTTTAGGCAATCTCCTCCAAAACTTGGTTGCACACATTACTTATATCTGAAGCTTGCATCCTATTAAGAAACGACATCATACATGCTAGGATACCATTTTTTATTATTAACATATTCATAATCATGAACATTATAATTTAAACTCAACATGTATGTGCGGTAAATTAGGCATGCAATTATACAAACATAGAGCACAACAAAATTCACAAAACAAAATTCGAATGCCTCCGAAGAGATATGCATTTACTAATCTACCCAAGTTACCCTTTCTGACTTCTAACAACACTTACATCTATCTAAAAGTCTATAAAATCATAACCTATGCTCTGATACCACAACTGTCACGACCCAAACCTGTACTACAGAGTTTAGAGCCTGACTGGCATGTTAATATCAAGTTTACCTCAATACTAACACGAACCAACCTAAACTGAAGGTACTTATCAAGAATTATTTCTTGAATTCCTGCTTATTTTCTTGCATAAAAGCCATAATATACAAAAATGATGGAAACCTTGAAATTTCATTTCCTTTGAACTTGGAAAATTATCACCTGGCTGAAACTTAAGGTATCCATGTAAATATTACAATATCAAAGCTTCATGCACTTAAAAGCAATTAAGATAATAACATGCATATAAACCCATAAATTAATTATGAAATTAGGTTGGGGTGTTACACATTTGATCAACAAGTGTAGGACCAAGATGCTCCAAAAGGAGTTATATAATGTGAGAGACCCTCCATGAGAAAAGGATCAGAAAATCATCAGAGAACACTGTAGCAATCTAAATTGTGTTTGTATCCAATTGTGATCAATTTATAGGAGACCTCCTTGGACTGAAAGTCCATTGATATTAGGACCTCTTATTTTGTGTTTGGTTATCATTTGATTCAGTTCTAGTCATTGTACAACTCATTAGGGGCTAGTTCTTTAACCCACTCTCTACAAATTTATTGTACTGGGCTCATTGGGCCAAGATCCCATACATCCTAGGCTTGGGCTGTAAATCGTGTCCTTACAATTGGCTTCGTCTGTGGAAAGAACTTGTGTGATAGTGAGTACGACGTTTAACTATGGCCGGATCAGGTCCTCATCAAGAAGAATCCATAGGTTCTAGGCGATAGGATGACTTGCTTAACCTTGAACGCAAGCGGGATCGAAAAGATAGCACATACACCACACATGCTGGTAAAGTCATTCTCGGGTTGGGAGTCATGTCTCTCAAGAGCAGAATGAAAGAGCCATGCAAAGGGAGATTGATGATTTAAAAAAGAAGCTGCACCATGCACAACGGAAACGAACCCCTTCCAGTTCTGACGTCTCCTCCAATGATGAAGAGGATGTTAGGTACAGGCAAAGGTCAAGAACTCTACCGAGCGAGTCTTTCTCCTATGATGAAGAGCACCACCACAGGCAAAGATACAAGAGTCTGCCTCGTAAAGGCTTGGGAAATGACGCTATGAGCAAGGCATTGAATCAAATCTCCAAATCACCTTTCACGTGCAAGATAGAGAGGGTAAGACTTCCTCGACGGTTCCATCAGCCCACCTTCCCCATTTACAATGGTCGAACGGACCCTGTAAAACATGTGAGCCAGTTCAACTAGAGGATGGTTGTCCACTCTAAGGACGAGGCTTTGATATGCAAAGTATTTCCCTCTAGTTTGGGGCCTGTGGTGATGAGATAATTCGATGGTCTGAAGGCTAATTCCTTAGACTCCTTTAAGGAGCTCACCTAGGCCTTTGGCTCCCGTTTTATCATGTGTAGTAGGGTACCTCAGCCCCTGGACTCACTACTATCCTTATCCATGTGAGAGGAGGAGACCCTGAAAACGTACTCGGACAGATACTAGGAGATGTACAATGAGATCAATGGTGACTTTGATGACGTGGTTATCAGCACTTTTAAGGTCGGCCTCTCGACCGAGAACGATTTAAGGAAGTCTTTGACTGGCAAACCTTTTACCAGTGTGATTCAACTTATGGACTGGATTGATAAGTACAAGAGGGTGGAGAATGACTAACAACAAGGGAAAGGTAAAGTGAAGGTTATCCCTCAAGAGAGGAGAGATTTCAGGTCGGACTGATTCAATAATAACCAACCTTGGAAAGATTTCGTTGGACAGTCAAGGTCTACTAACACCTAGACAATTAATGCAGTATTCTGAGAATCGATGCATCAGGTTTTGGAGAAGATTAAGAACGAGCCGTTCTTCAAATGGCCGAACAAGATGGCTGGAAACCCCATGAGGCACAACCAGAGCCTTTATTGTCAATACCATCAAGACTAGGGGCACACTACAGAAGATTGCAGGAATTTGTGGGACCATTTGGACCAGCTGGTCTGAGAAGGGACGTTGAAGCAACTGCTGCACCATTCTAGTGGCCAAGCAGAACAGATAGGTTCGGATCCCTGGAGAGATGCTTTTTCAAGGCCTCCTCTAGGAACGATCAATGTCATTTTTGCTGCTCTCGGTAGGACTGGTTCTTGTCCAACTAGAGTGATGTCTGTGGCTTGGCTATCCATCGAGGACACAATTTGGAGCCAAAAAGAGCCAGAATAGAAGTCCCACAGGTACTGGGCTTCTCGGATGAGGATTAGATCTAAATCATCCAACCTCATGACGATGCTTTGGTGGTCACACTTAGGATATGGGATATGATGTGAAGAGAGTGTTGGTAGACCAGGGCAGTGCCGTCGAGATAATGTACCCCGACCTGTACAAGGGGTTGAATTTGAAACTCGAGGACCTAACAGCCTACGATTTTCCTCTAGTAAGTTTCAAGGGGAAGACTGTTACTCCAAGAGGTCAGATTAGACTACCCATACAGACCGGTTCAAACGTGGCAGAGGTGGATTTTATTGTGGTGGACGCTTATTCACCCTACACGGTTATTGTGGCTAGACCTTGGCTTCATGTCTTAGGAGTTGTTTCTTCTACCCTACACCAGAAGGTGAAATATTCGTCAGAGGGCCAGGTTAAGGAGATTGTGGGGAGTCAGTCCATGGCTAGGCAGTGCATGGTGGCTGCCATCTTACATCAGCCCAAAGGTGAGTCCTCAGCCTTTGATGAAAATGGCTTATAGCAATCAAAAACTCTGGTATTACCCAATAATGGATCAACCGAGGAAGCAAAGTGCAAAGATCTAGAAAAGGTTATTGTTGGTGATGATCCAGAGAAGTTCTTTCAGGTTGGCTCCCAGCTGCCTCCCGAAGAGAGGGAAGAGCTAATTGAGTTCCTTAGAAAAAATGTTGATGTATTCATGTGGAGCGCTTATGAAGCTCTAGGGGTGGACCCAAACTTCATTTTCCACCATTTGAATGTCAATCCATCTATTACCCCCAAAAGAATCCTTCTCAGCACTCATCTAGAAACCATTCTGATGCTGTCAAAGATGAGGTGACAAAGCTTAAGCAGGCAGGAGTTATCAAAGAAGTTTTCTACCTTGAGTGGCTAACCAATACCGTGGTAGTGAAGAAAAAGAATGGGAAATGGTGATTATGTGTGGATTTCCTGGATTTAAACAAGGCTTACCCAAAAGATCCCTTCCCTATGCCATGAATAGACCAGTTGGTAGATGCCACTATAGGCCATCCTCGGATGAGCTTTTTAGATGTCTTTCAAGGATACCATCAAATACCACTAGCCCTAGATGATTAAGAGAAGATAGCTTTTGTCACCCCCACTGGAAACTATCATTACAAGGTGATGCCCTTTGGCTTGAAAAATGCAGGATCCACCTATCAAAAGATGATGACTAAGATGTTTGAACCACAGTTGGCCAAGAATATTGAGGTTTGTATAGACGACATGGTGGTGAAGAGCAAGGTGGTGTCCGAGCATGTGAGAGACCTTGGAAACATTTTTGAAATTTTGAGGAAACACAAGCTACGCCTTAATGCTTCCAAGTGCTCTTTTGGTGTAGGATCAGGCAAGTTTCTAGGTTATTTGGTGACTCACTAGGGAATTGAGGTTAATCCCGACCAAGTTAAGGCGATAAACAATCTACAACCACCTCGGAATCCCAAAGAAGTTCAGAAGTTAACTGGAATGATTGCTGCCTTGAACCAGTTTATCTCTCGGTCAGCAGATAGATGCAGACCCTTCTTCCTGTTGATGAATAAATGAAAGGGATTTGAATGGATCGAAGAGTGTGATTTGGCCTTCCAGAAGCTTAAGGAATATCTCTGTCATCCACCTATCATGTCTAGTCCTGAGATGGATGAAGTTCTATTTACTTATATTGTTGTGGCCCCTCATGCTATGAGTTTGGTTTTGATACAAGTTGACAGTGGCGTACAACGACCAGTCTACTATATGAGCAAGTCACTACATGAGACTGAGATTTGCTATCTACCACTGGAGAAAGCCATCCTAGTAGTAGTGCATAGTACACGAAAACTTCCCCATTACTTCTAAGCACAAACTGTCGTCGTCCTGACTCAGCTTCCATTCAGGGCTATACTTCAAAGTGCCAACTACATGGGAAAGATTTCTAAATGGGGCATAGTTCTAGGGGTTTTTGACATCAAGTACATGCCTCGTACCTCCGTTAAGGGCCAAGTCCTTGCGGACCTGGTGGCCGAGTTCGTTGAACCCCTATTAGAAGAAATGGCAGCAACGTAGAACTCGGATGAAAAATTGGTTGACACAATCTCCCTACAAGAGCCTTTATTATGGAAAGTATATGTACATGGTGCAGCAAATCAAAGAAGCTTCAGAGTAGGGCTAGTTTTGATCTCACCTAAGAAGCTCACCATTGAGAAATCATTAAGATTGGGGTTCTTGGCCACAAATAATGAAGCTTAATATGAAGTTTTGTTGGAAGGAATGTCCATAGTTCAAAGGATGGGAGGAAAGGCAGTAAAGATGTTCTCGGACTCAAGACTAGTTGTCGGTCAGGTGAAGGCGAACTAGAAGTAAGAGATGAGAGAATGCAAGGATACTTAAGTCAAGTTAACAAGGTCATAGTGAATGGACTTAAGAAAAAGGATTTGAATCCTTCAGCCTACTACACATCCCTAGAAGTGGAAACACACATGCTGATTCCCTAGCCACGTTGGCAATCTCCTCGGCACAGAGCCTACCTCGGGGCAAGCCCACAAAGGTAAAGGGAAAGGCGGTTCATGTTCACCAAGTCAAAGCAGGGTCTAGTTGGATGGATCCCATAGTACTATTTTTGAAAGAGGACATCTTACCGGAGGATGAAACAGAAGCCGACAAAATACGGAGAAAGGCACCTCGTTTCTAGCTGTCCGAGGACCAAAAATTATATAAACGCTTTTTTTCTGGGCCGTATCTGCTTTGCATTCACCTTGAGGCATCAAAGCTATTCCTTGAGGAATGACACGAAGGAATTTGTGGAAGCCATATAGGAGGTAGATCTTTATCTCACAAAGCCATCACTTAGAGCTATCGGTGGCCAAATATGTAGAAAGAAGCGCAAGTGTATGTGAGGAAGTGTGATCAATGCCAAAGATTTGCACTGAATATACATCAACCAGGAGGAGTACTTAACCCCTATCCAACCCTTGGTCATTTGCTTAATGGGGCTTAGATATTGTTGGCCCTTTCCCCAAGGCCATAGGAAACAAGAGGTATTTGCTGGTCAGCACGGATTACTTTACTAAATGGGTTGAGGCTGAGCTCTTGGCGAAGAGACGTGGTCGCCAAGAAATTTGTTTGGAAAAACATTGTCACCCGGTTCGGGGTCTCTCGCACCCTCATCTCGGACAATGACCTTCAATTTGATAGCAAATCTTTTAGAAGATATTGCTACAATTTGGGAATTACGAATAGATACTCTACACCAGCTTATCCCCAAGGGAATGAACAAGCCAAGACTGTTAATAAGGTCATAGTGAATGGACTTAAGAAAAGGTTGGATGATGTGAAGGAAAAATGGGTGGAAGAGCTGCCACATGTCCTGTGAATATATCGAACTACATCTCGCAAGTCAACCGAGGAGACTCCCTTTTCAATGACTTTATGGAGCTGAGGCTGTTATTCCTTTGGAAACTGGATTCCCAACGCTAAAGACTAGCTTATTCAGTCCGAGCAGTAATAATGAGTTGCTAGAAAAACGTTTAGACTTTATTGAAGAAAGAAGAGAAAGTGCAATGGTTCAATTGGTGTACTACCAACACAAACTCAAACAGGGTTATGATGCCAATGTAAAGCCAAGACCATTAGTTCCTGGTGACTTGGTATTGAGAAAAGTTTTGGGTACTGCAAGGAACCTAGCATGGGGAAAACTGGGGCCCAATTGGGAAGGACCATATCGCATCACCACAGTGGCTGGTATAGGAGCATATTTTCTAGAAGACTTAGATGAGCATGTAATACTGCGCCCCTAGAATGTAAATAACCTAAAAAGGTATTATTATTAATGTAAGTTTCCTTTGTCAATATGTTCATTTGTTGTATAAAGGCTTTATATTTCCCATCGTTCAATCTTTACAAGTGTTAAACAGATCCTAAGTTATGTCAGGTCTCTCGGACCACATACTTGGGTGAAATTAACACTCATTGGTATCTTTATAAATGTTAAACAGATCCTAAGTTATGTTAGTTCCCTCGGACCATACACTTGGGTGAAATTAACACTCATTGGCATCTTTATAAATGTTGAACAGATCCTAAGTTATGTCAGGTCTCTTGGACCACATACTTGGGTGAAATTAACATTCACTGACATCTTTATAAATGTTAAACAGATCCTTAAGCATGTTAGGTCTTTTGGATCGCATACTTGGGTGAAATTAACATTCAACATCTAATCCCCCAAACCACATACTTAAGGGAAATCAATACGTGATGAGATATTGCTAAGTATTAACACTGGGGTACTTATTTATTTTTCACTAAGTATTAGAACAAATCTAGGGTTATATCTGACTCCTCGGATAGCTAGCCTTGAGCAAGCTAAGGTCCTTAATCATTTATCCAAGTGCTGGGCAGAATGAAGGGTACTTATCTTTATTGGATTCAGCCTTCATGGCAGAAGGATCAAGTTACAGTGCAAATACGGGATAAATTTCTTTTTTGCTGGCACTTAGTCAAATTAGTTAAGCTGGTGACAGGGTGTTGTTGTTAGTCTCTATTAAAATTGGAGTGGCAGTAGTTCAATTTTATTTGCAATAATAGTAAACTTGAAAGCATATAAAGTTGAGACACAAGAAGTAAAAAGAAAATTCTATTCATTGATTAAAAGGAAAGTACATAACAAAGAATGGCAAAAACCACAACAAAAAGGAAATAACATAAAGATAAAAAAAAAATGAATAAATAATAAAAAAAATCCTACAACTACTTCTTTGTTGGTTTAGGGCCCTCCTTGGAGTCAGCTGCCTTAAGCTCAACATTCCCTGTCTTGGACTTAGATTCAGCTTCTTTAGCTTGGGAAGGACTTCCTCGAGTGGAGTATCTTTGGTTGAGGACAGGGTCTCCTTACCCTTATCTGCACCTATGGAGGTCCCAGCATCAAGAGTGGGGTTCTGGAGACTTAGGACCTGCTCAAGAGAAGGAAGGGGTAGAGCAGTGGGAGGGAGGTCCACTGGAATTTCTTGGATATGCTCAGGAAAGAATATCTTCTCAGCTTTCCTCAACTCGAAGTTTGCCGGGACACCCGCATTGTTGAGCGCCTCTACCCAAGTCTCAGCGCAGTACTCCCTACACACTCCAGCCACCTCCTTAGCTAACTTGTTTTCTGTGTCCTCCACCCCATGTTCGTAGGATGCTATCTCCATAGCTGCAGTAGCTTCTTTGTCCACCCGAGCTGACTCTTTAGCTTCATCTTTTATTCTCTGCAGCTCGGCCTTAAGATCCATGACAAGTTGTTTCTAAGTGGCCAACTCAATCTCTGTGGTGTAGAGCAATTTGCGTTGGTCCTTGGCTTGGGCCTCAGTAGTTTTTAGGCTAGCCAAGGCACTCAGGCGCTCCTTGTCCACTTCCTTTAGTTGTTGGTCAATTTTTTGTGCTCCTCCTTAAGAGCTCTAAGAACCTTCTCAGCATTAGCTCGGGAGTGGGCCTCAGCATTGACTTCATTGTGAGCGTTCTTGACCCACTCCTTAGTTACAAAAACTTGCTGAGTGACTTGCATGACAATAGCAAAATGGTCAAATATATACATGTGAATAAGTACGCATCCTAACGTTGAACTTAAAAGGGTAATGACTGACTTACCATAGTTAGATCCCTCTTTTGGGACATAAAGAGGTCTTATTGCCTCGTATGCCTAAGGCCTTCCATGTCTCTAGGGAGGAGCAAAGGCTGCTCTAAGGCCTCAGCGATAAAGGTGGCATGCCCCCTTTGGGACTCCCAAATTGTGGCTTCCCAAGGAATGGAAGCACCTCCCAACTCTAGTCGAGGAGCCCATGTACGCGATCCTCGGCGCAGTTTAGCCTAACCTCCTCCCTGCTCTTTGGGGAGGGAGCCCGTTTATCCTTGACATTCTTGGGCTGTTTAGCCCCTTTCAGAGGAATGATCTCCCCCTTCTCTCCTTCCTGTGCCTTTCTTTTCTTTTTTAAGTCAGGACAGGGGAGCAGTCCTTTTGTGGTCACAGGAGGGGGAGAAGGGGGAAGAGCAAGGGGAAGTTAAGCTTTGGGGATCTCTTTTGATGTTGACCCCTTGTTCCGGTTGGCCAACAGACCCTTCAAGCTAGACCGTTGCTTCAAGTCCATACCTTCTTCTTCTTCCAAGCTGGTATCGGCCCGAGCAACTATCAACCTTGGAGAATGGGTAGCAGAAAACCTATCCAAATTGGCCTCAGAGTCCGAGAGCTCTACCGGCCTTTCTGGTACTTCACCTTCCTCCTCAAGGTGAAATTGGTCGATCTCGGCCTTGAGAGATAAATGTGTGGAGGTTGTCCCCTCTCTCGGAGCGGCTACTACTTGAGGGGCATGTTGAATAGGCAATTCAATGGGTGGGAGATATCTCCGAGTCAAAAATCCTGGCTTGGATACATCTATGCGGTTCAGCCTGGAGTTACTAGCCCTTATTGCCTGCCTCGCATCTTGGAATTGGCGAGACAAGGGCTCGTAATCTAGGATCAAATGAGCAGCTCTTAACTATCCATCTTCGCTTATAAATACCTTAGACCTCAGCAACATGTTGAGACCTGGTACGTTGACAAAACTTAATCTCGGAGCAACATGGTTTTTATCTATGAAAAGTATCTGAGGAGGAAATTACGGTTAGATCAATTAAGACTATTATCCGAGAAGACGAAATGTTAAAGCAGAGTGTAAAAAAAAAAAAAAAAAAAAAAAAAAAAAAAAAAAAAAAATTTTGCTAAAAAAATTAAGAATGCTAAAATCCCTTGCCAAAGGGACTAATCCTAGAAGTACCCCATCTGGCTCTCTCGCCTGAGTTCGGCAATGAAAACTGTCGTTCCACTCCCCAAAGACAATTAGGTAGTCATCCTTCATGCCCTTATTAGATTTGGGGAGACAAGATATCAGCCTGACGACCTCAGACCAGGACTTGAGATAGTATCCCGCATCGGTGAGCTTGTGGCACTCGTACAAGTGAACCACATCATGCCACGTGAGCCCCAAGCCCATCTGCTCATTGAGAGTGTCTACACAACCCAAGACTCTAAATAAGTTAGTGGCGCACTGATGGGGGGTCAGTCTGTGGTTAATCAGGTAATTCCTGATTATCCTACCGATGAGAAGCGTCATTCCTCCCTCTATGAAAGCGATCATAGGAACGACGACTTCACCCACTTCTCTATTGGTATGAATTTGGTTTGGGGCACAGTATGTCAGGGCTACTCCCTGTGGGATGTGGTATTTGGCCCTAAAACCCTCAATGCCAACTGGAAAGTGAACTAGATGTTTAAACCTACCCATTTGAACAAACTAAGAAGATGCGAAAGAAATTTTTTGGAAAAAAGAAGGCCGAGGGGTTGGCTGAGGAGGAGAAGAAGAATTTAAAAAGACAGGAACTCATAAAAGTAAGTGTATTAATCCTAATCCTTTAGAAATGATCTTTCGAAAAACTTCTTAAGAAAAGAGTTATGGAGTCTTAGGAACTTAAAGTGTTTTGTGAGTTGGAGCATTGGGATTCTCTGGAGCACTTAAAGATTTTTGAAGTAAAGAAGAAAACGAGTTCCCTCAAGGCTTTATATAGAGGGAGAGAATGAGTGGGAATACTCCCACTTAAAATTCTAGGAAAAATATCAGTCGTTGGATTGGCGCCTCACCGTTGGATGTGGGGAACATAATGCTACCTAGAGCAATTAAAGACGCCTCGTGGACTACAAAGCGTCAGTAGCAATTATGAGGCGCATAAAACCGCACTCCCACACGTGTGAATCAAGGAATCAGTTGGTCTTATCTCTTAAAAATCAAAACCCCACTTTTTCTCCTTGGATGAGAGGGAAAAACCGGAATTTTGCAGGGCTATTATTGGGATAAGGGCCCAGGATCATATATTGGGCCTTGGACTTTGTCCGAGGACGTTAAATAGTCCGAGGAGGAACAAATAGTTATTAGGGGTTCTGAAAGTTCAAATAGTGTAAAAACACCCTTGAACGTTTAGACCCCCAATTTACAAATTAACCAATTCAAGTTTTATGTCAAACAACTAGTGTGCGGAAAATGAACACAAGCTATAATATAGAATTGAAAAACTATCTAAGCCAAATTAAAATCACAACCCACAGCAGATAATAAAAGGCAAAGATAAAAGGGAAGGAAGATGCAAACACAAAGATAACACGCGATGTGTTATCGAAGAGGAAACCAAAGCCCTCGGTGTAAAACCTTTTCGTCGCCCTCCAAGCGGTAAACAATCCACTAAAAAATGTAGTTGGGATACATGGACAGCAATAGACCCTCCAAGCCTAATCTACCCAGTGCACCTAAGCCCCCCAAGCTTTTTGCTCCAACGAGGTTGCGCCGAACCTTTTTCTTTTCTAACTTTCCGGATTCCACTACTTGACCATAGCATCAACCAATGTAGATTGGTTCCTTCCTAACTGCTTTCCAGAACACTAAACAGCCCTCTCACAGTAATGAATATGGTGAAAACAAGGTTTTGGTAAAATGCCTCTCAAGGGTTTGACAATGGAGAGGAAGAGAGTTGAGGAATTTGAAGAGACTCTAATGTATAGATTGTAGGTGAATCAATCTTGTTTTACTCTAGGGTTTCTCTCTCAAAATTCTCTTTGGAAGCTCTCTTTCATATGTGGGTATAAGGGGTATTTATATTGGGGTGAGAGGAGAATGTGAAACGTCAGGTTTTTTCAAAACAGGGGTGGCTTGCGGCTTGGTCTCGCGACTTGACTGAGTTGCGAGATCCAGTCGCGAGATAACCGTATGGCCAGTTGTCCTATTTTGTCCTATAGTGCTCCAACTAGCATGACTGTTCACCTTCTGCCATGCTTGGCACGTGTGCTGCATCTGGCGGCTTGCAGTCGCGAGATCAAGCCGCGAGTCTCTGTTTTCTTGCACACTCTTGAGCAATCAACACTCTATCTCACTCACTACCCTTACAACAAAACCCACCTAAATACAGGGTTACTAAATGCTGAAATACAAGAAAATTTGGCACGAAATAAAGCCAACAAGATGGTTGATTAAATTCAACCTTACAATCTCCCCCTTTGGCTATTCCATGACAAAACCCTAAAACAGACTCTAGACTTAACATGTGAGTTGGGAACAGTTGAGCAAAACTCACTCACACCTAACTCTAGAAGCTGTGAAGCACTTGAATCATAAGAACATGAAATTCCTGAAATACAACAATACACCATGATCATTGTATGCAGAAAAACATGAAATGCATATGAAACAGGCTTAACGTGATCAAGCAAAGATGAAGAGAAGAACCAACTCATGGCTTGATCAAACAGGTAACCACTACAAGGTAGTGATCACAGTGCTCATTCACACTTGGAATGAACACTTGAACATACAAGTTAACAAGAACAATGCAAGTTACTTGTATGCCCAACACTTAACCAATGCATAATACACTAAGTATATGCATATAGGAACAATCCTACAAGGGCACAAGAGTGACAGTACTTAAAAGAAAATGCAAGACATTTAGATAGAAGTACTGATTTAAACAAAGTATAAGAGGCTGCATAAAGCATGGTATAAACCATAAAGCCTACAAATATGCATAAAAACATAACCCTAAAAGTTTACATAAGCAACATGGGTACAAAACATAATATATACTGAAAAACATCAACAATATATATAAAGAGTAAACCAAGTTTATAAGTTATGAGATAGAAACAAAAATACACCAAAACCACAGTGTATCAAACCCATACTAACACTAAATACCCAAAAACATAAACACAGATAAACAATGTCAGTTTTTGACTGCTCCCCCTCAACATATTACTCCCCCTTAAGAGTTGCTTCTCTGCTTCTCAACAAAACAGAAACTTATATGTCTCCCCCTTTTTGACCGGAATGGCCAAAGGGTCATTGTCCATGCTGGGTGGTGAAGCTGTCAAGTTTTGCAGACAAAATATCAATCTGGTCCTGCATGGCTGTTATCCTCTCAGAGTGCTCGGTCTGGACCCCTCTGATTCCATTAAGTCGTTCTAGAATGACTTGAAATGCATCTAGAGGTGTATCTGAAGAAGTTGATGCTCTAGTCCTTTTGCCACTCCTCCTGGGTGTTAAGGTTGATGCATGCCCTGCTGTCTCAGTCTCAGTCTCTATTGGGACACCCTCTCCTTCATCACCTTTATCTTCTTCACCTGGAAGCCGAACACTTATCCTTTTGAAGGTTAGCTTGTTAATAGCAGAAGGTGTGGACATGGGACTGATGTCTCGAGGGATTGGAACACCCTTCTTTCTAAAGATCCTCATGAGCAGACTAGGGAAGACTAGTTTAGGCCTAGAAGTGGTTCTAGTCTCATCCACAGTAGTGTCAAATACATGGGAACTGATGTCAATGAATGTCTTTTCTTTGAGGTCCATCAGAAAAATTGCTCTTGCACTGTTGATTGTAGTCAACTTCCTTATGGGATATAGATTAAACATCATGATTATAGTGAGACACCTCATGTCCACTGGAAAAGCTGTGGTATTCAGACACTTCCCTTCTCTCTGTCCACCTATCCTCTGTTGTACAGTTTCAATAGACAGAATCCTATCTTTGTAATTGACAAACTCTTGATCTTCTAATCCCTCAAGACCTAGCACATCATCAATGTCATGTGCATCCAAAGTGAACTCTTTACCTCTAACCCAGCAGCTTAGTTCATCCTCTCTTATCACAGCATTGGAATAAAACTCCCTAATCAGGGGTTCACACACAACTGGGAGATCACACAGAAGTTTTACCCATCCTCTCCCTTCAAAACAGCTGGGGATAAAAGTGCCTATCAAATCCTCCAAATCCACAAACCTTTTTTGAATAATTCCTGCCTTTAAGAAGAAGTCCTTGTATCTCTTAAAGTGGGAAACAAACTTGAACAGGTTAGGGTCCATTTTCATTCTCTTATCTGCTTTCTTTGCAGGTGTTTTCTTCTTTGGGGGATGAAGGAGCCATCTGTGAACAATCAGAAGAGGCCACAACAACATAGTACAATGCATGTGTAGAACAAATCAGTACTTTGTTAGTAACAAGGACAAAAATGCAACCACACAGATGAACTTAAAACATTTAAACCTCATGCTAATTAAATCAACCACACAGATGAACAAGCCTAAAAGTGGATACACAAGAACAACTGGTATAATGCAGGGGAGTATTAAAGCAGTAGAGATTGAAAACGCCCAAAAGACAAATATGTCAATGAGACATACATTTTGATGAGTATGAAATGACCCAGAGAACAAAAGACAAATGCACACAAAAGATGAACAGGCACATAATCAGCACAATAAACCCCACAACCAAAACAGGAACATTCTAAATCAACACATCAACATAAGATCAGACAAGATGATTAATCAATAGATAACAAACCCTAGCTAAACACATGATGAAGACCAAAACCAACAATTTAAACAAGTTCAAACTAACTCAATAGCTTCCACTAGCTAAGCAAGGACAAGGAGCAACAGCCGAAACAAAAACCCATCTCAAAACAGACACAAATGCGAATAATCAAGAGGGAAAAACACAAAATCAAGTAAAACAAAGTTTGAGAAAGAAAACCCATACCTGTTACTTGAAGATTTTGAGTTGAAAGGAAGCAACAATGGAGTTTGAAAATGGTTACACGGAGCGTTTGGGAAGGAGACAGTTGAGAGAGAAGATGAATAGTCACAAAAAGTTCGAGGGAAAACTAAAAAAGATTTAAAAACTGCCCCTATTTTTGCCAAACACGCGTTTTTCGCGACTTAAGTGAGTCGCCAACAAGTCGCCAGGTCAAGCCGCCAAAACATTCAAAGACAAAATTTTGAAAAAAATTTCTAACTGTTTTTCGTGACTGGAAGGTCTACCCGCGAGATAGTCGCGAGCTGAACCGCGATAATCTCTGAGTAACCCTCGCGATTGGACCTTCCACTCGTGAACAAGTCGCCAAAATTGACCCGCGAACTCGCGACTGAGGCCTACGACTTAACTTACTCGCGACTAAGTCGCCAAAACAGGGCAAAAATGATTTTTTGAAATTTTCAGATTTTAAGAACAAAATACTTTCCAAAAACACCTAAAATACTCAAAAATATTTTTGTACTTGAATCAACAAAGATTGAGCATGTGAAAACACATTTCATCAAGCACAATCACACAAATGAATATAGCATTTATTGAACATAAACTTGTGTGTTGTGTGTGGATATCAACAATGAGAAAGTCCTTAGTCTAATGTGAAATTTCAATGATCAATTCAACAAAGGCATACAAAATTAGCACTAGAGCATGTGACCCATCTCAATTATAGAAGTATGCATATATGACCTCCCACAAAACTTGATTATAATAACTTGGAGCTTTACATTTGACTCCACTTTCAATCATAACGTTTGATCTTTTTGATCATTTTGAGACAATCACCTCTCATTGTGAGAGTGATATTTGATATTTCACCTTGATGAGATAGCCTTTGGCTTTTTGAATAAACTTTCACTTTAATTTTTGGTCGCTTTCCCTTTTTTCTAGTCGAATACTAGTATATGCGACAGGCTTTTACAGCTCAAAATCTCTTTTCATTTGGAGATTTACATTTGGTGAGCTCTTTTTAGCAAAAACAAAAATAAAGAGTGGGAAGATATATAGACACAAGTCTATGCATGTCTCAAGATCAACATAACCATTCACTAATCATTCATGACAAGTTTGAAGATCTATTTACAACAATCATATAGATTTCAAGATTTCTCCCATAGTGATAAAAGTGCAAAGAAACAAGCTACGCTCGAAAATGCACAAAGCCATTAGCACAAAGGTACAAGGCAAAACAAGTTTTGAAACAAAACTCAACAATGTCAATCAAATTTTTTGATTTCTATTTTTATGTGATTTTTGGATTTTTGACACAAGAAGAAAAAGATTGATCAAAAACAAAAAGAAAAAGAAAAGTATGCACAAATAGACAAACAAACAATCATCAACATAAATAACAAGCAAACAATCAAACACCGTCATAAAGCATAGGAAGAATTAATGCATGGACATGTTGTAATGCTTATGCATGAGTACCCTTTTACACCCACACGTCACTTACGTTTGGGGTGATTTCCTTATAGGATTGGGTACAGGAGTTAGGACTTTCAAACTTTTGTGTGAAGCTTTCTAAGCAGTTGGTGAATGCACCAATCATCTTCATCACGTTCATCATTTCGGGATCATCGTTTTGATCTCTTGATGGTTCACCAGCCCAATTTCTTCTATCATTTCCAGGTCCTCGTGACCTTTGAGGAGTTGCACTATTCCTTACTCTTAGCTTTTGACAATTTGTTCGAGTATGCCCTTGAAGTCCGCAATGATGACACACATAATTTGATCTAGGACCTCTTTGTGGTCGTGGAGGAGACTTGACTCGGGATTCAGACCTGCCCACAGATTGATTACGTGAATTCAACAACCATTCGTTCCCCACATTCCTTTTCTCCTCTATCTTGGGCTTCTCAGCAGTAGGACCAACATCAGCTGATTCTTTGGCCTTTATAAACTTTACTTCTTTAGTGACATTTCTAGATGAGCTACTTCCTCCGATATATCCCAATCCGGATTTGTTTGAAAAGCTCTTTTGAGATGAAATAACATTATCTAGCTTCTTGGTGGTGACCCTCTCTATTTTAGCATTCGCTTGCACAACCTCTTGCTCAAGAAATCTCACTTTTGTGTAAGCTTCTGACAGCTCACCGTTCAGTGTTTCTATCTCACATTTGGCTTCCCTATATCGAATTAGGAGACTTTTATAGTCCTCCTCTTCCTTCTTCATTTTTCTCACAGCTGCCTTAGCCACCCTTGTGTACTCACCCGACTTTTCTAGGAGTGAGTTATAATTCTCTTGAAGATTGGCTGTGCTTTCATCTTCTTCAGCATCTGATTCTTCAACAACTCCTAATGATTCTTCATCACTATGTTCTCCAAGGTCTCGTACAAGCAGATTCAACTTGTCTGAAGACTCAACATGGGCAATAGTTATAAAAGCTGAATAGTTCCCCTCTCCATCACAGCTTTCTTCAGAATCTGAGTCGGATGAATCTGAGTCACTCAATGTCGTGGCATACACTTTGCCTTTCGATTTCAAATAATTCGAACATTCTTTCTTAAAGTGTCCATGCTCATTGCATTCGAAACAAGTGACACCTTATGTAGATTGAGATTCTTTTCCATCTTTCTTTTTGAATTCCCTTTTCTCCCTTCCTGAACTTTAGAATTTTCCTTTATCACCAAATTTGCCATTATTCTTGAACTTCAAGAATTTTCGGAAATTTTTTACAAGGTATACAACATCTTTGTCAACCACATCTTCTCCCGATGAGTCATGGTCTTCCACTTTCTCATTAATGGTCTTAAGAGCAAGAGATTTACTCTTCCATTGATTGGGTAGCGACATTTCATAAGTCTGAAGAGAACCAACCAGCTCTTGGACTTTGATGTCATCAAGGTCTTTGCTCTCTTCAATCGCTGTCACTTTGGCACGAAAACTTTCCGACAATGATCGAAGGATCTTCCTTACAATTTTAGAGTCCTCCGTTTTCTATACCAAATTGAACTTGCTTATAATCACCTCATTCAGCTTGCTATAGAAAGAGTCAAAAGACTCATCCTTACTCATTTTTAACTCCTCAAACCGAGTGGTTAGCATCCGCAGCTTGGTGTCTTTTACTTTCTTCGTGCCTTTGTAAGTGGTCTCCAATATCTCCCATGCTTCTTTGGCAACGGTAATGTGAGAGATCCTGTGAAATTCATCTAGAGACACACCACAAAAAATAGCATTGAGTGCTTTATTGTTAGCATTAGATGTAGCGAGTGCTGCCTTATTCCATGTGGATTTGGCTGCCTCAAGTCTGGTCCAACCAATCTCAACAGCATCCCAAACAGATTCATCAATGGAACACAGAAATGCTCTCATGCGAACCTTCCAAAAAGCATAATTACTACCATCAAAATATGGAGGTGCATTTAGGGATTGAGACCGATCCATCTCAATAGGGAGTCAAGGATCACACAATGGTAATGAAACCACTAGAAGTGTACCTGCTCTGATACCAATTGAAAGTTCAAATAGTGTAAAACACCCTTGAACGTTTAGACCCCCAATTTACAAATTAACCAATTCAAGCTTTATGTCAAACAACTAGTGTGCGGAAAATGAACACAAGCTATAATATAGAATTAGAAAACTATCTAAGCCAAATTAAAATCACAGCCCACAGCAGATAATAAAAGGCAAAGATAAAAGGGAAGAAAGATGCAAACACAAAGACAACACGCGATGTGTTATTGAAGAGGAAACCGAAGCTCTCGACGTAAAACCTCTCTGCCGCCCTCCAAGCGGTAAACAATCCACTAGAAAATGTAGTTGGGATACATGGACAGCAATAGACCCTCCAAGCCTAATCTATCCAGTGCACCTAAGCCCTCCAAGTTTCTTGCTCCAACGAGGTTGCGCTGAACCTTTTTCTTTTCTAGCTTCCCGAATTCCGCTACTTGACCATAGCATCAACCAATGTAGATTGGTTCCTTCCTAACTGCTTCCCAGAACACTAAACAGCCCTCTTATAGTAATAAATATGGTGAGAACAAGGTTTTGGTAAAATGCCTCTCAAGGGTTTGACAATGGAGAGGAAGAGAGTTGAGGAATTTGAAAAGATTCTAATGTATAGATTGTAGGTCCGAGGAGAAACTCCTCCTCAGATATGATGAATGTAGCTTAAGTATTTATTCCAGCAATTAGAATGACCCTTTAGGAAGCTCCAATGATAGGGATGTGCCTCATGAATATACGAGAAAGAAGGAAACCCAAAAATATGTAAGGAAAAGCTACAACCACTGCATTAAATGCATTGCAGCTACTTTTCTAGTCGCATTTATGTGGAGAAGCCCTTTGAATAGTGCTGCCTTGGCTACCACAACTCATAGAAAGCTAAAGAGAGAGTCTAATGGGACAGGTACTCAAGTAAGGGCTCATACGATAAACAAGTGTAGGACCAAGATGATCCAAAGGGAGTTATATAATGTGAGAGACCCTCCATGAGAAAAGGATCGGAAAATCATCATAGAACACTGTAGCAATCTAAATTGTCTTTGTATCTAATTGTGATAAATTTATAGAAGGAGACTCCTTGAACTGAAAGTCCATTGATATCATGACCTCTTATTTGTGTTTGGTTATCATTTGATTCATTTCTAGACGTTGTATAACTCATTAGGGCCTAGTTCTTTAACTCACTCTCTACAAATTTATTGTACTGTGCTTATATGACTAAGATCCCATACATCCTGAACTTAGGTTGTAAATCGTGTCCTTACAATTCTAATATAAAAAAAAAAAAAAAAAAAAAAAAAAAGGAATTTGCAAGGGCCATTGGGCCAATGCCTTGATCTAATTTTGAAAACTTCAAAGCACGCAATGCTTTGTTCAATGCTTTGGCTTAAAAGTCAAAAAGACTTTAAAGACGTTCTTGAAGAAGATGAATAGCGTTGAGTCTATTTTGAAAAAAATTGCAAGGGCCATTGGGCCAATGCTTCGGCTTAAAAGTCAAAAAGACTTTAAACTTTAAAGACGTTCTTGAAGAATATGAATAACGTTGAGTCTAAGGCCCTGCGGACTAGGGCAGGGATGCTGCGGACCCTGACTTATTGACATAATAAATAATATAAACAATTATATATTAATGTAATTGTCATTCATGATCTAATAAATAAACTTTTTTTTTTCTTAGTCTCAATTGACTACGTCTACGTTTGGATAATGCTTATTTTGCTAAAAACTGAAAACTGAAAACAATAAAAAAATAATTTCTTGTTATTGTTTATTACTGTTTAGCATTGTTCATTGGCCTAAATACACTGTTTATGTTCCATGAACAGTGCATTACGCACTAGTTAAAAAAAAAAAAAGGGCTAAAACGTCCAAAACGTGGACGTGATCCAAATTCCAAATAGACACGTAATTATAGGTTTCATATAATTAAAATAAAGAAAAATAATAATAAATTAGTAGCAATCAAATTAAGAGATTACAAAATTAAAAAAATTAAGTTCAAACTTTTAATTTTATTTTTCAAAATTAATTGAGAAAATAAATCAATGCAAAAGCATTTAGAGACATGCAAAGTTGTATATATGTCTTACGACCTTAATTTAAAAATATATAAATATATATAGAATTCAACATTTCTTTTTTTAATTGTGGTGTCTTATTTAACTCGTTCTGTTAATATCCACCCAAAATTGATGGCTCTAGTTGATGACTGCAGGTCTTTGTTACATAGCATTCCTAATGCCTAGGTTCACCATGTGTTCATAGAAGCTAATAGTAGCGCTGATACTCTTGCCAGCTTGGGTTGTTCCCTAATCCATGATTTTGTTATATTTCTTGTGCCCCACATACTATTAGGGACTCTGTTGTTTTGGATAATTTGGCAACGACTTGCACTCGCCTTGTATTTGCTTCTTCTCAATGCATCTGTATTTACCAAAAAAGAATGGATCTAACATGTGTGCTATCGTGCGTACGTGCGCATAGAAATACAATACGCAATCAGGTATCCATTCTGGTGTTACTTAGGTTGTCTCTCCAAGGTGTTCTCTCTCCCAACAGTAAGCTAAGGTACCCATTCTGGTGAGTATTTAGGTTGCTCCCAAAAAATATCTTTGGCCTCTCGAAATGATTTAATTAGCATTAACAAATTCCAATATATTGTCTCCTTTAGTGTAGTTTACCTTCCCTTGGTCTGGTTCTGTGGCACACAACTTGATTTCATTGCTGCTTTGAATCATTTAACAAATCAATTTTGGGACAAGATGAGAAATGTTAGGATTCAGTGTTGGCAAATTAAATGTGAGAAATCATGTATGAAATTCCATGCATATGTATTGATGCATTTAAAATTAAACAAAATTTTTATTATAAAAATATAAATAATTAGTTAAATTAATTTTTTTAAAGCACGTAACACATGCATTCATGCATACATATAGATACATTTAAAATCAAACACAATTTCTATCATAAAATATAAATAATTAGTCAAATTATTTTTTTAAAGTAAACATAATTATTCACATATTAAAATTCTTACCTAAATTTATTACTACTTACAATAATTTTTTTTTATTCTAATTTTTGATAAGATAAAACGTGTGGTGATTTTTGTTATGTGGTGATTCTTATTTTATTTATTTTTTGAGAAACATGTGGTGATTTTTATTGAGTATATGTGATTTTTTTTTTTTTTTTTTAAATTTACAGTTCATTAATATTAGATTCTTAGTATTTTGCACTCATTAACTCACTTAACACAAAGATTAAAAAACTTAAGTAGACACATGGCACAAAATTGGATTATAATTTCAAATTCTAATTCAATTTTCTCTAAACTTTACCTATTAATATATATATATATATATATAGATGACTTATAAATTTGAATTTTTTTAGTTATATGACTATATTTTTTTTATGGTTTATTATATTGGACTTCTCATTTTTTACACTAAATTAACTAATTTGGCACAAAAATTTAAAAATTTAGATTAGATGGGACACATAGTACATAATTAAACTCTAATTGAAATTAAATTTTTACACTAAATTAACTCACTTGGCACAAAATTCTAAAATTTAAATTAGATGAGACATATGACGTAAAATTAGACTCTAATTGAATTCCAATTTAAAATTTAATTAGATTTTCTTTCTACTTTATCTATTATTATTATTATTATATATATATATATAAATTAATTGTTTTTTTTCCTTTTTCATAAATTTTTTTTAATGGATTATCAACTAATGTCCAAGGTATTCTTTAGCATTTCTCTTATTTTAATTAAGTGTGTTTTAAGTTAGTTAAAATCGATGTAAAATGCTGCTTGACGATGTTTAGGACATGGTTTGGTCAATTAATAATTGGATTTGCCCAAGCAATCATTGAAGTAAGACAAAAATTTTTGGAAATTCTCGCTCAAGCGAGAGTACATAAACGTGAATTCGATCTATTCTCAAATATGACATATTAAAAAGTGATAATTAATGTAGGAGTTAAAGCAGAACATCAATCAGTAACAAATCCATAATTAAATTTAATTAACATTTAACACTAATAATTTTTGGTTATGCTAAAAATTGAAAGATTTTAGGTTCACACACTCTCATTCTTTCATTCATTATTAAAAATTGTTGGATGCATGGGTATTACACAATGCAATCATAAAATATAAGCCAAAGGTCTTGTAGCTGAATTGACACATTCCCATGCACAAAGTGCTTGGAGGTTTAGAGGGGAAAGGGTTCGAGATCCGGGGTTAGCAGCATGTTGTAATTATTTCTAAAAAAAAAAAATATATAATTTTTATTTCTTACAAAAATCAAATAAAATCATCACATTTATTCCAAAATCATTCAGTGCACCAAGTTAAATTAAATTAAAATAGCAACATCAATATGGGTGAGAGGCAGCAGAGAATGGTTTAAACCGTGAGGAATTTGTATGACAGCTATAGCTTCAACTTCAATTTTCTCATCCCATAGAATCAGTAGCACCACTAAACATTGAAGATGTAGTTTCATTCTCTGTTGAAGTATGATATGATGACGTGGGTGCACCTAATTGAAGAAGAGGCAATTTGTGTCCCTTCTCAAATAAAAAGATAATAATAATAATTTAACAAGATGCTTTTTCAAAAAACAGTGTTTTTCATTTTTGGTAATTTATTCAACTAATTAAAATCCTTAGTAAACCAAAAAAAAAAAAAAAAAAAAAATCTTTTCTGATCATCAAAAAAAAAAAAAAAAAAAAAAAAGGGCAAACCATTAGATAAGAAGCTAACAATGTTCAATCGTACGTGTGTATCAAGTGCACAAGTATTTGATTATTTTTTCTTCAAAATTAATTTTAATGGGGATGGTAGTAGATATAAATCACATATGAATAATACTAGATGTAAGGACACGATTTGGTGACGAACCTAAACAGTATTGGGTTCGTACGTAAAAGGCCCAGACAATATGATTTGTAGAGCGTGGGTGTAAAGAGCTAGATTAACGGTGGTATCTACCTCCAAAATTTTCTTTCAAGCCCATACCATGTTTTCCTTCTCTTTTGTTGGTATAATCAACGTCTTTTCTTAAATCCCTAGTGTTACTCTCTCTCCCTCTCTTCTTCCTTCTTTCTCTTCAGTTTTATGTGTGTTCTCCTTTTTTTCTCGATCCCCTTCTCCATGTTCCTCTTTTAGTTTATATACTCCCCTGCGCGATCCATCTTCACCGAACACGTGTAGATTGTGCCCGGGGGATTTCTTTCTGTCCCATCTGGCGCCTCCTGGAACTTCCTATGGGCAGCTGTAAGGCTGCTTTCCTGCTGCTCAGGTATCACCTCCACATTAATGCGGCCAGAGAGTTGGTTGAGAGGTCATTAATGCGGAGGCAGCTATAGTTTTAGATATTTGTTGGCCTTATCTCTTTCATCTTTAGTCGGCTACTCTACCCCTTGAGATGACCTACTTCTGAGGTCTGATCGTGGTGATACCACGTCCTGATCGTCTTCGGACGCGATCGTCCTCGGACGCATACTGCCGAGGAGGATGGCGTCCTCGGATGGGTGCACGACCTCGGATGGGCCACTGGTCCAACAATCCTCAACCAATTCTGAATCCTATGGGCCTATCGACCGAATGATCCCCACACTAGAGATACAAATTATTTTACAAAAACTTTTACAAAATGTTGATGCGATGAGTGATTATTGGTAAAAGAAAAAGTGATATTAATGGTGAATCTAGATAAAAACCAATAAGAGGTTAGCCACATCAACACATATGCTATTTTTATTTATCGCCATTTCTTTCTTAACTGTACCAAATGAATAATAAATATTAAAATATCATCATTTATTTATCATCATTTCTTTCTATATTTATAAAGTGAATGTACATGTGTTTAATTACTATTTTTGTTTCTACTACAACTAGAGACAGAGTTTTTCAATCATGAACATTGTCCAAACTATATCTTGCAACAAAAAGAAATGTGATTTAAAAAAAAAAAATTATTATTTAAAAGATAAATTACTACTAAACTTAATCAGAATAAATATTCATAGATTATATTTGCACTTATAAAGAACTTCAATTATTTTTGCTAAATGATTTATTTGAAAATATTGAGAAATAATTATTTTTCCATAATATAATTAGCTTTAAATCTTAGTATATTTTTATTCTTGATTTTTTTTCTCTTCATGTTTTAGCCGTCAAAACAAAATTTTTAATTTTCTTCCTGAATTTATGAATGGATCGATATTAATGTTTACCGAAAGACAATATATATATAGGGAATACAGATCTTGTTTTTTTTTTTTTTTTAGATGGGGGAAGTGTTCAAGTATTTAGTCATGATCATATCTAGTGCTATTTGTTAGAATATTATAGACAAATTAGGCGTGAGGATTGTAGCCAATAGATGGTGAATGAAGTAGTAGTAACTAGTAAGTAAAGGATAGATTTCCTCAACTATAGCTCTCCAAAATAGTGATCAATTTATGCTCCATCAACTCTAGCATGTCATATGTTTTATTATTTTTCATTTAATTTAGTTACTATATAGAGGGGGGAGGGCATATAAAATGTTGAGATTAGTGGAATATAAAATAGAAGGAAAGTATAAGTATATCAATAAGGCACCCAAAGTGGGGTTGCCTTAAACCTGTCTCTTGGCATTTTCATGACTTATCAGGCCTTAGGACCCATTGGTTAAGCCTTAAGTGGTAGCACTGCGCCAGCAATAAAATATTCCATTCATATTCAAACAAGAGATTTTAAGAGATTTTTTTTTTCTTTCATTTGTTACAGTTAGTAGGTGAAGGGGATTCCAATTGGATTCCTCTTATAATGGATATGGAATTATGTTATTAAGTTACAAGACTACTAAAGAAAAAGAAAAAGAACAATGCCCTTTGAGAAATACAAAAAGAGGGCTTAATTCCTCAATAGACCTGAGTAAGCCCAACCCATACGTTGTGGCATTCCTTCATGTAGTCGACGTCGTATTGGTCTAAAAGTTGCCTAATTTTGGGGATAGACTACAATATTAGTCTACCATGGTTTGATTAACTACAGTATTCTTGAATCTTAGACCCTCTCCTGTTCTATACAGGCTATAACCTATAAACAATATATTGCTTGCAAGACATGGCAATTTTTTTATAATTTCCTATGGTTGGTAGTAAAGGGTTCTCTACATTAATTTGAAAGTTGTTATGAGGTCTATTGCTTATTGTTGTAAATTAGTGGGTCACTATCTTCTATTTCTTATTGATTTTTAAGCGAGTTTACATTTATTGTGGGTCTCTGACTATTGAAAATGTCACCCTCATTATTACAGTAGTCGTCCTGGCAGATCTGATGGAGGTCGAGAAGGGGCAAATGCCTCCCTTGAGATGAAGTTTTCTTCTAACAAAGGGTTAAGTAACCAAATTGGATTCGAAGAGCTCATTTTTCTCCCGGTTGGGTGGACGTTTTGACAAGCAACAAATGAAGTGTTTGCAATAAATGCAAGTAAAGCAAGGCTGAGGCCAAGCCTTACATAATTTTGTACCTCACTTCCCATAACAACAAGGTTTGTTCTTGAAAAAGACGTAAATCTGAACTCCCATTCGACATGAAATCATAAAAGAGCAATAATTATCTTTTTTTTTTTTTTTTTTGGTGGCACCAACCAATGAGTTGCATCAAATTCTTGTGTCTCAATTGACTAATAATTTTTACCTCTGATGCATACTCCTTTATACCCTATCTAGACTCTTCTGATACTCTTTTAATAGCAACAATGGAGTTTAAGTCTCTTAAAAATCCTTTATGAGCCTCACCAAATCCTCCCTAACCTAGCTTTTCTTTGTTATTGAAATAATTTGTTGCACAAGCCAATTTATCATATGAAAATCTCTTCAGCCTTGTTCCCTTTCTAAACTTGTCATCAGGGGCATGACCATCTTTTTTATCGTCCCTCCTCTTCTTTTTCCCTTCCCTAATAGCAGTAGTACTCAACCATGGCACATTAGCAATAGATTTCATAGAGTTGATATCAATACCTACATGTTCCCTGGTTGAATCCTAGCTATTTGTATAGATATCAAACTCCATTGCAAAAGAAAGGATTATCCATTGAGTTTAAAGGCTAGTCTATACGAGTAAGGCCCAAGTCACTACCTTCTGTGGGCATAGTAATTCCTGCAACTCCGTGGACGTAGGTAAATTGCCGAATCACATAAATACTGTCTTATGCGTGTGATTATTTTTTTCTTTGGCATGTGTTTTCTCTATTTTGTTTTTCACAGGTTTAGAAATTTTATGTTAATTCCCTACAACTGGTATCAGAGCCTAGGGTTAGGTTTGAGTGGGAGCAATGGAAGAGGAAGTAGGAAAGGCGTCTAGAATAGAAAGTTCGATGGTACAGACTTTGGATTTTGGAGGATGCAAATCGAGGATTATTTTTATGGGAAGAAGTTGCATTTGCCGCTTCTGGGGGAAAAACCTGCAACTATAAAGGATGAGGAATGGGCTCTTCTTGACAGACAGATACTGGTAGTCATCAAGTTAACTCTGTCTAGGTCTGTTGCACATAATGTTGTAAAGGAGAAGACCACAGCAAATCTGATAAAGGCTTTGTATGGTATGTATGAAAAGCGGTCAGCAAACAACAAGGTGCATCTGATGAAAAAACTGTTCAATTTGAAGATGGCAGAGAATGCATCAATAACACAACATCTGAATGAATTTAACACTATCACAAATCAATTGTCGCCTGTAGAAATTGATTTTGATGATGAGATCCATGCATTGATCATTTTGGCTTCTTTGCCAAACAGTTGGGAGGCAGTGAGGATGACAGTAAGCAATTCTACAGGAAAAGAAAAGCTGAAGTACAATGACATACGATATTTAATTCTGGCTGAGGAGATTTGCAGAAGAGATGCAGGTGAAACCTCAAGATCTGGTTCTGCCCTAAACCTTGAGACAAGAGGCAGAGGTAATGACAGAAATTCAAATCAGGGTAGATCAAAATCCAGAAATTCTAATTAGAACAGAAGTAAATCTAGATCAGGCCAACAAGTATAATGCTGGAACTGTGAGAAAACGGGTCACTTTAGAAGGCAATGCAAAAGTCCTAAGAAGAAGAATAAAGATAATTTTGCTAATGCTGTATCAGAATAGGTACAAGATGCATTACTTCTTGCAGTAGATAGCCCACTTGATGATTGGGTTTTGAATTCAAGAGTTTCGTTTCATACCACTCCACACCAAGAAATCATACAAAACTATGTTGTAGGTGATTTTGGTAAGGTGTATTTGGCTGATAGTACAGCCTTGGATGTTGTGGGTATGGGAGACGTCCGGATATTGTTGCCTAGTGGGTCTGTTTGGTTACTGGAGAAGGTTCGATATATTCTTGACCTAAGGAGGAATCTGATTTCTGTTGGACAACTTGATGATGAGGGTCATGCAATACTATTTGTTGGTGGTACTTGGAAGGTTATGTACGTTTTTAGACCCTTTAAATACAAACAGATTAACCTAGTTATTTAGCCAAGTGATTAACTTAGGTAAATTATGCAGATCTAGGTTAACACAAATAAATCATATCATTGAAAAAGTACAAAAAATAAATAACACAATGATATGATAACCCAGGAAAACTAAACCGGTAAAAAACCTGGGGAGGATTTAACCTATCTATCCTTAAAGTAAAAGAGATCCACTATGAAAGAATTGAAATTTACACAATAGTGATTTAGATCACTAACATCCTATTGCTATCTATAGTAGGAAACTTATTACCACGATCACGTAATAGCTCCGAGTTCACGAACTACTTCTTTCATGGATTCATAGCAACCACAAGTACTTCCACTTGTGTTTCTCTTTAAGCTTTTTATGCAGCAACTGAAACGATCACCAAGCTCTCAACATCAATCTTGAGATTGAAAACCTTAAGTATGTATAAAGGCAAACACCTCTAGATCTCACAAGAGATTCATACACATAGCATAAAAAACAACCACAAAATGTAGTTAGGGTTTTTTCTTTTATACTTAAGGCAAAACATAAAACCTAACATGCTATATGAGCTTGGGTTAAGTTGGAAAATCTATAAAAAAAAAAAAAAAAAAAAAAATCTGCACGAGCTTTGATCAATTGAGTCTAATTTTCAATTGATTGATCCTTGTAGAAAGTCAATAGTAATTTTCTGCAATTACACGATTCTAACTTTACATACAAATACTTTGAGCAAGTCCAAAACAAGACTAAACGTTTTGATTATGATTTGCCAACATTACATAATGAAGTTCCAATACATTTAAATCTAAAGTCTTAGAACCTAACATGTTACAAAGGGAGTTAGAGTATTGGCCCATGAAAAGAAGACTGATACTCTATATGTGACCTTAAGTCCAAGAGACACAATTGCAGTTGTTACAGCAAACTTATGGCACTACAGACTTGGTCACATGAGTGAGAAAGGAATGAAGATGCTACTGTCAAAAGGGAAACTACCAAAATTGAAATTCGTTGATTTTGACATGTGTGAAAGCTATATCTTAGAAAAGCAGAAAAATATGAGCTTCTTGAAAATTGGCAGGACACCGAAGGCTGAAAAATTGGAGTTAGCACACACTAATTTGTGGGGGGCCTCCTCCTGTTGCATCCCTTGGAGGTTCAAGGTTTTACATCACATTCATTGATGACTCAAGCAGAAAGGTATGAGTTTATTTTTTGAAAAATAAATCTAATGTATTTGAGACTTTTAAGAAGTGGAAGGCTATGGTTGAGATAGAAACAGGTTTGAAAGTAAAATGTTTGAGGTTAGATAATGGAGGAGAGTACATAGATGAAGAGTTTAGTGAGTATTGTGTTGCATATGGAATTAGGATGGAGAAGGCTATTCTTGGGACACCACAGTAGAACGGTGTGGTTGAGCGCATGAATAGAACTCTCAATGAGCGTGCTAGGAGTATGAGGTTGCATGTTGGATTACCAAAAACTTTCTGGTTTGATACTGTTAGTACTACAACTTACTTGATAAACCGAGGACCATCAGTTCCCATGGAGTTCAGACTTCCTGAAGAGATTTAGAGCTGTAAAGAGATAAAGTTTTCCCATTTAAAAGTTTTTGGTTGTGTTTCTTATTTTTATATTAATTTTGTTGCTCATAGTAAACTTGATGCAAAGTCTAAAATATGTTTTTTCATTGGTTATGGTGATGAGAAATTTGGCTATCGGTTTTGGGATGAACAAAATAGAAAAATCATTAGAAGTAGAAATGTGAAATTTAATTAATAGGTTATATACAAGGACAGGTCAATTGTAGTGCCAGATGTTACAGAGATAGATCAAAATAAATCTGAGTTTGTCAACTTAGATGAATTGACTTAAAGTACTGTCCATAAAAGGGGTGAAGAAGATAAGGAAAATGCACATTCATAGGCAGATCAAAGTACACCTGTAGGTAAAGTCCGTAGATCTTCCAAGACCATTAGACCTCCACAAAGTTATTCACCTGCTCTAAATTATCTGCTGTTGGCTGATGGTGGTGAGCTAGAGTGTTATAATGAAGCCATGCAGGATGAAAATTCAAGCAAGTGGAAGTTAGCCATGAAGGATGAGATGATTCCTTGTTGGAGAATCAGACATGGGAATTGACTGAATTGCCAATAGGAAAGAAGGCTTTGCACAACAAGTGGGTATATAGAATAAAGAATGATCATGATGGTAGCAAGTATTAAAAGACCAGATTAGTTGTCAAAGGGTTCCAACAGAAGAAGGGGCATTGGCTACCTAGAAATATTTTATCTAGTTGTGAAGATGTCAACAATCTGATTGGTACTAGGAATGGTGGTTGCAGAAAATTTAAATCTTGAGCAGTTAGATGTGAAGATGGCATTCCTTCATGGTGACTTGGAGAAAGACATTTACATGATTCAGCCAAAAGGGTTCATTGTTCAAGGATAAAAGAATCTAGTCTGCAAACTGAGAAAGAGCTTGTATGGCCTGAAACAAGCTCCAAGATAATGGTACAAGAAATTTGATAGTTTTTTTTGCATAGAATTGGGTTCAAGACATGTGAAGCTGAACACTGTTGCTATGTTAAGTTCTTTGGCAATTCTTACATCATTTTACTATTGTGTGTGGATGATATGCTCATTATAGAGTCTAGCATTGAGGAGATTAATAATCTAAAGAAGCAATTATCGAAACAGTTTGCAATGAAGGATTTGGGAGCTGTAAAACAAATCCTTGGTATAATAATCATTAGAGACAAGGCTAATGGTACATTGAAACTTTCACAGTTAAAGTATATGAAGAAAATTCTCAACAGGTTCAATATGAATGAAGCTAAACTAGTGAGCATACCCTTGGGTAGTCATTTTAAACTAAGCAAAGAACAGTCACCGAAGACAGAAGAAGAAAGGCACCATATGAGCAAGGTGCCCTATACCTCAGCTATTGATAATTTGATGTATGCTATGGTGTGTACAAGGCCAGACATTGCACAGGCAGTGGGAGTTGTGAGCAGATTTATGAGTAGGTTAGGAAAGTAGTGTTGGGAGACAGTCAGGTGGATTTTGAGATATCTGAGAGGTTCATCAGATACATGTCTTTGCTTCACAGGTGCAAGTTTGAAACTGCAGGGTTATGTAGATGCTGATTTTACTGGTGGTATTGATATTAGTAAGAGTACTATTGGGTTTGTATTTACTCTGGGTGGTACAACTATATCTTGGGCTTCAAATCTACAAAATATTGTTACTTTGTCTACTACAGAAGCTGAGTATGTTGCAGCAACTGAAGTTGGAAATGAAATGATTTAGCTACATGACTTTTTAGATTAATTGGGCAAGAAGCAGGAGATGAGCATTCTACACAGTGACAGTCAGAGTGCAATTTTTCTTGCTAAAAATTTAGCTTTTCATTCAAAGTCAAAGCATAAATAGAAAAAATACCACTTTATCCGTTACCTTGTTGAAAATAAGCTGGTAATACTTAAGAAGATTTGTGGATCTAAGAACCTAGCAGACACGTTGACTAAGGGTGTCACTATTGAGAAGCTGAAGCTGTGTGCAGTTTCAATTGGTCTTTTAGTTTGAGGACAGAAAGATGAGTTGCAAAGATGAGGGATTGTTTTTTGGAGGATTGCAGTTGATGTTGGTGATTGAACTAGTCTCAAAGTGGGAGATTTGTTGGGCTTTGTGGAGCCTAGTTGTGTTTGATCTAGATGACGACCTGACTTGACCCAAAATGATGTTGCGTGGTTTTTAATGGGAGATTTTTTTGGCCTGTTTTGTAGTCCATTGTGAATCCTGTGAGCAGGATATAGAAACTGTTGTTTTGGTGATTAGAGTTTCTTGATGTAGTTTTTAAGAGACAAAAAAAATTGTACTGCCGCACTTTGTATTTTTTCTTGATAATTGTGAAATCCCTGCAACTCCATGGACGTAGGCAAATTACCGAACCACATAAATACTGTCTTGTGCCTGTGATTATTTTTTTTCTTTGGTGTGTGTTTTCTTTATTTTGTTTCTCACATATTTAGGAATTTCATGTTAATTCCCTACATTACTTTGTGAACAACTTACTTCAATGGTTTTAATAGTATAATGGTTTTTTATTTATATTTTAGATTGTATGGATGATTTGTTTATGGATGTGGTTGGAAATGAATAGGTTAATGTAATGTAATGTAAGGCAAGTAAATGTAAAGAATATTAATTAAAAAAAAAATAAAATGGTGAAGAAATTTTTTGTCACCAATAGGTTGAACTAACTATAAGTAGAAATTGGTGACGAAATAATCGGCGCATAATCTATTGAATTGAAATTGAAAATTAAAAATTAAAAATATATATACAATCAATGACGAAATATTTTGTCACCTTATATGGTCAAATTAAAAAAAAAATACAAATTAAAAATCATTGGTGACAAATTTATTTTGTCTTTGAATATAATGTTTACTAATGAAAATATTAGGTGACGAAAAATTTTTGTCACCTATCATTTTTTTATTAAACAAATTTAGATCTATTGGTAATGAAAATTTTTGTCACTAAGACATTTAGTGACAGGGCTTAGGTGATGAATGTTGTTTTGTCACCATATGTCTTCGGCAATGAAATATGGACATACTGTGACAAAAAGTTTCGACACCATAGTCCACTTTTGTCTACTTTTGTTGTAGTGAATGGTGATTCAAAATACGTGGCTTGACCCTTCCACCCTAGTGTGTGCTTGCTGCCCGTGAGTTGGATGGCTTGGCTTTCTGTGTAAGTTCTCTCAGATGAAATGCTAAGAGTTGAAACAACTAAACCAATGAAGTTGAAGGATGAAGCAATTGTAAATGTAAACGGGGTTAGTACAGAGAAGAAACTGGTGATCATGAAGATATAAAAGAAGATGAAAAGTTGTGGGGATAGGAAATGATTGAGCTTGAAGTTGTAAACAACCAGGATTAAAACTTTGGTATTGAGGTTGAGATATTGCAATTGTACTGTAAATCAACGTAACTTAAATAAGTAATAAGCATTCTGTATAAGTCTTAAAGAAGAAGATGATGAGAAAGATCTGTACCTCATTGCCGCCAGTATAGAGAAATGTCAAATTGAAATACTAGGACTTTTCACCCAAAAAAAAAAATTTTTGAAATAGGACCAAAAGGCATAGAACTAGTCATTCTTTTAAATAATAATTGATGAGTCTAGAAAAATCATTAAGGTCGTCCATTAATATGGACGACCTTGCATCATTAGTAGGCCATCAAAGATAACCACTCAACACATTCAATAACGACCATCAAAGGTCTTAAACTCTCATCAAGACAAAGAACGTTACAATCAAGGTAATAATCACCCTAATTTATGTACAACAGCTACCTAAGTCACCTATAAAAAGGTCAATTTGTCTCATTAGCTAAGGTATGACAAAAACTAGTACAAAATACTACAAAACACTACCTATATACATAATATATGAGTTGATACTAACTTAAGCATCGGAGGCTCCCCCACCGGGCACAACTCGGTGGTCTCTTTGATCTATCTCTCTTTCATCTTGCAGGTCTTATAAGATCGTCTAATGATTCGGATTGGACGAGTGACCCAACTGGCGATTTTGGCATCATCAGTTTGGCACCGTCTGTGGGAAGAGACTAGCCATTCAGCTCTTCCTGAGACAAAAGGGTTACTCTGCTCAATCTAGGACCACGGATACTGAAAATGCTAAGCTCGTCCCAAAACCATCGACAAAGAATGCATATCCACACGTCAATAGACAAAAAAGTGACCACAACCACTCCAATGAACGATCTTAATTAACTGATTCATAGATATGTTCATGGCCATCGCAACAACACCAGCTATCCTCAAAAATCTTTGGCCAAATCAAGACAAGACTCACTACCGCAAACACTTTAAAATATATATATATATATATATATCTCTCTTTCATCTTGCAGGTCTTATAAGATCGTCTAATGATTCGGATTGGACGAGTGACCCAACTGGCGATTTTGGCATCATCAGTTTGGCACCGTCTGTGGGAAGAGACTAGCCATTCAGCTCTTCCTGAGACAAAAGGGTTACTCTGCTCAATCTAGGACCACGGATACTGAAAATGCTAAGCTCGTCCCAAAACCATCGACAAAGAATGCATATCCACACGTCAATAGACAAAAAAGTGACCACAACCACTCCAATGAACGATCTTAATTAACTGATTCATAGATATGTTCATGGCCATCGCAACAACACCAGCTATCCTCAAAAATCTTTGGCCAAATCAAGACAAGACTCACTACCGCAAACACTTTAAAATATATATATATATATCGCTCATCGTCTGTAACAACAACAACGGGCTCCTTGAGCCCCACTTCTCCGTGCTGCCCCCGATCTAAGTTGAAATTTTTTTCATACCTCGTGGACATTTCACGTCACTATAAGTGTCAAACTGGTAAAGGAGGGGGCTAGACAAGAGAGGACGCAAAAGGGATAAATTTTCATGGTTTTCTTTAGACTCGCTTGGTGCCTGGTATGTTATTTAATAACTCAATTGCTCATGTTAGCTAGTCTAGGCCATCCATCAGAAGATGGGGCAATCCTTAGGCCCATGTGTCATACTCATGAGGCTAAAGTGATAATAAGATGGTGGATGACCCACACGGCCAAGCCTTTTGTTATCCACTAGCACAACATATTACCATGTGCCTTTCATGCTTATCATATTCACCAATTTCAAGTTATTGTTTCTTATATCATTTGAAATGAATCATTAACCAGCCTTTGACTAATATAAAGCAAATATTAAAAAAAGAAAAAGAAAAGAAAAGGGATATTACTTCGGTTACAAAGTATGATATCTTCTTTACATGGTAAATGAGTTTCTATGATGCTTATATCTACCTAGTGGCCCATCAGTTAATACACCCAACACCTACCTCTCATGCACCTTATTTTATAATAATGCTTGTGTTAAGATTGTCGTTTGAGGTTATGAATTTGCAGTGCTACAGTATTTAAGTATAAGGACCATTTAAGGTAAGGGCTCTCAACTTTCGTTATTCTACCAAATTTAAAGATACTAATTTTGAGTATTGAAGAAAAATGAAGCCAAAAATCTACCATCTTACCAAAATTATATATCGTAATTTTGGGCATTAAATATGTGAAGATTTTACATGGAGGCGGCTAGGGTTCGTATGATAGAAGTTTGGTTGCATTCCAATTCTGCTGCCTTAATGGAATTAGCATTTATGTTGGACACTTAATGCTATTCCCCACTAATATTGCCCCCATTAATTCTGTATCAATTAGCTGAGTTGGAGTGGTTAAAAACCATATCAAATTCATCCTTTTTGGAAAGGAAATCAGAATCATTGTACCTTACGTTAGTCATAATCACTTCCTTATTTTTCGGCATTGAGTGATTATCATTTATGGCCCCAAAATTTTTTGTCTCCTCCCTCAAACTTCGCTGCACAATTACTTCTGTAACTGCCTCCATGGTCTGTTTTCCTCCTCCCCTTTCTCCGCCACTGTTGGTTCTGTGTCCGCCGGAGTTGTAGTGCCTGACTGAACGAGACCCACATTATGAGAGCTACCTTCATCCCTGCTCCGTGCCTGCAATCTGCTTGCCCTTTTCTCATAGTAACCGGGGAGAAGTTTTATCACCGTTCTTCTTTCCCAATATGTCTTGCTAAAATAGGAAAGACGAAATCCACTCATCCAGTATTATTACTTTGCCCAAAATAATAAATCTCAATTTTTAGTCGTTAGAGAAAATGAAGCAAAAATTTATTACCGTACAAGATTATAGCTTCAGATATTAAAGAGGAGGGGCAATTCTTATTTTGCTTCCAAGTTTAAAAACCCTAAATCCAAGAATTAAAACCGGAGATCATTTGGTTTTCTTTTTATAAATAGGGTAACATATTGAATTATAAGCATACATATGCATGTGACATTTACTCTGGATAACATGACAATTATTTTTGACCGTCAATCTTAAATAATTTTAAGATAGTCTCTTTTATTATTCCATCAAAAGCCCAAAAAAAAAAAAAAAAAAACTTAAAAAGAAAGTTTCAAGCAAAATTGCAAATTTTACGTTTGCCTTATAGGCATAAAAATAAGAAATGTTGCTCATTGACATTCAAAGTTTCAAGATCCCAATTTTGGGTATCTAAAAGCATGGAGCCAGATATAATTATTGGGCTTGAGATCCTTCTTGCTCCCTTTAAAATTGAAACATGGCATGCCAAATTATTTCTCTGAATTTTGCATATGCTCGTGCACAACTAATTAATTACATGTGCAAAACATCGTTTTGTTTTGATATATATCTCATATGTTATAGTTCGTCAAAAAATAGATACCTTTTAGGAGAAATCCTATGAGCATATGATTGGTTATGAATTCACAAATAATAATCATGACCCACTATTCCAAACCTTTCTAAATGATATTGGTTGCTTTAATTTTGAGAAGGAATTCCAAAACATATTTGTGTTATGTAAACACTCTAATGGATATTATGCTATGTCATAGATGCATCAACATATATCACCCTTAAGTTAGAAATTTTTTTAATTAATTGTGAATTTCTTTATCGATATTGTTGTTCCTAGTCTAACACTTTGCACAAAAGAGAGTACATGTAGTACAACCACTAGAATAGAGCAACTAGACTATCTCGATTGTACATATACTGTCAAGTCCACAGGATTAAGGATGAGGACTCATCAAGAAGAGCTTGCTAAAAAGAAGATTAGAGGTATGTGACATGATAGCATCATACCACCACATCTCTATCTATATATAATTCTTGACACTGTTATAAGGTAATTTTGTACCAAGGCCAAAAATCATGGAAAGGCCTAGACTCTTTCCGTAGCATCACGAATATTTCTTTCATAATGGCACTACTATATGTCTATAATTGTTGACACTACTATATGTCTATTACATAATGGCTCACACAATGGTATATATGAGGCATGATGTTAAAACATTAGCTTAAATATTTATTGAATGTGAAAGTATGATAATAGATCACATGTCAAGCATAAGTACTCTCTTTAAATTGTAATATATGCGTAACCAATTAGGCATGTAATAATAGAAGCACATGGCATAACCTTCATCCCTAAAGGAAGGAGATATAACCTTGAATGAACAAAGTGTCCTAGTACTTGTACCTTCAAAAGAATGAAGCAAAAGAGATCTAAGCCTCAAACATGAAATAGCATGTTAAGCTTAACAAAAGAGATCTTAAAAGAGGGAGAGCTTGTCAAGAAGACTACAACAATGAAAAGATCGAGGTACGTACACAATAGTATCGCGATTTAAGGTCTCTTGTTGAGGTAACTCATTTATTTCTTTCTCTTTAATTAGCCATGCCAAATATTATCTTATTAGAATTAAGTGCATATCAAGCTTGCATGATCATTACAAGTATGCATATATGGAACATGTTGAAAATATTGCAATAAAATTGTTACAATTATCACAACCAATATGACTATATTATTAGTAGCATATGTTTCATTGTCATGAATCTGAGAAGTTCTATTAAGTTTCCTAAACTTAAAATGCTAGATGATCATGTTCACAATATACTCATGAATTTAAGTCTCAATGAATTTCCACTATCTCCATCCACTCACCAAGATCTTCTTAAATTGCTTTAAAAATCATATACGGTGCAAGCACCTAACAAAGACCAGTTTAAAGAAGCATATAATCAAATAGCTTCAATATTTATACTTCTCTATGATTCATATAGAATACACTTCATCTTGTATAGCATGCAATTGCACATTTGTACATTGTCATGTAGCTAGCACTATTGAAGTGACTTAAGCATACAATTAAAGAAGAAAGAAGAGGAAATTGCTATTACAAATGGCAATGACCATAGTGATCAAAGCACGCCAAAAAAAAGAAAAAAAAAAAAAGGTTCCAATCGTGATAGACCATTCCTCTAGTTATCAACAAACGAGAATTGTACTTTTCACGTTTGAACAGGGGCAAAAACGTGGCCTAGTTTTTACGCCTTCAAAAAAATTGAAGCAAAAGAGATTTAGGCCTTAAACATGAAGTATCATGTTGAGCTTAAAAAAATCTTGAAAAGAGAAGAGCTCATCATCTTAAAAAGAGAAGAGCTTTTCAAGAAGATCCCAACAATAAAAAGATCGAGCTATGTGACAAAATAATATTGTCATTTAAGGTAACACATTTATCTCTGTCTCTTTTATATTTGTCTATAAAAATTACACCTAGTAAGGTTTCATGCAAAACTGTATGCATTACTAGACAGATCACAAAAGAGGTAAAACTCTAGGATTACAAGGAAATAAGAAAAAGGTCCACCTAGGCTATTGGTAACTTATTATTTATATATGAATTATTCTAAAATTCTTGTTTAACCAAGTCTTGGCAAGTGCATGTGCTAATTAATGCAGATATCAACATGGCCTCAAAAAGGTCTAAAACGACATAGCATCAATGAATCTTTCTAGCAACAAGTGACAAGATTCCTTAAGTGATAAGATTCCGCCAAGACGGATGTAAATCACTGACGAAGCCCAAGTGATAAAATTCCTTAAATAGATGTAAGTCACCAAAAAACTGGCTAAGTGATAAGATTCTGCTAGGACGGATGTAAATCACTGACGAAGCCCAAGTGACAAGATTCCTTAAATGGATGTAAGTCACAAAAAAAAAAAGGCTAAGTGATAAGATTTCGCCAGGACGGATGTAAATCACTGACGAAACCCAAGTGGCAAGATTCCTTAAATGGATGTAAGTCACCAAAAAATGGCTAAGTGATAAGATTCCGTCAGGACGGATGTAAATTACTGACGAAGTTTAAGTGACAAGATTCCTTAAATGGATGTAAGTCACCAAAAAAAAAAGGACAAGATTCTGCTAGAACGATGTAAATCATTGACGAAGTCTAAATGACGAAGCTCCGTAACTGGATGTAAGTCACCTAAAAGTGGCTAAGTGACTAAATACCCTTAAACAAGTGTAAGCAGACAAGGATTCTTACACAAGCCAAGTCACACGCAAATCAAGAATATCAAATGTGACAACCAGAAAATGAATAAAAGAATAAGCATCGAAGTGATCAAAGATGGTTGTCCAAAGAAATCACCTCGCTCTTTAGCAGTGATAAAAAATGGTCGTCCAAAGAAATTAGCTTGCTCTTTAGCAGTGATAAAAAATGATCTCTAAAAGAAATTAGCTCACTTTCAAGCTCAAGCTATGATCCCTCGAACATCCAAAAAGACCTTCAAAAGGCAGATACTAAGAAGTCGTCACAAAAATACTACTATTCTTGAAGAAGAAGGTAGTTGAAGATAAAGAAGCCTGAATCTAAACAAGTCAAGAATATTCCCTAAGCCTGACCAGCATAAAGCAAAATCAGACTTGGGAATGGGGGGCAACCGATGAGTCCAGAAAAATCATTAAGGTCGTCCATTAATATGGACAACCTTGCATCATTAGTAGGCCATCAAAGATAACCACTCAACACATTCAATAACGACTATCAAAGGTCTTAAACTCTCATCAAGACAAAGAACGTTACAATCAAGGAAATAATCACCATAATTTATGTACAACAGCTACCTAAGTCACCTATAAAAGGGACAATTTGTCTCATTAGCTAAGGTATGTCAAAAACTAGTACAAAATACTACAAAACACTACCTATATGCATAATATATGAGCTGATACTAACTTAAGCATCGGAGGCTCCCCCACCGGGCACAACTCGGTGGTCTCTTTGATCTATCTCTCTTTCATCTTGCAGGTCATATAAGATCGTCTAATGCTTCGGATTGGACGAGTGACCCAACTGGCGATTTTGGCATCATCAATAATAATAACCTTAATTAATACCAAAGTTTTAATCATGGTTGTTTACAACCTCACGATCAAACATTTCCTATTTCCACAGCTTTTCATCATCTTCTATCTCTTTATGATCACTAATTTCTTCTCTCTACTAACCCCATTTACATTTACAAGTGTTATATCCTTCAACATCACTAGTTTTAGTTATGCCATGCAACACTAACATATCATATGAGAAAGCGTACCCTGAAAACCAAGTAATCTAATTCACGAGCACCATACTCATAAAACTGTTGGTGGGTCAAGCCATGTACGTATTTCAGAACCATGCGCCCAGCTAGGGATGGAACCGTGCTATCTTTTTGGATCACCCCGTTATGGTTTGTGTCAAATTTGTATGCAAAGTTTGCCCCTCATGCTAATTTTGGTTCCAAAAATAGCTTGCATAATTTTTGTCATTTTTTGCGAACTTATTTCTCAGCCTTCCAAATGTCGATTTGACCAAATAAAAAATTTACAGAAAAGAGTGTGACACAGATTTTCTAAAGATTCCATCTTTGTAGCTTTGATTTCAAAATTAGCAAGATATGAGTATATAAGAATGGTACAAAAGACAAGTTTTGGTAAAAAATCTCACATTCATATTTTTGTATTTTCTCTTTACGGCCTCGCTTGGGAGGGGAGAATGGAATGGAATGAAAAGAATAATTTTAGAATATTCTTCTCTTCCCTTGTTTGGGAGTTTTAATGGAGGGAATGGAAACCTCATTCCCTTGTTTGAGAGTTTAAGTAGAAGGGAATTGAATGGGTAGGAGGAAACACTCATTCTTCTTTATTTCCTTAAAACTTCAAATTTTCATTCCCCCGAAATTGGGAGGAATGAGAGGGAATGAAATTCAATTTAATGATTTTTTTACTAAAACTTCCAAAATAGCCCTATATATATATATTCAACCCTTTATTTTAAAATAAGGGTCTAATAGTAATATTGTCATAAAATGATTCCATTCCATTCCCTCCATATTGCTCCCAAACAAGATTACTTACATTCCATTCATTTTCATTCCTTTCCATTTCTTTGTTTTAAAACATCCAATCAAGGTTACTTGATTCCATTCCATTCCTTTCCCTTACTTAAATATATGATGATTTTATTCCATTTCATTTCATTCCCTTATGAACTCCCAAGCGGAGCCTAAGGGAAATTTTTGAGTTTTGAACATGCCAAATCAAAATTTATCATTAGATCTTCCCAATGACATCTCATTTAAGTTAATTTGAGTGAAATAAGACAGATTTTGATTGTTGGGTAATTTTTTTTAGTTCATTTGACCGCCAATTAGCTTGATCAAACTGTATCAAAGTTAATTTGGTCAACGGGGTAATTTTGGAATTTTGACTCTTGAATCGGGAAAATACTATATCTGACATCTAACCAGGAAAAATTGGTCCAATTTTATGATCTTCCCAAATCCCAGGTAAAAATGCAATTTATACAACTAATTAAAATCCTTAGTAAACAAACAAAAATTATTTTCTAATCATTAAAAACAATTAAGGGCAAACCATTAGATTAGAAGAGTGTTCAACCAGGTGTGTCAAGAGCATAAGTATATCATCATATTGGTTTTTTTTCTTCAAAATTTTAATGGGAATGGTAGTAGATCTAAATCACATATATTTTATTTTTATTTATCATCATTTCTTTCTTAATTGTACCAAATGAATAATAAATATTAGAAGATCATCATTTATTTATCATCATTTCTTTCTAAATTTATAAAGTGAATGTACATGTGTTTACTATTAATGTTTCTACTACAATTAGAGACAAATTTTTTTTTTTTTTTTTTGAAAGACAAATATTTTCAATCAAGAACATAGCCAAAACTATATCTTGCAACAAAAAAGAAACATGATTTTTTTTTTTAATTTTTATTATTTAAAAGAGCAATTACTTCAAAACTTAATAAAATTAAATATTCGTAGATTATATTTGCAATTATAAAGAACTTCAGTTATTTTTTTCTAAATGGGTCATTTGAAATTTATTGAGAAACCATTATTTTCCATAACATAATTAGCCTTAAATCTTAGTATATTTTTATTTTTAATTATTTTTTTGGTCGTCAAAACCAAAATTCCAATTTTTTTCCTGAACTTAGAATCGATATTAATGTTTACCCAAAAACAATATCGGAAATACATATCTTGTTTTTCACTTTTTATTTAGGTTGGGTAATATTCAAGTATTTAGTCATGGTCAGGTCTAGTGGTATTTGTTACAATATTATAGGCAAATTAAGCCTGAGGATTGTAGCCAATAGAAGGTGAATGAAGTGTTTTAGTTAGTAAGTAAAGGATAGATTTCCTCTTATGCTTTCAAGTAACTCTTCAAAATAGTGCATATATAGCTGAGATTAGTGGGATATAACATAGAACAAAAGAATTTGAACAGTCTAATTATACCACTATGTCACCCAATGTGGGGTTGCCTTAAACCTGGATCTCGGTGTTTTCATGACCTATGAAGCCCTAGGACCCGTGGCTTAAAAGGTAGCGGCCAGTAGTAATATACATTACAAGAAAAACGAACTATTGTGGCAAGTACAAAAATTGCCACTATATGTCGCATATTACGGTGTTTTTTTGGAGCGATGCTATACATAGGGTCTCTTGCGGCGTTTCATTGGACCATCAGTGTAGTTTTAGTCTTTTACGGTGACCTACAGCGGCGGTACATAAAACCATTGCAATATATATGTTTTAGCAGCGTTAACTTAGATATAGCTGCGCTATAAAAACCTACCGCAATAAATATAGCATTTTGCAAAGATACTATAGCGGCGGTATAGAAAACTGCCGCAATATGTAAGTTGTAGTGGCGTTGAGTTGACCGTCGCAATAAGTACCTATTTTGCAGTGTGTCTTCTTAGTTATAGTGGCGGTTTTGATCGCCGAAATAAACCTTCTAATTCTCCGCCTCCCCAAATTTTCCCTCTGTTTTTTTTTTTTTTGCTTTTCATTTTTAGCGCCTTTTCATTTTTGCCCACTCTAACCAAAAACGCTATCTCTCTCATTTCACTCCCAAAATCCAAACACACTCTCTCTCTCTCTCTCGTAGACCCAAAATCCCTTCAGTCCTCAGTATGAATCCCACCATCGCTGTCGCCTCCACAACAACCTCACCACCACCACCAAACCGTCGACTCAATGGCCACCTAGCGACCCCAATCCACCTCATCACCGCCACCTAACAACCCCACTCCACCTTGTCGCCGCCACCTAGCAAACCCAATCCAGTAAGTTTTCTTGAACTCTCGAAGCCTATGATGTTTTGATTTTTTTTTTAAAAGGGATTTTTTAGTTTCGTTTTTTATTTTTTATTTTATCTGATGATGAGAAACAAATATTGTTATGAATATTTTTAAGATAATGGCAATGCTAGAGTTACTCCAAATTTTACTATATAATCCTTATAAATTGATGTATCAATTTTTATACACAAAACAAAAAATGAACTTAAGAAATATATTTATTATGTTATTTTTGTGGCACCAATCACATTGACAAGTCAATTTATAAATATTTTGTATTAAAATTGATAATAGTTTTAATATTTTCATCAAGATACTATATTTGGATCATTCACATCGTTAAATCACTCTATAACAGTACAGATAAGAGAAAATGTACTATGCTACTAATGGAAACTAAATTCAAGTCTTAAGATATTGCCTTTCTTATGGGAAAAAAAAAAAAAAAAATTCTACAATTTATCCTCTTTTGTCTCTTGGCTACTAGAAAGCTTTTTTTTTTTCTTTCTTTCTAGAAGTTGTGCGTAAATGATGGTCCACAGGACTCATGCTCTACTCCATATGTTAGAGGAGTTAAAGTTCAAAATATAGTATATGGACGATACTTATTTGGTAAGGCAAATTGCCAAGAATGGTTTTTGCGGTTGAAGACCCAAATGGGAAATCTTTCGAGACTTCCTCTATGTTAATAGCTGCTCGGCGCGCTACAAAATAGTTGGATTTTTTTGAGGGTCAAACCTTGAAACAAGTATGAAAACTCCCCCAAAAATTATCATTTTGAGTGTCTGGGTGACCCTTGATGACCTTTGATACAAATACCGTCAAAAAAGAAATTTCAACTGCCTTCATTACCCTTGATTGCAGTACAATAACTTTTTTGAGTCTCCCAGCCCTCAAAATAAGGTTCATCATTATTATTTATTTATTTATTTATTTATTTTATATAAATAAAATAAAATAATGACAATCATGCACATATATTTTAAAGAACAACATATTATAAAATCTAAATTATACCAAAACATAATATTATATAACCTAATTCAAATCATCAATTAAATGGTAACGAAATTTGAGTAAAAACTATTTTTATAATTGTACAAATGAGTAATATTCCATAGCTTTAACATTGAGTAACTGCTTCAAAAGTATGAAATTTTGAATTATCAAAGTTAGGACGTTCCAGGATAATGTATGCCCCCTTATATTTGTACCTCTCCTCTGTTGCCTACAATGGCATATAAAACCATTATTGGGACAAATCATAGATGAGACAGCAGCAACAAACAACATAATAATAAAAATTTATTGGACCAATCGCGACAAAAGAGAGTATACAAGTGAATTAATTTTAGTAATCTGAGCAAAAGCATAAGGATCTACCTTGATTTGGTACATCCCAAGCAACTTTGCTAGAGGCGCAAAGACCTGCAAAGTTTCCACTGCTATGCTGGACTGCATGCAAAATTACAATGTTAATAAGAATATAAATAAGATTTAAAAATAAATATTAAAAAAAAAAAAAAACACACACACACACACACTTAAACATCGCATATATTCAGTGATGGACACCACAAAGTGCAGTATTTGGTGCAACATATATGGCAACTCCAAGGTTTTCACATTCTTTAAGACTTATTTCAGCAATTCTTCTTAATACGTATTCACATTATACAAACCAAAAAATGAAAGAAATGCAATTATTTGGGAATGATAAGGATAAATAACACAACCATATGCTTTTTTTTTTTTTTTTTTTTTTTTGAGTACTGCTTTCAAATGATTTTGCTTGCCATCACTTCGTTGCAGTCTGACATGCCAAGACTTCCTCCTCTGATCTTTGAGAATGTCCTTTTTGGTATGGTTCCATTGAAGTGTTTGATAAAGCCGGAGGTATGGGCTGCAATATAAAATTTTTCTGAAGGGTGGAGTGGTTTATTTCGAGGGTCATATTGTCCCTTGAAATAACGCTAGCCATGCTGTATCCATTTCTTGGTGTTCGTTTCGACCCTTTTCAGTAAACCCTCCAAAAACATGGGTTGAAACATGTCAAGTTTTTTGTAGTAGCTCCTTGCAACCTATCTCCATGTTCATCTGAGATGTGGATTGTTTGGAAAACAAAAGATGTTGCCCTTAAAATATTGTTAAGAATATTCTTAAGATAAAAGTGGTGCTACTGTTACTAGTACCAATTTATTATATACATAAGCCTTGATTTTTATCAACAAAACGAAGAGTACTTAAGAAATATATTTGTTATGTTATTGGTGTGACACAAATCACATTCATTTTTGACAAGTCGGTTTATAAGTCTTTTGAAAGTTCAAATAGTGTATAAAACACCCTTGAACGTTTAGACCCCCAATTACAAAATAACCAATTCAAGTTTTATGACAAACAACTAGTGTGCGGAAAATGAACACAAGCTATAAACAGAATTGGTAAACAATTTAAGCCAATTAAAATCACATCCACAGCAGAAAATAAAAGGCAAAGATAAAGGGAAGAGAGATGCAAACACAAGGACAACACACAATGTGTTATCGAAGAGGAAACCAAAGCTCTCGGCGTAAAACTTCTTCGCTGCCCTCCAAGCGGTAAGTAATCTACTAGAAAATGTAGTTGGGATACATGAACAGCAATAGACCATCCAAGTCTAATCTACCCAGTGTACCTAAGCCCTCCAAACTTCTTGCTCCATCGAGGTTGCGCCGAATCTATTTCTTTTCTAGCTTCCCGGATTCCGCTACTTGACCATAGCATCAACCAATGTAAATTGGTTCCTTCCTAACTGCTTCCCAGAACATCAAACAGCCCTCTCACAGTGATGGATGTGGTGAGAAAAAGTTTTGATAAAAGGCCTCTCAAGGATTTAACAATGGAGAGGAAGAGAGTTAAGGAATATGAAGAGTCTCTTATGTGAAGATTGTGGATAAATCAATCTTGTTTTACTCTAGGGTTTCTCTCTCAAAATTCTCTCTGGAAGCTCTCTTTCTTTTGTGGGTATAAGGGGTATTTATACTAGGGTGAGAATGGAATGTGAAGAATCAGGTTTTTCAAAACAGGGCTGGCTCGCGGCTTGACTGAGTCGCGAGATCCAATCGCGAGATAACAGAACGACCAGTTGTCCTATTTTGTCCTGTGGTGCTCCAGCTAGCATGACGCTTCAACTTCTGGCATGTCTGGCACGTGTGTATCTTCTGGCGGCTTGCAGCCATGAGTCACCCGCGAGATCCAGTTGCGAGTCTCTATTTTTCTTGCACACTCTTGAGCATTTCATCACACTATCTCACTCACTACCCTTACAAAAATTCCACCTAAATACAGGGTTACTAAATGCTGAAATATAAGAAAATTTGGCACGAAATAAAGCCAATAAGATGGTTGATTAAATTCAATCTTACAATCTCCCCCTTTGGCTATTCCGTGACAAAACCCTAAAACAGATTGTAGACTTAACATGTGAGTTGGGAACAGTTGAACAAAACTCACTCACACCTAACTCTAGAAACTGTGAAGCTCTTGAATCATATGAACATGAATCTCCTGAAACACAACAATACACCATGATCATTGTATGCAGAAAAGCATGAAATGCATATGAAGCAGGCAATATGTGATCAAGCAAAGATGGAGTTAAGAAACAAACCATGGCTTGATCAAACAATTAATCACTACAAGGTAGTGACCACAATGCTCATTCACACTTAGAATGAACACTTAAACATACAAGCTAACAAAAACAATGCAAGTTACTTGTATGCCCAACACTCAACCAATGCATAATACATTAAGTATATGCATCTAGGAACAATCTTACAAAGGCACAAAAGTGACAGTACTTAACAAGAAAATGCATGATATTTAGTTAGAAGTACTGATTTAACAAATCATAAAGACTGTATAAAGTATGGTACAAACCATAAAGCCTACAGATAATGAACATAAACCCTAAAAGCTTACAAAAGCAACATAAGTACAAACTACATTATAAACTGGAAAAAAAAAAAAAAAAAACATCATCAATATATAAAAGGTAAACCAAGTTTCAAAAACATCCATGAGTTATGAGTTTAAACCAGATAGTAACCATAACCACAGTGTACCAAACCCATAGAAACAACAATTATCCAAAACATAATACTTTAACCATAAACATAAACAAAATAAACAAGATAGACACTGTTTTTGACTGCTCCCCCTCAAAATAGTACTCCCTCTCAAGAGCTGCTTCTCAAAAAATTCTCCCCCATTTTGACCGGAATGGCTAAAGGGTTACTGCCCATGATGTGTGGTGAAGCTGTCAGATTTTGCTGAGAGAACATCAAGCTAGTCTTGCATGACTGCTATCTTCTCAGATTGCTCGGTCTGGACCTCTCTGATCCCATTAAGTCTTTCTAGAATGACCTGAACTGCATCTAGAGGTATATCTGAAGAAGTTGATGCTCTAGTCCTTTTACCACTCCTTCTGGGTGTTGAAGTTGATGCCTAACCTGCTGCCTTTGCCTCAATCTCCATTGGGACACCCTCTCCTTCATCACCTTCATCCTCTTTACCTAGAAGATGAACACTTATCCTCTTGAAGGTTTGCTTGTTAATTGCCAAAGGAGTAGACATGGGACTGATGTCTCGAAGGATTGCAACACCCTTCTTTCTGAAAATCCTCATAAGCAGACTAGGAAAGATCAGTTTAGGCTTAGAAGTGGTTCTAGTCTTATCAACAATAGTATCAAATATGTGGGAGCTGATATCAATGAATGCCTTTTCCTTGAGCCCCATCAGAAAAATAGCTCTGGCATTGTTAATTGTAGTCAACTTCTTTATAGGATACAGGTTAAACATCATGATAATAGTGAGACACCTAATGTCCACTGGAAAGGCTATGGTATTAAGGCATTTCCCTTTTGTCTGACCACCAATCCTCTGTTGTACAGTTTCTATAGAAAGCATCCTATCCTTATAGTTGATGAACTCATGATCTTCTAACCCCTCAAGACCTAGCACATCATCAATGTCATATGCATCTAAGGTAAATTCTATTCCTCTAACCTAGCAGCTCAGCTCTTCTTCCCTTATCACAGCATTGGAGTAAAACTCCCCAATCAGTAGTTCACACACAACTGGTAAATCACTCAGCAGCTTTTCCCATCCTCTCCCCTCAAAACAACTAGGGATAAAGGTGTTTCTCAAATCCTCCAAATTCACAAACCTTTCTTGTATGATTCCTACCTTTAAGAAAAAATTCTTGTATCTCTCAAAATGGGAAACAGACCTAAACAGATTAGCGTCCATTTTCATTCTCTTATCTGCTTTCTTGGCGGGTGTTTTTTTCTTTGGGGATGAAGGAGCCATCTGTAAACAAGCAGAAAAGGCCACAACAACAAAGTACAGTACATGTGTAAAACAAATTAGTACTCTGTTAGTGTCATAAAGAGATTAGTGTAGAGCAACAAGACCAAAGATGGCTTAAAGACAGGTATAAAGTAAAAGCCTCAAAACTTAAACCAACAACTCAAATGAGTATACCCATTGGTAGATACTTAAGAACAACCAACATTTTGCAAAAGAGTTCTAATGCTGTAGAGTATAACATCACCCAAAGGACAAACATATGTCAATGAGCATATATTTTGATGAGTATGAGATGACATAAAATAAACACAAGATAGATGCACACACTAGATAAACTAACACAAAATCAAATCAATATAACCCAACAAACAAAACACAATCAATTTGAATCAACTAAATAAGGTGGGTTCAAACGAAATGGGTATAAGTCAATCAACAAACCCTAAGCATGAAGAAGACAAATATCAATGAATAAATCTTGCAACCTAAACAAGTTCATATAAGCCAAGATCCTCAACAAGCTAAGCACGAACAGAGAACAATGCCGAAACACTAACCCAACGCAAATTAGAATATTAACACATATAATCAAGAGGGAAAAGCTCAAAAATAAGAAATACTGAGTGTGAGAATGAAAACCCATACCTTTTTCTTGAAGATTTTGAGTTGAAATGAAGCAAAAATGGGGTTCGAAGATGGTGACACAGAGTGTTTGGGTACGAAACAGTTGAAAGAGAAGATGAACAGTCACATAAAGTTTGAGGAAAAACTAAAAATGGTTTTAAAAACTGCCTTTACTGTGCAAAACACACGTTTTTTGCGACTGAGGTAAGTCGCCAGTAAGTCGCCAAAAACACCCGCCAAAACACTTCAAGCCAAAAGATTTGAAAAAATTGTTAAGTGTTTTTCGCGACTGGAAGTCTCACTCGCGAGGGAGTCGCAAGCTAAGCCGCGAAAATCTCTGTGTACCCCTCGCGACTGGACCTTCCACTCACAAACAAGTCGCCAAAACTGACCCACGAGCTCGCGACTGTGGCATGCAACTTGACTAACCCGCGACTGAGTCGCCAAAATAGGGAAACATTGTTTCTGAAATTTTCAATTTTTGAGAGAACAAAATACCTTCCAAAAACAACTAAAACACTCAAAAATCTTTTTGTGTTTGAATTAACAGAGATAGAGCATGTGAAAACACATTTTATTAAGTACAATCACATAAATGAATATGACATTCATTGAACATAAACTTGTGTGTTGTGTGTGGATATCAACAATGAGATAGTCCTTAGTCTAATGTGAAGTTTCAATGATCAATTCAACCAAGGCATACACAATTAACACTAGATCATGTGACCCATTTCAATTATAGAAGTATGCATATATGACCTCCCATAAGACTTGATTACATAATTTGGAGCTTTACATTTGACTCCACTTTCAAACATAACATTTGATCTTTTTGATCCTTTTGAAACAATCACCTCTTATTGTGAGAGTGATATTTGATATTTCACCTTGATGATATAGCCTTTGGCTTTTTGAATAAACATATACTTTAATTTTGGTCGCTTTCCCTTTTTCCAAGTCAAGTACTAGTATGTGTGACAGGCTTTTGTAACTCAATATCTCTTTTCGTTTGGAGATTTACATTTGGTGAGCTATTTTTAGTAAAAACAAAAACATAAAGAGTGGGAAGATATATAGGCACAAGTCTATGCATGTCTCAAGATCAACATAACCATTCACTAATCATTCATGACAAGTTTGAAGATCTATTTACAACAGTCACATAGATTTCAAGATTTCTTCCACAGTGATAAGAGTGCAAAGGAACAAGCTATGCTCGTAAATGCACAAAGCCATTAGCACAAAGGTATAAGGCAAAACAAGTTTTGAGACAAAACTCAACAATGTCGATCAAAATTTTTGATTTTCTACTTTTTATGTGGTTTTTGGATTTTTGACACAAAAGAAGGAAAAGATTGATCAAAAGCAACCAAAAAAAAAAAAAACATTTTAAATGATAGAATGCAAAAACAAACAAACAAATTTCAACCCACACAATAAATAAGCAAACAATCAAACAAAGTCACAAAGCATAGGAAGTATTGATGCATGGACATGTTGTAATGTTTATGCATGAGTACCCTTTTTCACCCACACGTCACTTGCGTTTGAGATGATTTTCTTATAGGATTGGGTACGAGAGTTAAGGCTTTCAAACCTTCGTGTAAAGCTTTCTAAGCAGTTGGTGAAAGCACCAATCATCTTCATTACGTCCATCATTCCAGGATCACCACTTTGATCTCTTGATGGTTCACCAGTGCAATTTCTCCTGTCATTTCTAGGTCTTTGTGACCTTGAAGCAATTGCACTATTCATTGCTCTCAGCTTTTGACAATTTGGTCGAGTATGCCTCTGAAGTCCATAGTGATGACACACATAGTTCGATCTAGAACCTCTTTGTGGTCAACGATGAGACTTGGCTCAGGATTCAGACCTGCCCACAAATTGATTACGAGGGTTGCTCACCATCCGTTGGTTCTCCACATTCCTCTTCTCCTCTATCTTGGGTTTCTCAGCAGTAGGGCCAACTTCAATTGACTCTTTAGCCTTTATAAACTTCACTTCTTTAGTGATATTACCAGATGAGCTACTCCCTCCGGTATATCCCAATTCGGATTTGTCTAAAAAGTTCTTTTGAGATGAAATAATATCATCTAGCTTCTTGGTGGAGACCCTCTCTATCTTAGCATTTGCTTGCACAACCTCTTGCTCAAGAAATCTCACTTTTGTGTAGGCTTCTAACAACTCACCATTCAGTATTTCTATCTCACATTTGGCCTCCTTATAGCGAATTAGGAGACTTTTATAGTCCTCCTCTACCTTCTTTATCTTTCTCACAACTGTTTTGGCTATCCTTGTGTACTCACCCGACTTCTCCAAGAGTGAGTTATAATTTTCTTGAAGATTGGTTGTGCCTTCATCTTCTTCAGCATTTGATTCTTCAACAACTCCCAATGATTCTTCATCACTATGTTCTCTAAGTTCTCGTACAAGCAAATTCAACTCGTCTGAAGACTCAACATGAGCAATAGTCATAAAAGCAGAATAATTTCCTTCTCCGTCACAGCTTTCCTCAGAATTTGAGTTGGATGAATCCGAGTCACTTAGTGTCGTGGCATACACCTTGCCTTTCAATTTCAAATAATTCGGACATCTTTCTTAAAGTGTCCATGCCCATTGCATTCAAAACAAGTGACACCTTGTGTAGATTGAGAATCTTTTCCATCTTTCTTTTTTGTAAGGTTGAATTTAATCAACCATGAGTTGGCAATATTCCTTGACAAATTTGCTTGTAATACGACATTTAAAAACCCTGTATTTAGGTGGGAATCATGTAAGGGTAGTGTGTGAGAAAATGTGAAGAAATGCTCAAGACTGTGCAGTGAAGCAGGGACTCGCGGCTGGATCTCATAGGAGGCTCGCGGCTTGCAAGCTGCCAGAAGCAGCACACGTGCAGAGCATGCAGGGGAGCTGAACAGTCATGCCAGCTAGAGCACTACAGGACAAAAAATCCAGACTGGCCACTCAGTTAGCTCGCGGCTTGACTCGCGACTCAGTCAAGTCACGAGATTAAGTCGCCAACCAACCCTGTTTTAGAAAATTTGACTCTTCGCATTCCATTCTCACACCAGTATAAATACCCCTTATTCCCACAAAATATGTGTGGCTATTCAGAAAGAAAAACCCTAAGAGAGGTTTCTTCAAAACACCCACCCAATTAGAGAGAGCTACTCATTCTTAGAGAGAAATCTTTGTAGTCTCTTCTCATTCCCTCTCTCATTGTCATACCTATTGAGAGAAGATTTCTATCCAAACACTACCCACACCCATTTAGAGTGTTGAGTGTTTTTGGAGCTTTGGGAAGCATTGGAAGATGCCAAGGATGGCGGATGCTATAGATTATAGCGGAATCCGGTAAGCTAGAAAAGAAAAAGGTTCGGCGCAACCTCGTTGGAGTAAGAAGCTTGGAGGGCTTAGGTACATCGGGTAGATTAGGCTTGGAGGGTCTATTGCTGTTCATGTATCCCAACTACATTTTCTAGTGGATTATTGATCACTTGGAGGGCAGCGGAGAGGTTTTACACCGAGGGCTTTGGTTTCCTCTTCGATAACACATCATGTGTTGTCCTTGTGTTTGCATCTCTCTTTCCTTAATCTTTGTCTTTTATTTTCTGCTGTGGATGTGATTTTAATTGGCTTAAATTGTTTACCAATTCTGTTTATAGCTTGTGTTCATTTTCCGCACACTAAGTGTTTTACATAAAGCTTGAATTGGTTAATTTGTAAATTGGGGGTTTAAACGTTCAAAGGTGTTTTTACACTATTTGAACTTTCAATTGGTATCAGAGCGGGTACATTTGTTGTGATTTAATTACCTAAGTGTGATCCTTGACCCCTTGGGTTTATTTGCCATGGATTGTGCTTTGTATGCCTTTTTGTATGATTTGGTTGGTGATGAACGTAACATGCCACGTGTTTGTGAAAATGCCTCTATGAGTATTAATCCTCATAAGTGTGATGACATGTCATTTGAATCTATGGGTGTTGTTGACAAACTCTTGAAGAAAAATGCTAAGAAGTTTCAAAAGAATTTGAGCAAGTTATTTTGTGAAAAGGATGATTTGATTGCTAAGCTCAATGAATCCAACAAATTGGTTGAGAAATATAAAAAACTTGCTGAAATTTCTCTTGAAAAGCTGAAAGAGTTTGAATGTTTGAATATGGACTTGGATGCTAAACTTGTTTTGTCTAACAAACTTGTTGATGATCTTAAATGTGAAAATGAATCTCTTAAGATGCATGCCAAGTGTTTGATTGCTGAACCCATTGATAAAATGGATGGTAATATTTGTTGCAATCATGTTGTGGTACCCGATTTTGTGCCTAGTGTGTGTTCTACCTTAAAGGACAAATCGGTGTACATTCCTCCACATAAAAGAAATCAAAAGGTGGAGAGAAAGGCTGTTAAGTCAAAGCCTCCGTTTAGGTCTCAACCTAAGGTTTTGAATGGATCTAAGTTTGTTCCAACTTGCCACCATTGCGGTGTGATCGGTCATATAAGACCTCAATGCTCCAAGTTGAAAAGGGAACAAAACAATGTTGCTAGATCTCTTTCTAAAAAGCCTAGTAGACCTAAACGCATTGTTTGCCACCATTGTGGTGCCTTTGGTCATCTAAGACCTCAATGCTCTAAGTTTCATGCTTTTAAAAGAATCAAAAGAAAAGAGAAACTTGAGCTTTTTGGAAGTGCTAAAAAGAGTAAACCGGTTTTGAGTGAAAATAGCATGTTATTAAAGAAAATGTTTAATGCTCTTAACTCCTTGACTATGTGCATCTCCGGTTTTCATTCTTCCAACCCTCGTCTCACTTCTCTTGAGACACTCATTCCAAAAAATCGTTTCGTTTGGATGAGGAAGGGTTCCTATGGTTGAGCTTTTGCTCTTTTGGTCCTTGATTTAATTTTTTCGATCTTTGTAGGACCCTTCATGCATTAAATGTCATATCTTCATGCATTTTGTGCATCTTACATTTATTTATATGCATTGTTTTGTTTTTTATCTTACTTTTATATTTCAGTTTTGTGTGAGTAAAAAATCCAAAACCACATAAAAAGTGAAAAATTCAAAAAGTTTGATCGTATATGTTTGAGCACATATCACATGTGAGTTTGGCCTTGTACCTTTGTACAAATGGCTTTGTGCATTTACGAGCTTAGCTTGTTATTTTTGCACTTATATCTTTGTGGGAAAAATCTTGACATCTTTGTGTGATTGTTGTAAATCGATCTTCAAGCTTGTCATAAATGATTAGTCAATAGTCATGTTGGTTTTGATACATGCGTAGACCTGTGCTTATATCTCTTCCCACTCTTTTAGTTTTATTACTTAAAGAGCTCAATAAATATAAATCTCAAAATGAAAAGAGATAATGAGCTGCAAAAACAGTCGCACATACTAGTATTCGACTAGGAAAAAGGGAAAGCGACTTATATAAAAATGTATGATGCCCAAAAAACCAAAGGCTTGTTCATCAAATTGAAATATCACAAATTTTAGGCATCGATCTCAAAATGAGATGTTTTGATTCAAAATGATTAAATGTTATGAATTGTAAAGAAGTCAAATGAAAAGTTTCATCGTATGTAATCATTTTCTTGTGGGAGGTCATATATGTCCATTTCTATAATTGAGATAGACCACTTAACTTAGTTCTAGTTGTGTATGACTTGATTGAATTGATCATTGAAACTTCACTCTAGACTAAGGACTATTCCACATTTGATACACATACACAACACACATGCCTAATGTTCAATGAATGTCTTATTCATTTGTTAGATTGTACTTGTCTAAATGTGATGTGTGTATGCTCAATCATATATGGTTCAATCCAAAAATATTTTTGATCATTTTGTATGTTTTTGGAAGATTTTTATCACTCTTTGTGTTCATGTTTAGTGTTTACTTTGTTTTTCATTATTTAAACATGTTCTGTATTGAAAAACAGGTGTCAGAGTTTTTCGCGGCTTAGCTGGCGACTCGCCAGTTGCGAAACCCCAGTCGCGAGTTCATCCAGAAGCTTTTGGCGACTCACTCGTGACTCGCGAAAATTTTCGCGACTGAACCTGGCGACTCACCCAGTCGTGAAACGCCCAAAATCAGCTTTTTATAGAGCTTTTTGTGGGAAACTTCTTTTAAACCTCTCCCATCCTCTCTAAAACCCCTCTTTCAATATTTTTACATCAAAACCTAACCAATTTGAATGATTTTTCATTCCATTAACATTTCTAAGGTAATTATAAACTCTTTTCATTAATTTTGATCCTTAGATTATGTTTTGGAGAGTTTTGTGCTCTTGGTTGAGATTTTTATCATAGGGGTTGGGAAAACTTAATTTTTGTCAAATTTCTTCATGGGTTTGGTTTCTTTTGCTGATTTGCATTGGATGTTGGCTCCTTGTGGCAGAAAGAACATGTATTAAGGGTGGATTTCATGATGTTCATGCATTGTTTCACATTATTGTTCATAGTGTGCATGCTAGGTATTTGATAAAATGCCTCTTATACATTTTCTCGCTTGTTTGGACTCCGATGAGTAGCAAACTTTGGGATTTCTCATGTTTCCTCATTAGGAACATGTTTGGTTCATTGGTTGTGTATTTAATACACCTTACCCCACATGTGCATTTTTCATGCATTGGTCATGCATTGCACTTAGCCATCTCTTGCACACACCTTTGCTACCCTTGTCATGCATTGGTCTAGACCTTGCTTCTTCATCTTAGCATGTCATGTCTACCTTATGCTCTATAGCATTTTACATTGTCTTAGGTTTGAACTTCATTTTCTCATTCTTCTCGCACCCCTCATTCATCATTAGCATTGTTCGTTCCTTCATCTCTTGCCCTCGTTTCTTCTTGACCCCTTGTCTATTCCTGACAAAAAGGGGGAGAGTATACTCTAGAGAATATACCGGAGTGTTTTGTCATTTTTATATGACTCTTGTGCACATTCTTAGGGGGAGAAATTCTATTTCTCATGCACATTTGTAAGGGGAGAGATATTCCATAGGGGAGATGCATATACCAAGGGGGAGAAGATATTGAGATAATAAGAAAACTTTGTTTTGTTTGTTTATCTTTATGTTTGTTTTCTTGTATTGCATCATGTTTGTGTTTTGGACATGCATATATCCCTATGCTATTGTGCTCCATTGAATGCATATTCGAATGATCATTTGTTTTGCTATGTGATCATTGTAGTCATTTCTATATGACTGTTTTGGTGTATGATCAAGTTGCTCACATGTTTCTCATCATGTTTACTTGATCGTAATTTACTTGTTACATTATATTTGTCATTTTATTACTTGTTTTACCTTGAGGGTCTAATGTGTTTTGTGCAAGTGTTTCAGGTTACAAGTATATATGTTCCAAGTGCATCACAACTTCTTATCACTTTGAAGGGGAGAAACTTTAAGCACTTTTAGTTTATATTGTTTAAGTTTATATTCAGTATTCTGTGGTCTGTACCCATGTTGCTTTTGTAAGCTTTTAGGGTTTATGTTATTTTATTGTAGGCTTTATGGTCTGTACCATGCTTTATGCAGCCTTTATATTTTTGTTAAATCAGTACTTCTATCCAAATGTCATACATTTTCTGGTTAAGTACTGTCACTCTTATGCCCTTATAGGATTGTTCCTAGATGCATATACTTAGTGTATTATGCATTGGTTGAGTGTTGGGCATACAAGTAACTTGCATTGTTCTTGTTTGCTTGTATGTCCAAGTGTTCAATCCAAGTGTGAATGAGCATTGTGGTCACTACCTTGTAGTGATTGCTTGTTTGATAAAGCCATGGTTTGTTTCTTAACTCCATCTTTACTTGATCACTTCATGCCTGCTTCATATGCATTTCATGCTTTTCTGCATACAATGATCATGGTAAATTGTTGTGTTTCAAGAGATTCATGTTCATATGATTCAAGAGCTTCACAGCTTCTAGATTTAGGTGTGAGTGAATTTTTCCATTGCTCCCAAACTCACGTTTAAGTCTAGAATCTGTTTTAGGGTGTTTTGTCACGGAATAGCCAAAGGGTGAGACTGTAAGGTTGAATTTAATCAACCTTGTGTTGGCATTATTTCGTGACAAATTTGCTTGTAATACAGCACTTAGAAACCATGTATTTAGGTGGGAATCATGTAAGGGTAGTGTGTGAGAGAGTGTGAAGAAATGCTTAAGACTGTGCATTGAAGCAGGGACTCGCGGCTGGATCTTGTGGGAGGCTCGCAGGCTTGCAAGCCCCCAGAAGCAGTACACGCGTAGAGCATGTAGGGGAGCTGAACAGTCATGCCACCTGGAGCACTACAGGACAAAAAATCCAGACTGGCCACTCAGTTAGCTCGCAGCTTGAACTCGCGACTCAGTCAAGTCGCGAGGTGAAGTTGCCAGCCAACCCTGTTTTAGAAAATCTGACTCTTCGCATTCTGTTCTCACACCAGTATAAATACCCCTCATTCCCACAAAATATATGTGGCTATTCAGAAAGAAAAACCCTAAGAGAGGTTTCTTCAAAACACCCACCCAATTAGAGAGAGCTACTCATTCTTAGAGAGAAATCTTTGTAGTCTCTTCTCATTCCCTCTCTCATTGTCATACCTATTGAGAGGAGATTTCTATCCAAACACTACCCACACCCATTTAGAGTGTTGAGTGTTTTTTGAGCTTTGGGAAGCATTGGATGATGCCAAGGATGGCGGATGCTATAGATTATAGCGGAATCCGGTAAGTTAGAAAAGAAAAAGGTTCGGCGCAACCTAGTTGAAGTAAGAAGCTTGGAGGGCTTAGGTACATCGGGTAGATTAGGCTTGGAGGGTCTATTACTGTTCATATATCCCAACTACATTTTCTAGTAGATTATTGACCGCTTGGAGGGCAGCGGAGAGGTTTTACGCCGAGGGCTTCGGTTTCCTCTTCGATAACACATCGTGTGTTGTCCTTGTGTTTGTATCTCTCTTTCCTTAATCTTTGCCTTTTATTTTTTGCTGTGGATGTGATTTTAATTGGCTTAGATTGTTTACCAATTCTGTTTATAGCTTGTGTTCACTTTTCGCACACTAAGTGTTTGACATAAAGCTTGAATTGGTTAATTTGTAAATTGGGGGTCTAAACGTTCAAGGGTGTTTTTACACTATTTGAACTTTCATTTTTGAATTCCCTTTTCTCCCTTCTTGAACTTTGGAATTTCCCTTTATCACCAAATTTGCCATTATTCTTGAATTTCAAGAATTTTCAGAAATTTTTCACAAGGTATGCAACATCTTTGTCAACTACATCTTCATCCGATGAGTCATGGACTTCCAACCTTTCATTAATGGTCTTAAGAGCAAGAGATTTTCTCTTCCGTTGATTGGGTAGCGGTATTTCATAAGTCTGAAGAGAACCAACCAGTTCTTGGATTTTGATGTCATTAAGGTCCTTACTCTCTTCAATCGCTGTCACTTTGGCACGAAAGCTTTCTGGCAATGATCGAAGGTTCTTTCTCGCTATTTTAGAATCCTCCGTTTTCTTTCCCAAATTGAACTTGCTGACAACCACCTCATTCAGTTTGCTATAGAAAGAGTCAAAGGACTCATCCTCACTCATTTTGTGCTCCTTAAACCAAGGGGTCAACATCTACAGCTTGGTGTCTTTCACTTTCTTCGTGCCTTCGTAGGTGGTCTTCAATATCTCCCATGCTTCTTCGGCAACAGTAATGTGAGAAATTCTGTGAAACTCATCTGGAGACACACCACAGAAAATCGCATTATGTGCTTTATTGTTAGCATTAGATGCGGCGAGTGCTGCCTTATCCCATGTGGATTTGGCTTCCTCAGGCCTGGTCCAACCAATATCAATAGCATCCCAAACTGATTCATCAATGGAATATAGAAAAGCTCTCATGCGGACCTTCCAAAAAGCATAATTACTACCATCAAAATATGGTGGTGCATTTAAGGATTAAGACCGGTCCATCTCAATAGGGGGTTAAGGATCACACTATGGTAATGAAACCAATAAAAGTGTACCCGCTCTGATACCAATTGAAAGTTCAAATAGTGTATAAAACACCCTTGAACGTTTAGACCCCCAATTACAAAATAACCAATTCAAGTTTTATGACAAACAACCAGTGTGTGGAAAATGAACACAAGCTATAAACATAATTGGTAAACAATCTAAACCAATTAAAATCACATCCACAACAAAAAATAAAAGGCAAAGATAAAGGGAAGAGAGATGCAAACACAAGGATAACACACGATGTGTTATTGAAGAGGAAACCGAAACCCTCGGCGTAAAACCTCTCTGTCGCCCTCCAAGCGGTAAGTAATCCACTAGAAAATGTAGTTGGAATACATGAACAACAATAGACCCTCCAAGCCTAATCTACCCAGTGTACCTGAGCCCTCTAAGCTTCTTACTCCAACGAGGTTGCGCTGAACCCATTTCTTTTCTAGCTTCCCGAATTCCGCTATTTGACCATAGCATCAACCAATGTAAATTGGTTCCTTCCTAACTGCTTCCACGAACACCAAACAGCCCTCTCACAGTGATGGATATGGTGAGAAAAAGGTTTTGGTAAAAGGCCTCTCAAGGATTTAACAATGGAGAGGAAGAGAGTTGAGGAATTTGAAGAGTCTCTTATGTGAAGATTGTGGATGAATAAATCTTGTTTTACTCTAGGGTTTCTCTCTCAAAATTCTCTCTAGAAGCTCTCTTTCTTTCGTGGGTATAAGGGGTATTGATACTAGGGTGAGAATGGAATGTGAAGAGTCAGGTTTTTCAAAACAGGACTGGCTTGCGGCTTGACCTCACGGCTTGACTGAGTCGCGAGATAACAGAACGGCCAGTTGTCCTATTTTGTCATGTAGTGCTCCAACTAGCATGACGCTTCAACTTCTGGCATGTCTGGGACGTGTGCATCTTCTGGTGGCTTGCAATCGCGAGATCCAGTCGCGAGTCTCTGTTTTTCTTGCACACTCTTGAGCATTTCATCACACTATCTCACTCACTACTCTTACAAAAATCCCACCTAAATACAGGGTTACTAAATGCTGAAATACAAGCAAATTTGGCACGGAATAAAACCAACAAGATGGTTGATTAAATTCAACCTTACATCTTTTATACTCAAATTTGATATTAGTTTTAATATTTTCAGTAAGATACTTTATTTTGACCATTCTAATCCTTAAATCAATATATAATAGTATAGATAAGTAATGGTATAAAGTCCATATTTTTAGGTTGGCAATCATGAACAAATTATAACCTTAGAACTTAGTTTGTCCAGTTGTTTAGTCTAGAAATATTTAGTTAAACAAGACAAACGAAGTTCAACATAGATGAAGACTCAAAGAAATTAGAAAAGCATGTGCGGATAAGTGTTACTTATCTCAACTGATCGAGATTAGTGCTAGATTTCTGATCTTGCTTTTTTCTCAGCTATTGGATCTAGGGTTTTGATGGAACTTAAGGATATATAGATACAAACCCTAGAGAACGTTTTTACACATTCAAGAGGGAAGTGTTATGTACACAGATTTGGAGATATTTCCCATACCCTTTTGGAGCTATAACTAGAGAAGTTATGCAAACAATAGATCTAGTTATAAAAGCAAAGTTGCTACATTCAGTCAACCATAGTTGCTGATCTAAATATTTGAGTGGAGATCTCAAAGTCACAAACTGGAGAGTTTGTATTGTTGATGTAAATCTTTGAGTGGAGATCTCAGAGTCACAAATAGGGTAGTTTGTGTGCAGCAGTTTCACAATAGAAGAGTCTGTGGATTCGAAGTTACATGTGGTCACGCCAAAGTACTACATGAGATAGCAGTAGATTTAGGGTTAAGTCTATTATATAAACTTTGATTCTATTAGTGAAATGTTGCCTTGAGGATTGTTTAAGTTAAATTATCCACAGGTTTTTTACTTTGAAACCACAGTTTCAAAAGTTTTCCTTGGTCATCATTCTTGGTGTACATGTGATTTGTGAATGTTTGATATTTGTTTAAATCAGGTCTATTGCATAATTAATCACTTTAATTAATTGGCTAGAAATTTGATAAAATCTGAGACAACTGGGGTCTAAAACCCTAACAAATGACATAACAAGGAAGAAGATTATATGTACCATGCTACTAATAGAAACTGAATTCAAATCTTAGAATATTGAAATTAGTGTGGAAAGAAAACTCCACAATTTCTCCTCTTTTGTCTCCTTGGTTATTTACATATCCTAGAACAAAATTGCGCCATGTACTCACAATGTTAATAATAAATTGCTGATCAGTTTATTCTCCATTGCTGCTCAGTAAATGGCTATAAATCTGTAATGAAGCACTTCAGATTTTTATAACAATTTGCATGTCATCAGAATTCTATGCAACCAAAAAAACAAAAACTTAATATGATGAGTACTAATTTCATACATTTAAATGCTTAATTTTGCGCTGGTACTGTCCTATAGACCAGACATAAGCAGTGTGTGACTGGAAATATATAGGAAATCAATAAATCTAGAAACACAAAAATTTGCATAGCAATTGAGGTGTTATGTAGTGATTATTGCTAATAATTAAAATGATGTCACAAGTACATAGACTTTTATGAAAGTAATGTTCTAAATACAATTTATCACATCAATAGTGTAAAAAAATTTGTATCCTTATAATTATTTTAGAATGAAATGATTTCATGTCTTCGTGCGGGGTATTGGGCTCTTTTTGCCCATTATTCAGTTTTTACGAACATATTTGCTATATGTATTATTACAGTGTATATATATATATATATAAACATATTGTAACTATTGAATTATTAAAAAAAAAAAAAAAAAAACTAATGTAGAATTTGAATCTTAAATGTTTTCGTTGTAAAAATCAAGAAGCATCTAGTTGAGTTAAAAATCTAAATTTAGAATAATTTTTCAAGGTGGGATGATTGAATAAGACACACACACACAACATAACAATTTCATATAAAAGCATAATAAATAGGACCGAACTATATTAATTGGAGACTTAAATGAGTATTCATGTATATTTTTTGTCAAATAACTTATTTAATAGCCATATAACTTGTTTAAATAATTAATATTTGTGAACAATTTTACGAGCTATAACGTATTATGTTGGAGGAGAATATAATTTTCAAACTAATGAGTAGTGTTACCGTGTGCAGTAAGGTACCTAAATTATAATTCCCCAATTCGTACATAAGAAACATTGAATAACAAGAATTGCTCACCTGTGCATCTTTATCAAGTGTAATTCATTTTTAAAAATAAATTAATGCAAAAGTTTTTAGAATATAACAATATACGTGCGCGGAAAGTTGTATACATGCTTCATGGCTTTAAATGTTATATATTCACACACACGTGTGTGGGCAAAATTCCACAATTCTTCCTTTATTCTTGTAAGAGCATTCGTATTGATGAATGTAAAAATTTTAGCATTTGACAACTCAAACATTTACTTTATCTATTTTATCACATTTCTTTATCATATACCCAATATCAATAGTGTTATTTTTTTTTATCACTTCATTTAAATATTCTTTTAATATTATTTTTTACTCTCTTTTTCTCTTCTCTCTCTTCCTCTCTGGCTCTTTTGCTTCTCTGTTTCTTTCTCTTCTCTGAAGTCTGAAACAAGATCAACCATTCAGCCACCACAACCCCCACATCACAACCAGGCCACATGCCACCAACAACTACACAACTCAGAAAAAACTTATCATTGTCAAATACCCACTACCCGGTCCCACGACAAAGAAAAAGCGTATACAAAGCCGGGAAAAAAAATGGGCCGCATGTGGAGTGTGAGACCCGCGGAGAAAGAGACCCACGGACAGAAATACAAGCAAAGAAATTTTACAGTAGGACCCGCTAATTACCTTGTTTTATTTAGGAAAAGATGAAAAGTATGACACATTAGGTACGTTAGATACCCCACTAATTACCTGGCCATTAGGCATTAGTACCTTGTCAATTTCGTCTCCAGCAGGTAAATTTTTTAAATTAGTTTTAGCCTAAGTCATTACCTTGTCAATAACTGCTCAATAATCTCCTTTTTGAACAAAGAAATACTTGACCTAACAAGATCATGAGTATAGTGAAGTATTGGCTGAAGTGTCCAGTACTCTATTAAACTGCTTATTAATCAAGTTATTAACAAGTGGGTGGCTCCATTTGTTAATCAGGTTATTATCAGAGTGGACACATGACCACACTGACTTGAATTTTCTTTTCATATGCCTTAAAAAAAATTAAATGTTAAATTAATATAAGTTGCATCTTAGAAAAAATATTGTACACCCTAAATAAAAATTTGATATCTCCAAAATGTTGTTCCATTTAAGATTGAACAAAAAAAAAAAAAAAAGGTGAAAAATGCTATGTTCAAAACAATTTCACAACACTTTTACAAGTAAATCTTAAGTGTCACAACACTTTCACATATAAATCATAAGTGGTAGGTTGTTACTAATAGACAAAAATGTTATTTCAATGATATGTTCAAATTAGAACCAATAATAACTTACTATTTAGGATTTGTTGTGAAAATGTTATAGACATAACATTTCTCAAAAATTATCCAAACAAATAGAATTAGCCCAAGAGTTCAAATTAAGTGTTTAATTGTGATTTTTTAAATTGTTTTTCAGAAAGGACATCGACGAGTACGACATTGTGTAAAAAAAAAAAAAAAAAAAAAAAGACCAGTACAACACAATTGATCGTTTATTGTGAGTCTCTAACTATATATTGAAAACATCACCCTCATTATATAACAGTACAGATAAGTAATGACATATATAACAAGGAAGAAGACTACATGTACTATCACTATGCTACTAATGGAACAAATTAAATTGTCTGCAAAGAAAACTCCACAATTTCTCCTCTTTTGTCTCCTTGGTTATTTACAGAGCCTGGAACAAAATTGTCTTGTATTCACAGTGTTCATAATATATTGCTGGCCGGTTTATTCTCCATTGCTGCTCGGTAAATGGCTGTAATGAAGCGCTTGAGATTTTTATACTGATTTACTTTTCATCGGAATTCTATACGACCAAACAAACAAAAACTTAAATGCTTAATTTTGCGCCGGTACTATCCTATAGATGAGACATAAGTAGTATGTCTCTCGAAATATCTTGGAATTCAATAAATTTAGAAACCAAAATTTTTCATAACAATTGATCAAAGTGATATGTTGTGATTATTGCCAATAATTAAAAAAAGATGTCACTAGTGGCCTCTAATGAAAGCAATCTTATAATCACAACTTGTCGGTGTTGAAAATTTTGCATCCTTAATATTATTTTAGAATGAAATTATTTCATGTCTTCAGCGGGTCATCAACTAGATTTCTTTGTAATAATGGCTAGTGCTATGCTTTTTCATCCTATTTAATTATTTTTTGCATTTATTAAGGCAATGATAAGCGGAACTTTTCTTAATAACAATATTCTATTCTATTTTTTGGGTTTCATTTTGTGCTCTATCAACCGTGCTATGCATCTTTTCTACCATTTTAAACTTTGATTATTTTATAAAATAAAAAAAAAGTTAAACGAATATATGACAAGTTATAATTAGTAGAGTATAAAGTGAAATATAAAAAATTAGATAGAAAATTTGTATTTGTATTTTTTTTTTTTATAGAAAGTTTTAACCTATGACATTCACTTCTAATTGGAACCCACTATATTTATATTTTCTAAGTATTACATGCATCCAGTGCATGCATCCTTCCTTTTATAGTAGGGCCCACCTAGGGACGGAACCAGGAGTCAAACTTAGGGGGGTTGAATTTCTTTATTCAAAGATTTAAAAAAAATTGAAATATCAATATTAGAGGTTGTCAACAATGCATTATTAGCATTAATTTTTTTAATTATTTGTATTTTTTATTTTGAAAAAAAAATCACAAATTTCAATTTATAATCAAGAGTTTTGTAAATTGTGATTTACAACTATGTTTTTTATTGGATTTAATTCCGTGTCAAATTTAATTGTAATTATGTTCAATCGTTTCCCTACATTTTTGTGGGATTTAATGTAAGGGTTGTGTGTAAGAGTTTGGTGAAGATTCTGTGAAAATGAGAATTTCACGACTAGCTCGCGAGTGCCAACTCGCGAAACAGGCCACATAAGAAGCACATGTTGGAATTTGAAGAGTCTTTGACAAGTTGAATTTCACGAGTCATTCGTGACTTAGGCTAAGTCGCGAGTGAAATATTCAAACACTATAGCGTGCCATTCATGAAAGTCAAAATCAAGTAGTTCAAATATCAAAATCACGTAGTTCAATATTCAAATATTTTGATTTCATTTCTTTATTAATGAAAATGATGGGGATGTTACTTTGATCAAGAAAGAAGAAAATAGCAATTAGAGGAAAGCTGATCAAGAAGTATATAGTGAGCATAGAAAAGCGAGTCAACGGAATTTTACCATACCATGAGCAATAAGGCTTGTAAGTCTTAACCTAACGTAGCAGTAAGTAAATAACAAAGAAAAAGTCTTTTGCCAGGAAACTTTGGAGGCTAGCTAGCCACAAAATATTTGGTCGCAATTTGCTATTCACAATCAAATGACACATATTTAATAAGTTATGACCGAGTGGGAGGCTCATGTGTGATAAAAGCACCATTTTTCTACCAAATATTAAAAGCAGTTTATCAAGGACGAAACCAGGATTCAAACTTAAGGGGGTCAAAGTTATTTATTCAATTTTTTTTTTTTTAATTATTGTTAGCAGTTTATCACTAGAGGTTAACAACAATGCATTGTTAGCATTAATTTTTTAATTATTTGTATTTTTTATTGTTAGGACATATGTGATTCACTTATTAGGAACATATGTCACTATTTTATGTAATTGGCTTATCTTTTGACAAAACGTACTTTACTTGTATTTGGGTAGATCTAGAATGTGTTTAATACTTCAAGAAACTGTGTTTGAAGATCAAGTATTGAAGACATGCAAGTCTGTTCAAGATTCAAGCTGAAGAAGTGTTGTTCATTAAAGCTCGACAACTAGCTATCCATTGAGCTTAAGAAGCAGTTCCAGCCCCGTGGCTCAACAGCAGCTCGACAGCATCTCGACAGACAGGTATCTGTCAAGCTTTATGAAAAACAAAATTCCAGTTCTGTTTTGACTCTAATCTATCATTATGTGTTTGGGCTTTCTTTTCTTCTAACCCTAGAAATATAAAAGGATTATTTTAAGGGCCGTCAAAGGGTACACAAGTTGCACAAGTGTTGAGCAAAGTTTATTCAAGCAATTTGTAATCGGAGATAAAGTTTTGCCCTAGTTCATCATTCTTGTGAAGAAGTTACTGTGTACGTGCACCGTAGGGTTTTGTGACCAAGTATCTTCTTGATCTTCATCGTTGGGATGAACTGAAGAACTTTGCAGCCAACAACCTTCTCTAGTTGGTGATTGAAGTTGTGTACTAGGATTCGCGCATTGGTTAGTCACGTACTTGGGAGCCGTGCATCAAAAGGGGAAATTGTCACTACAGAATAAGTCCAATTGGGTATTGGGGTAAGGGTTCAACTGTAGGTTGGTATAATGTACTGGGATTCCTTTACTTGTAACCGCTTGTTTTGATAATAGTGGAATTTCGGGAGTGGTGACCTGAAAATCACCCGGTAGGGTTTTTGCTGTTAGGTTTTCCCCATTCATAAACAAATCACCGTGTTTTTTTTTTTTTTTTTTTTTTTTAATTGGTTAATTTATCACAAGGAGTCAATTCATTTTTGGCCTATCAAGTGGTATCAGAGCAGGCACACTCTGATTAGGTTTTAATCTTTGTTGTGTTGATTCATTGACCCCTGTTTATCAAGGATAGAGGACAGTCTTTAATCATACCTCCTTTATTTGATGACACTAACTATGCATACTAGAAAGTACGCATGAGAGCTTTCTTGCAATCTTTAGATGAAAAAGTGTGGCAAGCTGTGGAGTTAGGCTAGACTAAACCTACAGAAGTGCCGGCAGCAAACTTCAACAGCAGAGTGTTGAATGTCTTATCTAGTGCGGTCACCAATGACAAGTTTAAGAAGATATCCTCAACCGAAACTGCTAAGGAGGCTTGGACCATTCTCCAGACAACCTATGAGGGGAACCAAGACTGTCAAGGATTCGAAGCTATGGAGGAGGATGAGTCGTTTGATGAGTTCTATGCCAAGCTGAAGGACATAGTGAACTCTGCATTCAATCTTAGGGAAACCATTCCTGAACCCAAGATTGTGAGAAAGGTGCTTAGATCTTTACCTGAGAGATTTCATGCCAAGATTATGGCGAACGAGGAATCAAAGTACATTGACAAGATTCCTTTGACAGAGTTGGTTGGAAATTTGCGGACTTACGAGCTAGGGTTAACAAGGATTGGTAAGTCAAGCAAGAGCAAGAGCAAGAGCAAAAGCATGGCTTTGAAGGCCAAGAGCAGTGACACAAATGAGTCTTCAGACAATGAAGATTCTAAGATGAAGTCCTACATCACTAGGCAATTCAAGAAGTTCATGAAGAATGCCAATGGGAAGGGCTTCGACAAGGACTGTAGGCAATCCAGTTCTTTTCAGTTTAAGATCCAAGACAAAGGGAAGAAAGATGCAGGGGATGGCGGTCAGTACACTGTTCATGCAGGACCTAAGTGCTTTGGGTGTCAAGGTTTCAGTCACATGAAACAAGAGTGTCCTACATATCTCAAGAGAATTAGGAAGAGCAAGGTACTTGCTGCTACCTTAAGTGACACCGAGCCTGAGGATGATTCCGACAATGAGGATGATAGAATCTTGAATGCCTTCACTGCCACTATCAATCCTACTGATGTGATTGTTGAAGATGTGGTTAAAGAAGAGGAATTGATGGAGTCCAAGTTTGAGAAGATGGATGATTAAGATGATATCCATACAGCTTATGAGAAACTGTACAAGCTTTCTGAGAAGCATGAGAAACTATATAGTCTGACCACCAAGAAGCTCAGTTATGTGGAACTTGACTGTGAGGAACTTTCCACAAAGTTTGATGAAGCTAATCAGACTATTGGAGCACTGAGGTTCGAGAATAATTTCCTGGCTGAGAAGACTAAGAAACTTGAAGCGGATTTGTTTCAAGTCAGAGCTCAATTGGAGAGGACTTCAAGTGCAAAGCTTGATGAGATGCTTAGTCTTTAGAAATCTGCTTCTGATCGAATAGGTCTACGGTATGGTTTCTCTTCCTCTAATACTACTTCTACTAGTACTACTGTTTTTGTTCCTCCTAATAATAATGTTGAAATTGAGAACAATGATGTTAAAACTAATTTAGCTAGTGAGAACTTAGACAAAGGCAAATCTATCTTAGGAGCACCTCTTAAGCAGGATAAGAAGGAAGCTAAGAACCCTAGGGTTAAGAAGGCTAACTCTCAAAAGCCTAAACAAAAGAAGTAGCATCTTTGTCATCATTATGGAATTGCCGATCATACTCGACCAAATTGCTAAAAGTGGCTTGCCACTCAACAGAGCAACGGCATGATAGCATCTGGAAGCTAGAATCAGCTTCAATCCTCTCTTGCTCCCCTTAGAGATCTTCTCAAAGCCCTTATGTTCCTTTCGAACTTAAACAGTTTTAATTCTTCCCCCTTACCGCCAGTTCAAAGCTTTAATCAAAGGAAAGGTTCTTCTAGGGTGTGGAAGGAAAAGGGCTCCAAGTGATTTTATTACTTTTTTTTTTCTCTCTTCTTGTTTTTATGTGTGCATTACTTGTGTGTTTTGCTTTCAAGTTTTGAATCAGTCTAGTTTTTATACTTTGCATTGTTTAACATGTTTTTGTTTGTTTTCAGTTTTGATTATTTTTTTTAATACAAAAATAAAATAAAAAATTGAAAAATCAGAAAAATACAAAAAAAGTTTGTTATGTGTACATCGATACTTGTGTACCTTGGATGGCCATTGAAACAAAGTTTTCTAAACTTTGTATCCCTTGTAACTTAGATAAGCATCTCTATGCACAACTAAGTAAGTGAGCTTTGTGTCTCTTATTTGTGATGAGTAATATTAAGTTATCTCTTATACTTAACATTCGTATCACTCTTTTTGACGGGAAGGACTAGAAAATCCTAAGAGAAAGGCATAAATAACCATCTCATTACTATTGCCTGCCAATCATAATATGATGCCTGTATGTTTCGGCATAGTAAAAGTGCAGTGTCAATGACATTTGTGTACTTCAGCATAGCAAAATTGGAATGTCAAATGCTTACCATCATTGGGTATTTCTTTTCTCTCTCTTATATGCCCATGCATGATTTGCTTAAATAAAAATATGCAAAGAAAATGAAAAGCAAAAAGATCAAAAATGCTTTAAATATGATTGCAAGCATGTATTCTAGGAGATGTGGGAATTATAGGATGTGCCTCGAAGGTGATAGTCTCCATCAAACAGTTATGTTTGTGTGTGAATTAAAGTGATTTTATCATATTTCAAATCATGATAACATGTATACACTTATGCAATCTTGTGTTGTTTTTCACACACAACACGCAATATTCTTTGCTACTTTTGATACATGTGTAGGTACAATGTGATTTGGCCATCACAAGGTTTTACATGTGTTAATGTATGTTCACTAAACTGTCTTGACTTGTTTTTGAAATATAAAATTGGTTAGACTTGTTTAGCGTGTGTGTGTGTGTGTATGTTTTTGGGATCATTGTGCTTAAAATTTTTGTTGAGAGATGATTTTAAGAGCTTAAAATGTTGAATTGATCTTTGGTTGAGTTGCATGCTTGATTGCATTCATATCTGTGTTTTTTCCTTCTTGAAAAACGGTTTTTAAGCAATCTCGACACCTCCTTGATACCTCATTGACACCTGGCTTTCTGTTGAGCTCTTAAGGTCTTTTCTTATCGCAATCTCGACAGATCCTCGATAGCTAGTGGATCGAACGAGAAAGTTCCTGGACCCTCAATAGCTTCTCGACAGCTGGTGGATCGATCGAGCTTCTCTTCTTGTGTCTTTGCTTTGTTTCTCGACACCTTTTCAACAACTGTATCTGTTGACGTTGTTTTTCTTCCTTAACAGATGTCTCGACACCTCTATCTGTCGAGAATTACTGAGGATCTATATATTCTTTCTTCGCAATCTGGTTCTCATTTCTTTGATCTCTCTCGACCTGTTTGCACCTGTTCATCTCCCAAACGCTATCTCTCTCACTCCAAACCTCTTCTCCAGTGATTTTTCAAGCTTTTTCAAGTTTTCCTTCACTTGGTAAGCTTCTAATCTCCTTCATTTACATGCATTCATGTTTTGAAACCTAGGTTTTGGGGTTTTTGAAAAATTTTAGGGTTTTTAAAATTGATGAGTGTTTGTTGAAATTTTGGGATGGGTTTTTACTTAAATGAGTTTAAAATCTCATGCATTACATCACATTAGCATAATAACAGTATTATCATACATTTAGATGTGTGCAAATTGATTGTGTACTGGTAGGATTGGATTAAGCTGAGCTCATGATGCAATTTCTTTTGCATATCACATGTTCATACATTCCTTATGCATACGTACTCTCTTTTCACTATACTTATTATATTTGAATTGCTTTGGGACTTTTCTGATTCTCTCTTTCTCTCCCTCTATTTCTGTTTATGTTAGTCGTGTCTATGGCACCTAAGCATAAGTCAGCTCTGTCCCAAAACCTTTTGCGTTCTAGGGCATCGTCTTCTTCTGATCCTACTCCTTCTCATATTCGATTCCGTGATGAGGATGCTCGAAAGGACTTCTCGAAAAACTTTTCTCGACATGGTGTTCATTTGGAACGCCGAGTCATTTTGGTGAACTTCGCCGACACTGACCTTCCCACTGTTATTCACAATCGTGGATAGGAGTCACTGTGTGACATCCCGGTCACTTTTCCGACCGTGCTGATCTAGGAGTTTTACTCCAACATGCATGGTTTCGATTTTTTAGTACCTCTCTTTTCAACTCGCGTTTGAGGTACTCGCATTGTAGTCACATCGTAGCTTGTTACGGATGTGCTTTATGTTTCGAGGGTAGAGCATCCTGACTACCTCGGTTGTGAGCGTTTGAGGGCTGTGTCCAAAGACGAGATGATTTTCGCTTTCTGTATGCGTCCTGCAGATTGGGGTGATCGTCAGTTTACACCATGTAAGGCCTTTGCTAAAGGTCCTAGATTCATGAACATCGTGATGACTTTTGTTTTGCACCCATTCTCTCACTATAATTCTATCACAGAGCCTCGTGCTCGATTTTTGCTTTCTTTGTTAGAGCACCTCACTATGGATTTTCCTTCACATTTTATTCTTTCTATCTTAGATGTGTATAGGGATACGACTACCCATGATAAGCTCATTTTCCCTTTGGCTATCACGCGGATTCTATGCCATTTTTCTATTCCTTTTCCCTTTTCCGACCATTTTTCTGTCATGTGTGCCATAGACTACGCTACCGTTAAACGTAGTGAGGCCTAGTTTTGGTCTCGGCAGTCGAATTCAGCAGCTCCTCCCTCCCGTTCTACTCCGTCTCATTCTACTCCATCCACATCCGCTCCCTTCTCTTCTTTGGGCAATGTGACTCTAGGAGACATCATGACACAGCTGCAGCGCATGGATGCTCGTCTTGATACACTCTCTACAGAGTTGTATCAGGTGAACATTCATGTCAATCATATTGCACAACGACAGGCGACCATGGGTGGTTATGCTCCTGAGGCTTCTCCTCCACCACCTCCTCCAGTGGCTTCTGATTCTGAGGATGATGATGATGATGATGGTGATGACGATGTTGCTTTGGATGATGATGATGGAGATGCTAGCTCTACCGATGAGATGTCTACTTGACACTCTTACCTTTTGTCACTCGTGACAAAAAATGGAGAGTAGTTTTGGATATGAGAGTAGTCATTCTTAGAGGGAAAGTTAGTATAGGACATTTTGTTAAGGGGAGTGTTAATATCTGAGGGACGTAGTGAGGATTACTTGTATCTTTTTCTTTTCTCTATTTTAGATACATTTGTTCTTACACATGGGTCTTATGGCCATTTGTGACATACATTGTACTTATCTTCTTTATATATGTTAATGTATGTTTTCTTCACCTACCTATACATATGTTGTTTCTTTTCTCTATTTATACACATGTTTCTTTACTTGTATGCAATCTATTATTTCTGTTTCACACAAAGATTCCTTGATGAATTTTGTTTAAAGTGTTTCAAAAATACAGGTTGTCAAAGTCTACTTGCCATAAACTCTCTTCTTGCAAAGTTTTTCAAGAGTTTGTGTTAGGATAGATTTTATTGTATTCAACAAGTGAATATGAGTTGAGTGATTTATGACTTCTCTCATATGTTCATTTGTTTGTTGTGGTTTTATCACGGATTACCAAAGGGGGAGATTGTTAGGACATATGTGATTCACTTGTTAGGAACATATGTCACTATTTTATGTAATTGGCTTATCCTGTGACAAAATGTACTTTACTTGTATTTGAGTAGATCTAGGATGTGTTTAATACTTTAAGAAACTGTGTTTCAAGATCAAGTGTTGAAGACATGCAAGTCTGTCCAAAATTCAAGCTGAAGAAGTGTTGTTCATTAAAGCTGAAGAAGCTGTTCCAGCCCCGTGACTTGACAGTTGCTCGACAGCATCTTGACAGACAGGTATTTGTTGAGCTTTATGAAAAACAAAATTCCAGTTTTGTTTTGACTCTAATCCATGATTATGTGTTTGGGCTTTCTTTTCTTCTAACCCTAGACATATAAAAGGATTATTTTAAGGGCCGTCAAAGGGTACACAAGTTGCACAAGTGTTAAGCAAAGTTTGTTCAAGTAATTTGTAACCAGAGACAAAGTTTTGCCCTAGCTCATCATTCTTGTGAAGAAATTGCTGTGTATGTGCACCGTAGAGTTTTGTGAGCAAGCATTTTCTTGATCTTCATCGTTGGGATGAATTGAAGAACTTTGTAGCCAACAACCTTCTCTAGTTGGTGATTGAAGTCGCGTACTGGGATCCGCAAATTGGTTAGTCACGTACTTAGGAGCTATGCATCAAAAAGGGAAATTGTCACTACAGAACAAGTCCAATTGGGTATTGGGGTAAGGGTTCAACTGTAAGTTGGTATAAGGTACTGGGATTCCTTTACTTGTAATCGCTTGCTTTGATAATAGTGGAATTTCGGGAGAGGTGACCTGAAAATCACCCGGTGGGGTTTTTGCCGTTAGGTTTTCCTCATTCGTAAACAAATCACCGTGTTATTTATTTTCTGCTGCATAATTAGTTTATTGGTGATTTTTTTGTGCTACTACGCGTTTGCATGATTAATTAACTTAATTAATTGGTTAATTTATCACAAGGGGTCAATTTGTTTTTGGCCTATCATTTATTTTGAAAAAAAAAAAAATCACAAATGACAATTTATAATCAAGAGTTTTGTAAGTCAATTGGCATGTCCTAATACTTTCAAGGTCTGACCAAGATTAGTCCGATTCTTTATTTTATCGACATTATAAAATTTTTTTTTAAAAAAATTATGTACTCTTTTCACATACTTCTATAACTAATAACTTCATGATGCTATATGTATAGTTAAAAGATTCTTAAAAAAAAAAAAAAACAAAAAACAAAAACAAAACAAAAAAATAAAAAACAAAACAAAAAAAACAAAAAACAAAATACAAAAAACATAAAACAAAAACAAAAAACAGAAAACCAAAAACAAAAAACTATAGTTAAAAGTTCAAATCTATTTCAAGCATTATATTAATAAAACAGCCAAAATAATAGTTAATAATATCATACATTAATATTCGGCGTAAAAAAGGGTAAGACAATTATTGGTGTCTTGGTAAGGTTGAGAATTTTTCCTTTGAAAAATTGCAAGTTTGAAAAAATAGAAAAGAAAAAATATTAGAAGAGATCTATTAAACAATCACATGATAATGGACAGTAACTTTAAGCCTTTAACTAAGTAAATAATAAAGCTTTTTCCGTCATTACATTAATTTAGTTAAGTCACAAATGCATGCCAAGTGTGTCCCAAAGTTAACTAATCTTACACATGCATGCCAAGTGTGTTCCAAAGTTAATAAAACATTAAAAATTTAAAAAATTCTACCATTCAAAAAATAGATAATTTTATTCCACTGATGAGTTAAAGACACCAACTGATCCATGTTATTGGTGATTAACTAGTGTGTGGATGGAGCGATCAACAATATAAGAGTTGTCTCTGTGTTTGAGGTGGAGTCATTTGAGAGAGGCATAGAGCTCTCAAATGAGAGGGAGAAATTAGGTAAAAGTTATTGGGTTTTTGTGATTTGTTTTGCTAGATTTTTTGCAATTGATTTGTTGTTATTGTTTTTATTTAGACCATATTTATGATTTGTCCAAAGTTTTTTCTTATTATCCGGGTATGTGTTTTTTTTAAAAAAAGATTTTTCTTGTTATCTATTTTTGAGATTTATGGGTCATCTTGTCAATTTTTTGGGGGAGGGGGGCCAAGTATATAAATTTTAGAGCTTATTAAAGTAAATTTTTTGTGTAAATATATATACTATAAGATGTTTTTTCAAAGGCTGGGGGGGGGGGGGGGGATGGCCCCCCTCAGCCCTAAGGCAGTTCCGTCCCTAGGCCCACCCCATATTAGAGGGAGAATACATGCCTTAGATACATGGATTTTAAGGTATTTCTACCTCTTTACTCCCTTTATTTATAGTTTAACGAAATGAACCAATTAAGTACTAATTAGTGGGGTCTACCCTCATGTAAGAGGGAGGATACATGCCTCAAATACATGGTAAATCTTTAGGTATTTTCTCATCTTTTCTCCTTTCAATTATAGTTAATGAAATGAACCAATTAGGTACTATAATTTAATAGCATGTTTTTACGTAACAATAGGCAGTCGAGCGCTTTTTTTTATATAAGAGTAACAAGCGCTTATAGAGCTTGTTTGGCATTAACGTCAGTTTTTAGTTTTTAGATTTTAGTTTTTATGTTTCTAAAAAAAAAAAAAAAATTATTTTTTATATACAACTGTTTAAAACCTTACAGCAAAAAGCTTTTTAAAACAAGTATACTTTAACACACTTTCAGCAAAAAAAATTTCAACAAAAAACTAAATAAGTTATTCTCTAATAAACACTTATTTTGAAAAATTTTCCATATTTCCTCTCTTTTTGTCCTTTCAGTTATAGTTTTATAAGAGCAACAAGCACTTGTTTTGTAAATTTTTCCGTATTTCCTCCTTTCTCCTCTCAATTATAGTTTAATAAGTGCAATAAGCACTGTAAATTTTTCCATGTTTCCTCCTCTTTTCTCCTTTCAATTATAGTTTGACGGAATGATCCCATTAAGTTAATACTAATTTAACAGCATTTTTTTACGTGACAAGAAGCAGTCAAGCGCTTCTTCTTCTTCTTCCTTTTTTTTTTTTTTTTTTTTTTTTTTTTTTTAAGAACAACAAGCACTGTTTTTAAGGTAAACAGCACGCTATGGAAACGTTGAATGACTCTTTTTTCCTTATTTACGGTTACGGGGAACGTTGACTTCTTTTGCTCTTAGAAGACTTATGCAAATTACTTTATTTTATAGTACAACAGCAATGTCCATCCCAACCACACCTCAAATTTCCATTAATGAGTGTTTTCAACCTCAATACCAAAGTTTCAATCATGGCTATTTACAACCTCACGATCAAACATGTCCGATTTCCACAGCTTTTAATCCTCTTTTCTCTATTTATGATCACCAATTTCTTCTCTATACTAACCCCATTTACAAGTGCTGTATCCTTCGACTTCACTCGTTTTGATTCTCCAGACCCTAACATATTATATGAGCACGCTTACGCTGATGAAGACCAAGTCATTCAACTCACGGGCAGCAAGCTGAAAGGATGGATTGATGGTCGAGCCACGTATTCCAGACCCATGCACCTGTGGGACAAAGACTCCGGAAAGCTCACAGATTTCTCTACCCATTTTTCCTTTGTTATTGATTCGCAGAATCTACCAGTCTATGCAGACGGGCTGGCCTTCTTCCTTGCAACTAACGGTTCCAAAATTTCTGACGCTGCTTATGCTGGCAATATGGGTCTCTTTATCCCAGGGTCAAAGCCAGAGGAAAATCCTTTTGTTGCAGTGGAATTTGATATCTGTGACACTAACAGATGGGATCCGCCTGGGGAGCATGTAGGTATTGATATCAACACCATGAAATCTGTTGCTAATGTGCCATGGTTGAGTAATATTTCTATAACGGAAGGGAAAACAAATGAAGCTTGGATTAGTTAAAATTCAAGCTCAAAAAATTTGAGTGTTGTCTTTACTGTTTTTAAATACAATGTCACTGTAAATCAGTCGCTTTCTTATATTGTTGATTTGAGCAAGGTCCTACCCGAATGGGTTACTTTCGGATTCTCAGCCGCAACAGGAGCTACTTCTGCTATACATACTATTAAATCTTGGGATTTTAGTTCAAGTTTGGAAATTGATAATAACAATACCATCCCTAAAGGACCCAGTCTAAACCTCCACTCTAAGAAAAGGAACACATCCAAGTTAGTTGTGGGGTTCATTGCGGGGGGATTTATTTTGGTTGGTGGGTTGACCATGGTTCTGTTTGCCTTGTGGAAGAGGAATCGGAGGGCTAACGAAGATGATCGTGCCCTTGATGAAGAGTTTAAAAGGGAAATAGGACCGAGGAGGTTTCCATACGATGAATTGGCTCAAGCGACAAATAATTTCAACGACAAAGAAAAACTAGGCCAAGGGGGATTTGGTGGAGTTTACAGGGGATTCTTAAGGGACTTCAACTCCGTTGTTGCTGTTAAAAGGGTATCACAAGGGTCTACACAAGGGATAAGGGAGTATGCAGCAGAAGTAAAAATTATCAGCCAATTGAGACACAAGAATTTGGTACAACTCATTGGATGGTGTCATGAAAGAAGTAGAGGACAGCTATTACTTGTTTATGATTTCATGCCCAATGGAAGCTTAGATTTTCATCTTTATAAAGAAGATACCTTATTGGTGTGGGAAGTGAGGTACAAAATTGTACAACACTTGGCCTCAGCCTTACTTTACTTGCATGAAGGATGGGATCATTGCGTGTTGCATAGAGATATAAAACCGAGCAATATTATGCTTGATTCAAATTTCAATGCCAAACTTGGGGATTTTGGATTAGCTAGGCTTGTAGACCATGCTAGTGCATTACGAACTACTGATTTGGCAGGTACCAAAGGCTATATGGACCCAGGATGTGTCACAACCCGAAGGGCTAGTAAGGAATCAGATATCTATAGTTTTGGAATTGTTGCACTAGAATTAGCTTGTGGAAGAAAACCAGTCAACCATGAGGCCCCAGAAGATCAAGTAGTCATGTTAGAGTGGGTTTGGGAGCTCCATGGAAGAGGAGTACTTCTTGACGTAGCTGACCAAAGGCTGGGTGGACATTTTGATGAGCAACAAATGAACTGTTTGTTGATTGTAGGGCTTTGGTGTGCTCACTCTGAATATGTTCATAGGCCTTCAATAAAAGAAGCAATTCAAGTGCTCAATTTTGAAGCTCCATTACCTCTTCTCCAATTTGATATCCTCAAGTCATCACATCATACTCCAACAATGAATGAGGCTACATCTATGTTTTCAACCTCCAATGAATGATACTAATTCTACCAAATGACAACTCCAATTCCTCATAGTTTAAAGCACACTTTGTTGCTTATTTACTTGCATTGCTTTTGTTGTTAGAAGTTGAACTTGTTTTAATTGAACTTTCATTTAAAGTAAGAATGTTTTATATATGTTGAATGAGTGTGGAATAAATTTAAGGAGTTTATTTTGAATTATGTAATAAATGAAATTGAATTTAGAATTATTGTTTGTAATTATATATACTTTTGCATTTCACAGAACTTATATATACGTTTTTAGACCCCTTAACACAAGTTGTTTAACCTAGTTATTTAGCCAAGTGATTATTTAGATAAATTATTCAGATCTAGGTTAACACAATAAAATCATATCACGTAAATAATGCAGAAATATAAAGAATACAACGATATGATAACCCAGGAAAATCTAACCGTTAAAAAACCTGGGGAAGATTTAACCTAGCTATCCTCAAGGTAAAAATAGATCCACTATGAAAGAATTAAAGTTTTTACAATAGAACTTAGACTACTAACATCCTATTGCTACATCGAGTAGAAAACTTACTACCACGACCACATGACAGCTCCGAGCCCACGAACTACTTTCCTTGATCCACTGCAACCACAAGTTCTCCTACTTGTGACTTTGAGGCTCCATTCAAAGGTTTCAAAACTTCTTTAAGTTCTTTAAGCAACAACTAAAGCAACCATCAAGTTTTTGATATAAATCTTGATTTTGATAGCTTTATGTGTGTATGAAGGTAAACACCTCTAGATCTCACAAAAGATTCAGCACACAACACTCCAAATACTTCTAAAACGTAGTTAGGGTTTTTCCTTTTATACTTGGAGTAAAACACAAAACCCTATACGTCAAACGGGCTGGGGTTGTATTGGAAATTCTGTAGAAAAATAAATCTACACAAGGTTCGATCGATCGAGCTTAATTTTCGATTGATCGAGCCTTGTAGATTTTGTCCAATAAATTTTGCAATCACTTGATTTCAATTTTACAAATAAACACACTTTGAGCAAGCCTAAACCTAGACTATATGTTTTGATCATGGTTTGCCAACATAATACAAATTGAAGTTCTAATACATTTAGTTCCTAAAGTTGTAGAACCTAACAAACTCCCATTTTGGCAATCCATGACAAAACACATCATAAAAATAAAATGCTCAAAGTAAAAACAACCCAATCACATTTAAAATGCCCTCATTACAATTCAACCTAACTACTATCTATCAGTTGCCAATATAGACAGCAGTCACGACTGAATTAACTTGATTTCACAAAACATAAAATAAAAGACATATATCATGAATAACCTCATAAATATATATATATATATATATATATTTATATATTTATTTATATATGTATAAATGATATATCTATAATATTTTCACAATATTTTTACACCAAATTTTAAGTGGCAAGTTGTTACTGATTGTTATTTTTTGGGCAAAAAAGTAATCTTAGCGTTAGGTTCAAATTTGAACCAATAATAACTAACCACCTATAATTTGTTGTGAAAATATTATGAAAATATTGTGGACGTAGCATCTCTCATACATAAAAAAAATAATATATGTATATGTATATATATATATATATATATATTTATATATATATAAAGAAATAATATATCAACAACATTTTTACAACAAATTTTAAATGGCAGGTTGTTACTAATTGTAATTGTTGGGACAAAAAAGTAATCTTAGTATTAAGTTCAAATTTGAACCAATAACAACTAACCACTTATGATTTTTTATCAAAATGATTCAAAATTATTGTGAACATAACATCTCTCATTTAAATATAAATATATAATAATATATACATTTAAATAAATATATATATATATATATATATTTATATTATATTCAAATATTTTGGAATATGCCATAGAATATTCTATGGCATATTCCATTACGTACGCTGAAACTCATTCAGTTCAGGGGTTTTTTTTTTTTTTTCAATTTTTTTTATTGTAGAATATGCAATTTTGGACCTATAGTGGCATTTACCAAACGCCATTGTAGATCCTATTCAAAACGCCACTATAGGCCCCTTGTTTTAATTTTTTTTGCTGGATTCTTTTTCTTAACCTTTTTTTTTTTTTTTTTTGGTGCTAGGCAAATGCCACTATACGACACTCCAAATGCCACTATCGGTCCAGTTTTTTGTAGTGGTGACTCCCCTCACGCATAAGATAGAGTGAAGGAATAATATATATATATATATATATAAAATGACATTTTAAGAATATTAATATAGTTTTCCAATTTTTAAAATAATGTTAGGCATAAATGTATTTTTGGTCCCTACATTTTGGGCCGATTCTCAATTTGGTCCCTATATTAATTTCGCTCCTAAGTCAATCCCTGATTTCAAAAAATCGTTTTTATTTTGGTTTCTATTGCCAACCCAATAACCAAGAAAAATCTAAGATGGCAAATGGAGTGCATAGGTGGCATGTTAGATGCTGATGTGGCTAATAAAATAACATTAATAAATACCACGTCAACATCCATGTCAGCATTTTAATAAATTAAAAGGCCATCTTATAAAATTAAAAAACAAATAACGAAATAAATTTTTTTTAAACAATTTTGCTTTTCATTATTTTTCGGAAGAACATTGTTCTTCTTCTTCTCCAGGACATTAACTTCGTGCTTCATATTCTTCCCCAAATCAAACCCAAGAAATCCAAGAAATCAAACCCATAAACATCCAGTAAATCAAACCCAATCAATTCAAGAAATCAAACTCATAAACCACCCAATATATCCAAAAAATCAAACCCATAAACATCCAGTAAATCAAACCCAATAACTCTAAGAAATCAAACCCATAAACATCCAGTAAATAAAACCCAATAAATCCAAGAAATCAAACCCATAAACTTCTAGTAAATCAAACCCAATAAATCCAAGAAATAAACATACGAATCCACATAAAATAAAAATAAAAAATAAAAAACCACAAACACGAAACCAAACTCACCAAGAAATCTCCATCTCCGAAACACAAACACGGCCAAACTGATCTCCATGGCCACACCAATCTCCACCTCCACTACCAACCACCCACCCCTAAAGAAACCCATAAAACCCCACCTACAACCAAACCTGTAAACACAAATCCAAAACCCACACCAATCTCCACGGCCACACTGATCTCCATGGCAACAACCCACCCCCATTGAAACCCAGAAAAAACCCAACCATCTCCAACCAAACCCAGCCATCTCCATCTCCATCTTTAACCAAACCCATAATCCAAGGCCCATGGCCACACCGATCTCCACCCCGACCACCAATCTCCACCTCCATTACCAACCACCCAACGAAAAACTAGAAAAACCTAGAGATTAGAGAGTCAGGTTTAGAGAAAGAGAAAAAGTCAGAGATTAAGAGAGGGGGAGAGGGATCGAAAGCTTGAACAAAGAAAGGAGAAAAAGAAAGATACAAACACAAATACACTCCAAGAGACAGAGAAAGAGAGGATCTGAAAAAAAAAAAAAAAATGATACAGGTACAAACACTCACCAATAATATTTATTTAGTAAGTTATTTTTGTTTTGATTTTTCTTTTTTTGGTTTATGTTAAAAGAAAGAAAAAAAAAATGAAATAGATACAAACACAGGCTAGCCTAGAATGAGAAGGGGGTGTTAACTTAGTGTTTGTTTCTTAAGAAAGTTCAAGAAAAATTGAAATACTTGCTACAAATTGTTTTCTCAATATTTAAAATTGAAAACATTTTTTTTTTGAATTTTTTAAGTTTAAATTTTATTTATTAATTAAAATGCTGACTTGTCATTTTTAAAAGCAAAATAAATTTTTTTAATATTATTTTATTAGCCACATCAGCATCTAACATGCCACCTATGCACTCCGTTTGTCACCTCATATTTTTCTGTTACTGGGTTGACGATAGTAACCAAAATAAAAAACGATTTTTTGAAATCAGGGACTAACCGAGCAAAATCAATTTAAGGACCAAATCGAGAATCGGCCCAAAATATAGTGACTAAAAGTGCATTTATGCCATAATTTTATCGATTTAAACATTTCACTTAATTTGTGAGTGAGAGGGAATAATATATAAATTGGAAGATATTGTTTCATACTTATTGTCCACTCATACATTCTATTATTTCATATATGAATGATATATATGGAGGATGTATACTAATGAGCGTGAGAGAATCAATGCCTTATAAAATTATAGAAGAGAACCTTGGTATATTCCACCCTATGGGCCAACTTTGAGATGGAAGCTAAAGTTACTTTTTTTTTTTTATAACAAACATCATACACCTTTCATTGATTTGGACAATTATCCATAGAGATTACATCCATAAGAACCTGATTTGATACAAAATGGGGGGTATCTTCCACCCAAACAGTACAGTCATCCTCAAACAAAGCATGCTTGGCTAACTGGTGCGCAACCATGTTTCCATTTCTGCCAACATGGGAAGCCGTCCAGTAATTAAAATGCAGCAAACAGAGACCCATTCCCTCAATCACCTTCTTGATCGAGCTTGGGGCCGAAGTAGAATCGGAGATGGCCATCACCACCTGCTTTGCATCTCCTTCGATGATGATCTCCTTAAGACTAAAATTTTTTGCCAGCTGAATGCCTTCCTCCATAGCCTTTGTTTCAATCTCTAAAGGCCCCAGGGGAAGTTGAAATCTTTTACTTAATGCACCCATGACTTGGCCTTTTTCATTCCTGATTACGACTCCAACACCACAGCAACTAGCATCCTTGAAAATGGCTCCATCCACGTTGACTTTATACCAACCAGCCCTTGGCGGTTGCCAGCAAGTTTTGGTTCGAACCTGAATTCCATTAGGGGTAGGATCACTTTGTCTGCATTCCTCAGTGTAATTTCGTGCCTCCACTGCAATTTGCTTTGGCTGTTTACACAGGCCTTCATGCTTGAAAGAATTCCTGTTATTCCATATTTTCCATGCCGTGATTGCATACCACTCCCAGTCTTGGATACACTTATCCTCCTTCAGCCTCCACACCACATCTATGAATTCATTTGAGTACCGAAGCTGGTCTTTAACTCTTGTTGGTAGACCTCCATTTTTCCATACCTCTGAAGCAAACTTGCATCCCCAAAGAGCATGACCCGAGGTTTCACGAAGACCACACAACCCACAACTATCAATCCCGGTGATTTTCCGAGAAACAAGCATAGAGTTGGTGGGTAGAATGTCTTTGCAGGCTTTCCAGAAAAACTGTTTTACCTTATTCGGGCACTCCAACTTCCAAATAAACTTCCAAAAAACCTTCATTTTTGATCTGTCTGAGCTTTCCCCTAAGGCCACTTGCTTTTTTCCTTCCTTAATGAGGTTGAAAGCCACTTCATAGGCACTTCTAACAATAAGAAAACCATTCCTTGTTCCTGCCCAAACCCGAGAGTCCTCAGGGAGAGTGCTACTAATAGGGATACTTAAAATGATTTCTGCCTCATGAGCAACAAAATTGCTCTTCACCAAGTTTGCATCCCAAGAGCCTTTCTCCCTATCTATTAGCTTATCCACTCTATCCAACACTTGAAATTGACTCCGCGGGCTCATTACTTTGAAGGTGTTTGGAGTTGGGAGCCATCTATCCTCCCAGGTCTTAACCTTTTTTCCATCACCAATAATCCATCGGGACCCCCTCTCAAGAACTTCCCTTGCTGCCAGCAAACTTCTCCACACATAGGAAGGTCTTCGGCCCAAGTTTGCCTCCATGAAGTTGCTTCCCTTGAAATACTTTGCTGGTAGTATTTTGTAGGTAATAGAGTTTGGGTTTTGTTGAAGCCGCCACCCTTGCTTGGCTAGAAGTGCGAGATTGAATGCCTTAAGATCTTTAAACCCCATGCCGCCTTCCGATTTAGGGATGCATAGCTTTTCCCAAGAGATCCATGCCATTTTTCTCTCCTTATCTTTCTGCCCCCACCAGAAATTTCGCGTCATCGAATTAAGCTCTTTGCAAAGTGAATCCGGGAACTTAAAACAGCTCATTGTGTATGTAGGTGTGGCTTGGGCAACCGCCTTAATAAGAATCTCATGACCCGCGTTGGACAATAGCTTGCCTTTCCAATTAGCTATTTTCCTCCCGACTTGGTCTTTAACTCGAGAGAAAGCTTTCCTCTTTCCACAGCCCACAAGTGGGGGCAATCCCAAATATCTTTCATGTTGTTGGATGATTTGGGCCCCAAACAGCTCCTTAATTTCTTCTTGACAATCTCTACTTGTATTTCTACTAAAGAATAAAGATGTCTTCTCCTTATTTAACTTCTGCCCCAATTCTTGTTCATAATCCGCCAATACTTTCATCACCCTCTGCCCTTCACTCACACTTGCCCTACAAAATATGATACTATCGTTTGCAAATAAAAGATGGGACACCTGAGGAGAACCACGGCACACCGACACCCCTTTTATTCTGCCCACTGTTTCCTCTCTTTTCAACATGGCAGAAAGCCCTTCAGAGCATAACAGGAAGAGATACGGGGAAATGGGATCCCCTTGTCGAAGACCCCTTGATGGGCTTATTTTTCCCCTTGGCTCTCCATTAATGAGAACAGAGTAAGTCACTGTCGTTACACACATCATAATCAGCTTGATCCATCTCTCTGCAAACCCCAATTTTCTCATCATTGCATCCAAATAAGCCCACTCCTCTCTATCGTATGCTTTGCTCATATCAAGTTTTATTGCCATCAGACCCTGTTTCCCTCTTCTTTGTAATTCAACGCTATGCATAGTTTCGAATGCTGCAATCACATTATCAGTTATCTGTCTTCCTGGTACAAATGCACTCTGAGACTCGCTAATAACCTCAGGTAGAATCAGCTTCAACCTATTAGCGAGAACTTTTGCTACAATTTTATAGAAGATGTTACATAGACTAATAGGCCTATATTCGGATATTTTTTGGGGGGAGCTGACTTTAGGTATAAGACAAATATAAGTTTCATTCCAACCATTCGGCATGTAACCAGTATTTAGAATTTGCAAAACAGAGTTTGTAACATTATGCCCAACCACATTCCAGTACTTTTGATAAAAGATAGGGGACATACCGTCGGGGCCGGGGGCTTTGGTAGGGTGCATTTGATGCAGAGCTTTCCGGACTTCCAACACACTAAACTCCTTAAGGAGAGTAGCATTCATTTCATCCGAGACCAGCGGATTTATGGCACCCAAGCTAGCAGCAAATGAAGATGGACTTGCTGTGCTAAATATGGATGAAAAATACTCAAGGACTTCTCTCTCAATGTCCTCCGGCTGATCAAAACATACATCATTCGCGCCCCGAATTTCCTTAATCTTGTTAGTCTTTCGTCTTTGATTTGCCGTGGCATGGAAGAATTTAGTATTGCGGTCGCCACATTTGATCCATAAAGCCCTTGATCTTTGATTCCACATAACCTCCTCCCTTATGAGTATCTCATTGATCTCCTTTTTCAATCCCTGAATTTCTTCCGCTGTCTCGTGCAAGAGATTCAAATCTTCAAGGTGTCTAAGCCTGTCCTGTTTCAGCTTCAGCACCTTATTCACATTCCCATAGACCCTGTGGTTCCATCTTCTAAGCTGCCCTTGACAATTTTTAATCCTCTCCTGAATATCCACATCAGCCCGTAATGGATCCCAAGCCCCTTCAATCACTTCCTTGCATCTTTCATCTCTGATCCATATGGCCTCAAAAAAGAATCTCTTTCTCACTTTCTTTGGTGGCGCCTTTTTCCTTAAGAACAAAGCCAAGAGGCAATGGTCCGAAGCTGCCATTGAGACGTGGTGAACTTGCGCTTCGAAAAAATTAGCAAGCCAGCCCTCATTGGCCACCACCCGATCCAGCCTAACTAGGGTCCGTTGGTCCCCAAACCGGCTGTTGCACCAAGTAAATCTGCTTCCCACAAATCCCAAATCATTAAGACCACACACACTCAAACAATCTCTAAACTTTCTCATTTGATCTGTATCTCGGTCTGCCCATCCAAGTTTTTCATCGGGGTGGGTGATCTCGTTGAAATCACCAAAGACCACCCACGGCATATCACATTGCTTCTTCAATGTTTCAAGCAAACTCCATGATATATGCCTCTTCCTTGCATCCGGATGCCCATAAAACCCGGTCGCCCTCCATGGATTCCGCCCCTTCTCATCGTATACCACCACGTCGATATGCGAGTTGGAGCAGCTTTTGAACCTAATATCTGCTCCTTCCTTCCAAATCATAGCCAACCCGCCGCTCATGCCGTCGCTAGGAACATCAATTCCCTGGGTCATCTCCAATTTCCTCATGAATCCCTTCATTCTGCTAGAACGTGCTTTGGTCTCCACAAGGAACACCAGGATCGGATTTTTGGATTTCACCTCGTCGGTGAGAATCCGAACTGCCGGGGGTGATCCTAGACCCCGGCAATTCCAAGCCAAGATACTCATTTGGCTCGGCGGCACTGCGTCGCAGTCGCCGCCTCTCCGCCATCCCTATCATTTTCCTTTTCCTGAGTGTTTTTTGCTTTGCTCTCTGTTTTCCTTCGTTTCTGCACAACCAAGTCTTGTTCAAGTTTCATAGTGGGAACCGGACCAGGTCTTTTGCTCCGCAGTAAGTCTAAGCCCATGCTCTCATCATTACTTTGGGCCTTCCTCGCAAGTCTTTTCCAGTGCCCACTCTTCGGGCCCAAGGTCTCTGCCACCCAGCCCGTCTCTTCATTAAAGCACATGGCCATTGGGCCTGTTTCTTTCTCATTTTTAACTGGGTTTTCATCCCCACTTGGGCCTTTCAAACTTGGCGCCAAAAGGAAGTCGAATTGAGGCTCTTGCTTCTGTTGAGTCCCTTTCCCCCACGTCTGATCACTCATATCTTCATTTTGGATTGTGGGTTTGGTCAAACTTTCCTTTTCCTAGAAAGGAATGATGCTTTCTTTGTTCAGCCCGAAACTACTGTCCATACCATTTTCATGAATACATCCTGGAGCTTGATCTCTAGTATCATGCCCTTTTGTCCCATCCTCTTTATCCCTGTTTCCTAGGCCGTTCATCGCTGACCCCTCCGCAACGTCCACCCCCAATGCCACAGGTGGCGCATGAGAGGGCTTCCCCGAGAGTTTTCCATCATTTCCGCCTTGTTTGTCTCCCATACTCGGCACAAAACTCTGACCTCCTCTAGGTGCCTCACCTCCGAACCTTCGTAGTGCCTCACCTCTTAACCACGGTCCATATTGAAGGTTTGTTTGCTCCTTTTGGTTTTCTTTCTCCACTGCTTCAACACAGTCCCTCAGGTCGTGGTTAAGCAGTCCGCATCTGTAACAGAAGTTTGGAAGCCTTTCATACCTGAAGCTAATCCATCTTTGCTCACCACCTTCAATCTTAACTTTCTTTCCTCTGACTAACTTCTTTGTAACATCGATCTTCACTCGGATCCGGAGATACTTTCCCCATTGAACCCCAGAATCAGCTGCGTCAACGGACATCACCTCTCCTAGTGTGGACCTTATAGCCCAGCCCGTCTCACAGGTTCTGCTCATCAATGAAAGGTTATGAATCTGAATCCAAAACGGAGACTGCTTTATAGATATATCCTTTGGAACTTGTTCACCTTCAAACTCCTTTAACAAAACTAGTTGTTTCTCATAGCTCCAGGGGCTCATATCCATTATTTTCTTCTTGTCCCGTCCATCTCCAAACTCGACTAAGTATAGCTCATCGTCAATCTCCGTTATCTGCACTCCTTTGTTGGGCTTCCATATCATCCTCAAGTTTTTCCGAAGTGCTTCCAGCGATATACTTCTGTGTGCCAGCACTTTCATCACGAGGCATTTCTTACCTATTTCCTTTGCTGCTTCATGCTATTGCTCCCCAGGGAAATACTCTCATCTTCCTCTTCCGTGAAAGAGAGTTTCTTCCATAGCTCTTCCAGCTCTACCGTCATAGTTTCACAGAGCTACTAACCCGACCTCACTAAACAGGAGGTCACAACACTCTTGCAAGGAGACCTGCAAGACACAACTGCATCTACATGCACGAGAGCACGAGAGCACTTACAAAGACGTTGTTGGCTGAAAGCTCTTTGACATTTTTTAAAGCTAAAGTTACTTGAATCTTACATCGGTATACCATCTTTGGAGATTAAAAGGTTAAGTCAAGACACAAGGTGTAGAATTAACATTAATTAAGGTAAGCTTGAGAGCAAAAGATATAACATATAACTGCATAGGGGTTGTAATAGGCGTGGATGCTGATCATTTCTTAGAGGCGGATATTTACTACGCTCACCATCTAATTTCTCTATTTAATTCTTCAAACATACACATAAGGACGATGCATCCTTAGACAATATCTTAGACCAAGGGAGTCCAAGACCCCGTACAAAAATTTTAAATTTGTTTGTTAGTACATATAAATAAATTATATATATATATATATATATTTGAAGTTTAGATCCAAAACAATTTAGCAAAAATTCAATTTGCGCCCTTTTTATGTTTGGATGAGTTGTTATTTTCATCTTTAATTTTTTTTTTTTTTTTTGGGGTCATTTTAGTCTTTAAATGGTGAACGTAGTAACAAAGCAGAGAAAAGCAAGAAACCATAGATTAAATTCTATGTTTTACCTAAGGCTTGTTCATAAATCAATTTGTAGCCATTAAATAGAGAAAAAAATAGAGAAAGGTCTGTTTGAGAGAGAAAGTGGTTCTCTGAAAATCAAATTTGGTTGTTATGAAGGGTTCCTATCATTGGTTAACTTGGTGATACAATGTTTATCAATAATTTATCCTTTTTCTCTACTTCATTAGTATCCAAAATAATGAAAATGAATAATGGAGATGTATAGAACATTCAAATTTAGACAATTTCATAAGTTTGAGACTAATTGATAAAACTCATGACCTAATTTGAGTAGAATATAAACTTCAAGCCTTTTATGTAATTTCCTCCAAAAACTAATTGTATCTTTTATTGATATAGGATCCCATTAACGGATGTCTTTAAGGTATTTGTTAATTGACTATTTTTTGGAAATTTTTAATTCTACTTTTATGGGAAATGTAAAAACCTGTTAAAAAAATCAATTCCTTTATTCTTTTCTTATAAAAACTTTAAAAAAATATTTCCTAAATCAATACTGTTAGTTTTTAGACCCCTGAAAATATAGTTTGTTTAACCTAATTTAATAATCAAGTTGTTACTTAGGTCAATTACGTAGATTTAGGTTAAACATTCATCAAACATAGTATGCAGTAGAAAATCAAAATAACACAAGATATGATGACCTAGGAAAACTAATAAAACAAACCAGTATCAAGGTTTAAAACCAAAAAAAAAAAAAAAAAAACCTAGGAGGAACTATCCCAAGAGAACAATCCACTATATCAAATAGAAGTTTACAGTCAATAATATAAATTCATAGTAAACTTAACTATGATTATCAAACCTAGCTCTAAAACTCTCAGATTTCTTTGATGTGGATCTGCTCCAACATGAACCTCCAGTTCATGCCTTTGATCTTCAGTACACTTGATAGCTAAAGCTTGGCTGCAACTTTATTTAACTGGTATGTGCGGTATGAGTGAGATCTCTAGTAGATGCTTGAAAGAATAGAAGGTACAAAACCTCTCAAAACTCAAAAGAGTAGCTCTCCAAGTCTTGAAAAACGTACTTTAGGGTTTTCCTTATATACCAAGTAGATCTGGATTGAAACCTAAACGTTTAATGGGCTGTTGATCTGAACTAAAATTTTGTAGATTTGTATCTCGATCAATCGAAGCTTCCTCTCGATCAGTCTAGCTAGTCAACTTTTCACTTTAACTTTTTGCAGCTTGTATGTTCTTAAATTTTGACTTGTAGCACTTTGAAAAATGTTTAAAACACTTCATAAACACTAAAATCTATTCCTAGACAAGTTTATGTCCTCAGTTTGCCAAAACATAAAACATTTAGAACCAAAACATTTATACCAAAATATTTATAACCTAACAAATACCCTTAGGATATTCATTAACTTTTCCTTGTATTATATTAAAGTGAAAGTTCAATAAATGATCCATTTAATATGTCATATAGTTTAGTAGGTTTATCTTCATAGATATGTCTATTTCACCGAGTCTCTCTTTGAGAAAGTAAATACGTAATGTAATATAACTAAAACTAATTCTTCAGATATTATCTATACCATATTTAAGAGGATTCCCCTCTTTGAGTTGAACTTTTATGTGATTCAAAAATGCCTTCATTAATCAATGGTAATTTCTCTTAGAAATAGGGTCATAGATGTCAAATAACAAATTTCATTTTGAATTCAAAAAGAAAACTCCTAAATTTTAGGATTTTTTTTCCCTTCATGTTCATCTTTTTACTCTCTAAATTTAGCCTTTTCTATTCCTTTTTCATCTGAATAAAAGTAAAACACCCCAATTTAAAAAATAAAAAACTAAGAGAACTCCTAAAATTTAACCTTCTTTCCCCTCAAGTTCATCATAATTTTCTTTATCTTTAAAGTTTATCCTTTTTGTTTGTTTGAAAAATAAAAAATATATATTTCCAAATTAAAATAAATGCAAATTATTAACTTTTACCTTTAAAAAAATAGAACAACCTTTAAGCACACGCAAAGTGCGTGCTTACAGGCTAGTTACATATAACAACTACTCCATATTATGTATGGACTATAAAGATATCTTTTTATAAATATTTCAAATTTAACTTATAGCATATTCGCATATCGCGCAAGACAAAATAGTCCCGATAAAAAGAATGAAAGCTACTGCTTGTTTGGTACAATAATTTAGATGTACAAAACAAACTATAAGAAGTCATGAAGCTATGAAATAGTTTCATGGGTTACAATTGAATGTTATAATGTTTAGTTTCATCAAATCCACAGAGGGAAAATGTTGAATTTACCCTTCTATTGCTATATTTGACACTCACTTTATATTCTCCTAAGAAGCAATAAAAGCTATAAGAATCATTCTTGTCTGTCTGACCTTGTGTTAGGAGCTTTACTTGTTGCTGATGATGGTATAAGGAATGAGAGTGCTTGGGCAGCATTGGGCCAATCACTTGGCTTCATGTTTTCTCAACACACTCATGGCTCCTCGTGCCTAACTAGTGATGCTCCTAAGGGCTCTTTGAGGGGAACCTGCCCAGTCTCCCTAGTTGAGTTGGATCGATGAGTAGTGATGAGGAGTAGCATGTGGAGGCACCTTGCTCCATGAGTAGTGATGAGGAGTAGCATGTGGAGGCATCTTGCTCCACATGATGCCCCAAGGCCATGGCAAAGGAGGGCCATGGTGGGCAGAGATGGTTTTGATGATGAGGGGCAGTAGCGTATGGTGCTGACCCTATGTGGTGGTGCATGGCATTGGTGGTTTAATTGTTGGTTCCTTGTGTGTGGGTTTGGCGGCTTGAATGCAAGGCAAGGCTGGGCTGCTGTGATGATTGAATGCTATGTGCAAGGCATTATGCTAGTGGGGGCTGGCTGAATGCATGGACAAGTGCTACTGGGTTGATGATAGTTACTTTGTTTACAGCATGTGGGCATGCTGTATGGGCTATAGTGCTGATGGGAGGCCTTGAGCATGGCCCAAGCCTCCCAAAATGTGTGAGAACATGTTGTGTGGGCTGTTGAAGGATGGGTAGAGGCCCCATGGTTTGCTAAGACATGGGTTGTGCATGTGCAGCATGTGAAGTGCTGTTACCAAGCAGTTCCTAACTTTCCTGATGATCAGACCTGCTATGTAGGGGCTGGAAACGTGGAGAGCAAGCCAAGACAGCATCAGTTGAAGGTGTCCTAAGTCAGAACACAAGTGGCAGATTATCCAAGACCCAGGCAATAACTGCCATAGTAGTTAATTCTGTGTATTTACCCCTAAGGCTGTTGGGGGTGTCAACAACAAAGTGTATTTTGGCCTTGAGAAAATTCTATATAATTCTCTAGGCTTGTAAAAGGGTTTCCTTTGTACTTGAGATTAAGTAATAAAGGTTAGGGGTTGGTTGCTTATAAATATTATGTGGTTCCTTATAAATATTATGTGTGCTGTGTGTTTAAACATCCCTATATAATCTGTTCTAAGTATTACTGTAGTGTGTATGTGTGTGGTGTTGGCTAGGACTAAGTTAGGGACTTAGGGCCATCACAGGCAGAAAATTTGAGTGAAAAATTGACCCTGTGACAATTGGTATCAGAGTCTGGCTGCAATGTCTTCGGACAGCAAAGCAAGGGTGACTGTCTTGGAGAACATACTTGGAGTTCCTATGGAGGAAAAAAAAACTTTCTGTGTTTGACAAATTGGATGCACTATTTGCAAAAACTTCTATGATGCGGAATGAGATTTTTGAACAAAGGGATGTTGTATTGATTCGTGTTGAAGAGTTGGCTACTACACTGGATGCCCAAGGCAGTGCAATAAGAGAAGCCCAAAGCCAACTTGAGACAAAAATTGCCTTGTTAAAGAGAGCACTGCGTGGCCTGTCTAGGGAGGGGGAAGTGGCCACCAAAGTGAAGGTGCCTGAACCAAAGCCCTTTAATGATGCAAGGAGTGCCAAGGATATGGAGAATTTCATTTAGGACATGGAGCAGTACTTCAAGGCTGCAAAGGTGCCTAATCAAAAGATGGTAACCATTACTAGTGTGTATCTTTCAAGGGATGCCAAGTTATGGTGGAGAACCCGTGTGGAAGATGATGCAAATGCTGGTAGAAGGAAAATTGACTCGTGGGAATCCTTAAAGAAAGAGTTGAAGGACCAGTTCTTGCCTACCAACACTGCATGGGTTGTAAGAGACTCTTTAAAGAAATTGAAGCACATTGGTACAGTGAGAGAATATGTCAAGACCTTCAATTCTTTGATGTTGGATATCAAGAACATGTTGGAGGAAGATAAGCTTTTCAATTTCATGTCTGGCTTGCAACCTTCGGCACAGTTGGAGTTAAAGAGGCAGGTAGTGTGTAATCTGCCCGCTGATATGTCTATTGCAGATGTCTTAGTGGACTACTGTACAGTAAGTCTAGTGGGGATGATGAGAAATGTAAGTCCAAGAACAGAGGCAAAGACAAGCAGAAGAAAGATGGCAAGAAGAGCAAAGATAAGCAAAAGAAAAATTGAGGTAACAAGAGCCAATGAGAGAGTTCTACCTCTCAACAAAGCAAAGAACAAGTTAAATGTTGGTTGCTTCATATGCAATGGCCCTCATCGAGCAAAAGACTACCCTAAGCGTGAGAAGCTTAATGCAATAATTGCTGAAGATGAGAGGGGGCAGTCTGATGAAGAAGTTCCTAGCAAGGTGAATCCTTTACAATTGCTGAATGCATTTAGTATGTGCAAGTGGAGATGAATGGGAATGGGGCTTAAGCAATGCTTGACACTGGTACTACCTATAATTTTGTTGATGAATGTATGGTCCAACAACTTGGTCTGAAAGTGAGCAAGTGTCCAAGTAAGATCAACGTAGTAAACTCTAAAGCAAAACCAATTTTTGGAATTGCTTTTGGTGTGAGGTTCAAGGTTAGCAGGTGGACAGGAAAGGTAAATTTCCCAATTATGAAGTTGGATGACTTTGATGTAATTTTGGGTGATGAGTTCTTTGTGGCTACCAAGGCTGCCTTGCTGCCATTCATCGGTGTAATGCTGATTTTCAATGAAAAGCAGCCATGCTATGTTCCTGCTAAGCATATGATAGGAAATAACAAGTTAAACAAGGGCAAAGGGCCAATGGTGTCAGCCATGCAAGTTGAGCATAGGCTGAAGAAGGGGGAGATCACTTACTTGGCTGTAATGATTGAAGTTAAGCAAGACAAGTTTGTTGAAGTTCTAGATGCTGTTGCTGGACTGTTGGAGGAAATCGTTGATGTAATGCCTCTAGAATTGTCTAAGACCCTTCCACCAAGGCGTGCTATTGACCACAAGATTGAGTTAATTCCTAGTTCAAAGCCTCCTTCAAAGGCTCCATACAAAATGTCCCCTATGGAGTTGGCTAAAATGAAAAAGTAATTGCTCGATGCAGGCTACATTCAACCCTCCAAAGCCTTTTACGGTGCCCCTGTCCTGTTCCAAAAGAAGCAAAATGGATCACTGTGCATGTGTGTGGACTATAGAGCCTTGAACAAAGTAACGGTGAAGAACAAGTACCCGGTTCCTTTGGTTAAAGACCTGTTTGATAGACTATGCAAAGCCACTTACGTCACTAAGTGGACTTGAGATCAGGTTATTGGCAAGTGAGGATTACGAAAAGGGATGAACTAAAGACAACTTGTGTAACTCAGTATGGTTCTTATGAATTTCTAGTTATGCCTTTTGGTTTAACAAATGCCTCTGCTACATTTTACAATTTGAAGAATGATGTATTCTATGAGTTAGTAGACCATTTTGTTGTGATTTACTTAAATGACATAGTGATATATAGTGAGTCCTTGGAGGATTACTTGGAACACCTTTGGAAGGTGTTGTCCAAATTGAAATTGAGGGAACATCGGCTAGACTGCAAGTGACTTTATGGCAGTTTTGGAAGGTGTTGAAATTGAAGGCATCGACTTTATGGCAGTTCGAAAAGGAAGTGAAGATATTTGAAGATACCTTGCTGACAAGGACGTCGGCTTCTTCTGGTGAAGGTGGTTTTTTAGGAACTTTACTTGTTGTTGATGATGGCATAAGGAATAAGGGTGCTTGGGTAGCACTGGGCCAATCACTTGGCTTTATGTTTTCTCAACACACTCATGACTCCTCATGCCTGACTAGTGATGCTCTTAAGAGCTCTTTGAGGGGGACCTACACAGTCTCCCTAGTTGAGTTGGATTGATGAGCAGTGATGAGGGGCAGTATATGGAGGCACCTTGCTCCACATGATGCCCCAAGGCCATGGCAGAGGAGGGCCACGGTAGGCAGAGATTGTTTTGATGATGAGGGGTAGCAGCAAGTGGTACTAATCCTGTGTGGGCTGTTGGAGGATGGGCAGAGGCCCCATGGTCTGTTGAGACATGGGTTGTGCATGTGCAGTGGCAGTTACCAAGCAATTACTAAGCAATTCCTAACTTTCGTGATGATCTGACCTGCTGTGTAGAGGCTGGAAACATGGAGAGCAAGCCAAGACAGCATCAGTTAAAGGTGTCCTAAGTCAAAACACAAGTGGTAAATTGTCCAAGACCCAAGCAGTAGCTGCCATAGTGGTTAATTCTGTGTATTTAACCCTAAGGCTATTAGGAGTGTCAATAGCAGAGTATATTTTGACCTTGGGAAAATTCTGTGTAATTCTCTAGGCTTTTAAAAGGGTTTCCTTTGTACTTGAGATTAAGTAATAAAGTTTGGGGATGGGTTCCCAGTAAATATTGTGTGCTGTGTGTTTAAACATCTCTATATAATCTGTTCTAAGTATTACTGCAGTGTGTGTGTGTGTGGTGTTCGTTGAGGCTAAGTCAGGGACTTAGGGCTATCACAGGTAGAAAATTTGAGTGAAAAATTGACCTTGTTACACCTTGTACCGCCCCTGTTTTCCATTCTTAAGTAGCTTGTCAACCATCTCTCCAACAAGCAAATTTTGGAAATTATTATCAATTAGGCACATTTGATAACACCCATTAGGATGTAGTGCAGTCCAAAGCATAATTCCATTCATAGAAGGATGTGAAAAGCCTTCTGTCAATACTTCTTCTAAGTAAATAGCCTACACAAAAACACAAAAGTCTCAAATCAATTAAATTTGCAAATTCAGTGATATATTCCAAGGGGCAGTAAAATTTGTGGTTTGTGCTAAAATCAAACCAAGACTAGCTTACTACTTGGCCCAAACGAGTATTCATATGTACATTTAGTAACATAACCTATTTGATTAGTCGAATGACTTATTTAAATGATTTAATGAATTGTGTAATTTAATACACATGAATGATCTTATGAATTCTCACACATAATGGATTCAAGGAAATTTCTTCAACCCAGTTTGAAGGAAAACTATATCTTTACAAATATAGTTCATGCTAAAGAGTAGTGCTAACAAGTGTAGCCATAGCTACAACATTAGAACTCTCCACTAAGTAAATTAAAAAAAGTAACAATTAGACTTGCTCAACTGTGCTTCTTGACCAAGTGTATTGCTAATACCCACCTCTATAAGCCAAATAGGAAGCCCTAATGTGGCCAACTTATCTAGAATAGCTCTCATCAAAGGAGGGTTTGGTATAGTAAAATGACCCTCTAAACCAATCCCATCCATTGAAACACCACCACGTTCGAGTTCTCTCATCCTTGGAATGTAAGTATCAACTGTGGAATTCACATCACTGCAAGTCTCAACCACATTAAATTCATTCACCAAGAGGGTTGCCAATGGATCTGACATGTGTGCTATCTCATAGAAATGCAATGTGGCATTAGGGCCAAGTCGTTGCTCATAGAAATCAAAGTAAAGCATTTCATTGCTAACATCCCAGTGTATGAATTCTTCTTTGTACTTGTTCATTAGACTTTGTATACACGAATTGACAGTTAATTGTAATTCAGGTCCTGTAAGGTCACACACCCATTGTGGTGTATATTTGGGGTCCTCCCAGAATATATTGTGGCCTCTAGTGATGGTTTGGTTAGCACGAATAAACTCCAACATATTGTCTGCTATAGTGTAGTTTACCTGCCCTTGGTCAAGTTCTGTGGCATACCACTTGAGTTCATTCTCAATTTTCCCATGTAAGTTTTTTATTTTTTTTCTTTGAATAGAATTTTTTAGTAAATTTAGCATTTTTCAATGGAATAACTGTCCATTTGACATTACTGTTGGAAGTATAGTTGTAGAGTTTTTGTGATTTGGAAAATTACAATAAATAGTATTTATAAAGTTCTTGATTAATAGCATGAATCCTTAAACCTCTAAATTTCAGCTTTTTCTAATTAAAAGATAAAAATTAAAAGCTCTTGGCTTATAGGCACTTCTCCCTTTTTTTTTTCTTCTTTTTTTTTTAAGAGCTTTACAGCTCTTAAAGCTCTTTTCTGGTTGTGCGTATATGATGGTCCATACTCCATAGGACTTTGGAATCATACTCTACTTCATATGTTAGACAGACGAATCAAGATTTAAAATATAGTATATGGACCATACTTCCTTGATAAGGCAAATTGCCAAGAATAGTCTTTGCAATTGCATATCCAAATGGGAAATCTTTCAAGAATTGCTCTATGTTAATAGCTGCCCCTTGCAACTTATCTCCATGTTCATTTGATACATGGATTGTTACCGCACACTTCCTTTACTAGAAAACAAATTAGAGATGTTGCCCTTGGAATATTGTTAAGAATATTTTTAAGATAATAGCAATGCTAGAGTTACTCCAAATTTCACTATATAATCCTTATAAATTTATGTGTCGATTTTTATACACAACAAAAAATGTACTTAAGAAATATATTTATTATGTTATTTATGTGGCACCAATCACATTGACAAGTCAATATATAAAAATTTTAATATTTTCATCAAGATACTATATTTTGATCATTCACATCGTTAAATCACTTTATAACAGTATAGTAAATGTACCATGCTATTAATGGAAATTGAATTCAAGTCTTAAGATATTGCCTTTAGTATGGATAGAAAACTCCACAATTTCTCCTCTTTTGTCTCCTAAGTTATCAACAGAGCCTAGAATAGAGTTTTTTCTTGTACTCAGTACTCACAGTGTTAATAATATGTTGCTGATTTATTCTCCATTGCTGCTCAGTAAATGGCTGTACTGAAGCGCTTGTAATTTCTATATTAATTTGCTTGTCGTTGGAATTTTCTACAACCAAACAAACAAAAACTTATGTCTGATAAGTACTAGTTTCATACATTTGAATTCTAAATTTTGCACCAATACTACTGTTCTATAGATGAGACATAAGCAGTGTGTCACTGGAAATATCTTGGAAATCAATAAAAATAGAAACACAAAATTTTCATAACAATTGAGGTGGCATGCTCTGATTGTTGCTAATAAAATTGATGTCAGTAGTAACCTCATGTAAAAGTGATATTCCAATCACAACTTTTCATGTCAATGGGGTTAAAAACTTGATATCGTTCACATTACTAGTAACTAGTAAGAAGTATATTTAGTACTTACCCGAAGGATTAGAATTGAGAAACTAGATGGTGAAGTCACAACAAATCCACCCTTGAGAAATGACCAAACATCCATGCTTTTTTTTGCTAAACAGCAACATTATCATTCAACTAGCAAATAAGATGGTTGTCAACCTTACAAGCATCTGCAATGACTATAGGAAGACTACACTTATTGAAATAAAATGCTGTACAAAACCTGATTGCATACTTTGCAACCTCATGGGCAGCAGTATTGCAACATCTTCTAACCCAACGAAAATTACAATTCAAAAAGAAATTACGAAGATCAAGTACATTACTAATAATAGTAGCAATGGATCAATCAGGTTGCAATTCAGATATGATTAGGAGGTCAAAACATGACTTAGCATCTCCTTCAATGATGATATGCTGCCAGTTTTCACTTAGAGCTAGCCGGATTGCCCAGAGCGCAACTGCAGCTTCAGCTTGCAGTGGTGAGCACCATTCATACATTTTAGCCCAAACTTTAAGAACCTCTCCATTTTTATTCCTAGCCACCACCGCCAAAGCAGTGACATTTTTAGACACAGCAATGTCCACATTGAGTATAATCCATCCCTCCTCTGGAGCTTCCCAACTATTTAAGCTGTTGTCCTTGGATACAGTCTTTTCCTTAGATAAGGTCCTAGCATATTGCATAATTCTCTTCTCTATATATTGGGTGGTTTCCATATCCATGCTTTGCTATGACAGTCCCTATACAGTCATATGACACAACTCGTGACTTCAGGCTTGCCTCTATGAGAGCTGATTCTGCACCTTGTATCTTGACCCAACCTATTAAGCACCAAATATAGTAATGCCAGTGTGAGATTCAAGTAACTTTAACCCACCAGTTGATTTGGTAGACAGCTGTTTCAATTTCATTTATGTCAGGCCGTAAAAATGAATTTGTCCACAATAGCCAATAAGCATGGTTATGGGTTGAGCTTGGCAGCATGTGAAATTATTGGTACAATTTTTCTTCTTTCTTTTTTTGAACAAAATCATTATTCTATCAGCAAAGGTAATAAAGGAAAGGGTTGTGTTAACTGCGGTGTCCGTTAACAGCAACCTTTTGCAATTTTTTATAACATTAATTAACTTTTTGCAACTTTTTATTCTTTTTGACAATTTTTAATAATTTTTTTAATCTTTTTTTAGTAACATTTTTAATAACACACTATCTACCACTTAAGATTTCCCTAAAAGAAAATAAGCTCATTCAAAACGCACTATCTACCGCTAATAGGGGCTGCAGAATTTTGGGCATGAATATGACGTTTATTGTATACTATTTATTGGGCTCAGACAGAAAGAAGCCCCAAAGATACCTAGGAAATGTTCTTTTTGTCATTTTATATGGTGGGAGTGTGAACTGTCAAGCTGGGGACTGGGAAAGGTGGTAAAAGTAATAAAAGAAAATGGATCTTACTAAGGTGTGCCTTAAGGGCACACAATAGTATACCATTTTTGAAAAAAGTTTTATCGGAAATTAAAAAAGTTTTGACAACTTTTTCAATTTCCGATAAAAAATTTTCAAAAACGAATTTGTAGAACATACATTAACCAAACCCTATTGAAAGCTCACTAGAGGGCATACATTAACCAAAACCTATTGAAAGCTCACTAGATATCTAGGAGATGTTCTTTTTGTCATTTTAGGTGGTGGGAGTGTCAAGCGGGGGACTGGGAAAGGTAGCAAAAGTTGTTTGAGACTATTACTTGAGATAAGATTCTTCCCAATAAAAAAAAAAAAATTACTTGAGAGTTGAGATGATATTGAAGATCGAGGTAGTCCTGTATGCTACATATAAAATGGAATTATAAAAAATTGGACCAACAATCCGTTGTAGTCTAGTTGGTTAGGATACTCAGCTCTCACCCGAGAGACCCGGGTTCAGTCCCGGCAACGAAACTTTTTGATTTTCTTTTGCCAAAAGTTGAGAAGCAATTGATATTTGTATAAATAAATTCTATTCCAAGAAACAGTAATGAGTTCCCTGAGTGAGATTGTGCAATATGAAAGCTGGCCAAAATGCATTACTTGCAGAACCACCCATGCTGCCTTTGACACTAACAGGCTCATCATCTTTGAGAATCCCTCCATTGTAAAGTGCCTTCTCTGGCTGCCCTTTACACTGCCAAACAAGTAACACCATACATTTCCACCACAACATTTTGGAAGAAATCAAAAAATTTTAACAATGCCCATGTAAAAAAAAAATTAACTTAATGGTAATTGCCACTTTTTTTATGTATACCTCTTTGTAAGCAGTGTAATCATACAAAGCCCGTCTGCAGTATAGAAGAAAGAGGAGTAGTTATAAGGAAAACCCCACTAAAAATGAAGTATTTAAACCAAAGAAAGAGAGGTAGTGCGAGAGAAAGAACCATATGAAGCAACCAAGGGAGGGCCTATTACAAGGAAGAAAGCCAAGAGGCTAAAGCTAAAAGTAAGAGGATTATCCCTCAGGTTAGGAGTAGACATGGCAAAACGGGCGGGTCGGGTCAATCGGGTCACGGGTTAAAAACGGGTCATTTTAAGCGGGTTGAAATCAGATTCGGGTCAATCGGGTTGCGGGTCGGGTCGGGTTGGGTCGAGTTGACCCGTATTTTTCACATGAAATTTTTTATTTTTTTTTTATTTTTTATTTTTTATTTTTTTATAAAGAAAACAATATGTATTTGCCATTTAGATAGTTATGCAACATATTACTTGATGTAAAATGCATTATTTTGAATTCACTACTTATATCAAGAATAAACTCAGTTAAACTTATTAATATTTATTCAATAATTTTAAAATTATACAAATCCTAACATTGCTATCTAAAATAAAACAACACAAAGATAAGTAAAACAAATATACAAGTTTTATTTTTACACAATATCAACATTCCAAAAAAAAAATTACAAATGACTTATTGGATAACTCATTTGATAAAGAATAAAAACATATATGAAAGTTACAATTTTAAAAATTTATTTTATAATCTATTATCAATTGTGGTTGACACTCTATTTCAATTTGAGATATACATTAAAGTTTGATTGCTTACTTATTTATACCTAGTCTCTTTTATGAAGATCATATCATTGTTAAGCAGCACACACTATAGGAAATATCATAATTTATTTTGAAAAGCTGTTTATTTTGAACATAAATTGTTAAAAAATATATCTAAGCATTCATAATTTATGCTAATTTGATACTTTGGCTTTACTATTTTCACACTTGTGAATGTGTCTCACACATATCTACAATTTTAAATCTGTTTTTAACTTTATTGTAACCAGATTATCTTAGCATGTACTTTGCTATTTGATATCTAAAAATTTTTACTCATTACAGAATGCTCAACCATTTATTTTTCAATTAATTTACATGCAGTTATGTAAATGTATCAATTGTTTCCTTAAAACTCATAATAAACAATTAAACTAATATTGTCTTAATTTCACTATTTTTTTTACCCAAAAAAAAAGTTTTAAAAAAATGGTTCGGGTTCGGGTCGGGTCGCGGGTCGGGTCGGGTCGGGTTGACCCGCACAAAACACAGGTCGGGTCACAGGTCAATCCGTTTTTGCTTCGGGTCAAAAAAATCGGGTTCAGGTCGGGTATTTTTCGGGTCGAGTCGGGTCGGGTCGGGTCAGAAAATTCTGACCCGTTTTGCCATGTCTAGTTAGGAGAGGTGTGGGCGTTCACAAGGGAACAGTGGTCAGGCCTGAGCAGCCCCGTGCCTTGATCACATGTTATGTAATAGAGGTTCTTGCGGACATAATTGAGTGACAATAGTAGAACTGTCAACTCATACTTTATGTGTATGACAATTGGCTAGTTTTGGAACTCATTTGCTAGCTTTGTTAATGGTTGCTAAGTTTTTCGTTCTCTTTTGTCACAGGCTTGGATCTTAATGCCCAATTAGATTTCATTCTCTTTTCCCAATTAGATTTCAAATCAATTATAATTTTGTGTCAGTTGTCTAAAAAATTAAAACTACTTCCAACCCATTTAAAATCAAATAAATTATCTCACAATCTTAAAACTTATCAGCAATTAAAATACAAAATTTGATTAAAAATTTTTGGCTATAATAAATTAGGTTGAATAGTTAAATTTTTGTCTCTAAATTTTATTTATTTGTCATTTTAGTTGTTAAAGTTTTATCATAGTTTTGAAATCTAGACCGTTCCAAGGACCTTAGAAGGAAGAAATTCAATATTTTTAAGGTCAGGTCGATGTTCCACTGTGATAACTTTATAATTAATTTAATAATTGTTTAAAATATAATACTTTTTTTTCAATGGTATAATAAATATATTAAATTAATAGATGTGGGGGCCAGTTAGCCAAACGGTACTATTAAAACTGTACGAATTGGGCCTATGGCCCAATTCAAGGATATTTACCAGTCCGAGGATGGTCAAATAAGATTATTATAGGAATGGTAGAAGAAGAAGAAATAAAGATTGCATATGATAGTCCAAAATGTGTCCGAGGAGAAAAATCATCTTGGAAATAGAGATCCGAGGTCAATAGAAATGCCCATCATCTTGAACATCTTTCAAGGTTGCAATACGGTTAGAAGTCAGACATTGGATAAGGGAGGAGTAGGGGGAGGCAACAAATATCTACAAAAACTACTACCTCCACATTAAATGCATCTCAGCTAACTCTTTGGCCGTATTAATGTGGAGGTAATACCTGAACAGTGGTGAAATAACCTTACAACTGCTAGTTGAAGGTTTTGGGAGGTGTTGAATGGGATAAGAAGAAGTTCCTAGAACCTAACCTACACATGTATGGTGGGGATGATACCAAAATTATAGTACATAACATGGAAAGATGGCCTAAAAGAAGGGGGAGTGAAAAAACCAAGAAATCTTTGTAATAATCTTTTGAACTCTTGTAATCTTGATCATCAACTTGACATTATAACATAACTCCTCGGACTGTGCCAAGGACAGATTTTCTCACTTTACTTGTGTTTGATTCTCTTAAATAAATAACTGTTATTGTTTTTCTTACCAAATAGAACTAGTTCTTTTACCCACGCTCTACAAATTCACTGTTTGGACTTGTTGGGCTAAAACCCAATCTTATATTGGGTCCAATCCAAATTCAGTCCTTACAATTGGCGTCATTTGTGGGAAGAACTTGGTCTATTCTAAAAATGATTCGGGTGTAGCATTTAAGATGGAAGAAGCAGGTCCACACCAATTAGCAACAGGTCCACACCAAGTGGATATGAATCTACACCAAGCAGAATCAAGGGGGTCTCAACATAGCAATCCATGTAGGAGCCTCGAACGGAGAGGTGATCGTGAGGGAAGTGTGCATGCAGCTCATACTAGTAAAAGCCAATCTTGAGGGAAGAGCCGTGTTTCCCATGCAAAGAACGATAGAGATATGCAATGTGAAATCAATGAGTTGAAAAGGGAATTGCACCACGCACGGCGAAGACGTACATCGCCTAACTCCGAGGAGAAAGATGATGCTAGTTATAAATGGAGATCCAGAACTCTACCCAGCGAATCTTTCTCCTACGATGAGGAGTACCACCATAGACGTAGATATAAGAGCCTGCCTTGCAAAGGCCTGAGGAACGATGCCATGAACAAGGCGTTGAGTCAAATCTCTAAATCACCCTTCACACGAAACATATAAGGCGCGAGTCTTCCTCGACGATTCCATCAACCCACGTTCACCATTTATAATGGTCGAACAGATCTGGTGGAACATGTCAGTCACTTCAATCAAAGGATGATCATTCATTCCAAAGATGAGGCTTTGATGTGTAAGGTCTTTCCATCTAGTTTGGGCCCCATGGCGATGAGGTGGTTCAATGGTTTAAGGGCAAATTCCATTGACTCCTTTAAGAAGCTCACTCGCGCCTTTGGCGCTCGCTTTATCACTTGTAGTAGGGTTCCTTGGCCTTTAGGTTCTTTATTATCTATGTCCATGCAAGAGGGGGGGGGGGGGACTCTAAAGGCCTACTCGGATAGATACTGGGAGATGTTTAATGAAATAGATGGGGACTATGACGATGTGGCCATTAGTACTTTTAAGGATGGCCTATCAGCCGAGCATGATTTGAGAAAATCTCTGACTGGTAAACCTGTTACCAGTGTGCATCAACTTATGGATCGGACTAACAAGTACAGAAGGGTAGAAGAAGACCAACTGTAGGGGAAAGGAAAGGCTAAGGTGATCTCTCAAGAGAGGAGAAATTTCAGGTCGGATCAGTACAACAATAACCGACCTCAAAAAGACTTTGTTGGGCAGCCATGATCTGCAACATCCAGGTGGTTAATGTTGTATTTCGAGAACCAGTACAACAAGTTCTGGAGAAGATTAAAAACAAGCTGTTCTTTAAATGGCCGAACAAGATGGCAGGAGATCCTATGAGGCGTAATCAAAACCTTTATTACCAATATCATCAAAACCATGGACACACTATTGTAGAAACTTGTCGGACCATTTAGACTAACTGGTCCAAGAAGGAAAATTAAAGCAACTCTTGCATCATTCCAGTGGCCAGGGGAGCCAAACGGGTTCGGAGTTTCGGAGAGATGCATCTTCGAGACTCTCTCTAGGCATGATAAATGTCATATTTGTTATCCTAGGGAGGACTAGATCTTGCCCCTCTAGAGTCATGTCAGTATCTCGTTACCTAGTTGAGGAATCCAGTTCAATGCCGAAGAGAGTCAAGATGGGCATCCCACTGGTGTTAGGTTTTTTAGATAGGGACAAACTTGAACCATACAGCCTCACGATGATGCTTTAGTGGTTACACTTAGCATTGGTGGGTACGATGTGAAAAGGGTGATGATCGATCAAGGCAGCGGAGCTGAGATAATGTATCATAACCTATATAAGGAGCTAAATTTGAAACCTGAGAATTCAACAGCCTACAGTTCTCTTCTGGTGAGTTTTGAAGGTAATATGGTCATTCCGAAGGGACAGATCAGACTACCCATGCAGACTGGCTCGAATGTGGTGGAGGTGGACTTCATTGTTATAGATGCTTTCTCTCCATATACGACCATTATGGGCAGACCCTGGTTTTATACCCTAAGAGCTGTCTCCTCCACTCTTCACCAAAAGGTGAAATATCCCTCTAGAGGCTAAGTTTTGGAAATATTAGGAAGTCAGTCTGCGGCCAGACAATGCCTGGTAGCAACCATCCAACATCGACCTGAGGTTGAAATCTTAGCCACTGTTAAGAATGGTTTATAGCAATCAGAAACTCCAACGTTGCTCTTCAATAAACCAGCCGACGAAGTGAAATGTGAAGATCTAGAAAAAGTAATTGTTGGTGATGATCCAGAGAAATTCTTTCAGGTTGGGGCTCAATTGCCTCTACAAAAGAGGGAGCAATTGGTTGAATTTCTTAGAGAAAACGTTGATGTGTTCACATGGAGCATGTACGAAGCCCCGAGTGTAGATCTAAGTTTCATTTGTCATCATTTGAATGTTAACCCTTCCATCACTCCGAAGAGACAGCCACCTCGGCATCCGTCCAAAGATGACAAATGAGGCTGTCAGAAATGAGGTAACAAAGTTCAAATAGGCAGGGACTATCAAGATAGTTTTATATCCTCAGTGAATAGCTAACACAATGGTGGTAAAAAAGAAAATTGGGAAATGGTGTGTGTGTGTGGACTTCACAGATCTCAACAAGGCTTGTCCAAAAGACCCTTTCCCTATGCCTCGAATAGATCAGTTGGTGGATGCAATGATAGGCCATCCTCGGATGAGTTTCTTGGATGCCTTTCAAGGATATCACCAGATACCACTAGTACTGGATGATCAGGAGAAGACAACTTTTGTCACTCCCACTAGAAACTATCATTACAAAGTAATGCCCTTTGGTTTGTAAAATGCAGGGTCTACTTATCAACGAATAATGACTAAAATGTTCGAACCACAATTGGGCAGGAACATTGAAGTCTATATTGATGATATGGTTGTAAAGAGCAAGGTGGTGTCTGAGCATGTGGGAGACCTCACGAACATTTTTGAAATCCTGAGGAAGCATAAGTTGCATCTGAATGCTTCCAAGTGTTCTTTTGGTGTGGGCTCGGGAAGTTTTTTGGGCTACATGGTGACTCAAAGGAGAATTGAGGTGAACCCTGATCAGATTAAGGCCATTAACAACTTGCAATCACCTTGGAATCCCAAGGAGGTTTAGAAACTGACTAGGATGACTGTTGCTTTGAATCGATTTATATTCAAATCAATAGATAGGTGCAAACCCTTCTTCCTTTTGTTGCATAAATGGAAGGAATTTGAATGGACCGAGGAGTATGCTGTAGCATTTCAATAGCTTAAAGAGTACCTATCTCGGCCACCCATCATGTCCAGTCCTGAGGTGGATGAGGTTCTGTTTGCCTACTTGGTGGTAGCCTCTCATGCGGTAAGTTTTGTTTTGATATGAGTAGATAGTGGCATACAACGACCCATCTATTATATAAGCAGGTCACTTCATGAAGCCAAGGTGCGGTATTTACCACTGGAGAAGGCCATCTTGGCGGTAATGCTACGCGAAAACTTCCCCATTACTTCCAAGCACACACCGTGGTTGTCCTAACTCAGTTTCCACTCAAGTCAATACTTCAAAGCGAAGATTATACCAGGAGGATTGCCAAATGGGGCACGATTCTAGGAGCTTTTGATATCAAGTATATGCCTCGTACCTCTGTAAAAGGCCAGGTCCTTGCCGACCTAGTAGCCGAGTTTGCTGAACTTCCTGAAGAAGTAGATGTGAAGCAGCATGGCATGGATGAAAAATCGGTTGGCCTGATCTCCACACAATACCCCTCACCCTAAAAAGTATATGTCGATGGAGTAGCAAACCAGCGGGGATCAAGAGTGGGGCTGGTTCTGGTATCTCCTAAGAAGATCACCATTGAAAATTCATTGAGGTTGGGGTTCTCGGCTACAAACAATGAAGCAGAATATGAAGTTTTGTTGATGGGAATGGTGATGGTCTAGAAAATGGGTGGAAAGGCAGTGGAAATGTTTTCAGATTCAAGACTGGTCGTAGGCCAGGTAAAAGGGGAATTAGAAGCTCGGGATGCAAGAATGCAGGAATATTTGAGTCAAGCTAGACGCATACAAACAGAATTTGAATCTTTTGACTTATCACATATTCCTAGAAGTGGAAATACCCATGCAGATTCCCTGGTTACCCTTGCCACTTCCTCGGCACAGGATTTGCATCGAGTAATACTTGTCGAAGACCTATGCACCCCTACCCCAATCAAGAGAGACCTGCTCCAAGTCCATCAAATCAGGGTAGGGTTGAGCTGGATGGGTCCTATACTGCTATTCCTTGAAAAAGACATATTGCCTGAAGAGAAGTCAGAAGCTGAGAAAGTACGAAGGAAAGCTCCTCGGTTTTGGCTATCTAAGGATAAAAAGTTGTACGAACACTCTTTTTCTGGACCATATCTGCTTTGTGTACATCCCAAGGCACCAAAATCACTCCTAGAAGAATTGCATGAAGGAATTTGTGGAAGTCACACAAGAGGAAGATCTTTATCTCACTGAGCCATTACTCAAGGATACTGGTGGCCGAGCATGCAATGATCAGTGTCAGAGATTCGTGCCAAACATTCATCAGCCTGGAGGAGTCCTTAATCCTCTTTCTAGCCCTTGGCCTTTTGCTCAATGGGGCTTGGATATTGTAGCTCCTTTCCTTAAGGCAGTTGGGAATAAAAAATATCTACTGGTCGGCACAAACTATTTCACCAAATAAGTTGAAACTGAACCTTTGGCTAATATCAGAGATGTGGATGTCAAGAGGTTTATCTAGAAGAATATCATTACTCAATTCGGGGTTTCCCATACTCTCATCTCGGACAATGGCCTTCAATTTGATAGCAAAGTTTTCAGGAGGTACTGTTGTGATTTGGGGATAAATAATAGATATTCCACTCCAGCCTATCCACAAGGAAATGGGCAAGCTGAAGCTGTCAATAAGGTTATAGTGAACGGATTTAAAAAGAGGTTGGACGATGTAAAGGGAAGATGGGTGGAGGAATTACCACATGTCCTTCGGATGTATCGAATAACACCTCGCCAGTCAACAAGAGAAACCCCCTTTTCAATGACGTATGGGGCCGAGACTATAATTCCTCTAGAAACTGGTTTTCCAACGTTGAGAACAAATGCATTCACCTCAGCGTCAATGATGAGCTACTAGAAAAGAGTCTAGATTTGATTGAAGAACGACAAGAGAATGCAATGGTCCAACTGGCCTACTACCAGCATAAGCTCGAGTAAGGTTATGATACTAATGTAAAGCTAAGGCCGTTAGCCCCAGGAGATTTGGTATTAAGAAAAGTTTTGGGTACTACTAAGAATCCAGCCTAGGGAAAGTTAGGACCTAATTGGGAAGAACCGTATTGCATCACTTCGGTGGCAGGAATAAGTATGTACTATTTGGAGGATCTAGATGAAAAAACTGTACTCCATCCTTAGAATGTAAACAACCTAAAGAGGTATTATTATTAATAAAAATAGCCCTGTTTAGTTCCTTTTTAATTCATTCCAATCATGTATCATGTGTTTCCCTATCTATTGAAGTATTTAAAAAAAACTAAGTCATGTCAGGTTCCTCAGACCACAGTCATGTCAGGTTCCTCAGACCACAGACTTAGTGGAAATTAATACCCTTTGACATCTATTAAAGTATTAAACCGAAACTAAGTCATGTCAGGTTCCTCGGACCACAGACTTAGTGAAAATTAATACCCTTTGACATCTATTGAAGTGTTAAATAGAATCTAAGTCATATCAGGTTCCTTGGACCACATACTTAATGGAAATTAATACCCTTTGACATCTATTGAAGTGTTAAACAGAAACTAAGTCATGTCAAGTTCCTCAGACCATAAACTTAGTGGAAATTAATACCCTTTGACATCTATTGAAATCTTAAACAGAAACTAAGTCATGCCAGGTTCCTTGGACCACGGACTTAGTGGAAATTAATGCCCTTTGACATCTATTGAAGTATTAAACAGAAATTAAGTCATGTTAGGTTTCCTGGACCACAGACTCAGTGGAAATTAATACCCCTTAACTTCTATAGAAGTGTTAAACAGAAACTAAGTCATGATAGGTTCCTCGGACCACAGACTTAGTGGAAATTAATACCTTTTGATATCTATTGAAGTATTAAACAGAAATTGAGTCATGCTAGGTTCCTCGGACCATAAACTCAGTGGAAATTAATACATTATGGCACCTATTAAAGTGTTAGTCAAACATTAACTCAAGCATTTAAAAGAAGCAAACCCCTGATTTCCTCTCTTGGATCACAAGGTTTGTTATCACCCAGCAAAGATGTAAACTGAAGTAAGCCCGTGAGCATCACTTAAAGCATTTTAGGGTGCCCTGGACTTGGCTGTTGTTTGGTCAAACATTTGAATATTTTCTTAAAGTTAAAAAACTTGTTAGAATTGATAGATTCAAAGTATGTCTTAATAGTACTACAGATTTAATAGTTTTGATCCACTCCGATTACCAATTAAAAATATGTATAAACTTTGTTTTCCCTTGTATAAACAAATTGGGATTTTTTTATGGCGTATGGTTATATGCAAACAAAGAACAGTTGAAATGAAAATTACATAAATGAAGAAAATAACCCATACAAATTTGAGAAAATAAAATGCCTATTTCATTAAAACATGTCTTAGGAAAAAGGAATTTCACTATAGAAATTGTAACTACATTACAAAAATGAAGATTCATTGTTTCAATTTTATCTGAAGCTTATCATTGGAAGTCTTGCTAGCTTGTTTAGCTGCTTCAGTAGTAATCACTTTTTCTTTCTCTTTGGGGGCTTCCTCGGTAGGCATGGTAACTGAAGCTAAGGCCTGTTCAAAACCTTGGGAAGCTGCCCCATCTTATGGAACCTCTACAGCCTTATCCGAGGATATTTCCTTAGGAGCTTCAGGTTCTTTTGCTTGCTCCTGCTGACTGGGAGGAAGAGGATCTTGAGGTTGTGTTTCTTCAGTAGGGTTAGCAACTATAAAGGTTGCTTCACTTTGAGTGGAAGGAAGGTCCGAGGCTCGTATGGCTCTTAGGAAGTAGTTGTTTTCTAGTCTTCTTAACTTAGAAGAAGCCTTAACACCAGCTCGGTTGAGGGCTTCATCCCAAGTCTGAGTACAGTAGGTTCGACACACGGCGGGGACCTCTTCTCTAAGGGTTTCCTCGATCTCGACTATGCTGACGTCGTAACCATGCTGCTCAGCCTCATCCCGAGCCTTCTTGGCCTCCATTTTTGCCTTCTCAGCCTTATCTTTCAACCTCTTGGCTTGATCTTTAAGCTTTTGGGCTTCTTCTAATTTCCTTCGGAGGGCAGCTATTTGCTTTTTCGATAAGCCAACTGTTCCTTGGCATCACGCAGGAGCTTTCTCTAATCCTTGGCCTGCCTTTGAGCGCTCTCCAAAGTCGATTCAACACTTTTTTTGGCCCTTTCCTCCTCAGTCAGCTTGCTCCTTAAATCTTTATTGGATTGATCGACAATGTTGAACAACTCCACAATTGCTATGCGCCTATTCCTCTCATCGTCCAACTGCCGATAGCAAGAATAGGTTATCTGCTCAACCTTGAAAGTGGCTTGGACAGCCTAAAAGAAAATGGTTAGTAACCTTACAAATAACAATAAAGATAATAATAATAAAAAAAAGGATAGCATCATACCATGCCCAGATACCTTTTAAGGTTAAGGGAAACCTCATTCTTCCTGATAGACCGCAACTTGGCCATATCAATGGGGAGTAATAAGGCCTCCTCCAAAGCTGAGGCCACATGGCACCTAGCACCTCCATGGAAATCCTTGATGGATGCATTATCCCTCAAGGGTTCACCATTAATCATTAGAGCTGGAAGCCAAGCCTAAGGCTCAGGTGGCTAATTATCTCCCTTCTCTAGGCCTCTTTGCCATGTTTGGCTAGTCTTCTACTGCGTTGTAGCTTGTTAGGTCTCATCTTCATGCATAGGGCAAGATCTCCCTGCCTCCACTACCTCTTTGCCTTTCTGCTCTCTCTTTCTTTTCTTGTCAGCAGGTTCAGTCCTGGATGGCAAAAACGGCTGAGGAGGAGGAAAAGGAGATTTGGGAGGAGGAAGGGGAAGTTTGGGCTGAATGGATTTCCCCAGGGCATCTTTTCCGGGCTAAGACTCTATTAAGTCCAATAGACTTCTTTGGGATTTCCTTTGGATACTCATTTCGTCCGAAGTGATGTCGTCTACTTGTTGCTAATAGTCAATGTCAGCTGATGTACTCTTGGGAGATAGAGATTGGTTGAACACCTCAAATTCATCTGAGGATTCTGACAAAGTTACAATCCCCTCTGGTTTTCTTCTTCTTCTCTTTCTCTTTCTTCCTCCTTTTCCTTAGGAACGGGTTGGGATGATGATGCTCCTACTGAAAGGATGCCCACAAGGAGTGGTTGGGTAAAGGTTGTATCCTCAGGAATGACAAACCCTTCATAGGCTACACTAATATGGGGGAGACGAGGATCGTTGGCCTTTATCACAGACTTGGGGGCTTGAAATGCAAAAGAAATGGGTGTATACCCAAGGATTACGTGCGCTGCTCGTAATTGACCGTCGGCTTCGTTTACGAACACCTCAAACCGTAGAATTCAATCTAGGCTCTCTCTGTTGACTAAGTCGAGCCGAGGTTTGGTAGAACATCTATCTGCAAAATCATTAAAATGGAAGGAAATTTTGTCAGAAGCAGAGATAGTGTGAAATAAAAGAGGAATATAAGCCAAGGTTCATAAATTTACAACTGTACCCCCACCTGGTGCTCCCTCCTTAGTCGAACAGGGTAGGCCATCATGCCATTCCCTAGAAAAGATTAAAAAAAATCCTCCTTCAGCCCTTTGTTTGATGTAGGGAGGCATTGGATTAACCTTACTTTGGGATACCTTGACTTAAGGTAATATCCATGCCCCGTCAAATGGTGTAGATTGTATACCCAGTTCAAATCATAGTGGGTCAAATTCAAGTTCATTCTCTCATTTAGGACTTCTATACTCCCTAATATCCTGAACATATTTAGGGCGCATTGTGTGGGAGATAGTCTAAAGAACCTAAGATAGTTCCTCGTGATGTTACTCATGGTAATGGTCATCCCTCTCTCTATGAAGGCGATCATTGGGATAACCACCTCTCCTTCTTTCCTAGCGTCTACCCATTCCCCTTGGGCAGCGTATCTCATGCCCACTGTTGGTGGGATCTTATACTTAGCTCTAAACCTTTCTCTATCCTCCTCGGATTCAACTAAATGCTTGAACTTACCCATTTTTTAAGAAGTTTTGAAGAGAAATTAACAAGTTTGAAACGAAAACTAAGAAGGTTCGAGGAAACTTATAGGTTTGAAAAGAAGGTCCTCGGACAAATTTTTAGTATTTGTAGACGCACAGGGAAGTGAGAGAGAGTGACAGATTCAATGTATGAGCTCTAGGATTGTGTGATTGTTGAAAGTACGAAAGGGAATTGATTTGAAAAGCTATTTATAGTGGCACAAAAGTTACAATCGGGAAAATTCCCGCTTGTAAACCCAGGAAATCCTCCACCGTTGGATTTGCATTCTGCTGTTGAACATAGGGGATAAGAGTGCCACCAAAATTTAATGATGACATGCTCTGGACGACGAAGCATCAGGAGCGTGCCTTGAGCAAGTAAAAAGGCATTTGGGAGTTTGGGTAGACAAGGAATAACCATAAATGGGATAGGCTGAGGATATCAAAATCCTTCTTTTCTCCTGACGAGTTGAAAAGCAAGATTTTGAGGGGCTATTGTGGGGGCCAGTTAGCTAGACGGTACTATTAAAACTGTACGAATTGGGCCTATAGCCCAATTCGTTAATATTTACTAGTCCGAGGATGGTCAAATAAGGTTATTATGGGAATTGTAGAAGAAGAAGAAATAAGGATTGCATATGATAGTCCAAAATATGTCCGAGAAGAAAAATCATCTCGGAAATAGAGATCCGAGGTCAATAGAAATGCCCACCATCTTAAACATCCTTCAAGGTTGCATTACGATTAGAAGTCAATCATTGGATAAGGGAGGAGTAGAAGGAGGCAACAAATATCTACAAAAGCTGCTACCTCCACATTAAATGCATCCCAGTTAACTCTTTGGCCGCATTAATGTGGAGGTGATACCTAAATAGTGGTTAAGTAGCCTTACAGCTGCTAGTTGAAGGTTTTGGGAGGTGTTAGATGGGACAAGAAGGAGTTCCTAGAACCTAACCTACATGTGTATGGTGGGGATGATACCAAAATTATAGAAAATAGCATAGAAAGGTGGCCTAAAAGAAGGAAGAGGGAAAAATCTAAGAAATCTTAGTAATAATCCTTTGAACTCTTGTAACCTTGATCATCAACTTGACATTATAACATAGCTCCTCGGACTGTGCCAAGGACAAATTTTCTCATTTTACTTGTGTTTGATTCTCTTAAATAAACAACTGTTATTGTCTTTCTTACCAAATAAAACTAATTCTTTTACCCACGCTCTGCAAATTCATTGTTTGGACTTGTTGGGATAAAACCCAATCCTATATTGGGTCCAATCCAAATTCAATCCTTACAATACAACTAGAGAAAATGACTAGAATAGTCCAAATAAATATAAAAACCATCTTTCAATTGTATTTTTCATATCACAACCTTCATTATAGTGTTTCAAAAATCAACACAATATTATTAATTGTAAAAAAATACAAAATAATAATAATAATAATAATCTGCCAATCCTTATTGTCCACTTCCTTGTTACTGAGATGTTTGGGCTCCTAATATGTGCTAAAAGCTTCTTGGTACCAGCATAGAAGATTTTGTGAAGTGAATATAACCTAAAACCCCTAAATTTCAGCTTTTTTCTAAAAGGCTCAAATTTAAAGTAAAAGCTCTTGGCTACTAGAAAACTCTATCTTTTTCTAGAAGTTGTGTGTAAATGATGGCCCTCGAGACTCATGCTCTACTCTATATGTTAGACCGATGAGTTAAGATTCGAAATATAGTATATGCACCATACTCAAGGCAAATTGCCAAGAGCGGTCTATGCAATTGCATACCCAAATAGAAATCTTTCGAGACTTGCTCTATGTTAATAGTTGTCCGGCGCCAGGCCCAATGTTTTTTTTTACTTATTATATTTTTCATTTTTGTAGTTGGGCTCCCCTCTTTCAAAACCTTAAGCCACTCCTCTGCAATCAGTCTAACTTAAATAGTAACTATCTAATCCAAAAACTTAACAAAAACAATAAAAGCATTCGTAAAAGTGATTGTATATTTGTATTTTAGCAAAAAGATATTTAACACCTAAGAACCAAAAAACCATGTGTTTATTGGAGAAGTTAAAACTAAATGTTTTGCAACTATAGTAAACTAGTATAAATACCGGTTGACTATAGCAAGTTAATAAAAATACAATAAAATATTTTATTAAGATTATCTTTCTTCATTCAATTAAAAAACTCAAATTCTCTCTTCCTTTATTATTTTAATGAGTTGTTTATATTATTTTAAATGAAGTGGTAAAAAAATAGAACATTTGATGTTGGATATATTATAAAGTGAGATGGTAAAATAGATAAAGTAGTTTTTTAAGGTACTAAATGCTAAATTTTTTAGCACAACTACTGTAAATGCTCTAACTTTAACAACAAAAAAATAAAAAAAAAATAACCAGTCTAATATTAAAAAATAATATTATTTTGTATTATTTTTTTGGTCTTTGTTGGTAAATGATTGCATCTTAATGTATTAAGAAACAATAATTTTTTGTATTTATAATTTGCTAATATTATATAGATGCCTATTTGGAGTTCTTCTTCCTTTTTTTTTTTTTTTTTTTTTTTTTGCTTATTCTCTGGCTCCTCTAACTTGAAATCCTGGGTCTGTTCCTAATATAAAGCTAGTCATGCCAATAACGTACCGATTTATTGATGTTTATTTCAATGTGAAGTCTCAATCCATCTTCATTACTTTGGGCACTAACAGGAGTAGAGAAAACCAAGAAACCATAAATTAAATTCTATGTTTCACCTAAGGCTTGTTCATAAATCAATTTGTAGCCATTTAATAGAGAAAACAAAAATAGAAAGGTTCGTTTAGAGAGAGAAAGTGGTTCTCTGAAAATCGAATTTGTTTATCTTGGTAAAATATACAATGATTATCAATAATTTTCCTTTTTCTCTACTTCATTACTACTTAAAATAATGAAAATGAATAATGAAGATGAACAAAACATTCAAATTTAGACAATTTCACAAGTTTGGGACTAATTGATAAAAATCATGACCTAATTTGAGTAGAATATAAACTTCAAGCCTTTTATGTAATTTTCCCCAAAAACTAGTTGGACCCTTTATTGATATAAGGTCTCCTTAACGGATGTCCTTAGGGAATTTTTTTAATTGACTATTTTTAAAAAGTTTTAATACCATTTTTATGGAAAATGTGAAACCTGTTAAAAAATCAATTGCTTTTTTCTTTTCTTATACAAAGTTTTTTAAAGTATTTTCTAAATCAATACTCTTAAGGCATCTGTTATCTTTTCCTTATAATATATTAAAGTGAAAGTTCAATAAATGATCCATTTAATAGGTCATATAGTTTAGTAGGCTTATTTTCACAGGAGATTCTGGCATTATGCCCTTAATATCTAAAAAAAATTGGCAATATGCCCCTGTTTGCAAACTATATAGGGGCGTGCCCTTGTTTCGATACTCGATTACCCTAAAATCGAGTTCAATTAAATACTCGATTTGTAGAAAATCGAGTTATGCCCGATCAAACTAAAAAAAAAAAAAAAAAAAAAAAATTGCATGGAACTCGCCATTCAGGAAATCGAGTTCCATGTAAAAAAAATTTTATAAGTGTGATCATCCCATATTCAGGGAGCCCTATAGTGGCGTTTTTAAGCCCTATAGTGACGTTTTAAAGCCATATAGCGGCGTTTTCCTGGAAAAAAAAAATTATAAGTCCGCATACCAGGTTCAAGGAGCCCTATAGTGGTGTTTTTAAGCCCTATAGTGACGTTTTTAAGCCCTATAGCGGCGTTTTCCTGAAAAAAAATTTTGTAGGTCCCATACCAGGTTCAAGAAGCCCTATAGTGGCGTTTTTAAGCCCTATAGTGACGTTTTTAAGCCCTATAGCGGCGTTTTCCTGCAAAAATTTTTTGTAAGTCCCCATACTAGGTTCATGGAGCCCTATAGTGGCGTTTTTAAGCCCTATAGCGGCGTTTTGGAACTCGACTTCCCTAAAATCGAGTTCGATGCATTTTTTTTTTGTTTTTTTTTTTTTTTTTAAGTTTTATTGGGCATAACTCGATTTTCAAATGAATCGAGTATTTCATTGAAACTCGATTTTAAGATAATCGAGTATCGAAACAGGGGCATATCCTTATATAGTTTCGAAATAGGGGCATATTGCTAAATTTTTTTAAAATTAAGGGCAAAAGGCTAGAATTCCCTATTTTCACAAATATGTCTATTTCACCAAGTCTCTCTCCGAGACACCAAGACAGTAAATATGTAATGTAATATAATTGAAACTAATTCTTCAGATATTATTACATATAGCGAGTACTCCATATTATATACGGACTATAAAGATATCTTTTTATAAATATTTCAAATTTAACTTATAGCAGATTTGCATATTGCTCAAGACATGGAATAGTCCCTATAAAAAGAATGAAAGCTACTGCTTGTTTGGTACAATAATTTAGATGTAAAAAACTAACCATAAGAAGTCATGAAGCTATGAAATAGTTTCATGGGCTACAATGGAATGTTATAATGCTTAGTTTCATCACCTCCACAAAGCGAAAATGTTGAATTTACCCTTCTGTTGTTGTATTTGACATTCATTTTATATTCTCCTAAGAAGCCATAAAAGCTATAAGAACCATGCTCGTTTGTCTGACCTTGTACCTCCCCAGTTTGCCACTCTTTAAGTAGCTTGTCAACCGTGTCTCCAGCAGGCAAATTTTGAAAATTATTATCAGTCAGGCACATTTGATAACACCCATTAGGATGCAGTGCAGTCCAAAGCAAAATTCCATTCACAGAAGGATGTGAAAAGCCTTCTCTCAGTACTTCTTCTAGGTAAATAGCCTGCACAACATAATTTAATTTGCACATTCATTGATATATTCTAAAGTCTATAAAATTTGGGGTTTCAGCTAAAATTTGAGTAACAATTAGACTTGCTCACCTATGCTTCTTGACCAAGTGTATTGCTGATATCCACTTCTGTAAGCCATATGGGAAGCCCTAATGTGGCCAACTTATCTAGAATAGCTCTCATCAAAGGAGGGTTTGGTATGGTAAAATGCCCCTCTAAACCAATCCCATCCATTGAGACACCACCACGTTCGAGTTCTCTCATCCTTGAAATTTAGGTATCAACTATGGAATTCACATCATTGCAAGTCTCAACCACATTAAATTCATTCATAAAGAGGGTTGCCAATGGATCTGACATGTGTGCTATCTCATAGAAATGCAATGTGGCATTAGGGCCAAGTCGTTGCTCATAGAAATCAAAGTGAAGCATTTCATTGCTAACATCCCAGTGTATGGATTCTTCTTTGTACTTGTTCATTAGACTTTGTATACGCAAATTGACAGCTGATTGTAATTCAGGTCCTGTAAGGTCACGCACCCATTGTGGTGTGTATTTGGGGTCCTCCCAGAATATATTGTGGCCTCTAGCGATGATTTGGTTAGCACGAATAAACTCCAACATATTGTCTGCTATAGTGTAGTTTACCTGCCTTTGGTCAGGTTCTATGGCATACCACTTGAGTTCATTCTCAAAGACTGCTGCATTGAATCGCTTAGCAAACCAATTCTGGAACAAAATGAGAATCTTTGTTTTAGCTTGCCATTTGAAAGTGCTAATAATAAAATTGCTAAGCATTTTAGACAGATGGAATGGAGTAATACTAGAGATACTATCAACTTTACAACACAAGATTCATAAACTGTTATGTCAAATTTTAAACACGAGACCAAAAATTATTAAGAAATTTATATATTATGTTGTTGATGTGGCACTAATCACATTATGTTGTCATGTCAATTTATAACTATTTTTGTAATAAAATTGGTAGTAAATTTTTCATTGGAAGAGGTATCCATTTGACATTGCAGTTAGACGTTGAGCTATAGCTGTAGAGATTTTGTGATATAGATTTTTAAATAAAAAGTTCTTTTTAGCATTTTAAGCTTTTGGAAAATTACAGTAAATAGTTCTTTAAAGTTCTTGATTAATAAAGCATGAATCCTTAAACCTCTAAATTTCAGCTTTTTCTAAAAGACTATAAAACTTAAAAGCTCTTGGTTATGGGCACTCTTTCTTTTCTTTTTTTCTTTTTTTCTAGAAAGAGCTTTAGAGCTCTTAAAGCTCTTTTCTGGTTGTGTGTATATAATGGTCCATAGGACTCTGAACTCATACTCTACTCCATATGTTAGACAGATGAATTAAGATTTGAAGTATAGTATATGGACCATACTTACTTGATAAGGCAAATTGCCAAGAAGAGTATTTGCGATTGCAGAACCAAATGGGAAATCTTTTGAGACTTGCTCTATGTTAATGGCTGCCCCTTGCAACTTATCTCCACGTTCATCTGAGACGTGGATTGTTACAGCACGCTTCCTTTGCTAGAAAACAAATTAAAGATGTTGCCCTTAAAATATTGTTAAGAATATTCTTAAGATAATTGCGATTCTAGAGCTACTGTAATTTTTACTATATAAGCCTTATAAACCATGTGTCAATTTTTATACACAAAATAAAAAATGTATTTAAGAAATATATTTATTATGTTATTTATGTGGCACCAATCACATTCATCGACAAGTCAATTTATAAATCTTTTATACTAAAATTTGATAATAGTTTTAATATTTTCATTAAGATACTCTATTTTGATCATTCTCATTGTTAAATCACTCTACAACAGTATAGATAAGAGTAAATTTGCTATGCTACTACTGGAAACTGAATTTGAGTCTTAAGATATTGCCTTCAAGTATGGAAAGAAAACGCCACAATCTCTCCTCTTTTGTCTCCTAAGTTATCAACAGAGCCTAGAACAAAGTTATTTCATGCACTCACAGTGTTAATAACATGTTGCTGATTTATTCTACATTGCTGCTCTGTAAATGGTTGTAAAGAAGCGCTTGTAATTTCTATATCAATTTGCTTGTCGTCAGAATTCTATACAAATCACAACCAAACAAACAAAAACATTCCGGATAAGTACTTGTTTCATACATTTGAATACTTAATTTTGCACCAGTACTGTTCTATAAATGAGACATACGCAGTGTGTCACTGGCAATATCTTGGAAATCAATAAATCTAGAAACACAAAATTTTCATAACAATTGAGGTGCCATGTTGTGATTATTGTTAATAAAAATGTCGTCCATAGTGGCCTCGTATGAAAGTAATGTTCTAATCACAACTTGTCACGTTAAAAGTGTTAAAAAGTGCTAGAAATATATTTACCTAAAGGGTTAGAATTGAGAAACTGGATGGTGAAGTCACAACACATCCACCCTTGAGAAATGACCAACATCCATGCTCTGCTATAACAGTCCCTATGTAGTCATATGACACATCTTGTGACTTCAGGCTTGCCTTTATGAGAGCTGATTCTGCACCTTGTATCTTGACCCAACCTATTAAGCACCAAAAAATAGCATATTAGTGTGAGATTCAAGTAACTTTAACCCACCTGTTGATTTTGACAGTTTTTAGACCTCTTAAAACACAATTGAATTAACCTAGGTAATTAGCCAAGTTGTTACTTAGTCCAATTTAACAAATCTAGGTTATCACAATCATAAAGATCATATCATGCAAAGCAGCGGAAAAATAAATAACACAAAGATATGATCACCCAGGAAACCAAACCGGTAAAAACTTGGGGAGGATTTGACCTAGCTATCCTCAAGGTAAACTTGAATCCATTATCTTGAAAGAATCGAAGTTCATAGAGTAAGACTTACAAGCCCCCACGCTCGACTTCTTATTGCTACCAACCAGTAGACTTACTAACACGACCACGTGCAAGCTTCGAATCCACAAACTCCTTCTTGAAAACCCTAAGTTTGTGTAAAGAAAAGCTTCTCTAGATCCTACAAGAGATTCACACAAACAGCAATATGAGCAACACTAAAACATGACTGGGGTTTGCCTTTTATACTTAGGACAAATTAAAAAACCCTAAACATTTTAAACAACTAGGGCTGAGTTGGAAATCTGCAGAAAAACACATTCTGCCCGAGATTCGATGGATCGAGCCTAAGCTTCGATCGATTGAGCCAGGCCGAAATGCACAATACTTTCTACATTAACTCAATTCCAACTTTACATAAAATATACAACTTTGAGCAAGACTAAAACACTTCTAAACACATTGTTTTGATCATGGTTTGCCAACAATACACATTAGAGTTTAAAATACATAAAAACCTAAGTCTTTAGAACCTAACAAACTCTCCCTTTGACAATCCGTGACAAAACACAACTAGAAGCTCAAAGTTTACAAAATAAAAGCCCTTTACACAAATAATGCTCATAAAACAAATTCAATCCTAACTACTATCTATCAGTTGCAAGTGTAGACAGCAACTCAATTGAATCAACCTGAATATTTTCTGAAACACTAAACAAAATGCATAACCGCATCTGTGGAAAAAATACAAGTAAATGAAGTAAATTCTTGATTTCAAACAACACATAATAAAAACATATATCAATGAAAAAAAACTCATATATATAAATCAATAAACAGTTGAAAACAAGAAACATATAAGGTAATAAAAATAACACTCCCCCTAACATGAATATCCTATCAAAAATATGGCAAGAGCTATAAAGATAAAATACAATGTGAAGCACCTAGATACAATCTAAACTCCACAAGCTCTAACCAACAAACAAAAACTCTCCCCCTGAAAACGAAAGCTCTACAAAGTACTCCCCCTTTTTGTGACGTAATGCCAAAGGGCAAACAAAATCCATCATCAAAAGGGAGGTGGTGTGGAAGAACGTCTAAACTGTGCCAACTCTGCATACAAGGTATGGATCTCATCAAGCACGTCTATCAAAATCTATCCATGAGCCGCCTGAAAGATCAAGACATGATCCAACGTACGTCGAATGTTTGAATCATCCAAAGTAGTCGATGGAGGAACATCAGCAGCAGCACCAGACGTCTCAGCAGCATCAGTACCTGTAGAAGAGGGAGGAGGGGGAATAGTACTAGATGACACACCTCTAGGATGCAAAGGAGACTCTCAAGTGAGCAGCCCTCTGTATAAGAAAGGTGGCACCTATGGGAGCAACAACATGAACAGGCTCACTAGAAAGGAAACCATCTAAACCCAAAAACAGCAGAATTCTATGAATGAAAATAGGATGAATAAGCGCATGCCCTATAACAGAACTCCTACGAACCTCGTTCAAAGAACAAAGGAACAGATGTGGGAAACTAATAGACGCACCAGAAATGAATGCATACAAAAACACACATCGCTCTAGAGGGATGGTATAGAGATGAGAAATAGGCCACAACGAATGACATGTTATCCTAAAGAAAAGATAGGTAGTCTTGGTAAGCTCAGCGGACGTGATCCGAGGATCAGAACTCCACTGGATAGACGACCCAATGATGTATGACATGACAACATCTAAGGGAGGAGACTCATCATAGGGATAGTCAGGCTCTCAAACAACCGGAACCCCAAGAGCCTTAGCCACTACCCGATGGGTAATGGTAAACTCAACACCTCGTATCCAACTCCTAACAAGGGTGTTGGAATCATAGACGTGGCAAGAGAGATTCGAGAAGAACTCTCTAATCAGGGCGGTTGGGGGTGGATGATCTATCTCTAAGAGAGGCAACCAACCTCTAGACTCAAAGTTAGCCCTAATGGCCGGATCAATCTCATCTAAAATCACAACACACTCAACCCAAATCTTACGCTTACAATTCAAAGTCTCAAATGCCTCTCTGCATTTATCATTCCTAAACACCTCACTCCTAGAGGGAGACTCAGAGAAAGTGGAGAGGGTCCTATAGGCTCTAGTTTTCCTAGGCATGGTACTAGGATAAGGACCAAAACACAAAGCAAAGGAACCAAAAAAAAAAACAAAGGGCAGACTGCAAGTTAGCACAAAAAAATATTGAACAAAAATCTATATGATGCATGAACAAATTCAATGACATGATGCATGTCCTAATGCAGTGCAATTACGTTCAAATAAGTTCAAATTCACAAAATTGGCTTGAGCATAGAGTTTCTAACACAAAAACCCCAAAATTTAGAAAAACCGCATGATCAATTGGAAAGATATTGACTAATTGATCATCACACAAAATAGATTTCAGAAAATAATGACCAATTACATCAAATCATCAAGCCAATTTCATCAATTTAGTTAAATTTGAACAAAATCCCCAATTTGGGTTAATTACAAGCCCTAGAATTTTCAATTCCTCAAAAACCACAAAATTGATCAAATTAAACCACAAGAATCATGATTATAACATCCTAGAACAAAAACCCAATGATCAATTTCACAAAATATGGTTTGAATCATCAAAAACCCCAAAATATGCTAAGTCCGAAAATACCCCTTTAATGCATGAAAAAATGCATGTAAAATAGAAAATAAATGAAAAAAGAGAGGGTACAATGGACATACCAGCTTAGGGAGAGAAAAACCTTGCAAGAAGATTGGCCAAAAATGACAAAAAATCTCAATGGAGCCTTGCCAAGTCAGAGAGAGAGGAAAGTTTGAAAAAGTTTTCAAAAACTAGTTTGAACGAGTCAAATCTGAGTTTTTTAAAAAACCTAATTCAAGAGTTTCAATTGATCAAAAAACAGCTTTGATCGATCAAAATAGACAGAGACTCGTTAAAACAATTTTAAAAAATTTTGATTGATCGAAAATCAGTGTTGATCAATCGAAACAAACAAAGGCTCACTAAAACATTTTAAAAAAAATTTCGATTGATCGAAAAATAGAATGGATCAATCGAAACTGGCAGAGGCTCACTAAAATGAGGAAAAACATAGTTTTAAAAAAAAAACATTTAGGAACAACTCAAAGCATTGAAATTGAGGAACAAAATGCATGAGTCTGTGATGATATGATTTTCAAAAACAAAAATTTAAGCCCAAAATTCCCAAAATTAAAATTTCTTGCGTTCTCCATAAATTTTTAAACATCAAGTTAATTTTGCACAAAAGTCAAGGTATTTGCAAAACTTGGTTGGTCAGACCATAAACACACACAATAACATGTACAATGTTTAGCAAAGAGTAACTTGTGTAGCGTGTGCAACTAGCAAAATTTTGAGATACATGTGAGGTGATATGTGAATAGCAATCAATCACAAAGTCTACAAAATTCATCACATAGAATTTAAAAAAGACTATCACCTAAAGAGTTACATCATATAATTCCCACATCTCCTAGAATATAAGCTTGTAATCATATAAGTTTCTTGAATTTATGCCTCATAATATACACACCAAATTTAATTCATTCAAAAACTTATTAAAAAGTCAGGATAATGTACACACCAATTTTAAGTATGTGATTTGGCATCAAGCCTAATGGTACACACCAATTTTAAGTATTAAGCAATTAAACTGAGGCTTCACCTTATGTTCTTTTTGTGCATATGCTACATTTTCTCGAGCACAAAATCTTACGATATGCACTCAGGTGTTCATGATTGGCTAGTGAATAGTGGTGAGATGGTTATTTATGCCTTTCTCTAAAAGATCAAGTCCGACAGTTAAAAACATGTGACTTCAAGATCAGGACAAAGTAATCAAAAACCATAAACATCTTTCCCACACAACATGCACTACAAAGCTTCAACTAGTAATGTGCAATAAGTAAGCTCATCAAACTTAAACAAGATACAAAAGACATGTTATGTGAAAATAAATTGACCAACCTTGTTCTCAAAAACCAAGAAGAATAGTACAAAACACAATTTGCTTCCTTTTTCTTCCCTTTTTCCCCCTTTTTTTTTATTTAAAAAAATACCTAGAATGAAATGCATGAATATTATGCAATGCAAATCCTAGAAAACAAAAAAAAAAAAAAAAAACAAAAAAAAAACAAAACAAAACAAAACAAAACCAAAGAACAATGGTCATAAAGGGTAGAGCAATGAAGCACATGGACCATGTTAGAAAGACTCAGTTAGTTCAAGTCTTTTACATCCAAAACTTTTTAGATGTACCATGAGTATTGGAGTTTTTATTCACATAGGAATGATTACCAACTCTAGGATTGGAATAAAAGTTTAAAGCCTTTACCAATTCACCAATAAGTACCATAGGATCTTGTGCTTGAGGCACAAGTACTTTTGGTTTGTTCACTCTCTTTGCAGCTTGCAGCTTGTAACAGTTTGGACGTATGTATCCAGACTTTCCAAAAAAGTGACAAACCCATGCAGGTTTATCATGTGTCTTGTCCTTAGATAGGGTAGGCTTTTAAGACTTAGACTCTTTCAGATCAACCCTAATCTTCCTAGATGATGAAACTTCTATGGGTTTGACAACCTCACTCACAGGGGGTTTGACAGTTTCACTCACAATCTCACTCATAGAAGGTTCAGAAGAAGATGAAGGGACAAAGTTTGTGGAATAGGGAGTAGACACAGAGATGCTTTCAACATAACCTAATCCAAATTTATCAGAAGGAGACTTTTGAATACTCAACATTTGATCAAGTTTAGAACTAGCAGATCTAGCAACAGATAAATCAAGTTCCAAATATTTAACATTATCAAGCAAAAGTATATTCTCTGATTTCACATTGTTCAAAAGTTCATTAGCATCAAACAGTTTTACAAGCAAATTCTTCTTATCAAGCTCAAGAGATTCAATTTTCTTCAGGCCAAATTCAACATTCATAGCATCCTTTGCAGCAACTTTGCAAAGTTTATTATAGGCCTCTTAAAAATCTGCATCCTCAAAAAGTACCCCATCAGAAGGGTTCTCTTCAAAAGATATGCTCTCATTGACTACAGCAGTAGCAGTGAAAGTAATGAAGTTTTCATCCTCGTCACAATCAGACTCATTATCAGAAACTTCACCATCACTAAGGGTTACAGTCATAGCCTTACCCTTAGACTTCAAATAGGTAGGACATTCAGATTTCATGTGACCATGCCCTTGACATCCAAAACACTGAGAACCCAAAAAATTATTAGAAGATTGACCTACTTTTTCTCTAGGTTTATCATTATGGTTAACCTTAGTGGGATCATGCTTCCTAAAGTTTCTAGGTTCAGTAGTGTTCGTGCCTTTTGCCTTTCTGTTACTATTCATGAGAAAGTTTCTAAAGTTCTTGGTAAGGTAAGCAATCTCTGTAGCAGAGAGCTCATCATCAAATCCATCACTTTCAACATCATCAACTGACTTAAGAGCCATTAATTTAGATTTGGTAGTTTTGGGTAGGTCCAACTCATAAGATTGAAGAGATCCTACAAGTTCATTAACAAGGATGGAGTCCACATCCTTACTTTCAGTAATGGCAGTCACCTTAGGTCTAAAGTCTTCACTTAAAGATCTAAGAATCTTCCTAACAATTTTAGGTTGATCATAAATTTCACCCAAGTTAAAAGCAGAATTAACAATATCATTCAATTTAGCATAGAATTCATCAAAAGATTCATCATCAGACATCCTAATGCTTTCAAATTTAGAAGTCAATTGCTGCAATTTATTGATTTTGACAGTCTTTGTGCCTTCATGCACAGTCTGGAGGATATTCCAAGCAGTATAAAATGCCTCAACATTAGAGATTCTCTTAAATTCCTCTACAGAAACAGCGTTAAAGATAGCATTCATAGCCTTGCTATTGAACGCAGCTGTTTCTTTCTGAGAAGTTTCCCACTCACTAATAGGAGTAGTGGGCTTTTCTCATCCGTATTCAACGGAGTTCCAAACTCTCTCATCAATCGATTTCAGGAATGCTTTCATCCTTACTTTCCAATAAGCATAATTATTCTCATCAAAGTGAGGAGGAAAAACTAGAGAGTGTCCGTGTTCCATGACAACAGGGGTTAAGGATCAGCTTGGTGATAAAAAAATCAACAACAAGAGAGCAACCAACTCTGATACCACTTGACAGTTTTTAAACCCCTTAAAACACAACTAAATTAACCTAGGTAATTAGCCAAGTTTTTACTTAGTCCAATTTAACAAATCTAGGTTATCACAATTATAAATATCATATCATGCAAAGCAGCGAAAAAATAAATAATACAAAGATATGATCACCCAGGAAACCAAACCGGTAAAAACCAGGGAAGGATTTGACCTAGCTATCCTCAAGGTAAACTAGAATCTACTATCTTGAAATAAGTTCATACAATAAGACTTATAAGCCCCCACGCTCGACTTCTTATTACTATCAACTAGTAAAACTTACTAACACGACCATGTGCAAGCTCCAAATCCATGGACTCCTTCTTTCTTGGATTCACCACCAGATACAAGCACACCCACTTATGTTTTCTTTAAACTTCAATGGCAATAACCGAGTTGATCATCAAGATGTAGATAATATCTCCTCCTTGAAAACCCTAAGTTTGTGTAAAGGAAAGCTCTTCTAGATCTCACAAGAGATTTACACAAACAGCAATATGAGCAACACTAAAACGTGGCTGGGGTTTGCTTTTTATACTTAGGACAAATTAGAAAACCCTAAACATTTGAAACAACTAGGGCTGAGTTGGAAATCTGTAGAAAAACACATTCTGCCCGAGATTTGATGGATCGAGCCAGGCCGAAATGCACAATACTTTCTGCATTAGCTCGATTCCAACTTTACATAAATATACAACTTTGAGCAAGACTAAAACATTTCTAAACACATTGTTTTGATCATGGTTTACCAACAATACACATTAGAGTTCCAAATACATAAAAACCTTTTTCTTTTTTTTGAGAAACAAATACATAAAAACCTAAGTCTTTAGAACCTAACAGATTTGGTAGACAGCAGTTTCAATTTCATTTATGTCAGGCCGTAAAAGGGAATTTGTCCACAATAGTCAAAAGGCATGGTTATGGGCTGAGCTTGGCAGCATGTGAAATTATCGGTACAGTTTTTCGTTTTACATTTTTTTTTTTTTAACAACTTATTCATTATTCTATAAGCAAAGGTAATAAAATAAAATAAGCTCATTCAAAACACACAATCTGCCACTAATAGTGCCTACAGAATTTTGGCCTTAAATATGATGTATAATGTGTACTATTTATTGGACTTGGACAGAAAGAATCCACAAAGATACCTAGGAAATGTTCTTTTTTTTGTCATTTTATATGATGGGAGCGTCTAGTGGGGGACTGGGAAAGGTGGTAAAAGTAATTTGCATTACGTGAGATAAGATTCTCCCAAACTTGAGAGTTGAGATGATACTGAAGTTCGAGGTAGTCCTGTATACTACATATAAAAAGGAATAATGAACATTATGGACCAACAATCCTTCGTGGTCTTGTTGGTTAGGATACTCAGCTCTCACCCGAGAGACCAGGGTTCAAGTCCCGGCAACGGAACTTTTTAATTCTATTCCAAATAATATTTTTTATTTTGCCAAAAGTTGAGAAGCAATTGCTATTTGCATAAATAAATTCTATTTCAAATAATATTTTTCAAGTTAAAGAGGAAGAAGAAGAACCTTACTTGAGAAACAGAAATAAGTGCCCCGAGTGAGATTGTGCAATAAGAAAGCCGGCCAAAATACAATACTTGCAGAACCACCAACACTACCTTTGACACTAACAGGCTCATCATCTTTGAGAATCCCTCCATTGTAAAGTGCCTTCTCTGGCTGCCCTTTACACTGCCAAACAAGTAACACCATACATTAATTAAACATTTATTTGTACATTACCACTACAACATTTTGGAAGAAATCAAACAATTTTAACAATGCCCATGTAAAAAAAATAAAAAATTGAACTTAATGGTAATTGCCACTTTTGATGGTTTTTAGACTCCTTAAAACACAATTGATTAACCTAGGTAATTAGTCAAGTTGTTACTTAGTCCAATTTCACAAGTGTAGGTTATCACAACAACAAAGATCAAATCAAGCAAAATAGCGGAAAATAAATAATACAAGATATGATCACCCAGGAAACCAAACCAGTAAAAACCTGGGGAGGATTTGACCTAGCTATCCTCAAGGTAAACTTGAATCCACTATCTTGAAAGAATCTAAGTTCATATAATAAGACTTACAAGCCCCCATGCTCGACTTCTTATTGCTACCCACTAGTAGAACTTACTGACACAACCACGTGCAAGTTCCGAATCCACGAACTCCTTCTTTCTTAGATACACCACCAGATACAAGCACACCCGCTTGTGTTTTCTTTAAACTTCAATGGTAGCAACTGAATTGATCATCAAAGTGTAGATAAATCTTCTCCTTGAAAACCCTAAGTTTGTGTAAAGGAAAACTCCTCTAGATCTCACAAGAGATTTACACAAACCGCAATTATGAGCAACAATAAAACGTGGCTAGGGTTTGCCTTTTATACTTGGGACAAATAAGAAACCCTAAAAACGTTTTAAAACACTTAGGGCTGAATTGGAAAAAATCTACAGAAAATCATTCTGCCCGAGCTTCGATCGATCGAGCCTATCTTTCGATTGATCAAGCAAGGCCGAAAGGCATAATGCTTTCCTGCTTTAACTCGATTCCAACTTTACATAAATGCACAACTTTGAGCTAGACTAAAATACTTCTAAACACATTGTTTGATTATGGTTTGCCAACAATACAAATTAGAGTTCTAAATACATAAATCCTAAGTCTTTAGAATCTAACAACTTTTTTATGTATACCTCAGTGCAAGCAGTGTAATCATACAAAGGCCCATCTGCAGTATAGAACAAAGAGTAGTAGTTATAGTGAAAACCTCATTAAAAAAATCAAATATTTGAACCAAAGAAAGAGAGGTTGTGTGAGAGAAAGAACCATATGAAGCAACCAAAGGACAGCCTATGACAAGGAAGAAAGCCAAGAGGCTAAAGCTAAAAGTAAGAGAAGGACTATCCCTCATGTTTTGTGACAGTACAAACAGAAAGCTTTTTAGACAGGGAATGAAGTAGTTTAGGTCTTATATACAAAAGGCTTTTACTTACTCCAAGTAACCCTCCAAAACAAGGGAGGTAACAATTTACAAGGCAGAGAAAGGGTGCACTTAAAGGTTAGGAGAGGTGTGGGGGTTCACAAGGGAACTGTGGTCAGGCCTGAGTAGCCCCGTGCCTTGATCACATGTTATGTGAGAGAGGCTCTTGTGGACATAATTTTCACTAATGAAAGAACTACTAGAAATCTCCATTTTGGATGGTGCATTCATGGTCTGCAGTAAAGGACAGTGACCTTCGTGTGAGAGGTTCATAATAGGGTGCTTTCTTAAAGGAGAGCAGTTCTAGTGCCAAAAACTACTTCATAATTTTTTGTCACAATTTTAACGTGACAAACTATGAATAATTTCTACAACTTTTTGTTACAATTTTGATGTGACAAACTATAAGTGATTGTCTATCATTTATACATTAATCCACTATTTTTTTTTCACCATTCACACTCTGTTCCATCATAGTTGTGGCAAAGAAGTTATATAATACTTTGAAGTAATAGATTTTTTCTAAGACAAAGGCTGCTTTGCTTACAATTCTAGTCCCGTGTGTCCAAAGAGCGTGCAGGAAAGATTTCATGACTAAAACTCGCACGCGAGCATGAGTCATGAGATGAAGATAGTAGTTGGGGGACCATGGTTAAATTCATGAATTTTGGACCTGCTTGCTGTACCTGCCGTAAAATTCTATTGCTTGCTAGACATAGCTAAAAAAAGTTAAATGACTTACCTTCCACTAATAGAAATTCGTGCAATTATAATAAAAATGAGTTAATGTTTGTGGATTAGTAGGTCTACCTTCCACTATGTTTCTAGTCACTCCCTCGTTGGTCAGAAGAAAATTCTTAATAAATTTTTGGACAGAACAACTATTCTAATACCTGATGTGTAGTTAAAATTTAGTGAAGAAAAGTGTGAGAAATGACCAGAAAGTAGGAAGGGTTTGGAGAATTTTAAGAAGTGAAAATTGAGGAAAAAAACGCATCCAATAAGTATGTGTCAGAGAATTACAATTTACAAGACCACCCAACTCACTCTAGCTCTTACAAAGTGGTATCTCAAAGTTCCAAAAGAAGACTTCTACACCCTCCATCTAAGCTGTACAAGAAAGTCCCCAAGTTAATCCCAGAAACAGTAACGCTTTATAGGATCTTTCTGTTCAGGTGTAGGTAACCCATATCTTCACATACACGTCCATTTCACAGGTGTGGACCTACATATCAGTCTCACATAAGGCACGTGAACCTATACATATGAAAATTTCTATTTTTAAAGAGTGCCCATATCGCAAGGCCCGACCACGGGTGCGTTTTCAGATTCGGATGCAGATACGGGTGTAGGTGCAGGACTCGGCAATTTTTAAAAAAATAAGGTGTGGGTTAATATATTGCTAGGCATGCCTTTTCACATTATATAAACATATACCAAATTTAAGAGCAATAGTAGATAATAACCAAAACATGATGTTCATAAATTAAATACAATCCACAAGTTTGAAACTAAAATATTCCATGATGTTCAAAAATTAGAATATAACTCACAAGTTTGAAACTAAAACAAAATAAAAGATAATCAACAAGACAATCAAATACAACCATCATCATCTTCAAGATTAATAGCTTCACTTCGAACTTCACTTTCACTAGTAGTAACACCAGTGCTAACATTCGCGATAACCATGGCCTCCAACTATGGCTCATCAAGTGTAAGGGCAACATTCTCAAGAATTCCAGCTCCTCCATGTATGTCGCTCTCATTCCAAGAATCTCTTGCAATATCCCACATCTTTGTTGCTATATTTTCGTACTCCTCATTGCACCTTGACAAGAGTCAAAGATTAGAATGCACATATACCAAATCCTCAGCGTGTGCAAGAGCCATTTTGTTTCTTTTTAAAGAATGAATATATTTGTATGTGCTTCAATTCCTTTCAGCACATGAGGATGAACAAGGTTGTCCAAGAAGTTTAAGGGCAAGGGCTTGAAGAGTTTGAAATAAGGAGCCATGGTATTTCCACCAAACCAAAGGTTGTAAGGCCCACCTATCTATCAAGGCATCTGGTGAAGGAAACCTTCCTCCTGAAAATGCAACAAACTCAACTTTCACCACCCTTAAGTCATTCCTATCTTCAAAGTATTGATCCAAACACTTGCTCCTTTCCATAGAAATTTCATGATCCTGATGTGGAGAGATGTGTTTTGGATTCTCTGAAAATCATTCCATGGAGTAATACCTAGTTAAAGATTAAAAAACAAATATAGACGAAACGTGTGTTTTACTAGAAGGGGGAACTAAGGAAAAATAGAAAATAAATGTGCTTACTTAGGATTTAAGGAATGAGTATATCATACACCACACCCGAAAATGAGCTATACTCATCATCTTCCAAGCCTTCATGCCGATATATTGCTGCCTTCACCTACTCTATCATCAAATCCCACATCTCATACACAAGATGAAGACAAGACTTATCTGTGTTGGCTACTCGTAGCATATCATAAATAGGTGTTGGGAATTCAAGGATGTAATCAACAGTATCCCACCAACGATCACTTAGAATCATATCTTTCACATTTTGAGCTTTTCCAACATCATCCTCCCTATAAGAAGCACATTGGTCACTAATAGCCATGGCTTGAAGACATCTTTTTATCAACTTCAACCTTTTCAGCATTACAACAACCGAAGCAAATCTAGTATCAACAACTTGGAGTAGTTTTAATGGACAAAATTCATTAAACATTGCCAACCTCGTTAAATGGTTCATGATATAAATACGTATGAAGGATGCATCATTAACAATACGTGTAATCCAACTACATTCATCATATGTAACTTCATTCTTTTCAGTATTTTTTGCTGCACAAATATTCTTCAAAGTTAGATTGAGAGTGTGGACAACACAAGGTGTCCAAAATATTTTAGGATACTCACCTTCAATAAGAACTCCAGCCGACTTCATCATAGTAGTATTATCAATGATGACCAGGACAACTTTTTCATGTTCAATCTCTTCTATAGCATCCTCCAACACCCCAACAATATAATGTTTGTTTTTGAACTCACCTGACCCATCAATTGCATTTATAAACACTGGACCCCCATCTGATACAACCATAATATTAATAAGAGGCCTCCTTTGTGGATCTGACCATCCATTAGAAACTATACTTACACCATTTTCAAGCCAAAAGTCCTCAATTGGTTTCAAAAGTCTTCCAACATGAGCTATTTCTCTTTGCAAAAAGTGTTGTTCTCAAGGTATTGTATCCAGGAGGAACATAACCCTGAATGCTATAGGTAGCAACATATGAATAGGAACTATGATAATATGGGTTCCTTGCAAAGTTAAACAGAAACCCACCGACGTAAAACATCCTAGCAATTTTACTATCCAATTCATGTCTAGCATTATTCTGGAATGCTTTCTCCAAAGGAGAATTCATAGTCACCTTCCTCCTCTTACCATCAATTGGATTTGTACTATCACTCCCTTCCTATCTCTTAAATGAGGGAATAGGTATAGGCCCACAGCCTAGGGGAGGTGGGGGGTAAGTGAATTTGACTTCTCTTTTCTCTCTCTAACTTTTCTCTCTCAATCTAATCATGCATTCGCTGCATTTCCAACCTATGGCTCGGTGTCACCTTAGGGCATGCTCTAATACCTTTATTACTATTTTTTAATAAATGAGCCTTAACCCTAGAATAGGATCCCAAAAAAACTCCACCACAGTAGTTGCACTTAAATTGTGTGTTTCCACCTGATTTAACAATAGAACCAGGTAGTTTTTCTACTTTAGTCACATACTTCCAAAAAGGAGCTTCATCATTTGGCACTTCTTCATTAGATGAAGGTGAATTTTCTATGCTAGTAACTTCATCCATTGCAAATTCAATAGATTCAATTTAACCTACAAATAATAACTATTAACTAAATAAAAAATCAAACCCAAGTTACAACATTACAGCTTATATGAAAAAATTTTAAAAATTTAAAAAATCAGATCACAGATTCACAATGAGTAATAGTCAGAGCATATGAGAGTATAAGGAGCTTGAGATTAAAAAACTGAGATTGGAAGCTTTAACTAGTTTGATACCTGAGTTTAGAGTGGGTCGGTGAGGTGAGGTGAGCTTGAGACCAAGAGTCATGCAAAGAATAGGAGAATGAGAATGTGTCTTAGGGAGTGACAGAGTGCGTCTATGAGAGAAGGGAGACAGAGAGCAGAGAGCCGAAAAGTGATTGGAGAACTGAGATAATCTAGGGTTTTGTTATTAAGTTCAAACAGTACGTTTTGCACCCTTTTTTTTTTTTTTTTTTTTTTTTTAAAATTTTGGCCTGAATCAGCCAATACGGCCTAAATCGATGTGTTTTAGCGGTTTCACCCGATATGGACCGATTCAGCCCTTGTCGACGTGTATTAGGGGAAAAAAAAAAAAAAAAAAAAAAAAAAAAAAAAAAAAAAAAAAAAAAACCTGGACATGGCACTCGTAGAGAGGGAAAATTCCTGACCTATCACAAGCTGACATGTCACATTACTAAGTCCACAAAATACAGCCAATTACAAAGCACCAGTACTGCTATCAGGTTTTGCTATCACTATTCAGAAGCCAATAGAAATTTGCCAAGTGTCATGCAAAAACCAATCACACAACCTCGCACGTGTAAGCGATGACACAAGCAACCTCGCACGTGTAAGCGATGACTTAAGCGGACCAATCAGGCTGTGACATGTGTCACCAATCAAGTTTCGCCACGTGTCGTTCACCTACCCCCAAACTCCTATAAATAGAAACCTTCCTAAGACATTTAGGAGGACCAAGATTCAGAAGGACCAGAATTGAGAAGTGAAAAAGCTCTGCCAAGATCAAGCCTCAAAACCGTCAAGAACTTCAACCCCAAAATCGGAGAACATTCGAAGCAGAATCATCCAGATCATCTGCCTAGATCTTAAAGTTTGCGGGAATCAAGCTCAAAGGTCCGAAAACATCAACAAATCATAAATCAGTGAAGCTCTACGGATTCAAGCCTCCAAAGCCCCGAATAACTTCCACCACAAATCTTCAAATACAAAGAACATTCGAAGCAGAATCATCCAAACTATCTGCCTAGATCTCAAAGCTCACTGGAATCAAGCTCAAAAGCCTCCAGAAACCTCAAACAACCACAAATCAGTGAAGCTCCACGGATTCAAGCCTCTAAAGCCCCGAAGAACTTCCATAACAAACCTTCGAAGATGAAGAACACACGAAGAACACGAAGAACGTGAAGAACAAAGGATTTCCAACAAGCTCATAGCCAGAGATTCATTGTAATTCTATTCCAAAGATCTTCAATCCATTCTTCAGCCAAATTGAAGTACATTAGGTGTTCAAATCAAAATCACATTACTATAAATCCAATCAACAAATCTTTCAAGGAGATCGAATCAGAGGATCAATCTTTTGTAATCACAGAGAATTGTGCCACACAATCATCAATACAAATTCGCATTTGTGAAACTATTTTACTTGTTTGATTCATTTCAAACAGAGAAAGTTAGTCGCTCATTTGTAGAGAGGGAAAATTCCCGACCTATCACAAGCTGACACGTCACATTACTAAGTCCACAAAATACAGCCAATTACAAAGCACCAGTACTGCTATCAGGTTTTGCTATCACTATTCAGAAGCCAATAGAAATTTGCCAAGTGTCATGCAAAAACCAATCACACAACCTCGCACGTGTAAGCGATGACACAAGCAACCTCGCACGTGTAAGCGATGACTTAAGCGGACCAATCAGGCTGTGACATGTGTCACCAATCAAGCTTCGGCACGTGTCGTTCACCCACCCCCAAACTCCTATAAATAGAAGCCTTCCTAAGACATTCAGAGGACCAAGATTCAGAAGGACTAGTATTGAGAAGTGAAAAAGCTCTGCCAAGATCAAGCCTCAAAGCCTTCAAGAACTTCAACCCCAAAATCGGAGAACATTCGAAGCAAAATCATCCAGATCATCTGCCTAGATCCTAAAGTTTGCGGGAATCAAGCTCAAAGGTCCGAAAACATCAACAAATCATAAATCAGTGAAGCTCTACGGATTCAAGCCTCGAAAGCCCCGAATAACTTCCACCACAAATCTTCAAATACAAAGAACATTCGAAGCAGAATCATCCAAACTATCTGCCTAGATCTCAAAGTTCACTGGAATCAAGCTCAAAAGCCTCCAGAAACCTCAAACAACCACAAATCAGTGAAGCTCCACGGATTCAAGCCTCTAAAGCCCCGAAGAACTTCCACAACAAACCTTTGAAGACGAAGAACACACGAAGAACACGAAGAACGTGAAGAACAAAGGATTTCCAATAAGCTCATAGCCAGAGATTCATTGTAATTCTGTTCCAAAGATCTTCGATCCATTCTTCAGCCAAATTGAAGTACATTAGGTGTTCAAATCAAAATCACATTACTATAAATCCAATCAACAAATCTTTCAAGGAGATCGAATTAGAGGATCAATCTTTTGTGATCACAGAGAATTGTGCCACACAATCATCAATACAAATTCACATTTGTGAAACTATTTTACTTGTTTGACTCATTTCGAATCAAGAAATTTAGTCGCTTACAGCACTGACACGCAGGCAGCAGTGTTGCTCGCATGTCGCCGTGTCGGATCGTGTCGGATGCGAGTGCGACGCCCATTTTGCCGCATCTGTGCATCCTAGATAAGTATAAGCCTAATCGATTTATGTTATGATATTGTAGTATTCAAAATAAATATATTATAGAATAAAATTTAAGGGTGTCAATGTTTAACCTAACCCACGAACACGACACTGGTTTTTGTGAGTTAGGGTTGGATCTTAGCAGGTTTGGGTCATAAACTAGTTGACTCGAAAGCGACACGATAAAAAAAGTGTCATAAGCGGGTCAACTCGCATAACCAGCAATAGACACATTTAACACGCCAATTTATTTATGTCAACCAAAAATGACCCATATAATGCAACCCGTTTAACTCGTAAAAAATAAATTATTTATTTTGTTTTAGATTTCTCAAATATCTTTTATATTCAAGCTATATTTTAAACTTTAAAAAAAGTGAGTAATTACAAATACATACAAGTGATATAGTTGTAAATTGAAAATTTCTCTAGTCATGATCAATCTACTATTTGCACTGACTCTTTCAATATTGATACTTAACATTTGGTGAGTTCTGTGGATGTTATATTTTTGTTGAACTATGTTATTTTGAATATGGGTTGAAGTGTATGCACTTTCTTTTAAATTGTAAAGAACTTATTTCTAGATTGATATTATATTTTTGTTGATCTTTGTTCTTTTGAATGTGGGTTGAAGACTCGAAGTGTATGTATTACTTTTAAGATGTAAAGAACTTATTTTTGTATGGATGTTATATTTTATATTAAGCGGGTTGAAAATGGTTGTGTCACATCCGTGCCAACCCAACACAACTCGTTTATTAAGCATGTCAAGTGGGTCGGTTCGTGTCAACCCACTTCATTAACAGGATGGGTTAGGTTAAAGAGTCATGACATGGTTATTAAATGGGTTGAGTTCGGGTTGAGGCATTTAGTCGGATACTCCTATTTCGACACAACATGAACCTAACACGCTAACCCGAATTAATACCCCTAATAAAATTTACTAAAAACAAATAAATTAAAAAAGTCCTTTTGCCTTTTCCTGATTTGTTAAATTTCACTATGAGCTTTACCACTGCCATTGTGAATGCAGATGATCTTGTCCTCACAATTGGATTGGGGAACATGGATACAAGATTTAGAAGTGTGCTCATCAAACGCAATTGCCAACTATTGCCATTTGGAATTGCCGTGTAGCCCTTTAATCAGATGTTCTGCTCAATGCCCAATATCCAAAGCAACATGTTAAGCCCAAAATGTAAGGAGCCCAAAATGCCCTCTGGGAAAATGACACCATATTTCTGCCATTTTTTACACTTTAATTTCCAGCCCACGAGAAGGGAAAAAAAATGTTGTTCTTTGAATTGGGTTCAGTTATTTGAAAGTTTAGATGAGTTCAGTTGTCAAAAGTCAAGGTTGTCTTAAAAACCCCATAAAAAAAGGTTGTCTTAAAAACAAATTAAAATGCTGAGCCCAAACTAAATCCAGAATTTGATGCAAGACTGAAAAAAATAAATAAATAAAAGACCTGAGAATATATATATATATATATTGTCCGAGAGAAAATCCAATTAGATTTCAATTGAGGTCTTGCACTACATGTCTAATTTAAGACTTTTAATTTTAATGCCAAGTTAATTATTCATTGAAAAAAAAAATAAAAGTCTAATATTAAATGAACCATATAAAAAGAACCAATCATACACTTAATTTAATCATTTTTTTTTTTTTGTATAATTACCTATGATCTAAACCACCTTAAGGTTGATACTTGAATAATATGTGGTCCTTCAATAATATGTGGCATTTTATGGACTATGTAACATGCTAGAAGCACTTTATGGGTAACTGATAAGTTTTTCTTTATTAGTCAAAAAAAAGTGATAAAAAATTTTTATTGACTAAATTGTAAGTATATACAGGTTAGTTAGGATCGAAACACTTCCTTAAAACCATATGATAGAATGTTAAAAACAAGTGTTAACAAAAAAGTACATGAAATTATTATGGTTTAAGTTAAATAACAAGTAAGAGAAACTTAAAATAAAAAATAGAAACTAAATAAATTACTTTAGCTAAACATATAATCTCAAATCTTAGTGTATGTAAAGTTGTAGTAGCACATAGTTTACATGCTAGTTTTACTATTTTTTTTTTTTTTTTTTTTTTGATGAAAACCTCATAACTTCATTCATAAACTAGGACAAATGTCCATTGACAATACATCAGACATTAGCTGGTCCGAAATAAAAGGGGGAGAGTCCTCCACCCATATTACACTTTCTAAAACTGACTTGGCTTCTTTAGCCATTGAATGTGCAACTGTATTGCTGCTTCTTCCTGCATGTGAAATCTTCCAGTTGTCAAAATTCTTAAGCCACCAAGAGATACCTTCAGTTACCTTTTGAATAGAGATTACAGGGGTGACACTTCCTTTAATAGCTTGAACTACTGCCAATGAATCCCCTTCTGCTACAATATTCTTTAGGCCCAGATCCCACGCAAGCAAAATGCCTGCCTCCATTGCCTTTGCTTCAGCTTCAATTGCTCCCATTGTTCTATTGATTTTCTTGCTCATCGCCCCCATCACCCCTCCTTGAGCATTTCTAATAAGCACCCCAACACCTATACTCCCTAGCTCTTTGAAGACCGCCCCGTCCACATTAACCTTATACCAGTTGGGTGGAGGCGGAGACCATCTCTGTGGGGATTGATTGAGTTTAGGACTTGTACAAGGCATGTGAGCTCGGAATTCTTCAACGTATCTCCGAGCTTCTAGTGCTATTGGTCTCCCCTGTTTTGCTTGTCTACCATGTCTAATAACATTCCTGTTATTCCAAATGCCCTATGCCGCAGTAGCAAAGACCTCCCAATCACTAGTACCATCATGCTCACACAGCCACCAAAGCACATCAATAAATGCTTCCAAAGGAGGGATCTGATTGGCATTTCAAATTTTCAGCTCCTTCCAAGTGTCCTTCATGGTAACACAGCTCCATAGGATGTTTCCTGAGGTCTCCCTTTCACCACAAATGTCACACTTATCATCCATGACGACCTTTCGCTGCTTTAGGCCAAACTTGGTAGGCAGGATGTTCCTGCAAGCTCTCCACATAAAGTGTTTGATTTTACTTTGACACTTTAAATTCCAAATCGCCCTCCAAAGAGCTTGCATTCTAGAATTGTCTAAGCAGCCAGCATTATGATTCTCTAAGTTAGCTTCCTTCAGCATTTTGTAGGCAACTTTGTAAGCACTATTCACTGTAAAAATTCCCTTGGCCCTTTTTCTCCATACTTGAGGTAGGAAGGAGGTTCTAATAAGATCAACATTCCATCTTCTACTCTCTTCCTCAATCAACAACGACACCATTTCCTCACCACCTCTAATCTGGACTCTTGGACTTATTACCTTCTACGTATCAGCCACTAGAATCCATCCATCATTCCAAATATGCACCCTCCTGCCATTGCCAATCACCCATCTAGATCCCATTTTAATAACCTCCCTTGCCAATAGAATACTTCTCCAAATGTATGATGGTCTTCTCCCTATTTGAGCCTCCAAAAAAGCTGTCTTCGCAAAATACTTTGCTTTGAAAACTTTATGAACCAACAATTCCGGGTTTTTCAAAATTCATCATCCTTGTTTTGCCAATAACGCCAAGTTAAAAGCCTTCAAGTCCCTAAAACCCATCCCACCATCAACCTTTGGGGAGCAAAGCTTTTCCCATGACACCCAAGCTAGCTTTCTCTCATTTTTCTTCTGACCCCACTAGAATCTGCCCATCAAGGAATTCAAATCTGAGCAAAGCAAGTCCAGTAGTTTAAAGCAATTCATCGTGTACGTGGGTGTTGCTTGCGCTACTGCCTTTAATAGAATTTCTCTACCTGCATTGGATAGCAGTTTGCCTTTCCAGCCAGCTATTTTCCTACTCACTTAGTCCTTTATCCAGTTAAAAGCTTTTTTTTTACTCCGACCCATTAACGGGGGCAGCCCAAGATACTTCTCATGTTGTTGGATAATTTGTGCACCAAAAGTTTCTTTAGCCATTTCCTGAATATCCATACTCGTATTTTTGCTAAAGAAAAGTGAGGTCTTCTCTTTATTCAACTTTTGCCCCGATTCCTTCTCATATGTAGCAAGCACCTCTGCAATTTGAGCACAATCCCCAACCGTAGCTCTACAAAATTTGAGCACAATTTGAGCACAATTTGCGACGGGATATTCTTGAGGCTCCTATCTTGACCGACACACCCCTCAGACTACCAAGCCTTTCTTTCCTTTTTATCATTGCAGATAAACCTTCAGTGCATAGAAAAAACAGATATGGGGAAATTGGGTCCCCTTGTCGCAACCCCCTTGAAGGGGTGATAGAGCCTTTAGTTTCCCCATTGATTAGTATAGAATAGGACACCGTCTGAACACACATCATAATCAATGATACCCATTTATCCTTAAATCCCATTCTTTGCATAATAGCCTCCAAATAGGGCCACTCCACCCGGTCATACGCCTTACTCATATCTAATTTTATAGCCATTAGCCCTTCCTTACCCTTCGTCCATTGGTCTATGGTGTGCATTGTTTCAAAGGCAACCAAAATGTTGTCGGTTATGAGCCTTCCCGGAACAAAGGCACTTTGCGCTTCACTTATAACTTCAGGCAGAATCTTCTTCAAGTGGTTTGCAAGTACCTTTGACATAATCTTGTATATCACATTACAGAGGCTGATAGGACGGAATTCGGTTATTTTTTGGGGGCTCTTAGTTTTAGGGATAAGGCAAATGTATGTTTCATTAGCACGGGGAGGCATGATACCAAAGTTAAGAGCCTGTAAAACACAATCTAAAACACACAGTCCAACAATATCCCAATATTTCTGAAAAAATAAAGGGGGCATACCGTCGGGACCCGGCGCCTTAGTCGAGTGCATCTAATTGAGAGCCCTTCTGACCTCTTCCAGCTTGAACTCCTTAAGCAGCTTCTTGTTCATTTTAGGGGTAATACATTCTTCAATAGCATCTATGCTGGCATCAAAGTTGGTTGGACAGTTAGATGTGAAGATATTCTTGAAGTAATCTAAGATAATAGCTTTTGTTGCACCTTCCTCTTCATGCCAAACTCCTTTAGAATCCCTTAACCCCTCAATTCTATTCTTACTCTGTCTCTGGCTGGCTGCTGCGTGAAAGAATTTCGTGTTCCTATCCCCATTTTGAAGCCACTCCACTCTTGATCTTTGCTTCCACATTATCTCTTCTCTAGTAAGTATTTCATTAACTTCCATCCTCAATTCCTTAATTTCAGCCTCATTGTCATTTAGCAAATTAATTTATTCCAACTGCTACAAGCAGGTTTGTTTCTGCCTCAGATTTTTACTCACATTGCCAAACACTTTTTGATTCCACCACTGTAGCTGATTTTGGCACCTTGTTAGTCTCTCCTCAACAGGAAGGTCTGATAATTCTCTATATGGGTCCCAAGCCTGCTCAATCACTTCTTTGCACCCTCCTTCCCTTGCCCACATAGCTTCGAAAAAGAACCGCTTTTTTCTCTTCCTCTGAGGTCTACTCTTCTTAAGACTAAGAGCAAGCAAGCAATGATCCGATGCTGCCATAGACACACGGTAAGCCATTGCTTTCAGGAACTTAGCTCTCCACCCATCATTTGCCACCATTCTATCAAGCCTAAGGAGGGTGCGTTGGTCACCAAATCTCCCATTGCACCATGTGTATCTTTGCCCAATGAAACCCAAATCAAACAACCCACACACATTCAGAGATTCCCTAAAGGCTTCCATCTAGTTTGAGTCCCTTTCTTTCCATCCTAGCTTTTCATCCACATGGAGGATTTCATTGAAATCTCCAAAAACCACCCACGGTAATACATATTGAGAATGGAGAGTTTTTAATAAATCTCAAGAGCTAGAACGCATACCTATGTCGAGATGTCCATAGAAGCCCGTCGCTCACCACAATCCTCCACCATCATCCTCCATCACCACCACGTCAATATGGGTATGGGAGCAACTTTTAAAATGCACCACCGTACCTTCTTTCCATAATAGAGCTAGGCCGCCACTCCGGCCATCGCTAGGCACCACAATACCTTAGGTTAATTCTAGTTTCTGCTACAGCCCCTTAATTCGGTTAAGTTGAGCCTTGGTTTTAGCTAGAAACACCAAGGTGGGGTTCTTTGATCTCACTTCCTCGGTGAGCAATCGCACTGCGAGAGTCGACCCCAAACCTTGACAGTTCCAAGCTAGCACGCTCACTGCGCTCGGCGGTGCTGCCTCGCAACCACTGCCACACTGCCATGCACATTGTTTTCCTCACACAGAGGGTTTTTTTCTACTCCCTTTCCTTTACCTTTCTTTGCGCACAGAGTGTTAGGATCTAACTCCTGGAGAGGCACAAGTCCTTCTCTTTTGACATTGGCTGGGCCAAACTTTTCACTTGGACTTATTTCTTTAATTTTCCTCGCCAATCCCTTCCAATGTCTGCTACCAAGGCCCAACTCCTTAGAAATCCAACCCTTACTTGGATCCAAACTCATAACCAATGGGCCCATATTGTTCTCGGCCCAGCTCATTTGAACCTCTGAAGCAGCAACATCTTTTGTGTTGAAATTTTCATGCCGTCTCACTTCTGCACTGTACTCAGACGTCTCTATCATCCCCCTTACTCCCATATTTGAATCTTCATGCCCTCTTGTCTCATCCATATTACCCATGCTAATTTTATCCAACACGCCAACCTGCTTTTCCTCCTTAGAATTGACTTTGCCATTCTCGTGTAACTCCTTTGTTTTCTCCCCCCCCCCCCTACTCCTGTCGCCTTAGTACAAAGTCTTGGGCTGTGCACCAATGACCGGCTTTTTTCTGCACAAGTATTGCCATCGATCCCATCTTGCTGTTCCGGTACCGTATTTTTTCTCGGCAATACCCTCATCTCCCTTGCCGCCCCTTCATCCCTGTATTTGTTCTTCAACCCATTCCCTTCATCCGTACTTTCATTTTCTCTGTTAGCTCGTCTCCCCGGTTCACCTCTCAGCCACGGCCCATACTGTGCATTTCCTTTCTCCCCATTCTCCTCCCTCAGCATGCTCTCACAACATTCCTTTTCACCATGGTCAAGCATACCGCATCTATAGCAGAAATTGGGGAGTCGTTCGTATTTAAAGAACACCCATCTCCCATTATTTCCTTCAATACAAACCTTCTTTCCTCTCACCAATTTTCTCAATGTTTACCCTCACCTTGAGAAACTTTCCCCACTAAACCCCTTTCTCAGGGACATCTACTTCTAATACCTCTCCTATTTTTCCTCCAATCGCATAGCCCGTCCTACTGGTCATACTCTTGAGCGGGAGATTGTAAATTTGTATCCAAAATGGCGACCATCTAAGGGTTATTTCTTTTGGAACCAGCTCACACTCAAACTCCCTCATAAGAACTAGCTGTTTTTCGTAGCTCCATGGTTGCATTCCCATCACTTTTTTCTTGTCACAACTATCTCCAAACTCAGCAAGGTATAAGTTGTCTTCAATCTCCGAAACTTGTAGCCCCTTGTTTGGTTTCCACAGCATTCTCATATTCTTCTCTAAAGCTTCCATGCTAACGCTGCGTTGTGTTAAAACTTTCATCACAATGCAATTTTTCCCAGCCTCTTTCGCTACTTCGTGCTGTTGCTTCCTAGTATTATATCTTCCTCCTCTTCTTCAGTAACCGTCAGTTTCTTCCACAATTCCTCAAGCTCTTCTGCCATGGTTAGACAGCCCACTCTCACCGTATTTGGCAAAAGGGTACCAAGACTGGCCTTACAATCTGGAAGGCCACAAAACTCTTGCAGGAACGCTAGACGTCACTTGCTTCTACATGCACGAGAGCATGAGAGCACACATCATTGTCTCTTCTCCATCTTCCACCCCTCTAGTTTTACTAATTAGGAAAAAAGAATTGCACACGCAAGCTCTACAAAATGAAATAAAAAGTACAAAGTTGGGATGCATATCAAAACATATAATCTTATATGAAATGATAAGCTAATACAATATGCCTCTCTTAACAAAAATGACAAGCAAACTAAGCTGAATGTAGGATATCACAGAGCATAAAGTTCATCAATCCTTTAATTCTTGTCCTCCCAATCTTCAATCAATTTACTGTTTGTCTTCAATTTAGTATTTGTCTTCGGCCATTAGATGGTGCCCAGGATTTCTTTGATTTCTTGCTCACATAAATCTTGGTATAAACAGCTTTGGTTCTAATAGACAATAAAATGTCTAGACCAAACCCAATAATGCATGCAACAGCCATGACCACAAAGGTTTTCCTGTAACAATGGGCTCCAACACAAGTATTGCCGCCTCCAGCAGTGGGAGTAGCCTCCATGTCGTATAAAATGCCGGCAAGTAGACGAGAGAAGAGGAAGGAACCAAGGGGAAGGTCGTTGAGGATTAGAATGTTGTATATGAGGCCATAGTATATTATACCAAATAGTTCAGAAGCTGTTGGGACACTAATGGCTATTCGGATCCCATAGCATATTCCTACTAAGATTGAACCAATGTACAAGGAACCAGGCAGAGCAAGGGCCAAAATAACGAAACCAAAAACCATTAGAATCTGAGCAGCCGCATTCCAAAGAGGCCTTGGTGTACCAGCTTTCCTGTCAGGACAATAAAAGTTGGTTAAAAATTTTACTTATTTGCTTATATACAGTTTTTTAAAATCTTACTTTTTCTATATACAATTGTATTATTGCCCACTTTCCGCAAATCAGTGATTCAGCACACAAAAAAAAGTAATCTAAACACACCAATTTTGTATAGACAAAACTTTTCATGAGATGTGCACGTTTTTAGACCCCTTAAAATACAACTAAATTAACCTAGTAAATTAACCAAGTGATTACTTAGTCCAAATTTCAGATCTAGGTTAACACAATCATATAATCATATCAATGTAAAGTGCAGAATATAAAAAATACAAAGATATGATGACCCAGGAAACTACACCAATAAAAACCTGGGGAGGATTTAACCTAGCTATCCTCAGGGTAAACCTGAATCCACTATAAAAGAATCGAAGTTTTACAATAGGACTTAGAGCACTAACATCCTATTACTACCCACCAGTAGAAACTTACTGACACGACCACGTGCAAGCTCTGAGACTACGGACTCCTTCTTTCTTGGATTCTCCAGTAAGTACAAGCACACCCGCTTGTGTTTCTTTAAGTTCTTATGGCAGCAAATGACTAATCATCAAGTTCTTGAACGAATCTCCTCTTGATAACCCTAAGCTTGTGTAAAAGAAAGCTCCTCACAGATATCACAAGAGATTTACACAAACAACAATATGAGCAACACTAGAACGTGGCTAGGGTTCGCCTTATATACTTAGGGAAAAAACACAAAATCCTAAACTTTTTAAATGAACTAGGGCTGAGTTGGAATTCTGCAGAAAAACGCATTCTGCCCGAATTTTGATTAATCGAGCCTAAGCTTCGATCGATCAAACCAAACCGAAATGCACTTTTAATTCTACATCAACTTGAATCCAACTTTACATAAATGACACAACTTTGAGCAAGTCTAAACACGACTAAACACCTTGTTTTGATCATGGTTTGCCAATAATACACATTAGGGTTCTAATACATTAGTTCCTAATTCTTTAGAACCTAACAAGATGAAATTCACTCTCTAAAGTCTGTATAGGTTTTTTAATGTTTTCGAGGTAAAACTATACTATTACCCATTTTGAGCCAATTAGTAATTCAGCCAATCAACCAAAACAACTATTTTCAAACAAACACTAATCATTTTGCATGGACCAAGGGTTCTACGAGATGAATTCCACTCTCTAAATTAAATAAGGTTGCCCACTAGATTTATTGATGCCAGTGAGACCTACCTATCTTGACTTAACTACCCATTAAGGACTCTAAAAAGATCTACTTTTTTTATGTTTTATATTTTGGCTGTGTCTTACAATACCAACCAAAAACAAGAAGATGGTAGCCAAGCATAAATCTATGGTGAAGAATTAGGACAAGCGTGTCACTGTCAAGAATTTAATGTGTAGATAATAGAAATGATCCATTTTGGTCAGACTTAGTTTGATTTGTCTAGACATCAATTTTCTCTCTTACCAAAAGTCCGACTTATTTTAGGTGGAAGTTTCCTTGATTATTACTTGTATACAAAATTCCAGGATCATTAAATTGGAATAGGTCCCTTACTAACCTAACCAATTGGAATAGGATGAAATTTATTCCCATCCACACTAAACATTATGTACACTCCAAATTTTTTTTGCATCTCATAATGATACGTTGTTGATAGGTGTCATCCAAGTCCAACATGATTGAGAGTTGTAATTGACATGATTGAGAGTTGTAATTGAGACTATGGCCCAGAAGCTTTACTATTTAATACTTTGGGAGAAAAATTAAACACTCATTTAATGTAGGGATAATTACAGTAAACCCACTCGTGGTATGGCCCGTTTTCACTTTGTTTACGCGTGGTTTAAAACCTTACACTTTGCCCACCTGAACTTCAATCTATTACCCATCCATTACCCACCTCTATTAAAATCAAAGGTAAAAATGTATTTTATCTTCACTTTTATGTCTCTCTCCTCTTAAAAAAAAAAAAAAAAAAAAAAAAAAAAAAAAAAAAAAAAAAAAAACTTAAAAAACTCAAACAAACAAGATCAAAGAGGGGGTTTTGTAGCATGGGTTCAAGAACACCCTTCGTCTTGGTATGAACAGACTTGAGCTAATCAATCCAAATAAAATTTTCAAATTTGCACAAATCCTGAAAAACATTTACAAAAATCCTACACTTGAAAGTACTCTACTCTAATTTCACAAAAATCCTTTCAGACACTTTCAGTCATTCAAAAAAATCATACACGACTTCACCTCAGTTCTCTCTCAAATCTCAAACCAAAACCAAAGCAATCCCCTCTTCAAAACCCAAACCCACCACACCTAGCAACACAAACACAGGCCCACAAGAATTGACACTCAAAACCAAAACCAAAACCAAAACCAACGGCGTCCTAATTTGAATCCCAACTCCAACTCCAACCCCAACCCCAACACCAACAGCAAGAGCAAGAAGAAGAAAGGTGGACCCATTTCCATGGATCACATGCTTCTGGCATTGTAAGAGACAAGGACGAGAGGCATCTCAGAATCCGAGCTCTATTCGATTTCTTCGATGCTACCAACCTGGGATACTTGGACTATCCCCAGATTGAGACATATTGCTCGCTACTACTAATAAATTTGCTTTTTATTCTCTCCTCTTTTTCCTCCCCCCCCCCCACTAAATCACTCTCTATTCTCACCTAACTCTCTCTCTCTCTCTCCCATATGCACTGCTCAACATCAATAGGTGGTGGTGGTACTAAGTTTTGGTCGCGATCTGGTGATAGTGGATGTCTAAATTGGCAGTGGCAAATCTGGGTGTCTGAAGGTTGATTTTTGTGGGTTCTCGTTGATATTTGTTTGCTTTGTCAGTGGGTGATGGGTTTAGTTTGATTTGTGAGATGGTTACTGGGTTTGTGATTATTTTTGGGTTGATTTTTGCAGTGGGTGTGGTGATTTCCCAAGTGGGTGTAGTGGTTGCTTGTGCACGGTGGGTGGACGTTCGCAAATCAGAATTTGTGGGTTGATTCTTTGGTTGATTTTTGTGGTTGTTCTCGCATATCCAAATTTGTGGGTTGATTACTTGGTTTGGGTTAATTATTTGGTTGATTTTTATGGGTTGATTTGTTTGGTTTTGATTGATTTTTGTGTAGTTGGGGTTGTGTTTGTTATGGGTTGGGGAATGTTTAAGGGAATTTCAATTAATCTGGGTTTGAATTTTTCTTTTTCTTTGGGACTAAATCTGGGTTTGTTGTTTGTTCCTCCAATTTGTTCTTATTAAAGTTTATGAGCAATGAAAAACCCTAACTTTTTTATTCTTGTTATATTTGTTTTTGCCTAAAAATGTGTTTTTCTAACGGCAAACAGAGAGATGGGTTACGAAAGGATAGCGGAAGTAACCTTAAGTGGGCAAAGTGTAAAGTTTTAAACCACAGGTAGACAAAGTGAAAATGGGTCATACCACAAGTGGGTTTACTATAATTATCCCTTTAATGTAACAGGAGACTATGAAATTTGACGTTGTATACACTGGGTTTGTTCTTGATGTTGTGAAATTGCTGTAGGTACTAAAAACTTAAGTTTGATTAGTTGGCAAGTCATGTTTTTTAATTGTGAAAAGTCTACAATGGAAAACTTTTGTGTTCCTACAATAAATGTTTTGGAGAGAAAATTGTTAGGACCCTCATCTCATTGGGACCCCCCCTATTTATACAAAGGAAAAATGGTCCAATATTCCTAAGTGTGACTTAGTTACATGGAATTTTTGTGCAAATGTGCCTAGAATTCTTTTAAAAATTTAATTATAATTTTAAACTCTAATTTGGTGATTTTTATATGATTTTCATGGTTTGATTTTGATTCAGTGAAGACATATTAGCCAAAAGAAACGAAGGTAGAGCTATTAAAGAAATCTGTACTCAATTACAAATGGCTAATGCTGCATTGTCATTTGTGGTTGTGGTATGAATAAGTGGAATGTTGTTTAAGCGACTAATTGAGGCAAAGCAATTAACCATATTAAAAGGGATTAGCAACTTTTTCTTTCTCCTTTACCATTTGTGGTATGCATATGCTTTTTTCACATATGCTCAACTAAAATACCGATTAGGATTTCCCTAAATTATGATGAACATATTAATTTTTTTTTAAAAAGTTTTATGTTTATTAAATGAGATATATATATATATATATATATGTCGAGGGCCATGTAGCTGAATTGGCATCTCGCTCTACATAAAGTGTCTGGGGTTTAAGGGAGAAAAGGTTCAAATTGCAGGAGTCAGGAAAAAAAGGTTCAAGTTGCAAGGTTATTAGCGTATTGTAATTATTTTTAAATTTAAAAAAAAAGATATAGAGATATATATTATTTTCCTTGAGCTAAAGCAATTGCGATGGAAGTGAGGAGTGGATGGTTTTTTTTTTTTTTTTTAGCCCTAGAGTATTTTGGATTGTTTCAAATGAGTAATGGCTCCTCTTAGGCTCCTAAATTTTTTGGTTTATTGATTTTCTGCCTATAACTTTGATTCTTCTTTACCTAATCAAGTTTGGAATTTTCTGTAAGTAAATTTTTTCTTCAAGAAAATGAATAGAAATCTCCTTTCATATTCATGCGCATGTTGATGTTCAAATTTGTATCTTTTGCAATACTCAATAAGTTGTTTACTCATTTTGTGAATTATCAATTGTAGTTAAGAAAAAATGTATAAACACAATACTATTCAATTAAACTAATGTGAAAAATTAAATCTATTAGATTAAAAAAATGGACATGAAAATGAAAATTTCACAAAATATTTCTTAAATAGAATTAAAATAATTCTTATTCAATATTGTTTATCAAGAAATCATGTACTAACTAACAACATTCCAATCATTACGTGTATAACAGGGTGATGAAATGGTTGTTCAGTTTATTTAAAAAATGTGATCTAGCTAATAGAAATTAAAAAAATACAATAACTTTCATGCGTAGTCATGAATTATATCTTTACGTACATCTTATGCATTTTATGAGTTTTATTTTTTATAAATGTATTTCATAAAATTAACAAAATTTATCATAAAACCCTTCATTGTATTTTTTAAAATCACTACATAAAAATAAAAGAAGTTCTTTTCCCAAAAAAATGTTCTCCAGTCATAATATTTACCAAAAAAAATCATGCAACGCACAAGCCAATACCCAGTCTATATATATAATTAAAGCCAACACTGAGAGAAAATTCAATTAAATTCCAATTGTTGTTTAATTTTGTGTCACGTGTCCAATTTAAGGTTTTTTTTTTTTAAAAAAAAAAAAAATTGATTCCAAATACTGATGGACTCACCATTCCAAATACATTGCAATATACTAACTTGGATTTTCTGAGATAGGTTTTTTGATGAGATAGTGGCTCCTAAAAAAGGCCATATATGGGATTGTGATTTCATGAACAACATGTAATTTTAAATAGGCTGATGGTAGGTTGCTATAAACACACACACATATATGTAGCCAATTTTACGCCATGTGTCTCATCTAATTTTTAAATTTGTGTATCAAGTGAATTATTAAGTGCAAAAATCAAAGAGTCTAAATTCAATTAGATTCTAAATTGAATTTTAATTGGACTTCAATTTTACGCCATATATCCCATTTAATATTTTAATTTTTGTAGCAAGCGAATTATTTCGTATAAAAACCTAGATCCAATTAGATTCTAAATTATATATATATATATATATAATTGTGATTGTTTTTAAATATACTTGTGCATATGCACAGGGTTACATACTACTTTTATTAAATGAATGTATCAATTTTTAAACACAAAATAGAAAAATAATTAGGAAATTGATTTCTTACCTTGTTGACATGACACTAATTATATTCATTACCATGTTAGTTTACAAGATTTTTATAATATAATTGGTAATAACTTTAACTTCTTAAAAAAAATTATAATGTAAAAAATTGACATTTGGCTTCTTCTTTTTTTCATTTTAAAATTAGGTAAATAGTATGTTTTTTAGATGATGTTCATGAGCACTTTAACTAAAAAGTCAAGGCTTAGACCCCATTTGGTTGCCGAGAAAGCAAAGGAAAAGAAAAGAAAAGAAATTTTTAATTTCTGCAAAGAAAATGACATCTCATTTACTTATGGAGATGCAATTAATATATTTTCAAATATTTTATTTTATTTTCTAATTAAGGACATGTGATAATTCAAAGGATAGCTTAGATGGCATAAAAATATTATTTTGATATTAATGTTAGATACATCAATTCTTTTCATGTACCGCTTAATAATAAGGATTACTTTGACATAATACCAAAAGTTTAGAAACAAAATTGACACGTTTAAGATGTTAAAAACCATTTTGATACAAAGTACAAGTGTTAAAGACTAAAACGGTAATTAAATATGTTTTTTACATATTTTTATTAAAGATTAAATTCTATAAGGATGTGGTTTAAAACCCAAGTTTTACACCCTCAAATTCCAATATGTCACATCATCTTATCATGTATTAAAGAATAAGAACAACCACACTCTATCAATTATAATGCTCATCTAAAAATTCAACCAAATTGGGAGTTTATTAATATGTTATTAATTGTGGTATATACTAAGTTTTAAGTAAAAAGCTGATGTAACATCTCTTATTAGATGGTGAAAAACATGAATTTTACACCCCATTCTTACCAAATTCAAACTATTTTTATTAATATCCTCAAAGCACTTTTTTTTATTAGCTGAATTTGGAAACTAATATCCTGTTTGGTTGTAAGGGAGACGAAAAGGAAAGAAGGGAGGAAAAAGTAAGGGAAGGGAAAGGGAAGAAGAGAGAGTTGTACATAGAAGGATTGCATTAAACAATTTCTTCAAAAGAAAGGTCTTCTTTGAAAAAATAATGGGGCCATCTGAAGGATTGTGCTAAAAAAATTTATAGAACACAAACTTTTCTCAAAATTATGGGTTGTGAGAAAAGTATGAAACTTCATCAAAAAAGAGGAAAAAAAAAATGAAATATTGGTGAATCAATCAAATTGTGTATTCTCACTTTTTAATAGAAAACTGAAAAATAAAAATGCTTGGGACCATCACAGCACGTATTAATATAGAAAAACTTAATGAAAGAGGTAAAAAAAAAAAATGCTAAATGCAAAGTTAGAGCACCACTTGGTAAGACTCCATATACTCCCACATGAGGTCTCTGCATTTATATATATATATATATATATATATATTGATTTCCACATCCTTTCATCATCGATCATCTATCACTTTATGATCACTAATTTCTTCCCTCTACCAACCCATTTACATTTACAAGTGTAACAGCCTACAACTTAACTAGTTTTAGTTATGCCAACACTAACATATCATATGAGGGAGCTTACCCTGAAAAGTAAGCAATTTAATTCATTAACACCATACTGGCAAAACAGTTGGTGAGTCAAGTCACTTATTTCAGACCCATGCACCCAAGGATGGAACCATGCTAGTTTATGAAATTACCAACTTTTTGAATTACCACAAGCATGATTTGTGTTAAATTTGTATGCAAGGTTAGCTCCTCATGCTAATTTTGGACCAAAAAAAAGGTTGCACACTTTTTGTCATTTTTTGCAAACTTATTTCTCGGCCTTCCTAACGTCGATTTGACTGACTCAAACAAAAATTTACTGAAAAGTCTGCGACACAAATTTCTCTTTGTAGCTTTTGATTTTGAATTTAGCAAGTTATGAGCATAGAAAAATGATATAAAACACAAGTTTTGGTAACAAAATCTCACAATTTCTCCTCTTTTGTCTCTTTGGTTATTCACAGAGCCTAGAACAAAAATATGTCTTTAAGTCACAGTGTTAATAATATATTGCTTGCCAGTTTATTCTCCATAGTTGTTCGGTAAATGGCTGTAATGATGACTAATTACATACATTTAATTCATTTAAATGCGTTATTTTGAGCGTGTACTGTTCTATAGATGACACTGGAAACATATTGAAAATCAATAAATCTAAAAACACAAAAAATTTCATAAAAATTAAGGGGTGATATATTGTGATTATATATTGCTAATAAAAATGATGTCACTAATGGCCTATTAGAGCATTCACATCAAAACATAGCTTTTAACAACTCAAAAATTCACTTTATCTATTTTAATAATTCACTTTAAAATACATCAATATCAAAGGTTCTATTTTAGCATACAACATATTAAAATAATATAAACAACACAATAAAATAATATATCATATACAATAAACACCATAAAAAGAACTAAAAAGAGAAGAGGAGACGTGCCATGCCACAATTTTTTTTCTTTTTTTTTAGTTTAAGTTTCAGCTAGCAGTTTATTGTAGCTGAGAGTAATATTTTTTTTTTAAAATATAACACTTTTGATATAGAGCCTATTTTAGTATTTTAAGTTATAAAATAGCATTTTTGTAGTAACATCTTTGATGTGAATGCTCTTATGAAAGCAATGTTCTAATCAAAACTTGTCAATGTTAAAAATGTTGTATCCTTAACATTATTTTAGAATGAAATAGAATTATTTCGGGTCTTCAGGCGGGTCATCAACTTGTTTTTTATAAAATGGCTAGTGCTATGCATTTTCGTCCTATTTAATTATTTTTGGCATTTATTAAGGCAAAGATGTACAATATTTTTCTTAATACAAATATTATATTCTTTTTTGTGTTCTACTTTGTACTCTATTAATAATAGTATGTCATAACCACCGCACACCTTTGGCGTGATAATCACTTCACAAATATAAGTATTTTGTGGAGTGTAAGATAAGAGTCGGGTTTCAAATCTCTACGAAGAAATTTTACACACATACATATAGATTAAATCATAGTAGAATTTTATCTCAGATAAAAAAAACAAAAACAAAAATCATGGTATATCATGTGTTTATTTTTTACCAATTTAAAGTATGATTATTTTATAAGGAATGTCAAATGAATATGTAACAAGTTATGATTGGTAGAGTATAAAGTGAAACACAAAATATTGAACAAAATATTTGTATTTGTACTTCCTAAGAAGCTATTACATGCGCTAAGAGTATCCACGTTAGTGAAGCAATAAATTTAGTAATAATGCTCCATATAAAGTTATTTTATCTATTTTACATTCTCACATTACAAAACATCTAACATCAGTTGTTTTATTTTAGCATTCAACATAATAAAATAATATAAACAACATAATAAAATAATATATCTACTACAATAAAATAATATATTCACTACAAAGCAATGTGAACACATGAATAAAATAATATATTTAATATAAACACATAATTTAATAAAATAATATAAACAATATAATAAGATAATATATCCACTACAAAGCGGTGTTAACACGTAAATAAAATAATGTAAGGACTGAAATTGGATTGGACCCAAAACAAGATTGGGCGCAAACCCAAGCGGCCCAAACAATAAATTTGTAGAATGTGGACGAAAGAACTAAATCTATTCTAGAAGAAAAACGATTAAATTCGGTAGTTTAAGACTGTTGGACATAAGTAAGATTTAGAAAATCTATCCTCGGAATAACTCAAGGAGTTTGTATTATATTATCTTGTTGAACAATAAAGTTATATAAGAGTCACAGTCCTATTCTTCGATCCTCTCTTATTTTTTCTGATCCTTCTTTTTTCTTTAGTACATCTTTCTATGTTATATATTCCAGTCTTGGTGTCGTCCCTACCACACACGTGTAGGTTAGATCCGGGGAACTCCTTCCTGTCCCATCCAGCACTTCCTAGAACCATCAACTAGTAGCTGTAAGGCTGCTTGATCACTGTTCAGGCGTCACTTTCACATTAATGCGGCTAGAGAGTTGGTTGGGAGTCATTTAATGCGGAGGTAGCAGCTTTTTGAAGATATTTGTTGCCCTTCTCCTTTCTTATCCCTTGTCCGACATCTAACTCTTGATGATGATATAACTTTGAAGTAAGTCCATGATGATTTGGCACTCGTACTGACCTTGGACTCTTGTTGCTAAGATGGCTTTTATCCTCGGACGCTCGTTGGACTTATCTTATACTATCTCTACTCCTCTCTTCACTCTGTTCTTCTTATAATCTTATCTGGACCTCCTCGGATGGTCTAACGTTCTCGGATCGAGCCATAGGCCCAATTAGTACTGCCTTAACAGTACTTCCTGATTAACTAGCCTCCACAATAGCCCCTTAAAATCTTACTTTTCGACTCCTCGAGAGGAAAGGATGATTTTGACGTCCTCAACCCATCTTATTTATGGTCCTACTCTGTATTCTTGACCTTTTATATGTCTTTTTACCTGCTCATGGCACATTCCTGACGCTTTGGCATCCAGAGTGTGCCAGCATTAAATTTTGGCGACGCCCCTGTCCCCCACATTCAACGGTAAGATATAAATCTAACGGTGGAGGATTTTTCTTGTTTTACGAGCGGGAACTTTCCCACTTGTAATTTCTGCGCTACTATAAATAGCTTTTCAAATCAATTCTTTTTCTCACTTTCAACAATCACACAATCCTAGAGCTCATACACTGAACCTCTCTCTGTCTTTCATTTTCTTGTGCATCTATAAATACTAGAATTTGTCCGAGGACCCTTTTTCAAACCTGTAAGTCTTCTTAAAACCTTTTTAGCTTTCATTTTAAACTTGTCAATTTTTCTTCGAAACCTCTTAGGAAAATGGGTAAGTTCCAGTGTTTGGTTAAGTCCAAGGAGGGTATGAGAAGTTTTAGGGCTAAGTATAGGATCCCACCTACAGTAGGCATGAGGTAGGCTGCCCAGGGGGAGTGGATCGGTGCTAGGAAAACTAGAGAAGTGGTTATTCTTATGATTGCCTTCATAGAGGGAGGGATGACCATTCCCATGGGTACCATCACTAGAAATTACCTTAGGTTTTTTAGGTTATCTCCCACACAATGTGCCCCAAATATGTTTAGGGTCTTGGGGAGTATAGAAGTTTTAAACGAGAGAATGAACCTAACCCTAACCCACCACAATGTGAATTGGGTATACAATTTGCACAATTTGAAAGGGCAGGGATATTACCTTAAGTCGAGGCGTCCCGAAGTAAGGCTAATCCAATGCCTTCCCACTTCAAACAAAAATTTAAAGGAGGATTTCCTAATCTTTTCTGGGGAATGGCACAATGGTCTACCCTATCCGATTGAGAAGGGAGAACCAGGTGGGGAAATAGCCGTAGATTCATGAATTTTGGTTTGCATTCCTCTTTCGCTTACCAACATCCTCGTCTCTAACAAAACTTTATTTTAATTCAATGATTTTGCAGACAAACGTACTACTAAGCCCAAGCTCAGCTTAGTTAAAGAAGAGAGCTTAGATAGGATCTTGCAAGCCAAGGTGTACGTGAACGAAGCTGACTGTCAACTCCGAGCAGCCCATCTAATTCTTGGGTACACGCCACTTTCATTCGCATTCCAAGCGCCTAAGTACGTGATTAAGGCTCGCGACCCTCGACTCCACCACATCAACGTTACTTTCGAAGGGTTCATTGTTCTAGAGGGTATCCCACTCCTTCAAGATACTTTCCACACCCAACCCCTTTTTGTGGCCACTCCTTCAATTAAAGCATCCTCATCCCAACTCGTTCTCGAGGAAGAGGAAGAAAGAAAAGAAAAAGAAAAAGAAGAAAGAAGCCCAGAGGAGGTTGTGGACTTGTCAGACCCCTCGGACGAGTTCGAGGTTTTTAACCAAACTCTATCCTCCGAAGACATATCTGACAAAATGGGTGTCCAAAGGAAACCTCAAAGAAGTTTAATGAAGCTGATAGAAAATCAGCCTGGAAAAGGTGCATCGGGGAAATCTACACAGTCTCAAATTCCCCCTCCTCTTCCCAAATCTCCTCCTCCTGCTCCTCATCAACCTCAACCAATCAGACCTAAACATGATGATCCAAAAAGGAAAAGGGAGCGGAGAGGGAAAGATGTGGTTGAGGCTAGAAGAGCCAGTCCAACCCGAGAAGAAGAGGCCTAACAAGCTGCGAAGCAATAAAAGGTCAGCCACACATCACAACGGGGCCTGGAGAGGTCAGACACTCAACCTCCAGAGCCACGAGTCTGGCTCTCAGCACCCATGCACGACGGGGAGCCCCTGAGAGATGATGCATCACTCAGGGACTTCAACGGGGGCATTGGGTGCCACGTTGCCTCGACCGTAGAAAAGGCCTTATTGCTCCCAAAAGATATGTCTGACCTGCGAAGCATTAGGAAAAATGAGGTCTTCCTCAACTGTAAAATATATTTGGGCATGGTAAAATGTTAACCTCATTTTTTTTTTATAATCATTATTTGTAGACATATACTTTTTGTTGGCTATGGTATTAATCCTTTTCTTTTAGGCTGTCCAAGCCACCTTTAGGCTGGAAGAAATTATCAATAACTACTACCAGCAGTTAGAAGATGAGAGGAAAAGACGGATGGCGACTGTGCAAACACTGACCATATCAGGAAATAACATTGTCGAGCTGAAGAAAAACTTGGCCAAGGAGCTGACTCGGCCTTGGATGGTGTGCAAAGACAAGCCGAGGACCAGAGAAAGCGTCTGCGTGAGACAACTGATCACCAGGTAGCAGATGGCAGCACTCAAAAAATAGCTGGAGGAAGCCCAAAGGCTAAAAGACCAAGTTGAGAAGTCCAAGGCTGAAGCTGAGAGGGCAAGGGTTTAGGCTGAGAGGGCAAGGGACGAGGATGAGCAAAAGGGTTATGACCTTGGAGTAGCTGAGACCGAGGAAACCCTTAGGGCAGAGGTCCCAGCTGTGTGTCGCATTTACTACGCCCAAACTTGGGATGAAGCCCTAAACCGGGCTAGGGTTGAGGCTTCATCCAAGTTGAGGAAACCAGAAAATGTGTTTTACCCTTCTGCAATACGAGCCTCGAACCTTCCTTCTACTCAAGATGATGTGGCTTTTACAGCTATTAATCCAAGTAAAGAAGTACAGCCTCAGGATCCTCCTCCTCCCAGCCAGCAAAGGCCAACAAAAGAACCCGGTGCTTCCCAAGAAGTATCCTCAGACAAGGTTGCAGCTGTTCCGAAGGTAGGAGTAGCTTCCCAAGGCTTTCAACAAGACTTGGCTTCAACGGTTATGCCCGCTAAGGGAGCCTCCAAAGATAAGGAGGGACCAACTACCTCGGAGGCAGATAACCCAGCCAACAAAACTTCCAAGCTTCAAATTAAGCTGAAAAAATGAGCTTTCTTTTGTAATGTAATTAAGACTTTTGTAAGGGATTTTGTTCCCCCCTTTTTTTTAGACATATTTTAATGAAGTGTGTATTTTTACCTTTTTGAATTCATTTGAGTTATTGTTTATTTCATTTTTGTTTTATTTGTTTTGTTACTTTGGTTTTGAGGAGTTTTCATTTTGACTGCCCTTTGTTTGTACAAGAGAAAAAAGAAAAACATCGTTCACACATGCTTTTAATTGGCAGTTAAAATGGACAATAACCATTGAATCTGTAACATTACATAGACATATTTTGAATACATATACATCTATTCTAACGAGTTTAACCTTGAGAAAATATCCAAACGTTTGATTAAATAAAGTCAAGTCTAGAGCACCTTAGTATGCTTTAAATGATGCTCATAGGTTTATTGAGGTTTATATCTTTACTAGGTAATCACAAACCCTGTGATCCGAGAATGGGAATTAAGGGTTTACTCCCTTCAAATGCTCAAGTTCGTGTTGAACTAGCATCTTAATAGTACGAGGGTGTATTAATTTTTATTGAACCTGTTTAATACTTCAATAGATGTCATAGGGTATTAATTTCCACTAAGTTCGTGGTTCGAGAAACCTGACATAACTTAGTTTCTGTTTAATACTTCAATAGATGTCATAAGGTATTAATTTTCACTAAGTTTGTGGTCCAAGAAACCTGACATAACTTAGTTTCTATTTAATACTTCAATTGATGAGGAAACACATGACATATGATCGGGATAAATTAAAGGGAAACTAAACAAGACTATTTTTCATTAGTAATAATACCTCTTTAGATTGTTTACATTCCAAGGATGGAGTACAGATTTTCCATCTAGATCTTCCAAATAATAGGCACCTATTCCTGCCACTGAAGTGATCCGATATGGTCCTTCCCATTTAGGCCCCAATTTTCCCCAGGCTAGATTCTTGGTAGTTCCCAAAACTTTCCTCAGTACCAGATCTCCTACAGCCAACGACCTCAGCTTTACATTGGTATCGTAACCTTGCTTGAATTTATGCTGGTAGTAATCTAGTTGGACCATTGCATTCTTCCTTCACTCTTCGATCAAGTCCAGACTCTTTTCCAACAACCCATCATTGTTGCCCGGGGTAAATGCACTAGTTCTCAACGTTGGGAAACTAGTTTCTAGAGGGATTACGACCTCGGCTCCATATGTCATTGAGAAAGGGGTCTCTCCTGTTAACCGTCGAGGCGTTGTTCGATACGTCCAAAAGACATATGGTAATTCCTCCACCCATTTTCCCTTTGCATCGTCTAACCTCTTTGTAAGTCCACTCACTATAACTTTGTTGATAGCTTCAATTTGCCCATTCCCTTGAGGATAGGCCGGAGTGGAATATCTATTCTTTATCCCTAAGTCAGAACAGTATTGCCTGAAAGCTTTACTATCAAACTAAAGGCCATTATCCAAGATAAGGGTGTGGGGAGCACCGAATCGAGTAACAATATTCTTCCAGATAAACCTTTTAACATCTACGCCTCTAATATTAGCCAAAGGTTCAGCTTTGACCCACCTAGTGAAATAATCCGTGCCGACCAGCAGATACTTTTTGTTTTCTAGTACTTTAAGAAAAGGACCTACAATATCTAAGCCCCACTGAGCAAAAAGCCAAGGGCTGGAAAGAGGATTAAGAATTCCTCCAGGTTGGTGGATGTTTGGAGCGAATCTCTGACGTTGGTCACATTTTCTAACATACTCTTACACTTCTTTCTGTATATTTGGCCACCAGTATCCTTGAGTAATTGCGCGGTGAGATAGGGATCTTCCTCCCATGTGACTTCTGCAATTCCTTCATATAGTTCCTCTAGAAGTGAATCTAATATCTCGGGACGTACACAAAGCAGATATGGCCTAGAAAAAGAACGTTTATACAACTTTTTATTCTTGGACAACCAAAACCGAGGAGCTTTCCTTCGTATTTTCTCAGCTTCTGTTTTCTCCTTAGGCAATATATCGCTCTCAAGGAATAGAAGTATGGGGTCCATCTAGCCTGGCCCCAAGTTGACTTGATGGATCTGGAGCAAGTCCTTCCTTGTTGGGCTGGGGGTGCATAAATCCTCAACAATTATCACCCGGGGCAAATTCCGTGCCGAGGAGGTGGCAAGATTTGCCAAGGAATCTGCATGGGTATTCTCACCTCTAGGAATATGTGACAAGTCAAAGGATTCAAATTTCGTTTGTACATGCCTAACTTGACTCAAATATTCTTGCATTCTTGTATCTCGGGCTTCCAGTTCCCCTTTTACCTGGCCGATGATCAGTCTTGAATCTGAGAACACTTCCACTACTTTTCTGCCCATTTTTTGGACCATAGTCATTCCCATTAGCAAAGCTTCATATTCCGCTTCGTTGTTCGTAGCCGAGAATCCCAGCCTCAAGGACTTTTCAATGATGATCTTTTAAGGGGATACCAGAACTAGCCCCACTCCTGCTCCCCGTTGGTTTGCTGCTCCGTCTACATATACTTTCTAGGATAAGGTGTCTTGTGCGGAGTTTAAGCCAACTGATTTTTCATCCATGCCATGTTGCTTCACCTCTTCTTCTTCTGGAAGTTCAGTAAACTCAACTACTAGATCAGTAAGGACCTAGCCCTTCACAGAGGTACGAGGCATATATTTGATGTCGAAAGCCCCCAGAATCATGCCCCATTTAGCAATCCTCCCAGTATAATCTGCACTTCGAAGTATGGACTTGAGCAGTAATTGAGTTAGAACCACCACGGTGAACGCTTGAAAATAATGGGGGAGTTTTCATGTAGCATGCACTACTGCCAAGATAGCCTTTTCTAGTGATAAGTACCGCACCTCGACTTCATGAAGTGACTTACTTACGTAATAGACCAGTCTCTAGATGCCACTGTCTTCTCATATCAGAACAAAACTTACAACATGAGAGGCCACCGCCAAATAGGCAAACAGGACCTCATCTGCCTCAGGACTGGACATGATAGGTTGCCGAGATAAGTACTCTTTCAGCTGTTGAAATGCTACAGTGTATTCTTCAGTCCACTCAAACCCTTTCCACTTATGCAGTAAAAGGAAAAAGGGTTTGCATCTATCAGCTAACCTAGATATAAATCGGTTTAAAGTAACAGTCATCCCTATCAGTTTCTGCACCTCCTTGGGATTCTGAGGTGCTTGTAAGCCATTAATGGCCTTAATCTGATCTAAGTTCACCTCAACTCCCCTGTAAGTCACCATGTATCCCAAGAACTTTCCGGAGCTTACACCAAATGAACACTTTGAAGCATTTAGATGTAGCTTGTGCCTTCTCAGAATTCCAAAAATGCTCATAAGATCTCCCACATGCTCGAACACCACTTTGCTCTTTACAATCATATCATCGATATAGATTTCAATGTTCCTGCCCAATTGTGGTTTGAACATCTTAGTCATCATCCATTGGTAAGTAGACCCTGCGTTTTTCAAACCAAAAGATATTACTTTGTAATGATAGTTTTCAATGGGAGTAACAAAAGCTGTCTTTTCTTGATCATCCAATGCTAACGGTATTTGGTGATATCCTTGGAAGGCATCCAAAAAGCTCATCCGATGATGACCTACTGTTGCATCCACCAACTAGTCTATCCTAGGCATAGGAAAGGGGTCCTTGGGACAAGCCTTATTGAGGTCCGTAAAGTCTACGCACACTCGCCATTTCCCAGTCTTCCTTTTCACCACCACCATGTTAGCTAACCATTGAGGATAAAAAAATTCCTTTATAGCCCCTGCCTGCTTGAACTTGGCCACCTCATTTTTGACAACCTTGGCATGCTCTCTTGACAGACACCAAGGTGGCTGTCTCTTCGGAGTAATGGAAGGATTAACATTGAGATGATGACAGATAAAGCTTGGGTCTATACCCGAGGCTTCATACACGCTCCATGCAAACACATCAACATTTTTTCTGAGGAATTCAACCAATTGCTCCCTCTCCTGCGAAGGCAGTTTAGCCCCAACCTAAAAGAATTTCTCCAAATCATCACCAACGATTACCCTCTCCAGATCTTCACATTTTGGCCCGTCGGCTGGTTCATTTAAGGGTAACGCCGGGGTTTCTAATTGCTATAAACCATTATCAGCAGTGGCCGAGGTCTCCGCCTCTGGCCGATGTTGGATAGCCGCTACCAGGCATTGTCGGGCTGCAGCCTGACTTCCTATTATTTCTAAAACCTGACCTCCGGATGGGTACTTCACCTTCTGGTGTAGAGTAGAGGAGATGGCCCCAAGTGTATAAAGCCAAGGTCTACCCATAATAGCCGTGGAGGGAAAGAAAACATCTACAATGATGAAATCCACTTCCACCACATCCGTATCAGTCTGCACAGGTAATCTGATCTGACCCTTTGGGACAACCACTCTTCCCTCAAAACTCACCAGAGGAGAACTGTAGGCCGTCAAGTTTTCAAGTTTCAGATTTAGCCCCCTATACAAGTTAGGATACATTATGTCAGTAGCACTGCCCTAGTCAATCATCACCATTTTCACATTGTACCCACCAATTCTCAGCACAACAACAAGAGCATCAGTATGGGGCTGTATGGTTCCAACCTTGTCCTCATCTGAAAAACCCAACACTAACAGGATGCCTAACTTAGCTTTCTTGGTTATTGAGCTAGACTCCTCAACTCGAGAACGGGATGTCGACATTACCCTGGATGGATAAGATCTTGTCCTCCCTAGGGTAGTAAAAATAACATTTATTGTACCAAGAGGAAGTTTTGAAGAAGCATCTCCCCGAAGCTCTAAGCCCGCTTGGCTTACCCAACCACTAGAGTGATGTAAGAGTTGCTTCAACTTCCTTTCTCGGACTAACTAGTCCAAATGGTCCCATAAATTTCTGCAATCCTCAGTCGTGTGTCCATGATTTTAATGATAGTGGCAATAAAGGTTCTGGCTGCATCTCATAGGATCTCCTACCATCTTGTTTGGCCATTTAAAGAACGGCTCATTCTTAATCTTCTCTAGTACTTGTTGCACTAGCTCTCGAAACATAGCGTTAATCGCCTGAGTGTTGGTAGATCCTGATTGCCCACTGAAGTCTTTCCGAGGTCAGTTATTATTATACCAGTTCGACCTGAAATCCCTCCTCTCTTGAGGGATCACCTTAGCCTTTCCCTTCCCCTGCAGTTGGTATTCTTCTACTCTTCTGTACTTGTCATTCCGATCCATCAATTGTCGTTGTTGGTTTTTAGACCCCTTAAATAATTGATTAACCCTAGTCAATTAGCGAAGTTGTTACTTAGTCAGATTAACAAATCTAGGTTATCACAATAATAAAGATCAAATCATGCAAATCAGCGGAAAATAAATAACACACGATATGATCACCCAGGAAACCAAACTGGTAAAAACCTGGGGAGGATTTGACCTAGCTATCCTCAAGTAAACTTGAATCTACTATCAGAAAGAATCGAAGTTCATACAAAAGGACTTACAAGCACCCCCGCTCAACTTCCTAATGCTACCAACCAGTAGAACTTACTGACACGACCACGTGCAAGCTTCGAATCCACGGACTCCTTCTTTCTTTGGATTCCACCAGCTACAAGCACCCCCGCTTGTGTATTCTTTAAGCTTTAATGGCAGCAACTGTTTTGATCATCAAGGTTTAGAGAAAGTCTCTTCCTTGAAAACCCTAAGTTTGTGTAAAGGAAAACTCCTATAGATCTCACAAGAGATTTACACAAACCGCAATATGAGCAACCTTAGAGAGCCTTTGGGTACAAAACCCTAAATACAAAAAGAGGCACAAGAGGCACTCTAATCTCTCTAAACAACTACTGAAAAACGTTCTAGGGTTTCCCTTATATATAGGAGAGTTTTACTTGAACCCTAATACGTTTAAGTAGAGTTTGGGCTGAACTGGAACTCTGCAGAAAAGCAATCTGCCCGATGTTCGATCGGTCGAGCCTAAGCTTCGATCGATCGAGCCAGGCTGAAAGCCATACTGCTTTCTGCTTTCCACTCGATTCCAACTTTACATTGACATACAACTTTGAGTTAGTTTTAAACACTTCTAAACACATTGTTTTGATCCTGGTTTGCCAACATTACTCATTAGAGTTCTAAAATACATAAAGTCCTAAACTTTAGAAACTAACAGTCGTAAACTAGTAATAGGCTTACCAGTTAGAGATTTTCTCAAATCATGCTCGGTTGGAAGACCAGCCTTGAAAGTGCTAATGGCCACATCATCGTACTCTCCTTCTATTTCATTAAACATCTCCTAGTATCTATCCGAATATGCCTTCAGAGTCTCACCCTCCCGCATGGACATAGATAATAAAGATCTCAGAGGCCGAGGAACCCTGCTGCAAGTAATAAAGGGAGCACCAAAAGCCTGAGTGAGTTTCTTAAAGGAGTCGATAGAGTTCGCCCTCAAACAGTTGAACCACCTCATCGCCATTGGGCCTAAACTAGATGGGAAGACCTTACACATCAAGGCCTCATCTTTGGAGTAAATAGTCATCCTTTGACTGAAATGGCTGACGATTTCTACCGGGTCTGTCCGACCATTATAAATGGTGAATGTGGGTTGGTGAAATCGCCGAGGAAGGCTCGCGTCCTCTATGTTCCGTGTGAAGGATGATATAGAAACTTGACTCAGTGCCTTGTTCATGGCATCGTTCCCCAAGCCTTTACAAGACGGGCTTTTGTACCTTCATCTACAGTGGTGCTCTTCTCCATAGGAAAAGGTCTTGCTGGGCTCTAGACCTTCGTCTATAACTAGCACCATCTGTCTTTTCAGAGGACGGTTTGGAAATGGACGATAAATGTCTTCGCCGAGCATGATGTAACTCTCTCTTCAACTCGTCAATTTCACGTTGCATGTCTCCATCATTCTTTGCATGGGAAACATGACTCTTCCCTCGAGATTGATTTTTACTGGTATGAGTTGTGTGCACACTTCCCTCATGGCCCCCTCTCCGTTCGTGGCTCCTAAGAAGATTGCCATACTGGGAACCCCTTCATTCTGCTTGATGCAGATCAACATCTATTTGGTGTGGTCCTGCTGCTGCATGGTGTGGACCTACCTCCTCCGTTGTGAACGTCATAACCAAATATCCTTTAGACTAGATCAAGCTCTTCCCACAGACGACGCCAATTGTAAGGACTGAAATTGGATTGGACCCAAAACAGGATTGGGCGCAAACCCAAGCGACCCAAACAATAAATTTGTAAAGCGTGGACGAAAGAACTAAATCTATTCTAGAAGAAAAACGATTAAATTCGGTAGTTTAAGACTATTGAACACCAGTAAGATTTAGAAAATCTATCCTCAAAATAACTCAAGGAGTTTGTATTATGTTGTCTTGTTGAACAATAAAGTTATATAAGAGTCACAGACCTGTTCTTCGATCCTCTCTTATTTTTTCTGATCCTTATTTTTTCTGATCTTTCTTTTTTCTTTAGTACATATTTCCATGTTATATATTCCAGTCTTGGTGTCGCCCTTACCACACACGTGTAGGTTAGATTCAGGGAACTCCTTCCTATCCCATCCAGCACTTCTCAGAACCATCAACTAGTAGCTGTAAGGCTGCTTGATCATTGTTCAGGCATCACTTCCACATTAATGCGGCCAAAGAGTTGGTTGGGAGTTATTTAATGCGGAGGTAGCAATTTTTTGAAGATATTTGTTGGCCTTCTCCTTTCTTATCCCTTATCCGACGTCTAACTCTTAGTGATGATGTAACTTTGAAGTAAGTCCATGATGATTTGGCACTCGTACTGACCTCGGATTCTTGTTGCCAAGATGGTTTTTATCCTCGAATGCTCGTTGGACTTATCTCATACTATCTCTATTCCTCTCTTCACTCTGTTCTTCTTATAATCTTATATGGACCTCCTCGAATGGTCTAACGTCCTTGGTTCAGGCCATAGGCCCAGTTAGTACTGCCTTAACAGTACTTCCTGATTAACTGGCCCCCACAAATAATATTTGTTGTGATGAGGAATAAAAATAATATATTTAGTATAAAGTAGTGTGAACATGAAATTTAATTATATATACTTGCATAGGATGCATGTCAAATAGGGGTGTGCAAAAAACCAACGAACCGAAAAAACCGCTTCAAACTGACCGAACCGTTGCAAAAATCTTGGTTCGGTTTCAGTTCGGTTCGGTTTTATTACATAAAGAACTGAAAATTTCGGTTTGGTTTTCGGTTGCAGATTTGAATGCACTGAATCGAAATATATTATTATATAATTATATTATATTTAAATTAAAATATATATAGTATAAAGTTTGTAACGTGGGCATGGGCTTGGCCTTGCCAAAATTACTCAAGCCCACTGCCCTTTTTTTTTTTTTTGTGGAAAGAAGCCCACTGCCCATTGGATAATCTAGATTAACTAACTAAAATTAAACTAATTAACTTAAATTAATTAAGTTAAACAGAAATTAATTGAAAATAAAGGAAATAAAAATCCTACCCTTACCCTACCTACCCCACTTTCACTTGCACGCCCTCTGAGTTATCTCCTCCATCTCCCTCACGCCTCCATCTCCCTCATCTGCCTCACACCTCTACTGCCGCCTCCATCTCCCTCATCTGCCTCGCGCCCCTGTTGTCGCCTCCATCTGCCTCACGCCTCCATCTCCCTCACGCCTCACGCCTCTGCTGCCACCTCCACATGCCGACCTTCACACGCCGGCCTCCCCACATGGCTTGATCTTTTCATTCTCACGATGACCTTCTCTAGTCTCTTTTTAATTTCTTGATAACCCTCTCTCTTTTTTGTATTTTGGATTTTGTTTAATACTGAATCAATGCTATTTTTTGTGAATATGATGTTGAGTTGTTATTTTCTTTTTGTGACTGTGATGTTGACTTAGAGTTTTGGAAAAATAGATAGCCGCATGTGCTTAACCGAAAACCAACCGAAACAGATAGAAACCGAATACCACCGAAACTTATTGATTTCCAATTATTTCGGTCGGTTTCGGTTGAGAATTTCACAAACCGAAAATTTCGGTTTCAGTTGGCCAAAACTAAAAAAACCAACCGAACCGAACCGATTACACCCATTGTCAAATTTTTCCATATTTTCCTTCTTTTTCTTTTTTTCTTTTTTTTTTTTTTTCCTTTCATTTACAGTTTTACTGTTTAACGGAATGAGTACTAATTTAGACTGCATTTTTTAACGTGGCAACAAGCTGCCTGGGATGCACCTTTTTTTTTTAATTTTTTTAAAACCAACAAGCACTTGTTTTAGATAAACAACGTGTTCCTGCAAGGGAGTTTTTTGTCTTTTTAACTGGGAACGTTGACTGACTTTTTTTTTACTTTGATTTATAGTACAACTGTAATATCTATCCCAATTCCCAACCACACCTCAAAGTTCCAACCATGGCTGTTTACAACCTCACGATCAAACATTTCCGATTTCCACAGCTTTTAATCCCCTTTTCTCTATTTATGATCACCAATTTCTTCTCTATACTAACCCCATTTACAAGTGCTGTATCCTTCAACTTCACTAGTTTTGATTCTCCAGACCCTAACATATTATATGAGCAAGCTTTCGCTGATGAAGACCAAGTCATTCAACTCACGGGCAGCAAGATGAAAGGATGGATTGATGGTCGAGCCACGTATTCCAGACCCATGCACCTGTGGGACAAGGACTCCAGAAACCTCACAGATTTCTCTACCCAGTTTTCCTTTGTTATTGATTCGCAGTATCAACCTTACTATGCAGACGGGCTGACCTTCTTCCTTGCAGCTAACGGTTCCAAAATTTTTAAGGCTGCTTTTGCTGGCTATCTGGGTCTCTTTAAACCAGATTTAAAGCCAGCTGAAAATCCTTTTGTTGCAGTGGAATTTGATATCTGCAGCTATAACCAATGGGATCCGCCTGGGGAGCATGTAGGTATTGATATCAACTCCATGAAATCTGTTGCTTATGAGCCATTGTTATTGAGTAATATTTCTATAATGGTAGGGAAAACAAATGAAGCTTGGATTAGTTACAATTCAAGCTCAAAAAATTTGAGTGTTGTCTTTACTGGTTACAATGTTACTGTGAATCAGTCGCTTTCTTATATTGTTGATTTGAGAAATGTCCTACCCGAATGGGTTACTTTTGGATTCTCTGCCGCAGCAGGAGGTGCTTCTGCTATACATACTATTAAATCTTGGGATTTTAGTTCAAGTTTGGAAATTGATAATAACAATACCATCCCTAAAGGACCCTCTAAGAAAAGGAACACATTCATGTTAAGGTTAGTTGTGGGGTTCATTGCGGGGGGATTTATTTTGGTTGGTGGGTTGACCATGGTTCTGTTTGCCTTGTGGAAGAGGAATCGGAGGGCTTACGAAGATGATCGTGCCCTTGATGAAAAGTTTAAAAGGGAAATAGGACCTAGGAGGTTTACATACGATGAATTGGCTCGTGCGACAAATGATTTCAACGACAAAGAAAAACTAGGCCAAGGAGGATTTGATGGAGTTTACAGGGGATTCTTAAGAGACTTTAACTCCATTGTTGCTGTTAAACGGGTATCAAAAGGGTCTACACAAGGGATAAGGGAGTCTGTAACAGAAGTAAAAATTATCAGTCAATTGAGACACAAGAATTTGGTATAACTCATTGGATGTTGCCATGAAAGTAGTACAGGACAACTATTACTTGTTTATGATTTCATGCCCAATGGAAGCTTAAATTCACATCTTTATAAAGAAGATACCTTACTAGTGTGGGAAGTGAGGTACAAAATTGTACAACACTTGGCCTCAGCCTTGCTTTACTTGCATGAAGGATGGAATCATTATGTGTTGCATAAAGATATAAAACCAAGTAATATTATGCTTGATTCAAATTTCAATGCCAAACCTAGGGATTTTGGATTAGCTAGGCTCGTGGACCATGCTAGTGCATTACGAACTACTGATTTGGCAGGTACCAAAGGCTATATGGACCCAGGATGTGTCACAACCCGAAGGGCTAGTAAGGAATCAGATATCTATGGTTTTGGAATTGTTGCATTGGAATTAGCCTATGGAAGAAAACCAATCAACCACAAGGCCCCAGAAGATCAAGTAGTCATGTTGGAGTAGGTTCAGGAGCTCCATGGAAGAGGAGTACTTCTTGACGCAGCTAACCGAAGGTTGGGTGGACAGTTTGATGAGCAGCAAATGAATTGTTTGTTGATTGTAGGGCTTTGGTGTGCTCACTCCGAATATGATCATAGGCCTTCAATAAAAGAAGCAATTCAAGTGCTCAATTTTGAAGCTCCATTGCCTCTTCTCCAATTTGATATCCCCAGGTCATCACATCATACTCCAACAATGAATGATACTAATTCTACCAGATGGGATGACAACTCCAATTCCTCATACTTTAAAGCACACTTTGCTGCTTATTTACCTGCATTGCTTTTGTTGTTAGAAGTTGAACTTGTTTTAATTGAACTTTCATTTAAAGTAAGAATGTTAAATATATGTTGAATGAGTGTGGAATAAATGTAAGGAGTTTATTTTGTTTTGTGTAATAAATGAAATTGAATTTAGAATTATTTTTTTTTAATTATATATACTTATGCATTGCACAGAACTTATGAAACCACATTTAATTGACTATGACATGAACACGTCATTTTTTTATTGTTGGTTGTAGCCTTACCAAATTTGTAGTCAGACTTTGTTCATTTTAGACATGTTGCCACATTGATTTTAACTTTCCTTTAAAGGGTACGTAGTATAGGTGAAAAATTAAGCAATTAAACTATGTGTACTTCTTTAAAGAATAAAGAGTAACTATTAAGTCAGACAAGCACAAATTCAATGGCCAAAATCAATCACCCTTAACCAAGCTTGGCTGCCCAAATCAGCCATCCAATGCCCAAGCTTGGCTACCCATCACTAAGATCATGAGCCACCAAACACCTTGGCAACCAAGACAACTTGGCAGAGAGAGAGAGAACATAAATTAAAGGTTAAAAAAATCATTTGGAAAGCTAAACTATTGACATTACTGTTGGAATTATAGCTATAGAGTTTTTGTGATTTGGAAAATTACAATAAATAGTACTTTAAAGTATAAAGTTCTTGATTAATAGCATGAATCCTCTAAATTTCAGCTTTTTCTGAAAGAATATAAAAATTAAAAGCTCTTGGCTTATACAAACTCTTTTTCTTTTTTTCTTTTTTTCAATAAAGAGCTTTATAGCTCTTAAAGCTCTTTTCTGGTTGTGCGTATATGATGGTCCATACTCTGTAGGACTCTGGAGTCGTATAACTCTACTTCATATGTTTGACAGACGAATTAAGATTTGAAATAGAGTATATGGACCATACTTACTTGATAAGGCAAATTGCCAAGAATAGTCTTTGCAATTGCATAACCAAATGGGAAATCTTTCAAGACTTGCTCTATGTTAATAGGTGCCCCTTGCAACTTATCTCCATTTTCATCTGATACATGGATTGTTACCGCACACTTCCTTTACTAGAAAACAAATTAGAGACGCCCTTAGAATATTGTTAAGAATATTTTTAAGATAATAGCAATGCTAGAGTTACTCCAAATTTCACTATAAAATCCTTATAAATTTATGTGTCGATTTTTATACACAACAAAAAATATACTTAAGAAATATATTTATTATGTTATTTATGTGGCACCAATCACATTGACAAGTCAATTTATAATTGTGGTGGCCAGTCGATCAACAGACCCGTTAAGGTCAAGATAATTGGGCCTATGGCCCATCCGAGGATGCAAATTTGTCCGAGGAGGCCCAGGTCAGGTCGAAAGGGTAACTACAGAGGGGAGGTAGCCAATAACCACGGAAGTGAGTTCTGTACTCTTCCGAGGACACCATACTCCTCGGCATTATGCGTCCAAGGACGATCAGAACGCCGTCTTGTTACAATCGAACCTCGGAGATATGTCGCCACTGAAGATGGGATAAGAGACCAAGGGTAAGAAAGAAAAGGCAAACAAATATCTATGACTACAACTGTCTCCGCATTAATTGTCTTTCAACCAACTCTCTGGCCGCATTAATGTGGAGGTGATACCTGAACAGTAATGAGGCAGCTATAAGGAAGTTTCAGGAGGTGCTAGAAGGGACAGAAAGAAATTCCCCGAACCCAAGCTACACATGTGCGGTGAAGATGAAACGAAGGGGACGGTATATAATGCAAAAGAACAACTTACGAAAAGGAGAGAGAAAAAGAAGACAAAAAAAGAAAGAGAGAACCTAGAACATCGAACGCTCCAAAAAGAGACTGAGACGGACCTTAGTTGAAATCCATTCATTGCATGGCGAACCGTTTTTCTCTTAAAGAGTTAATCTAGCCCTTACATACCCACACTCTACAAATCATATTGTTTGGGCCATTTACGTACAAACCCAATATTCGTTGGGGTTGTTGCAAATCGTGTCCATACAATAATAATTTTAATATTTTCATTAAGATACTATATTTTGATCATTCACATCGTTAAATCATTTTATAACAGTATAGTAAATGTACCATGCTATTAATGGAAACTGAATTCAAGTCTTAAGATATTGCCTTTAGTATGGAAAGAAAACTCCCTCCTCTTTTGTCTCCTAAGTTATCAACGGAGCCTAGAACAGAGTTGTTTCTTGTACTTAGTACTCACAGTGTTAATAATATGTTGCTGATTTATTCTCCATTGCTGCTCAATAAATGGTTGTACCGAAGCGCTTGTAATTTCTATATTAATTTGCTTGTTGTTGGAATTCTATACAACCAAACAAACAAACTTAAGTCTGATAAGTACTAGTTTCATACATTTGAATTCTTAATTTTGCACCAATACTATTGTTCTATAGATGAGACATAAGCAATGTGTTACTGGCAATATCTTGGAAATCAATAAAAATAGAAACACAAAATTTTCATAACAATTGAGGTGGCATGCTATGATTGGCACTAATAAAATTGATGTTAGTAGTAACCTCATGTAAAAGTGATGTTCCAATCACAACTTTTCACGTCAATGGGGTTAAAAACTTGATATCGTTCACATTATTGGTAACTAGTAAGAACTATATTTAGTATTTACTTGAAGGATTAGAATTGAGAAACTGGATGGTGAAGTCATAACAAATCCACCCTTCAAAAATGACCAACATCCATGCTTTTTTTTGCTAAACAACAACATTATCATTCACCTAGCAGATAAGATGGCTGTCAGCCTTACAAGCATCGGCAATGACTATAGGAAGACTACACTAATTGAAATAAAATGCTCTACAAAACCTGATTGCATACTTTGCAACCTCATGGGCAGCAGTATTGCAACATCTAACCCAACGAAAATTACAATTCAAAAAGAAATTACAAAGATCAAGTATATTACTAATAATAGTAGCAATGGACCAATCAGGCTGCTGTTCAGATATGATTAGGGGGTCAAAACAAGACTTAGCATCTCCTTCAATGATGATATGCTGCCAGTTTTCACTTAGAGCTAGCCGGATTGCCCAGAGCACAGCTGCAGCTTCAACTTGCAGTGGTGAGCACCATTCATACATTTTAGCCCAAACTTTAAGAACCTCTCCATTTTTATTCCTAGCCACCATCGCCAAAGCAATGACATTTTCAGACACAACAAAATCTACATTGAGTTTAAAATCCATCCCTCCTCTGGAGCTTCCCAACCATTTAAGCTGTTGTCCTTGGATACGGTCTTTTCCTTAGATAAGGTCCTAGCATATTCCATAATTCTCTTCTCTATATATTGGGTGGTTTCCATATCCATGCTTTGCTATGACAGTCCCTATACAGTCATATGGCACAACTTGTGACTTCAGGCTTGCCTTTATGAGAGTTGATTCTGCACCTTGTATCTTGACCCAACCTATTATGTGAGATTCAAGTAACTTTAACCCACCAATTGATTTGGTAGACAGCCGTTTCAATTTCATTTATGTCAGGCCGTAAAAGTGAATTTGTCCACAATAGCGAATAGGCATGGTTATGGGCTGAGCTTGGCAACATGTGAAATTATTGGTACAGTTTTTCTTTTTTCTTTTTTTGAACAAAATCATTATTCTACAAGCAAAAGTAAGAAAAGAAAGAGTTGTGTTAATTGACACCGTAAGATGCCCGTTAACAACAACCTTTTGCAGTTTTTTATAACATTAATTTACTTTTTGCAGTTTTTTATTCTTTTTGACAATTTTTAATAATTTTTTTTTTTTATCTATTTTTAGTAACATTTTTAATAACACACTATCTACCACTTAAGATTTCCCTAAAAGAAAATAAGCTCTTTCAAAACACACTATCTACCACTAAGCGGGGCTGCAGAATTTTGGGCATGAATATGACGTTTATTATATATACTATTTATTGGGCTTGGATAGAAAGAAGCCCCAAAGATACCTAGGACATGTTCTTTTTCTCATTTTATATGGTGGGAGTGTGAACTGTCAGGTGGGGGGACTGGGAAAGGTGGTAAAAGTAATAAAAGAAAATGGGTCGGTTAAGGTGTGTCCTTAGGGTACACATTAACAAATCTATTTTTGAAAAAATTTTATTGAGAATTGAAAAAATTGTCAAAATTTTTTTAATTTCCAATAAATTTTTTTCAAAATTGGTTTATTATTGTGTGTCCTTAAGGTACACATTAGTAAAACTCAAAGAAAATAATCTCATTCAGAAACACACCATCTAGTATCTACCACTAATAGGCCTGCAGAATTTTGACCATGAATATTGAAAGCTCTCTAGATATCTAGGAGATGTTCTTTTTGTCATTTTAGGTGGTGGGAGCGTCAAGTGGGGAACTGGGAAAGGTAGCAAAAGTAGTTTGAGACTACTACTTGAGATAAGATTCTCCCCCAAAAAAAAAAATTTACTTGAGACTTGGAGAGTTGAGATCGAGGTAGTCCTGTATGCTAAATATATAATGGAATAATAAAATTATCGACCGACTGTCTGCTGTAGTCTAGTTGGTTAGGATACTTGGCTCTCACCCAAGAGAACCCAAGTTCGAATCCCGGCAACGGAATTTTATGATTTTATTTTGCCAAAAGTTGAGAAGCAATTGCTATTTGTATAAATAAATTCTATTCCAAGAAACAGTAATAAGTTACCTGAGTGAGATTGTGCAATATGAAAGCCGGCCAAAATACATTACTCGCAGAACCACCGATGCTGCCTTTGACAGTGACAGGCTCACCATCTTTGAGAATCCCTCCTTTGTAAAGTGCCTTCTCTGGCTGCCCTTTACACTGCCAAACAAGTAACACCATACATTACCACTACAACATTTTGGAAGAAATCAAACAATTTTAACAATATTAATGCCCATGTAAAAAAAAATTAACTTAATGGAAATTGCCACTTTTTTTATGTATACCTCAGTGTAAGCAGTGTAATCATACAAAGGCCCGTCTGCAGTATAGAAGAAAGAGGAGTAGTTGTAAGGAAAACCCCATTAAAAATGAAGTATTTAAACCAAAGAAAGAGAGGTACTGCGAGAGAAAGAACAAAATGAAGCAACCAAGGGAGGGCCTATGACAAGGAAGAAAGCAAAGAGGCTAAAGCTAAAAGTAAGAGAAGGACTATCCCTCAGGTTAGGAGAGGTGTGGGGGTTCACAAGGGAACAGTGGTCAGGCCTGAGTAGCCCCGTGCCTTGATCACATGTTAAGAGAGAGGTTCTTGTGGACATAATTGAGTGACAATAGTAGAACTGTAACTCATACTTTTGTGTATGACAATTGGCTAGTTTTGGAACTCATTTGCTAGCTTTGTTAATGGTTGCTAAGTTTTTCATTCTCTTTTGTCACAGGCTTGGATCTTAATACCCAGTTAGATTTCATTCTTTTTTCCCAATTAGATTTCAAATCTATTTTAATTTTGTGCCTCTGGTGTAAAAAATTAAAACTACTTCCAACCCATTTAAATTAAATAAATTATCTCAAAATCTTAAAACTTATAAGCAATGAAAATAGAAAATTTGATTAAAAAATTTTGGCTATAATAAATTTGGATGAATTGTTAAATTGGTCTCTAAATTTTATTTATTTGTCATTTTAGTTCTTAAAGTTTTATCATAGTTTTGAAATCTAAACCATTCCAAGGACCTTAGAAGGAAAATGTTCAATATTTTTAAAGTCAGGCTGAGGTTTTACTGTGATGACGTTATAATTAATTTAATAATTATTTAAAAAATAATAAATATTTTTCTGAATGGTATAATAAATATATTAAATTAATACAAATAGAAAAAATGACTAAAATAGTCCAAATAAATATAAAGACCATCTTTCAAATGTATTTTTCATATCACAACTTTCATTATACTGTTTCAAAAATATCAGAGGAATTTGGGAAAATACTTCTCAATTATTATTAGAAGAATCAGCTATACAACTTATATATAAAACAGAGTAAAAAATCTATCTCTAACTAACTACATTGGACACGTGTGAACAGTAAAATAACCAAGCTTCTCACATGTAGTAACTAACTCATTAATAATTAAATCCAAAGCTACATGTAGTTTTAGTTCCTAAGCTACTAGCCGTTTACTCTGTTTTTCAATTCTGCAAATTCACTTGGTCTTGCTTCTATCAAGGCATGATTCATTCCTTGCTCCTTATGCTCTTCGTCCTTCTTCTCCATATTCTGATACTCCCCCTCAAGGGAAACTGCAGAATGGATATTAACCATTCCCATCTTACAAACCAGATTAGAGAATTGATTAAATCCTAATGCTTTAGTGAGCAAATCAGCAAGTTGACAGTGTGTCCTTACATGAATTAACTTGATTACTTTCTCAAGCATCTTGTCCCTCACTACATGACAATCTATCTCAATGTGCTTGGTCCTCTCATGAAAAACTGGATTTGACCCAATATGAAGGGCAGCCTGACTGTCACAGAATAGTAAAGCTTCCTTTTTATGTTCAATCCCAATGTCTCTAAGGAAATACAATATCCAAACAATTTCACAAGTAGCTACAGCCATAGCTCTATATTCTGCTTCTGCAGATGATCTAGACACTGTACATTGCTTCTTTGACTTCCATGACACTAGAGAATCTCCAATGAACACACTAAAACTTGTCACAGACCTCCTTGTGTCAGGGCATGAAGCCCAATCTGAATCAGCAAAACCTTTGACATGAAGTTTTGATTTTGATGAAAATAATATCCCTTTCCCCGGTTCATTCTTCAAGTATTGCAAAACTCTATACACAGCATCTAGGTGAGGCTTTCTTGGCTGGCCATGTATTGACTTAACCTATGGACTGCATAGGTAATGTCTGGCCTGGTAATAGTCAAGTAAAGCAACCTTCCAATCATTCTTCTATACATTCCTGGATCCTTGAGTTCTTCACCCTCATACTTGCTTAGCTTGACATTTTGTTCCATTGGTGTCTTGGCTGGTTTGGATCCTAGGAATCCTGCATCACTCAACACCTCAAGAGCATATTTTCTTTGACACAAGGCAATTCCTTGATCTGATCTAGCAACCTCAAGTCCAAGGAAATACCTCAAATCCCCCAAATCTTTGAGTTTGAATTTTTGATTCAACAACACCTTAAACTCATCTACTTCTGCTTTATTGTTGCTAGCCAATAACACATCATCCACATAGACCAAAAGAATTAAGAAGGACTGACCTGTCTGCCTAGTGAAGAGAGAATAATCAGCTTTAGACTGCACAAAACCCAAATCTTGAACCAAGGTACTTGAGAACTTAGCAAACCATTGTCTTGAGGCTTGCTTGAGACCATAAAGTGACTTATTCAGCTTACACACCTGCTCCCCCTAGCTATGAAACCCGGGTGGAAGAGCCATATAGACCTCTTCAGACAAATCCCCATGCAAGAACGCATTATTAACATCCAACTGTCCAAGATACCAGCCCTGAACTACTGCCACAGCCAAAAGACACTTAACGGAGACCATTTTTGCAACTAGAGAGAAAGTCTCAGTGTAATCAATCCCCTCCTTCTGAGTGAAGCCTTTGGCAACCAGCTTAGCCTTGTATCTCTCAATTGACCCATCAGACTTGTACTTGACTTTATAGACCCATTTGCAGCCTATAGGCTTCTTGTTAGGAGGTAAGGAAGTTAAAGTCCAAGTGTGATTAGCCTCTAAAGCAGCTATTTCAGCAGCCATAGCTTCCTGTCACTTAGGATCAGAAACTGCCTCATAATAGTGGGAAGGTTCAACAATTGAAGAAATAGAACAACAAAAGGTCTTGAAGGAAGGAGAAAGAGAAGCATAGGAAAGATGGGAGGTTAAGGGATGAGATGTACCTGAGTGGAGAACAGCAGCAGTGGGAGTGGAAGTAACCATGTTACAATGATAAGCTTGAAGATAAGAAGGCTTCTTATGAACTCTAGAAGACTTTCTTAAAGGAATAGGATCAAGAAGAGGCTCAGGAGGTTCATTAGGAACATCATGCAGAAAATCATCATCAAGCTCATGATGCAATTGAAGAATAGTATCATCCATAGAAGAAGCAGATGGAGAAACCAAATGAGATGAAGAAGAAGAAAGGTCATCAAAAGGAAGAGGGGTAGTGCAAGGTAAAGGAATAGGCAGATCAGTATTGGAGGGTGAAGCAGTTGATTGGAAGGGAAAAACAGATTCATGAAAAAGAACATCCCTACTAATGAAAACAGTATGAGTGTGTAAATCAAAAACCTTATAACCCTTGACATTAAAAGGGCAGCCAATGAACACACATCTCCTAGATCGAGGGTCAAACTTGGACCTAGTATTGGCAATTGTGGAAGCAAAACACTCAGCCAAAAACCCTCAAATGATCATAAGATGGGGTCTTATGAAAAAGAAGTTCAAAGGGAGTCTTATTGTTTAACAATGGAGAAGGAAGTCTGTTGATCAAGTATGCAGCAGTAAGCACACAGTCACCCCAAAAAGAAATAGGCAAATTGGACTGAAACTGTAAAGCTCTAGCAACTGAAAGAAGGTGTTGATATTTTCTCTCCACAACAAAATTTTGTTGTGGAGTATAAACACAACTGTGTTGATGGACAATTCCATTGGAAGCAAAGAAATCTGGCATGTGAAATTCTAAAGCATTATCAGTCCTTATTTGTTTAATTTTGACATGGAATTGAGTAAGAACCATGGTATGGAAAGAAACAATAAGAGTCCTCACATCAGATTTAGATTTCATTAAGTAAATCCAGGTAGCTCTAGTTGCATCATCAACAATAGTCAAGAAGTACTTGTAACCATCTAAAGTAGGAGTGGAATATGGACCCCAAACATCCATATGCAACAAATCAAAAGCAAAAGTACTGAGACTGTTATTAAAAGGAAATGGCAAATGTTTTTGTTTAGCCAAAGGACATATGGTACAAGTATTATTACAAGAATTTTTCAGAAAAGGAAAAAAATGAACTAAAGCTTGTAACCTAGAATCTGATGGATGTCCTAATCTGCTATGCCAAAGAGAAGAAAGTGTATTGGCTGAAGTTGCAGCTGAGAAAGAATTGGAGACTGTACTCAGATTATGACATGCCAGAAAGTCATCAAGAGAGCTTAAAGATTGAGTGCTACCAGATTGTAACAGATATAAACCATCACTTGCTTGTCCCACTCCAATCGTTCTCCAACAGGTAAGGTCCTGAATAAAACAAAAGGCAGATAGAAAAACAAGGCAGCAAGGGTGAGATTTTGTGATGGTGCTAACAGATAGAAGATTAAAAGTGAAGGAAGGCACACATAAAACATTATGAAGTGTGAGGGAGGAAGAAAGATTAATAGTTCCAATATGTGTGACAGAAGCAGTTTCACCATTGGGCAATTCAACTATAGACTGAACAATAGCTGTAATAGAAGACAAAAGATTCACTGAGCAAACAATGTGGTCAGCTGCTCCAGTATCAATAACCCAAGTTTCAGATGTATAAGACCTTTTGTTAACTATCTTAGCAGAGAAAACAGAATGAGAAACATTTATACCTGTCATGGCAGAAGTGGAAGTAGAAGGAACACAAGGAAAAAAAGCATCCTTGCCATGAACATCCCTGTGTTGAACAGCAGATACAAGGGGAGAACAAGGATTAATCAATGCAAGAAGCTGTTGACACTACTCTGGAGTAAAGGCTGAACTGTTGGGAGTTGGACAAGACATCAACTCCTGTGATTGAATGGCTGAAACCTAATAAGCCATTGAAGGCTTATTCTTGAACTTGAACCCAGGTGGAAAGCCATGTAATCTATAGCACTTGTCTGCTATATGGCCAGTCTTGCCACAATGGGTACAAACAGGTTTGTCCTTGCCCTTGACACCATTACCACCAGAAGGATTACCAGCATTGAAGTTTTGCATCTTTGCAACCAGAGCAGTTGAATCAACCTTTACACCAGAGTGATTAGGAACTGATCTCTGCATCTCTTCTTGAATCAACAAAGCATAAACTTTACTAACAGAGGGCAAAGGATCCATGAGCAAGACTTGAGACCTTACTTGTGAAAAAGAGTCATTTAAGCCCATTAAAAATTTCATCACTGACTCTCTAACTTGCAGATCACTAAGCCTCTTATTGACATTGCACACACATTTTCCACATGTACATGAAGGAAATGGACTTAAACTTTGCAATTGGTCCCAAAGCACTTTCAATTGAGTAAAAAAATCAGTTATGGGAACTTCACCTTGGTGTAAATCTGCAATTTCTTTCTGAAGATTGTAAATTCTTGGTCCATTGCTCTGAGCAAACCGATTCTTCAAATCAGTCCAAATCTCCAAAGCCGTGTCCTCATATATGATACTTGCTTGAAGTTTTGGTGACGCTGAGTTGGTTAACCAAGTTCCAACCATGTTGTCACATCTAATCCAAGCTTGAACAGCTGAAGGAGTAGACACCATTGGAGATGATAAAGTGAGTGAACCATCAATAAATCCCAGTTTGTTCTTGGTGAGTAACGCTTTCCTCACAGCTCGAGCCCACGCTGAGTAGTTCTCCCCACCAATCAAAGGCTGAGTGACAAGAACTGTACTCGGGCTCTCTGCATGATGCAAGAACAGGGGATCATCCATTGGTGAATCTTGTGAAGACAAAGACGTAGCATTCTCTAATGCAGTAGCACCTTGAGTTGCAGCGGAAGCCATTGTTGTCAACGAAGAATTTTCTTAGAGAAAGAAAGAAAGAAAGTGATTTTCTCAGAGAAAATTGAGAGAAAGTAAAAAAACCTTAAGAACCCTAGAATTTGGGAATTTGCTCTGATACCATATCAGAGGAATTTGGGAAAATACTTCTCAATTATTATTAGAAGAATCAGCTATACAACTTATATACGAAACAGAGTAAAAAATCTATCTCTAACTAACTACACTGGACACGTGTGAACAGTAAAATAACCAAGCTTCTCACGTGTAGTAACTAACTCATTAATAATTAAATCCAAAGCTACATGTAGTTTTAGTTCCTAAGCTACTAGCTGTTTACTCTGTTTTTCAATTCTGCAGATTCACTTGGTCTTGCTTCTGTCAAGGCATGATTCATTCCTTGCTCCTTATGCTCTTCATCCTTCTTCTCCATATTCTGATAAAAAACCAACGCAATAGATATTATCAATTGTAAAAAAATAAAAAAATAAGAAGAAGAAGAATATAATAATAATAGTAGTAATAATTTGCCAATCCCTGTTGTCCACTTCCTTGTTACTGAGATGTTTGGGCTCCTGATATGTGCTAAAAGCTTCTTGGTACCAGCATAGAAGATTTTGTGAAGTGAGTATAACCTAAAGCCCCTAAATTTCAGCTTTTTCTAAAAGACTCTAGAATTTAAAGTAAGAGCTCTTGGCTACTAGAAAACTCTATCTTTTCTAGAAGTTGTGCGTAAATGATGGTCCTCAAGACTCCTGCTCTACTCCATATGTTAGACAGATGAGTTAAGATTCGAAATATAAAATATGGACCATACTTATTTGATAAGGCAAATTGCTAAGAATGGTCTTTGCAATTGCGGACCTAAATGGAAATCTTTCGAGACTTGCTCTATGTTAATAACAGCCTGGCGCCGGGTCAAGCCCCCTGGCCCAATATGTTTTTTTACTTAGTATATTTTTCATTTTTTGTAGTTGAGTTCCCTCTTTCAAAACCTTAGGCCGCTTCTCTCCAATGAATCTAACCTATCTAGCAACTATCTAACTCAAAAACTTAACAAAAACAATAAAAGTATTCGTAAAAGTGATTTTATATTTGTATTTTAGCAAAAAGATATTTTACTACCAAAGAACTAAAAAATCATGTGTATATTGGAAAAGCTAAAGCTAAAGCTAAAAGTTTTGCAACTACAATAAACTAGTATAAATACCAGTTGACTATAACAAGTTAATAAAAATAAAATACAATATTTTATTAAGATTTTCTCTCTTCCTTCAATTAAAAAAACTCAAATTCTCTCTCCATTTATTATTTTAATGAGTTGTTTATATTATTTTAAATGAAATGGTAAAAAAATAGAACATTTGATGTTGGGTATATTGTAAAATGAGATGGTGAAATAGATAAAGTAACTTTTTGAAATCTAAAAGCTAAATTTTTTAGCACCACTACTGTGAATGTTTTAACTTCAAAAAAAAAAAATCATAACCAGTCTAATATTAAAAAACAATATTATTTTATATTTTTTTGGTCTTTGTTGGTAAATGATTGCATCTTAATGTATTAAAAAAAATTGTATTTATAATTTGCTAATATTATATGGATGCCTATTTGGAGTAAATTTTTTTTTTTTTTTTTTTTGCTTATACTTCGTGCTTATACTTCGTGCTCCTCTAACTTGAAATCCTGAGTTTGTTCCTAAAATAAAGCTAGCCATGATAATGACGTACCGATTTATAGGTGTTTGTTTCAATATGAAGTTTCTATCCATCTTCATTACTTTGGGCACTAACAGGAGTAGAGAAAAGCAAGAAACCATAGATTAAATTCTATGTTTCACCTAAGGCTTGTTCATAAATCAATTTGTAGTCATTTAATAGAGAAAACAAAAAGAGAAAGGTTCATTTAGAGAGAGAAAGTGGTTCTCTAAAAATCGAATTTGTTTATCTTGGTAAAATATACAATGATTATCAATGATTTTCCTTTTTCTCTACTTCATTACTACTCAAAATAATGAAAATTAATAATGAAGATGTACAGAACATTCAAATTTAGACAATTTCACAAGTTTGGGACTTATTGATAAAACTCATGACCTAATTTGAGTAGACTATAAACTTCAAGCCTTTTATGTAATTTTCCCCAAAAACTAGTTAGACCCTTTATTGATATAGGGTCTCATTAATGGATGTCCTTAGAGAATTTTTTAATTCACTATTTTTAAAAAGTTTTAAATTTTAATACCATTTTTATGGAAAATGTAAAAACCTTTTAAAAAATCAATTGCTTTTTTTTTTCTTATACAAAGTTTTTTAAAGTATTTCGTAAATCAATACTCTTAAGGTGTCTGTTATCTTTTCCTTATAATATATTAAAGTGAAAGTTCAATAAATGATCCATTTTATAGGTCATATAGTTTAGTAGGCTTATTTTCACAAATATGTCTATTTCACCAAGTCTCTCTCCGGGACACCGAGACAGTAAATATGTAATGTAATATAATTGAAACTAATTCTTCAAATATTATTACATATAACGAGTACTCCATATTATATACGGACTATAAAGATATCTTTTTATAAATATTTCAAATTTAACTTATAGCATATTTGCATATTGCTCAAGACATGGAATAGTCCCTATAAAAAGAATGAAAGCTACTGCTTGTTTGGTACAATAATTTAGATGTAAAAAACTAACTATAAGATGTGATGAAGCTATGAAATATTTTCATGGGCTACAATTGAATGTTATAATGTTTAGTTTCATCACCTCCACAGAGCGAAAATGTTGAATTTACCCTTCTATTGCTGTATTTGACATTCACTTTATATTCTCCTAAGAAGCCATAAAAGCTATAAGAACCATGCTCGTCTGTCTGACCTTGTCCCTCCCCAGTTTGCCATTCTTTAAGTAGCTTGTCAACCGTGTCTCCAGCTGGCAGATTTTGAAAATTATTATCAGTCAGGCACATTTGATAACACCCATTAGGATGCAGTGCGGTCCAAAGCATAATTCCAGTCACAGAAGGATGTGAAAAGCCTTCTCTCAGTACTTCTTCTAGGTAAATAGCCTGCACAACATAATTTAATTTGCACGTTCATTGATATATTCCAAGGTCTACAAAATTTGGGGTTTCAGCTAAAATCAAACAAGAACTAATAATTTTATGTAAAGGCATGATGGATCATATGACTCATGACAAAATCTTCAGGAGATTGACTAGCCTACTACAATGAGTACTCATATGTACTTCTAACATAACCTATTTGATTAGTCAAATAACTTGATTAAATGATTTTATGAATCATGTAATTTAGTACACATGGATGATCTTATGAATTCCATAATGGATTTAAGGAAATTCCTTCAACCCAATGTGAATGAAAACTTTATCCATACAAATAAAGTTCAAACTAAAGAGTAGTGCTAACATGTGTAGTCATAGCTACAACATTAGAACTCTCCAATAATTAAATTAAAAAGAGTGAGTAACAATTAGACTTGCTCACCTGTGCTTCTTGACCAAGTGTATTGCTGATATCCACTTCTGTAAGCCATATGGGAAGCCCTAATGTGGCCAACTTATCTAGAATAGCTCTCATCAAAGGAGGGTTTGGTATGGTAAAATGACCCTCTAAACCAATCCCATCCATTGAGACACCACCACGTTCGAGTTCTCTCATCCTTAAAATGTAGGTATCAACTGTGGAATTCACATCACTGCAAGTCTCAACCACATTAAATTCATTCATAAAGAGGGTTGCCAATGGATCTGACATGTGTGCTATCTCATAGAAATGCAACGTGGCATTAGGGCCAAGTCGTTGCTCATAGAAATCAAAGTGAAGCATTTCATTGCTAACATCCCAGTGTATGAATTCTTCTTTGTACTTGTTCATTAGACTTTGTATACGCGAATTGACAGCTGATTGTAATTCAGGTCCTGTAAGGTCACGCACCCATTGTGGTGTGTATTTGGGGTCCTCCCAGAATATATTGTGGCCTCTAACAATGATTTGGTTAGCACGAATAAACTCCAACATATTGTCTGCTATAGTGTAGTTTACCTGCCCTTGGTCAGGTTCTGTGGCATACCACTTGAGTTCATTCTCAAAGACTGCTGCATTGAATCGCTTAGCAAACCAATTCTGGAACAAAATGAGAATCTTTGTTTTAGCTTGCCATTTGAAAGTGCTAATAATAAAATTGCTAAGCATTTTAGACGGATGGAATGGAGTAATACTAGAGATACTATCAACTTTACAACACAAGCTTCATAAACTGTTATGTCAAATTTTAAACACAAGACCAAAAATTATCAAGAAATTTATATATTATGTTACTGATGTGGCACTAATCACATTATGTTGTCATGTCAATTTATAACTATTTTTGTAATAAAATTGGCAGTAAATTTTTCATTTTTCATTGGAAGAGGTATCCATTTGACATTGCAGTTCGAAGTCGAGCTATAGCTATAGAGATTTTGTGATATAGATTTTTAAATAAAAAGTTTTTTTTTAGCATTTTAAGCTTTTGGAAAATTATAGTGAATAGTTCTTTAAAGTTCTTGATTAATAAAGCATGAATCCTTAAAACCTCTAAATTTCAGCTTTTTCTAAAAGACTATAAAACTGAAAAGCTCTTGGCTATAGGCACTCTTTCTTTTTTTTTCTTTTTTTTCTAGAAAGAGCTTTAGAGCTCTTAAAGCTCTTTTCTGGTTGGGCGGATATGTTGGTCCATAGGACTTTGGACTCATACTCTACTCCATATGTTAGACAGATAAATTAAGGTTTGAAATATAGTATATGAACCATACTTACTTGATAAGGCAAATTGCCAAGAATAGTCTTTGCAATTGCAGAACCAAATGGGAAATCTTTCGAGACTTGCTCTATGTTAATGGCTGCCCCTTGCAACTTATCTCCATGTTCATCTGAGACATGGATTGTTACAGCACGCTTCCTTTGCTGCAAAACAAATTAAAAGCGTGAAACCTGACTTTGAAAAAGAAGTGCCTTATATTCTAATATTTGTATGTTGCCCTTAAAATATTTTTAAGAATATTCTTAAGATAATAGCGATGCTACAGTTACTGTAAATTTTACTATATAATCATTACAATTCGATATGTAAATTTTTATATACAAAACAAAAAATTTCCTTAAGAAATATATTTATTATGTTATTTTATGTGGCACCAATTATATTCATTGACAAATTAATTTATAAGTCTTTTGTATAAAAATTTGATACTAGTTTTAATATTTTCAATAAGATACTATATTTTGATCATTCTCATCGTTAAATCACTCTACAGCAGTATAGATAAGAGTAAATTTGCTATGGTACTAATGGAAACTAAATTCAAGTCTTAAGATATTGCCTTTAAGTACGGAAAGAAAACTCCACAATCACTCCTCTTTTCTCTCCTAAGTTATCAACAGAGCCTAGAACAAAGTTGTTTCATGCACTCACAGTGTTAATAATATGTTGCTAACAAAGTTGTTTCATGCACTCACAGTGTTAATAATATGTTGCTGATTTATTCTCCATTGCTGCTCAGTAAATGGCTGTAACGAAGCGCTTGTAATTTCTATATCAATTTGCTTGTCGTCAGAATTCTGTATAAATTACAACCAAACAAACAAAAACTTTCCTGATAAGTACTAGTTTCATACATTTGAATGCTTAATTTTGCACCAATACTGTTCTTTAGATGAGACATAAACCGTGTGTCACTGGCAATATCTTGGAAATCAATAAATCTAGAAACACAAAATTTTCATAACAATTTTGGTGGCAAGTTGTGATTGTTTGCTAATAAAAATGATATCAATAATAACCTCATGTAAAAGTGATATTCAAAATTTTCAATCTCAATTTTTATGTCAATGGTGTTAAAAGCTTTATATCCTTAGCATTACTCTTTAGGAGAAACGATATGTCCACAATATTTTCACAACAAATTATAAGTAGCAAGTTGTTACTAGTTGTTATTATTGGAGCAAAAAAGTAACATTAGTGATAGGTTCAAATTAGAACTAGTAATAACTAACCACCTATTATTTGTTATAAAAATATTGTAGACATAACACCTCTCGTCTGATTAGAACCATATTTACCCTAAACTATATTACCTGAAGGGTTAGAATTGAGAAAATGGATGGTGAAGTCACAACAAATCCACCCTTGAGAAATGACCAGCATCCATGCTTTGCTATAACAGTCCCTATACAGTCATATGACACATCTTGTGACTTCAGGCTTGCCTTTATGAGAGCTGATTCTGCACCTTGTATCTTGACCCAACCTATTAAGCACCAAAAAATACCATATCAATGTGAGATTCAAGTAACTTTAACCCACCTGTTGATTTGGTAGACAGCCGTTTCAATTTCATTTATGTCAGGCCGTAAAAGTGAATTTGTCCACAATAGCCAAAAGGCATGGTTGTGGGCTGAGCTTGGCAGCATGTGAAATATTTGGTACAGTTTTTCTCTTTTCTTTTTTTTGAACAACTTATTCATTATTCTATAAGCAAAGGTAATAAAATAAAATAAGCTCATTCAATACACACTATCTACCACTAATAGGGCCTGCAGAATTTTGGGCATGAATATGATGTTTATTGTATATTATTTATTGGGCTTGGACAGAAAGAAGCCCCAAAGATACCTAGGAAATATTCTTTTTGTCATTTTATATGGTGGGAGTGTCTAGTGGGGGACTGGGAAATTTGGTAAAAGTAATTTGCAACTATTACAGTATTACGTGAGATAAGATTCTCCCAAACTTGAGACTCTGAGAGTTGAGATGATACTGAAGTTCGAGGTAGTCCTGTATACTACATATAAAAAGGAATAATAAACATTTTGGACCAACAATCCGTTGTAGTCTAGTTGGTTAGGATACTCGGCTCTCACCCGAGAGACCCGGGTTCAAGTCCCGGCAACGGAACTTTTTGATTCTATTCCAAATAATATTTTTTATTTTGCCAAAAGTTGAGAAGCAATTGCTATTTGCATAAATAAATTCTATTCCAAATAATATTTTTCAAGATAAAGAGGAAGAAGAAGAAGCTTACTTGAGAAACAGTAATAAGTGCCCTGAGTGAGGTTGTGCAACATGAAAGCCGGCCAAAATACAATACTTGCAGAACCACCAATGCTGCCTTTGACACTTACAGGCTCATCATCTTTGAGAATCCCTCCATCGTAAAGTGCTTTCTCTGGCTGCCCTTTACACTGACAAACAAGTAACACCATACATGAATTAAACATTTATTTGTACATTACCACTACAACATTTTGGAAGAAATCAAACAATTTTTACAATGCCCATGTAAAAAAAAAAAAAAAAATTTTGAACTTAATGGTAATTGCCACTTTTTTATGTTTACCTCAGTGTAAGCAGTGTAATCATACAAAGGCCCATCTGCAGTATAGAACAAAGAGTAGTAATTATAGTGAAAATCTCAGTAAAAAAATCAAATATTTGAACCAAAGAAAGAGAGGTTGTGTAAGAGAAAGAACCATATGAAGCAACCAAAGGACATCCTATGACAAGGAAGAAAGCCAAGAGGCTAAAGCTAAAAGTAAGAGAAGGACTATCCCTCATGTTTTGTGACAGTACAAACAGAAAGCTTTTTAGACAGGGAATGAAGTAGTTTATGTCTTATATACAAAAGGCTTTTACTTACTCCAAGTAACCCTCCAAAATAAGGGAGGTAACAATTTACAAGGCAGAGAAAGTGTGCACTTAAAGGTTAGGAGAGGTGTGGGGGTTCACAAGGGAACAGTGGTCAGGCGTGAGTAGCCCCGTGCCTTGATCACATGTTATGTGAGAGAGGCTCTTGTGGACACAATTGAGTGACACTAGTAGACTGTAACTCATACTTTTTGTGTATGACCATTGGCTAATTTTGGAACTTATTGCTAGCTGTGTTAATGGTTGCTAAGTGTTCATTCTCTTTGTTCACGGGCTTGGATCTTAATGCCCAACTGCCACGAAACACATTCATTTATTCATTTGGATTTATCGATCTTTACTTATTCTGTATTCCCCATTGCTTTAATGGGATGAGAATTTGGATACCAGCTAAGTGCTAAATCAGTGTTCCTAATCTAAGATTTGGAAGCATTAATTTAAATAATGGTAATGGAACTTCTATTAAGTCTGTTTATTTAATCAAAATAAAAGCATCACTCACAAATGGCCTATTACAAACATAGTAAGTTTAATGACAAACAAAAATTCACTACTTTTGAGCTGAGATACTGTAATCCATGTACAATAAAAATAGTATCAAATAGTGAGTTTATGTAAATAAGTAACACAGAGCAGTGGGCTTAATTACATCTCTAACTTATGTCTCTATACATTGCTTTAATAAATATAAGGAACATAGCATGGTGGGCTTAATTACACAATACACCTAACATTGTCCAAACCACTATTTTGTGTCAGTTTTCCCTAATGAAAGAAGTACTAGAAATCTCCGTTATGGATGGTGCATTCATTGTCTGCAGTAAAGGACAGTGACCTTGGTGTGAGAGGTTCATAATAGGGTACTTTCTTAAAGGAGAGCAGTTCTAGTATCAAAAACTACTTCACAATTTTTTTGTCACAATTTTTATATAACAAATTATGAATAATTTCTATAATTTTTTATCATAATTTTAACGTGACAAATTATGAGTAATTGTCTATTATTTATATATTAATTCATCATTTTTTTCTTCACTATTACACTCTCTTCCATCATAATTATGGCAAAGAAGTTATATAATAGTTTGAAGTAATAGATTTTTTCTAAGACAAAGGCTGCTTTGCTTACAATTCTAGTCCCGTGTTTCCAAAGAGCGTGCAGGAAAGATTTCATGACTAAAACTCGCACGCGAGCATGAGTCATGAGATGAAAATAGTAGTTGGGGGACCATGGTTAAATTCATGAATTTTGGACCTGCTTGCTGTACCTGCTACCACGGTTAAATTCATGAATTTTGGACTTGCTTGCTGTACCTGCCATAAAATTCTATTGCTTGCTAGACGTAGCTAAAAAAAGTTAATGACTTACCTTCCACTTAAAGAAATTCGTGCAATTATAATAAAAATGAGTTAATGTTTATGGATTAGTTGGTCTACCTTCCACCATGTTTCTTGTCACTCAGTCGTTGGTCAAAAGAAAGTTCTTAATAAATTTTTGGACACAAGTCACAGAACAACTATTCTGATACCTGATGTGTAGTTAAGATTCAGTGAAGAGAAGTATGAGAAATGACCAGAAAGTAGGAAGGATTTGGAGAATTTTAAGAAGTGAAAATTGAGAAAAAGACGCATCCAATAAGTATGTGTCAGAGAATTGCAATTTACAAGATCACCCAACTCACTCTGGCTCTTACAAAGTGGTTTCTCAAACTTCCAAAAGAAGGCCTTCTACAGCCTCCATCTAAGCTGAACAAGAAAGGCCCATGTTACTCCCAGAAACAGTAACGCTTTGTAGGATCTTTCTGTTCACGTGTAAAGGGAAATTACATCAGTCTATACAAAATATTCTATCTATTTTACACACAAAAAATCCACTTTTTTTATTATATATATTTTTATTTTTTTTACAAAATATTTACGTCAGTTTATCTATTATGCACTTAATTTTATTTAAATAATCATTATTATTATTATTATTATTTTATTATTATATCTCTCTCTCTCATCTCAATCTCTCAGACTCACGGTGCTCTCTTTCTCAACTCTCCCTCTCTGCCTCCCTCTCATCCCAAGCCGCCAAACAGAACATCATACTGACAGCTCCGGCGACAGATCCAAGGTTATATCGACAGCACTGGTGGGTTTTGAGGTTTTCCATTGGGTTTTCTTATGGGTTTGGTTGTTTTTGGGATGGGTTTTCCGATGGCAGCATGCTCTCCATGGCGGTGGCGACAACGGCGGCTTTGTTTGGGTTTGGGTTTGATTTTGGGTTTGGTTTGATGGGTTTTGTGTTGAAAGTTTGATTTTGAGTTTTAAGTTGTTGAGTTTTCCATTGATTTTGGGTTTGGATTGATTTTTGGTTTGATTTTCCTTTGTTTTGGATTGATCTTGTGATTGGAATATCATGGATTGTGATGTATTGTGGTGGTGGTGATTGGATGGTGGTTGGGCGGTGTGGGTGAATTTGCAGCAAATTGACGTACACAGCCAAGGAAGAGAGAGACAATGAAGACAGAAATTATTAAAATATTATATAGAAGGTCTACAGTAACCGTATATATATATATATATATATATGCACAGTTATAACAATGGTGTAAAAATGTAAGATTTTACATTTACTGGTTTGGGTGCTTTTTTGGGTTAAATTGTGTAAAAAGACTGTCTTTTTTCATTATGCATATTTATACACAATCTGATGTAATTGCTCAATATAGGTAACCCATATCTTCACATCAACGTCAATTTCACAGGTGTGGACCCACATATCAATCTCATATAGGGCCCATGAACCTATGCGTATGAAAAATTTTATTTTTAAAGAGAGTGCCCATATCGCTAGGCCCACGACCATGGATAAGTATAAGCCTAATCAATTTATGTTATGATATTGTATTATTCAAAATATGTATTATTCAAAGTATAAGCCTAATCAATTTCTTTTTTTTTTTCTATCAAAAAAATTTAGGGGTGTCAATATTTGACCTAACCCATAACACTACAAGGGTTTTTGTGGATTAAGGTGGGTCTTAGCAAGTTTGGGTTACAGACTGGTCAACCTGAAAGTAACACGATAAAAAAAGTGTCATAAGTGGATCAACCCGCATAACCAGCAATAGATATATTTGACACGTCAATTTATTTGTGTCAACCAAAAATGACTCATTTAACACCACCTGTTTAACTCGTATAACAAATAAATATTTATTTTGTTTTAGATTTTTCAAATATCTTTTATATTCAACCTATACTTTAAACCATTGTTATTGATACCACTCTATTCCGGCTGGAACAGCCGGAATTTTCTGTACCGATATGCAAACCGGTACCTGAATACCCCACATTCCACCTCAGGTCAGATTTCGGGCCATTTTGGTCATTCCAGACAATTTCGGCCGAGATGTAAATTCTAGCCGGTACAGGATTTAGCCTGTTATTATTATAAAAATAAAAAAAAAATAAAATAAAAAATTAAAAAAAAAAAAAAAAAAAAAAAAACAATAACAACAATAAAAGTTCCAAACAACGCCGGCCCGTCATTTGCCTGAATGAACCCAGCGTCCCAGCCTACTTCTTCATCTTCTTCTTCTTCTTTATCTTCTTCTTCTCCGTTTTGTATCCATTGGTTAGTGGACTGGTCTTTTGTTCTTTTATTTTCTATTCTCTTGAGTGTCTTGGTGTCTTCTAGAGTCTTTTATCGATTTCAAATTTCAACTTTTCTAAGCCCATCACGTGAGTGACTTTGGAAATGACAAAAAAAGTTTAAAAATTCAAAAGCTAATATCAGTCAGAGGTATTATTTTTATTTTCCTCATTGTGTACAATGGTTTATAACTTTATATTAATATTAATTTATTTTAAAAAAAATAATATTGTTATTAGAAAAATGTTATATTGATAACATTTTCATAATACTTACACAATAAATTGTAAATAACAGGTTGTATACGTGTGTGTTCATATACATATAAATATATATATATATATATATATATATTTGGAACCCCGAAATACCCTGAAACGATACGCCAAAATAGGTCGGTACCGAAATATTCCATTTCACTAAACAAACCGAAACGGAATTAATAACATTGTTTTAAACTTAAAAAAAAAAAAAGTGAGTAATTACAAAAACTTACAAGTGATATAATTGTAAATTGAAACTTTCTCTAGTCATGATCAATCTACTGTTTGCACCAACTCTTTCAATATTGATATTTAACATTTGGCGAGTTCTGTGGATGTTATATTTTTGTTGAACTATGTTATTTTGAATATGGGTTGAAGTGTATGCATTTTCTTTTAGAGTGTAAAGAACTTATTTCTAGATTGATATTATATTTTTGTTGATCTATATTCTTTTGAATATGGGTTGAAGACTTGAAGTGTATATATTACTTTTAAGATATAAAGAACTTATTTCTGTATGGATATTATATTTTATATTAAGTGGGTTAAAATTGATTGTGTCACATTCATGTCAACCCAACACGACTTGTTTATTAAGCATGTCAAGTGGATCAGGTCGTGTCAACCCACTTCATTAACAAGACAAGTTAAGGTTGAAGAGTCATGACACAATTATTAAATGGGTTGGGTTCGGGTTAAGCCATTTAGTTGAATACCCTTAACTCGACATGACACGAACCCGACACGTTAATCCGAATTGACACCCCTAATAAAATTTACTAAAAACAAATAAATTAAAAAACTCCTTTTGTCTTTTCCTAATTTGTTAAATTTCAGTATGAGCTTTACCACTGCCATTGTGAATGCAGATGATCTTGTCCTCACAATTGGATTGGGGAACATGGATTCAAGATTTAGAAGTGTGCTCATCAAAACGCAATTGCCAACTATTGCCATTTGGAATTGCCGGGTAAACCTTTAATCAGATGTTCTGCTCAATGCCCAATATCCAAAGCAACATGTTGAGCCCAAAATGTAAGGAGCCCAAAATGCCCTCTGGGAAAATGACACCATATTTCTGCCATTTGTGTACACTTTAATTTCCGGCCCACAAGAAGGAAAAAAAAAATGGTTGTTCTTTGAATTGGGTTCAGTTATTTGAAAGTTTAGATGAGTCAGTTATCATAAGTCAAGGTTGTCTTAAAAACCCTATAATAAAAAATTTAAAAAAGGTTGTCTTTAAAACAAATTAAAATGCTGAGCCCAAACTAAATCCGGAATTTGATGAGTCAGTCATCATAAGTCAAGGTTGTCTTAAAAACCCTACAATAAAAAATTAAAAAAGGTTGTCTTTAAAACAAATTAAAATGCTGAACCCAAACTAAATCCGGAATTTGATGCAGGACTGAAAATAAATAAATAAATAAAAGACCGAGAAAATCTATATATATATATATATATTGCCCAAGAGAAAATCCAATTAGATTTGAATTGAGGTCTTGCACTACATGTCTAATTTAAGATTTTTAATTTTTGTGCCAAGTTAATTATTCATTAAAAAAATGAAAAGTCTAATATTAAATGAACCATATAAAAAGAACCAATCATACACTTAATTTAATCATTTCTTTTGTATAATTACCTATGATCTAAACCACCTAAAGGTGCTTTCAAAAAAAAAAAAAAAAAAAAAAAAAAAAAAAAAAAAAAAAACCACCTTAAGGTTGATACTTGAATAATATGTGGTCCTTGAATAATATGTGGCATTTTATGGACCATGCAACGTGCTAGAAGCACTATATGGGTAACTGATAAGTTTTTCTTTATTAGTCAAAAAAAGTGATAAATATTTTTTATTGACTAAATTCTTAAGTATACTTAAGTATATACAGATTAATTAGGATTGAAACGCTTCCTTGAAACCGTATGATATAATGTTAAAAACAAGTGTTAACAAAAAATTACAAGAAATTATCATGGTTTAAGTTAAAAAACAGGCAAAAGAAACTTAAAATAAAAAATAGAAACTAAATAAATTACTATAGCCAAACATATAATCTCAAATCTTATTGTACGTAGAATTGTACCAGCACATAGTTTACATGCTAGTTTTACTAATTAGGAAAAAAGAATTGCACACGCAAGCTCTACAAAATGAAATAAAAAGTACAAAGTTGGGATGCATATCAAAACATATAATCTTATATGAAATGATAAGCTAATACAATATGCCTCTCTTAACAAAAATGACAAGCAAACAAAGCTGAATGTAGGATATCACAGAGCATAAAGCTCATCAATCCTTTAATTCTTGTCCTCCCAATCTTCAATCAATTTACTGTTTGTCTTCAATTTAGTATTTGTCTTCGCCCATTAGATGGTGCAGAGGATTTCTTTGATTTCTTGCTCGTATAAATCTTGGTATAAACAGCTTTGGTTCTAATAGACAATAAAATGTCTAGACCAAACCCAATAATGCATGCAACAGCCATGACCACAAAGGTTGTCCTGTAACAATGGGCTCCAACACAAGTATTGCCGCCTCCAGCAGTGGGAGTAGCCTCCATGTCGTATAAAATGCCGGCAAGTAGACCAGAGAAGAGGAAGGAACCAAGGGGAAGGTTGAGGATTAGAATGTTGTAAATGAGACCATAGTATTTTAGACCAAAAAGTTCAGAAGCTGTTGGGACACTAATGGCTATTCGGATCCCATAGCATATTCCTACTAAGATTGAACCAATGTACAAGGAACCAGGCAGAGCCAGGGCCAAAATAACGAAACCAAAAACCATTAGAATCTGAGCAGCCGCATTCCAAAGAGGCCTTGGTGTTCCAGCTTTCCTGTCAGGACAAAAAATATAGAGGAAAAAAAAAGTCATCAAAAAAAGTTGGTTAAATCTTACTTTTTCTATATACAATTGTATTATTGCCCACTTTCCGCAAATCAGTGATTCAGCACACAAAAAAAGAAATCCAAACACACTAATTTTGTATAGACAGAAACTTTTATGAGATGAAATTCACTCTCTAAAGTCTGTATAGCTTTTTAATGTTTTCGGGGTAAAGCTATACTATTACCCACTTTGAGCCAATTAGTAATTCAGCCAATCAACCAAAACAACTATTTTCAAACAAACATTAATCATTTTGCATGGACCATGAGCTCTATGAGATGAATTCCATTCTCTAAATTAAATAAGGTAGCCCACTGGATTTATCGATGCCAGTGAGACCTACCAATCTTGACTTAACTACCCATTAAGGACTCTGAAAAGATCTGTTTCAAAAATGGACTCTGAAAAGAGCTTTTTTATGTTTTATCTTTTGGCTGTCATACAAGACCTACCAAAATCAAGAAGATGGTAGCCAAGCATAAATCTATGGTGAAGACTTAAGACAAGTGTGTCACTGTCAAGAATTTAATGTGTAGATAACAGAAAGTAAACAAGACAAGGAGATATCCCACTTGCGTTTCTGCCCACTTCAAAGTGATACCATTAAGCATTAGCAGAGTTTCAGCACATGACATCTTACATAATGTCATTTATCCAAAGCCTTTTTTTTTTTTTTGATAAACCATTTATCCAAAGCCCATAGGTTACTGAGATGAGTTTGGCCACTTGATTTACATGGTCATATTTGAAATTTAACTCACTCACAAGCATAGTATTTGTGATCATATGGCTTAAACATTTGAACCCACTAAGCAGGGGCAGAGCATAGCAAGGCTTGGGGGGTCATGCAAAAATTCTTTAATATTATGTATAAGTATTAAGAACTTTAAATATCTAGCTACAAAAATAGAAGTCCCCACCCCCCCCCCCCAAAAAAAATGTTTTGAGTTAGTCCAATGATGGTCTTAAAAACCATTAGAATTTGTCAATCGGTCTAGTAGTTATAGAGATAAGGTAGTTTTTGTTTTCTCAAATTTATTTTTTGTACATAATTAACATCAAACTAAACAGCTTTTGTATTCTCATTGGAGTTTAAAAGATGATAAGTTTTCCTAAAAAATTTATCTTGCAAATATACATATGTGAAAGTTGTTAAATTTATATACAATATATTTATAAATTATGACCCATTCTAGTATCAAAATGTTAATGTTTAAATATATATATATATATATATATGCATTTACGCATGTGTGTAATAGTTTATCTTAACTCATGACTACTATATTAGTAACCAAAATTTGGCCCTCCCAAACAAAAAATCCTAACTCCCCTTGCCACTAAGTTACAATCAGTCCCACAGCAAAAGAAACGTTTGTATCCGTTGAAAGAGAAGAAATGGCCACACATGTAACATCCTAGAGATTTTCTTTCATCATAGCGGAGGACCAAATCAATGGTCCCTAGGAGCGTGGTCCATCATGCACACATGAGATATCTCAGCAACTCCTTTGCTTGAAAGAGTAACACTATTTTCTTTCCTTTTGTGTTAGGTTAATTAGAGAAGAAACGATCGTAAGAACAATATGCCTTAATCACAATTAGAGGTGATCATGGGTTGTTGGAATTAGGTTTATCATCATCAACCCATGACTCAACCCAATCATGTCGAGAGGAGTGAACTCTTTTCACCCTCTTTCACTATTGGCTAACCGAGCACCCAATCGAAGCCAACCTTAACTTATTCTCAGGTAAGAGATTGGATTTTCGGTTGAGTGGCGGGTATTAGAGACAAAAGGATGAAAGGTGATTGAAATATACTGTAATTCAACTGCCATTCTTCATCTCTTTTTTCCATAATTCAATCCCTCTCTTCAAACACAAGGAGCGACAAAAGATACCACCTCCTATGAGGAAAACAATTTCCTGATAATGACTTTCCCACTACCCATTCCAGGGGTTAGACTAGTAGAGTGGTGGGGCATGAGATTGAAAAAAATAATTCAAAGTTGAGTAAAAAAAAGATAAACTTTCCCCCAACTATTACCACCCTTTATTAATTGTTGATTATTGACAACAACTGAACAACGCTACAACGTAGCTCAATTGAACCTGTTCCTATAGAACTGAAAGGGGCAACCCAACAAATGCTGACCTACACCATTAATAATATTCCTACCCAAGGAATAATAAATTAAAAGTAAACTCTAGAGAAGAATCGAAAAATAAAGGAGGTTAAACAACTTGATTAAAAAAAACAATAATTTATTTGGCACTCATAAAAAGTACTCCCCTAAATAATATTAAAATACAATGTATATTTTAAACGGAAGATGTCAAAAGCACTCTAGATCATGGAAATGGTATACAGCTTGACCTATTTAAAGAGTTATTTTGGGAAAGGAAAAAATATATAGGTTGACCCCTACAAATTTCTAGGAAGTTCAGAATCATGTGAACCTGGACATCACAATTTCCCTTGCATTATTTATAAACATAGAGGGTCATGCTCACTAACTTAACCCCGAAGGAAGAAATATATTTACTCAATATTTAAATTGAATTCGACTTTTATTTAAGTTTTTTGTAAAAACATGAGGTGATTTCATCAAATCATGCACATAAGCTCCATGATCAAGATCCATCACACAGCTCAAAAAGATTTGAGTGATATGTATATTTATATTTACAAGAGACCAGTGAGTACGACTAGTGGCCCCAACATTTGGTTGTCAAAATACCATCATTAAATTATTAACATGTAAAAAATAAAATAATTTAATGCACGGTTGACATTCAACCTTGGTAATAGTTAGGTTTGGGTCCAAGTTGAGTCTAAAATGGATTGAAGCTTAGACTTCTAAATTTACGTCATGTACCCATGGCTAAAGGTAATTACTAATTAATAAACAAAATTGATATCTTTTTAGATCTTACTTTATCTTTTATTTTTATGGTTCTATGTGCCTATTTGGATTCAGCGTTTTCCGTTGAATCTTGGGCTGCATTTTCTAATTTTTTTTTTTTCTTTTGGGTTCCAACCGCACTATTTGACCAAATCAATTGTGAATAATGACTCGTGTATTGTTCACGAACCTACAAATTTCACTTTTCAGCAACTTTTTCATTGAAAATGGGTTTCACGATACTATTCACACATTTAAAAATTATTTTGTTACTGTGTTTTCAATTTCAGTAAAAATAAACTCAATCCAAACGGACCTATATTTACTCATACTTTCTCATATAAAGTGCAATTCATTTTATAACCATAATAATAATTTTTAAAAATAGAACAAAACAAGAAAAATACTAGAACCCATATGGCCCTCCACCACTTTTTTTATTTTATTAAAACCACCGCCACACCTTTACAACTTACCACTCATGCCATATAGTAGTAAAAAATTATGTAACTTTGGATGGTCCTAGCACCGCTCATAAAACAGAGACTTAAAGCAAGAAGGTAAGTAAAAGAGTGAAAACGACTTACTTGATGAAGTACTCCGAAACAGTACCCGAGACGATTCGCCCGAAAAAGCCCCAAATACTGATAAGCGAAACGAATATCGAAACGTCACTGTACCCAAGCGCCAATCCTATCTGACCCATGTTGTTCTGCACCGCCAAACCAGTCCCAACTCCACACAAAAACGACACGAACAGAACCCAGAAATCAATGGTCTTCAAGACCTCAACAATCGTGTGCTCCTCTCCGATCAACGGCTGTCCTCTCTTCACCTCAACCACCGCCACTTCCTCAGCCGTATCCTCACCCTCCGCTGCCGCCGCCGCCGTCACCAACAACGGTTCAGTGTTTTCACCCACCTGCCCTTCAACATCTGAACCCGGTCGAGACCGGTTCTTGAAGTAGATATAAACCGGGACTCCCAGCGGAGAAGCTAAGAGGACCATAAGAATGGCGGAGAAGGCTTCGGAGAAAACCGCGCTGGGACTTGGGATGAAATCGTAGGCCAAGAGGTAAACGGCGACGAAGACGGCGACGGCGTTGAAGACCCAGAAGAACTGCGTCTCTTCCTTCTCCTCGGAGCTAGTGGACGCCGGAGGGGACTCGCGGAGGAACACGGCGGCGACGAGGCAGACGGCGAAGGGAACGACGGCGAGCATGACGAGGAAGGAGGAGGCGTCGTCGGAGAAGAGGGCGGCGCAGACGTCGGTGAATATGGCGGTGCTGAGCCCCACGTAGCCCTTGAGAATTCCGGACACCGGACCTCTGTTTCTCCGAAAGTTCCTTATACACGTCACCAACACTGCCGTGTTCATCCACGTGGTGCTGTTTCCTCCCATGCACAAGAATATACACATCTGTATATAGTGTCAATGAAAGAAGAAAAAAGTTAGCTTTTTTTTTTTTTTTTTCTTTTTTTCCATTTGTACCATTTTTTGGAATATTCGACCCTAGAAAATGTCAAAAATAATTTGCAAATTTTTTGATTTTTTTTATTTGGTATTTGGGTTTCAAAAATGTGAAAGTGAACATGCTTAGAATGTTAGATTGTGTGTTTTTTTGTACAAGACAATAAGAAAACAAAGAAATGGAGAATGTTATGCATGTGGGGTTTGGTTTTTCATTCATATTTCATTAGAAATTACACAAATTAGTAGTTAACAAGTATAGTACAACTACAACTGCATTTTACTTATAAAACACAGAGAGAGTTTTTAAGGGTTTTGGACTCTTTTTGAGTTTTGTTTTGGTGGGTGTGTACCTGCCAATAAGAGAGAGGCTTAATTGTTTCACTGACAACAAGCCATTGAGCCCCATAGCCAACGAGGCCTTCGACCGAGCCAATAAGGAGGATCACCCAGGTGGGCAATTTGTCAGAAGCAAAGCCAGCGAGAAGCCCAAATGCCTTGCCCACATCTTTGGCCACAGAGAGATTGTTGAGCTCAAGTTGGGTTAGGTTCATTAGGGACTTTAAGGCATCGGAGTAGTTTGAGAAGGTGTAGTTGTTGCCTGAGATAGCTTGGACCCATATGGCAGCGACAAAGCCAAGCCATTTGAGGGCTGTGACTGAAGATTTGGAAGAATAGGAGGAGAGCTCGAAGAAGCCCATGAAAGTGTGAAACTAAAAGTCTCTTTCTTAGAGAAAACAGCAAAAAAAAATAGAGAAAGAGAGAGAGAGAGATTGAGAGATTGAAAGGTGGGTGGGTATGTGAGGCGGTGTATGTGATATTTAAAGATTTTTTGGTAATTGAATAGTAGAGTCCCAGAACGAAACGTAGCTATTTGGCTTTATTGCTGTAGGTAACTTAGCGGCCCTCTTTGACCTTTTGCCGACGAGGGACAACAACTTTGTACGCTCCTGTTCCATTTTTCTCTAGGAGTTCGGTGTACGGTTCCCTAATTTCACATTTTAAATTTTAAATTTTATATTAAGAATAATGCTTCACAGCATCTACAATATTCTTTAGAAATAAGACTTAAGTACATTATTTAGGTGTTGTTCTTTAGATTTATTTATCTTAAAATTCTATTATGTGATTTTTTTCTCATAAATGAAAATGTATTTTTTAAGTTAAGTAATCATATGACAGAATTTTAAGAGAGAAATCTAAAAAATAATACCTAAAATACTGTATATAAGTTTTGTCCATTTTATTAGCATCGTTTTTTACAAAGATCTTGTAAGGACACGATTTGTAACGACCCGTAATAACGTTGGGTTCGCACGTAAAAAGGCCCAAACAATATCATTTATAGAGCGTGGGTTTGAAAGGCTGGGCCTTTGTCACAAGACAGTGGGTTTTTCGTGGTGTTCATGCTTAATTAAAATCGTATTCGCCCTAGGAGTCTTTCTCCTGGAGGCGGGCTGGGAGGCTCTGGTTTTGGCCATTTTTCCCAGCCTTTCTTTGGATTGCTTACTTTTTCTTTTATATTAGCCTGTGCTCCTTATCCTTCGTCCACGTGTAGGGTCGACTTTTCCAAGACTGATACTTGTCCCATCAGCCCATATCCAGAGTGGTTGGGGATGGTTGTAAAAGCTGGAGAGTATGGCTCTGTTAGGTGCAGAGTATTGAATGGCAGTAAGGGCAGCTTTCTCTAGTCGCTATACTTTCCAGCGTATCCTTCTCTATTGACCTAGATATTTTAGATTTTTTCCAAGCTGTTCTTATCCCGTTTTTGCCCTTCCTTCCAGGGAGACCTCGGACATGCTGAGGACTGAATCGTCCTCGGCTGTGTCCCAAGACTATTTTGTACTTGTATTACCAAGCCTGGGCTATAACCTTCCTTGGCTCAAGCCTTGGGCCCCAATGAATAAATGGGCCAGGGCCACAAATTATTGGGCCCCACAGATCTAAAATGGTTTTTATTTTTTTTAATGAATATAATTATGAGATGGTAAGAATTTTGTAGTCTACCATTGGAGTGACAACTAAACTTATATACTATCCAATAAAAATACTAAATTTATACTCTTCTAAGTTTAAAGTCTTTTTTTTTTTCTTTTTTTGGTATTGTGGGTGTTTAGAGTTCTTTGAACACTTAACTAATTTCATAATGAATGTAGTCATTATTCTCGTACACACACACCATATAATTACAATCAATACAAATTATTTGTACCACTTTTTGAATTTCATTTTATGTTCTACCAATTGTGATATGTTGTGTGTCGTTTTTTTTTTTTTTTTCACTTCAATTATTTTTATAAGAAAAGTAAAAAAAAAAAAAATACATAACAAGTTGTGATTAGTGAAGTATAATGTGGTACAAAGCATTTGTATTTATGAATGAATCCCTTTGGACTCATTTGGTTGGAGTGATTATAGGGAGGATGAAAAATGAGGAAGAGAAAAGTGTGGAGAAAATAATGTTTGTGGACTCATTTGGTTGGAGTGATTATAGGGATGATGAAAAATGGGGAAGAGAAAAGTTGGGAGAAAATAATGTTTGTAGTTGTTTGGTTGAAAACCATCAAAACACAACCTCCCCAAGTTGGGGAGAAAATTGGGCAAAAATATTTGAACAAAATTGCCCATATTACATGCTTCTTCTAGAAATTGTGTACACTATACATGCTGCCTACCTTTGTTTTCGTTGTTTTGGTTGGTTGAGTAAATGCTTGTATTTTGTATTCTTTTTTTTTTTTTTTAGAGTAAATTTATACAAAAACTATTTTCTATCCTCCCTCCACTTTTTCATCCCTCTAACCAAATACACATGAAGAAAAACTAAACATTTATTATCCTCCCACTTTTTCATCCTTCCACCATTTTCTATCCATCCACTTTTTCATCTCCTAAACCAAACGAACCCTTAAGGAAGTGAGTTGTCCATTGACCTAGAAAACCCAACCTACCCACCCAGACCGATCCAACTTGAAGCCCACCAAACAACTCTAAATCACTGAGTCGTTCGGGATCATGAAACCCGAATTTTCGAGTCAAGATGTTGGTTAGGGGGTTTATAACCCGTAAAATCCGATCCTACATAATTAATATATATATATATATATATTCCTTATTAGGTGTCAAACTCTTATTTGACACAAAAATTTAATGAAAATTTCCGTATGATAGTATTGAGGTCTCTCCTTCGCTTCACAACCCATGAAGTAGCTTGACCTTCTCTGATCGCGTAATTCAAGTTCAAATTTCACCTAATTTTTTAATTCACTCACTCATTCACCAAAACAAAGAAAATAAACTTGAGAATTCCCAATTTACAACTTTGAATAATCTCACCTCAAAATTTATCCTCCAAATACTACATTAAAAGAATTATTATTTATCTATCAAGTATCAACTCCCTTTGCATGTATGACGAGGCACTTCTTCACTTTTGCACGAATTATGAAAATTGGATTGGCGAGGGGGTAGTAGGCATGCCGATGTTGTGTGCATATTACAAATTCTTTTATTCTACTATTTGTTTTTAGCATGAGAAATTCTGATGTCACATCCAATTATACAATTTTATCTATAATTCACTTATATTGTAAGTTATGATTAATGGAGACCACAACTCGTCACATAAAAGAGTTGTGAATAAAGTTATGTAATTGAATGTAGTACTAGAATTTTTCTTTTAACATGAGTAAAAGGTCATTCGATACTCCGTCTATTCTATTCTATCCTATTTACCGGAAACTGTTCTCGGGGAAAAAGGTATGACAAGAAAGCAAAAGAAAGAACCAAAAAAAGTAATGGATATTACAAGGAAAGTAGGACGGTCATTTCGCGTGATGTAGCAAACAAGCTATAGTTTTTTGGGGCTAGTCTTGTGTGCATATATAACTTAGCTTAACGGCATCAAAGATGGCATGTCGGTATGGTTGCCGTTAAGTTTATCCATAATAGAATCAGAATTGTACTTTCAACTTTTCCATTGGGTCATTGGTCATGTCATTTGGAAACACACAGAGGAACTGACTTGGGTGCATCATATGAATGCAAACACCCGTCAAACACTTATCAAGTGTTCACTGTTCACATAGGGGCGGAGCTATAGCAAGACTTAAAATTTTTAAAAACTATTTTATATTATGGGTAAGTATTAAGAACTTTAAATATTTAGTTACAAAAATAGAAGTTGATCCCTCCAAATGTTTGAGTTAGTCCAATGATGTTCTTAAAAACAAATAGAATTTGTCAATTGGTCTAGTAGTTATAGAAATAAGATAGTTTTTGTTTTCTCTAATTCGTTTTTTGTACATGTTTAATATTAAACTAGACAACTTTTGTATACTCGTTGGAGTTTAAAGTATGATAAATTCCCCTAAAAAATTTTCTTGCAAATATACATATGTGAAAGTTGTTAATTTTTGTAGGGACACGATTTTCAGCCCAGGCCCAAAATGTATGGGATACTGGCCCAGTGAACCCAGTACAATAAATTTGTAGAAAGTGGGTAGAAGAACTAGGCTTTAGTGAATGGGATAACAGTTATAATGAGTTTCCAAGACAATCAAATAGAAACGAACCAAGTTTGTACAAGAAAATTAGTCCTCGGCACAATCCGAGGAGCTCTGTTTTAGTATATATTGGATGATAATGGTTGCAGGAGTTGTTGAGATTGCTACAGTGTTTTCTCTTCTCCTTTTTTCTTCCCCATTGATCTCTGGGTCTCTACTCTTATTTATACTACATATTTTCTTTCATCTCTACCCTACACGTGGATAGTTGATGGTTTATGCTGATACTTGTCCCATCAGCCCCCTCTAGAAGTCTTCTGGGGTGGTTGTAGGGCTGCATTAATATTGTGTAGAGGTCACTTCCTCATTAATGCGGCTAGGGAGTTAGCTGGGTTGCATTCAATGCGGTGACAATAGCTTTTCCCAAGATATTTTGGGATTCTTCTCTGTCTTTTGTTCTTGCAAGGCTTATCCATATTTCCAGAATTTCATGGATCGCACCCCTAGATGGCAGGCATCCTTTACGGACCTTGGCCTTGGCTAGCCGAGGACAAATTCATCCTCGGCACAAACTCCTAGGCCATTATGTTCAATATTGTCTTCCTTATCCACTAGTATGGGTTTCCTTGGCTATACTTATCCATCCTCGGACAGCCCCTTATCCTCGGTTTGGGCCTTAAGCCCAAAACCCAATTGTATGATCTGGGCCCATGACCCCACAATTTTATATATAATATATTTATAAATTATGACCTATTCTAGTATCAAAATATTAATGTCTATATTTGTGTATGTGCATTTACGCATATGTGTGATGGTTTATTTTGACTCAAGACTAATATATTAGTACCAAAATTTGGCCCTCCAAACAAAAAATCCTAACTCCGCCCCGGTTCACATTTTAATGAATTTAATGCATAGGAGTACAGAAGCTAATTCTCACCTCAATAATATGAATGAAAAAAATAATAATAAATGATGAGTCAAGCTCATATGGTTTGTGCCCTCAAAAAAAAAAGCTCATATGGTTTGTTGCATACCCCACTAGTCGTTACTATTTTTTTTTTTAGAAGATAATTGTTACTATTTAGTGTGGCTCATATGATAAAGTTCTTTTTTTTTTCCAAATAAGGGATATGAATTTAAATCTTACAAAAGAAAATTTTATTAATGTATTAACCTAATAATAAAAGGTAATTATCATAAAACAAATATGATAAGTTCGAATATTAAGAGATAGACTTATTACAGATAACATCTTGATTGCCTTTGAATCCTTGCATTATATGAAAACTCAAAGCTCGGGAAGGGAAGGTTCTATGGCTTTGAAAATAGATATGAGCAAGGCCTATGATAGAGTGGAATGGAGTTTTCTCGAAAAAATCATGTTAAAGATGGGGTTTCAGGATACATGGGTGGCTATGATTATGCAGTGTGTTTCTACAGTGACTTATTCCATACTCCTAAATGGTGAACCAAGAGGGTTTATACAACCATCCAGAGGGTTGAGGCAAGGTGACCCCCTTTCCCCCTTTCTCTTCTTGTTTTGTGCGGAAGGACTAAATGCTCTTCTTAACAAAGCAGCGGATAATGGGGAGAGAAGGGGTTTATCTCTATGTCGCCAAGGGCCAAAGATTACTCATCTCTTCTTTGCAGACGATTGCCTTTTGTTTTGCAGGGCCAACAAAAATGAATGTCAAAAAATCCAAGAACTACTTCTTTGGTATGAAGGTGCATCTAGCCAATTGGTGAATAAGGACAAAACAACCCTCTTCTTTAGCAGAAACACATCGGAGGAGGTTCAACAAGAAATCAAGGTTTTGCTAGGGGTGCCAGCTATCAAGCACTATGAGAAATACTTGGGCTTGCCGTCATTTGTGGGGAGACAAAAAAAGGCTTGCTTCATTCAGATCAAGGAACGGATTTGGGCAAAAATGCAGGGGTGGAAGGAAAAGCTACTCTCTCAAGCAAGAAAGGAAGTCATGATTAAGGCGGTTATTCAATCTATTGCCACTTATTCGATGAGTGTGTTTCGGTTACCAATTGGCTTAATCAAGGATATTGAGACGATGATTCGAAAATTTTGGTGGGGAAACCAAGATAATACAAGAAGAATGCAATGGGTGAAGTGGAGTACTTTATGCTCTCCAAAGTCCCTTGGGGGTATGGGATTCCGTGATCTCCGACTATTTAATGATGCACTTCTTGGTAAACAGGTTTGGAGACTTTACCATGAGAAGGACACGTTACTGTACAAAGTCTTTAAGCCGAAATATTTTCCAATGGGGAGTATCTTGGATGCTGACTTCAACCCGCGAAGTTCCTTTGCTTGGAAAAGTATCTTACAGGCTAGGGAGGTTATATGCAAGGGAGCACGGTGGAGAATAGGAGATGGTTCAGGGATCAACATATGGAAGCATCGTTGGCTGGATTCTTCAGGGGGAGGCCAGATTGTGTCTCCTCAACGTGATCCTTCTCTAATCACAGTAAAGGATCTCTTCATCCCTGACACAAGAGTTTGGAACAAGGAGATCATTGAACAAAATTTCTTACCATGGGAAGCCGAGAGCATTCAAGGAATTCCTGTCAGCCTTTATTCGATGGAGGACTTGCTTATATGGCCAAACACCACGGATGGAAGCTACACTGTTAAAAGTGCATATCAGTTGATGGCCGCTGAATCCAGAGCTGCTCTGCCCAGTCCGTCCGCTACAGGGGGTTGCAAAGCCTTTTGGAATACAATTTGGGACATGCAAGTCCCAAATAAAGTTAAACACTTTATTTGGAGAGCCTCCAACAAATCTTTACCCACCAAGCTCAATCTATTCACACGACACATTCTCCCTGACAACATTTGCTGCCTCTGTGAAGAACACACCGAAGATACAATTCACTGTCTTTGGTTGTGTGATCGGGTTAAATGTATCTGGCTTTCGGAGTCATCTTTCTGTCCATTCAGACCAAAGATTTTTAGAAATTTTGGCGATCTTGTTTCAGCGGTTTTAGCTAATGCAAGCCCAGCCATAGCTGCTCTGTTTTCGATGGTTGCCTGGAGCATTTGGATGAGGCGCAATAAACTGAGGGAGAAGCAAAGTGTTTGGGGAGTAGGGGAGACGGTGCAGCGAGCTCGTGAACTGTTACAGGAGTTTTGGGACGTTCAGGATCGTCCATTTCGGTCTAGGGTGTCTCGCACAAGACTGCCATGGACGCCGCCAAGTGCTGGTTTTTATAAGCTGAATTTCGACGGTGCCGTCTTCGAGAATTCTGGTAGAGCAGGTCTGGGGGTGGTAGTTAGGGACGTGGAAGGATTGATAATTGCAGCTCTAAGTCAGAACATTCCGCTCCCCAGCTCTGTAGAATCGGTGGAGGCCTTGGCTGCCCGACGTGCTATCCTTTTGGCGCAGGAAATTAGTCTCACACGAGTGGTAATGGAGGGTGACTCACTAAAGGTAATTGAAGCCATCAATAGTCCTAAACAGTGTAGGACTCAGTGGGGCCATATTATAGAAGATATTAAAATAGCTAGCCTTTATTTGCAAGAATGTAGTTTCTGTCATGTTAGTAGGGGGGGTAATAATTTAGCCCACTCCCTAGCAAGAAGAGCAGTTTTAACTGCTGATACTGATGTGTGGTTAGAAGAACTACCACAGGATTTGGATGATGTTTTCCAGTCTGATTTGCCGAAATAAAATTGATTTACCTTATTCTCAAAAAAAAAAAGAACAAGAAGAAAAAGAATAACGAGGACCAAGCTTCTTCTTTTTTTCTTCTAAAGAAAAAAAGCTTTATATATATATATATATATATATATATACTTGAATTTAAAAACAGATTTGTCAAGGGCGAAACATTAATATAACTATATAAGAATCCTTGTCAAGTCCTTTTCGTACTTATAATCACATAGCAATGGGGTGAAAAAAAATGGTGGGCCTTATGACACAGTGTATTATTTTGTGTTTGATTTGATTTAAAAGAGATATCATGTCAATTTCAATTGGTATAAGAATCTTTCTTCAACTTGTTGATTGATAAATAATGGCAGTAGTAACCATATATAGTTCTTTTTCCTTTTGATATGATATCTGAATATAAAAATATAATAAATAATGGCACCAGTAACGATTATTTTTCACTAGTAAATTATTCATATGACTAAGGACGAATTGGATGCAATTCATGTGAATGGTAACTGATTTGAATAATATATGATATTATGCGTATATACCAAAAGAAAAATGGTATATGAGATATTGAGATGTCATGCAATGAAGATGATTCCTATGCATATGAAGTGTTCAAAGTCAACCTACTCTCAAATTAGAGTATTTATTTCAGGAAAAAGATAATCGATGCTCTAAACCAATACGTATTGGTTTAGAAAGTATTTTTAGAAACTTTAAAAAAAAAAAAAATGTAACTAATTTTTTTGACAATTTTTTTATATTTTTCATAAAAATAATATTAAATTAAAAAAAAATAGATTAACAAATTTCCAATTAAAGAGCACCTTTTAATTTGACTATTTTATTTGAATATGGGCTTAACATCAAAATTTATAAACTTTATCCACTCATTTCTTTCATGGCTTATTAGACAAAAATAAATAAATAAATACAGGCATAGTGCTGCCATAGTGCCGCATAAAGAATTGGATAAAGAGGTGAGGTTAGGTTGCCTTTGAGATTCTTTACAATTTATTAATAAATAAATAAATAAATAAGAAGTTAAGCTTACTTATTGCGATATATGTTCGCTTAGGAGCCTTGCAATTTTTGGTAACATATGTGCATAATATTTATCAAAATATATAATTTTTGTAATTTTTATATTAAATATTTTTTTTTAAAAAAACTAAAATCTAAATTACATTATTTATTATTAAAAAAATTGACACAAAAACCAGAACTTAAACACTTTCTAGAGTACACTTCTTGATGTGGGCTTGGATGTGTGCTTATGTGGTAAATTCTTTGTTGAAAAATTCATCACATGCACTGAATGTTTCATTGTAGCTTTGAATTTTTTATATTTAAATGGAAATTCTAGCTTCGGATCTTCGTTTAGAGAAAAATAAGAAATTTAATTTTAGAATTGAAAATTTATTAAAATAAATAAACTTTAATTAGTAGAGCAGAGGAATGTAGTGCAGTGGTGCGCACATGACTGAATAAAGTGAATAGTACTCTACCGATTCTAAATTAAAAAAAGAAAAAAAAAAGAATAGTACTCTACCAGTACAAAAGCCATGAATGGCAGATTGTTGAAAATTAAGGCCAAGTTTGGATTTTTTTTCATCATTCATCACTGCTTACTCAATTTTCGTCACTCATTACTCATTACTTAAAATACCCTAATTTTCTATACCCACCCATTTGGCACACTTCACTCACCTTCTCATCACTCAATTTTTCTACTTTTTTGTGAGACCCATTCCTATAAAGTGGTCAGACCCTTTTGTTAACAAAATCAGCTTCAACCACAAAACAAAAACAGTAACAACAACAACAATAACAGCAACAACAACACCCATCTCTCTCAAAACACAAACCTGAACCCATAAAAATTTCAAAAGCTCCCTCCCCTCATCAGGATTGTCATTAGTGAACAACAAAATTAGATCCGACATGTATGACAGCGCGATAGGGTGGGTTTTTTTTTTTTTTTTTTTAAATTGGCTGGGTTTTTTTTTTTTTTGTGTGTGTGTGGATGCACATGTTTGTGGGTTTGTGTTTTGTGTTAGAGAAAAGATCGTGAGAAGTGAAAAAAAAAAAAAAAAAAAAAAAAAAAAAAAAAAAAAAGAGGAAGATGAAGAAGACCATACCAGCAGCGTGAAAGGGAAAAGAGAAATGGAAGAAGAAGAAGACCCATGAAACCAAAAAAAAAAAAAGACCACCTCACCGAACCCAATGAGAAAAAAAAAAGGTTAAAAGTCACGGCTAACCTGACTAGTGGGTCTCTCAGTGCAGGTTTAATTACAGAAATGTCATTGAAAACAGAGTTATGGAAACTGAAAACACCTAAAATGTGTTTTCAATTTCCATAACTCATCACTCAAAAATCAGATAATTGAGTAATGGAAACAATAACTGGAAACAAAATCCAAACAAGCTTCTCAGTCATGGGTCTCATCATTTTTGAGTTATAAGTGATAGAAACAAAGTTATAAGTTATGGAAACATGAAATCCAAACACCCGCTAAGTGATAAGTAGTTAAGAAGTGTTTAGCTACCGGGAGATGATCTCAGATTTCATGAATGATAGATTGTTCAAAATTGAGTGATAAGTTGTTGAGAAACATTTTGTGATATGTCTCTAGAAGTTAATTTTTTTTTTTTTTTTTTAAATTTTAAATGCCACCATCTCAAGAAGGATTTAATTACACTAGGAAAAATTGTATATTGTACTCTCTAATAATGATCAAAATTAATTTCAAACTTATAACTTTATTTTCGTTACAAACATTCGGGTAGCCTAGTTGGATAGATACCGGGACAACAAGTCTCAGGATTTGGATTTGAGTTTTAACAACTAACTGTGTGTTGATGCTCTTTATATTTCATTTCCATCCCAAATGGTCCAAAAAATAAAAAGTGAGTTTCTCACCAACCGGGAGTATGGGGTCTCACCCGAGAGCGGGTAGAGTGCTACTATGGTCACGCCCAAATAGGGAAGCCACATTGATCGCCCCCCTCTACCCATTTTTTTTTTTACCAAAAAATAAATATTTTCGTTCAATTGAAGTTTATTCAATTAAGATTTTTCTGTCAATTTTTGTTAAATGTTGTTATTAAGTGTCCAAATTTTTCTTAGAGTGTCAAAGCAAAGGGTTTTAATTTATAAAAAATAAAAAATAATGTGCAGAACTATTCAGTAACCTTTGCTTGGAAGGTGTCCACGATGAGCTTATTGTGGTGCTTGAGAGAATCTTGGAATTTGAATGTAAAACCAGGTAAAATAATGTTCAGTATAAAGTCTTAGCTGCTCTTTGTGAGGCTGGAGAGATGACAAAAGACCAGTCTTTTTTATGTTGTGGATGAAAGGGATTAAAGTCCTGATGCTATTTCCTACACAATGATGGTACATGAATATTGCAGATAAATTGCTTTACGTATCAATCATTTGAAAACAAACAGTGCTTTCAATGCTTTAATGCTCTTCTTTTTTTTTTATAAATATTTTTTAATAATTAATTGGACTATTTTAATTAAAAACTTTTGAAAAACAAATAGATACATTAACATGCAAAATTTAACGGAAGTTGATAGGGATACTTTAATTGAATAAATTTGAAATTTAAGTAATTCAATTAAGCAAAAGTAAAGTTAAATGTCTAAAAATAATTTTGGTCAAATTTAGAGAATGTAATTTTGCATTTTTTCCTTAAAATTATATATAGGGTTGGGGTTTAAGTTACATAGTTTGTAACTTTAAGTTATGTTATACCATTCAATATATTTTTATTGGATACGAATTTAAAATCCATTTTTGAATTAAATTTTCTTCTAATACTACATGATTGAAAATTTTCAAAATGATTTGAGATCAATAACTATGTCATTGATCACGTGTTTAAATTTAAAATTTTTGTATTTTAAATTAGACTTTTGTTAACAGATGTTATTAAGATATTTGTTAATTGATCATTTTAAGAAATTTTTTATACTATTTTTATGAGAAATATATAAAAAAAAAAATTGTTAAAAATTTCAATTTTTTTTTTTTAATTTTTCATAACAAATTTCTAGAAATATTTTCTAAACAATACGCTTAGAACATCTGTTAACTTTTCCCTTAAAATTATGCAAAACATATGGATTTTTTATCAAATAATAAATAGTATTCGATTGGCACAAAATTTAGTATGCATGTTTTTTTTAAAGAAAACTTAGCGTACACGGTACATGTTAAAAACATATAAAACATTTAATCCAACGAGCAAGATTTTATATATATGAAATTCAATGTTATATACATGGAAGCTTCCTAATTGCTTGTTAGATGTCTTTTGGATTTGGGTGAAAAATAGAGTTAAATGAAAATCCTCTTCCCCTGCCCCCTATATATATAAAAAATTAATTAAATAAAAATCTTAAAATTTTTAAGATCCCCTTAAAGGCTATAAGTTTGATTAAAGGTCCTTTTGTTCTAATTTAAAATTTTTATGTTCATTCTCATTTTATACCTAACTTTTAAATTCATTTTTTAGGTATAATTCTATTTTAAATTTATACAATTAATTTTTGTTAAACAATAAAATTTTATAAAAAAAAAATCACGTAAACAAACTCTGAGAAAAAAAAAAATCTTAAATTACACTAACTCTTTCCACAAATAAAATAAAATAAAATAAAAACATAGCAGGTCTAATTAAGATTTTTTTTTTTTTTTTTTGAAACGGGTCTAATCAAGAATTAATAATGTATTAATGTGGACAAATTGACATGATGATTATGACAGAGATTTTTAAAACAAAGCAAGTAAGATATAGTTGGTACGCTCATCAAAAAAAAAAGTTGGTACGGTTGTTGTACAGCCTGTCGTAATAAAAATACGACAAAGAAAAAGCTTGTACGAATGGAATCAAAGAAATGTGCTGAGACCACATGATCTGCTTTCTTTGAAAAGCACTAGTAGTTATCAAAGTTTTGGATAATATTTCATTCATCTAATCTCAACAGTATTTTTTATTATTTTAAGACTCGGTTTAAAAAGTTTATTTAACTTATTTAGATAAGTAATTTAAGATTCAATTATCACATGTACTAAAAATTAATTGGTATTTTAATTTGATAATAAAGAATTATTATTAGAAGCAGATGTTATAAGTTGAAACTCTCTTAAAAAAAAATTTATTTGATTTGTGTGCAATATTTTTAAAACATTATTCTTTTAGATATCATTTTTGTACAGTTTAATAAACCATTAAAATTACAAAAACAAAAGAAAATTTTAAAGGAGGGAGAGAGAGACAGTCTATTCCTAAGAGATTACTTGAGTTTGTTTGAAACAATACAACTTATTCTTAATGTAACTAGAACAATTAAACCATTACAAATTCACATTTCTAAATTTATTGTCATTAATTTTTAGAAAGTTTTTTTTCAAAAACAGCAAAACTTAGCTACACTTTCTTAGTTTACTTTGTAATTGAATTGAACTACCTAGTTTCTTGGTCAATATAGCTACATGAATGAATTAATTAGAATACCTAACCCATTAGGGTAGCAAGTATAACTTGTTATCAAATAAGGAACCTTGGATCAAATCTACCTACACTAAAAAGAAATTAATTGATAGTTTGCTTTGATGGTAAAAATTAATTATTGTAGAGTAAGTACATCATAGTTCAAAGGTTGGATCTTGTTTGCCTCTAGCAATTTTTTAACTGAATATCTCATTTTATTTTAATGAGTCACCTACTAACTAAATATTTGGTGGAGATTAAAACTCAATATCACATCATTCTATTTCTAGGAGAAACTAACGAAATATATAGTGAAAAATTATTAGAGGTAAGTAAAACCCTAAAAAAATATATATATTGTGGGGCCCAACGATTTTTGGGCCAGCTCCATTTATTCGTTGGAGCCCAGAGGCCCAAGCCGAGGAAGGTTATGGCCCAGGCTCGGAAACACAAGAACAAAATAGGTATGGGATACAGCCGAGGATGATTCAGTCCTCGGCATGTCCGAAGCCTCCCCGGAAGAAAGGGCAAAAATGGTATAGAAACAATTTGGAAAAAATCTAAAATATCTGTGCCAATAGAAAAGGGTATGCTGGAAAGTGTAACGACCAGGAAAAGCTGCCCTTACTGCCATTCAATACTTTGCACCTGACAAAGCCATACTCCCCATCTTTTTCAACCACCCCCAACCACTCCAGGTATAGGCTGATGAGACAAGTATCAGTCTTGGAATGTCGATCCTACACGTGGACGAAGGATAAAAAAACACAGGCTAGTATAAAAGAAAAGGTAAGTAATTCATAGAAAGGGCTGAGAAAAATGGCCAAAAACCAGAGCCTCCCAGCCCGCCTCCAAGAGAAAGACTCCTAAGGCGAAGACGACTTAACCATGTATGGATATCACGTAAAACCCACCGTTTGGCGACCAAGGTCTAGCCTTTCAAACCCACGCTCTACAAATGATGTTGTTTGGGCCTTTTTACGTGCGAACCCAATACTGTTACGGTCTGTCACGAATCGTGTCCTTACAATTGGTGCCGTCTGTGGGAAAGACTTGTGTGTTGGCATAGGCGGTAGGTCGAGAGAGTTCTTTTGTCATTTCTAACAGCTGGTTATAGAGTTCTAGAGTAAAGTTCCGCTAGGGGCTATGATTCTCGACTAGGGGCTACGCTTAGTAGCGTCAATCGCATGGATGGTTCTAGGGGCTTGGCCGAGGAGCTAATTCCCCTAAAACCACGGTCCCATGCCAAAAAAAACTGAGTTTTGGACAGAATCAAGGTATTGTATGGTCCTCGGACTCAAACCTATGGGAAAACCAACTACTTGGATGAGAAAACTGAGTTTTGGACAGAACCAAGGTATTGGATGGTCCTCGGACTCAAACCTATGGGGAAACCAACTACTTGGATGAGAAAACTGAGTTTTGGACAGAACCAAGGTATTGTAAGGTCCTCGGACTCAAACCTATGGGGAAACCAACTACTTCGACGAGAAAGCTGAGTTTTGGACAGAACCAAGGTATTGTATGGTCCTCGGACTCAAACCTATGGGGAAACCAACTACTTCGACGAGAAAGCTGAGTTTTGGACAGAACCAAGGTATTGTATGGTCCTCGGACTCAAACCTATGGAGAAACCAACTACTTCGACGAGAAAGCTGAGTTTTGGACAGAACCAAGGTATTGTATGGTCCTCGGACTCAAACCTATGGGGAAACCAACTACTTCGACGAGAAAGCTGAGTTTTGGACAGAACCAAGGTATTGTATGGTCCTCGGACTCAAACCTATGGGGAAACCAACTACTTGGATGAGAAAACTGAGTTTTGGACAGAACCAAGGTATTGTATGGTCCTCGGACTCAAACCTATGGGGAAACCAACTACTTGGATGAGAAAACTGAGTTTTGGACAGAACCAAGGTGTTGCATGGTCCTCGGACTCAAACCTATGGGGAAACCAACTACTTGGATGAGAAAACTGAGTTTTGGACAGAACCAAGGTGTTGCATGGTCCTCGGACTCAAACCTATGGGGAAACCAACTACTTGGATGAGAAAACTGAGTTTTGGACAGAACCAAGGTTGCATGGTCCTCGGACTCAAACCTATGGGGAAACCAACTACTTGGATGAGAAAACTGAGTTTTGGACAGAACCAAGGTATTGCATGGTCTCGGACTCAAACCTATGGGGAAACCAACTACTTGGATGAGAAAACTGAGTTTTGGACAGAACTAAGGTATTGTATGGTCCTCGGACTCAAACCTATGGGGAAACCAACTACTTGGATGAGAAAACTGAGTTTTGGACAGAATCAAGGTATTGCATAGTCCTCAGACTCAAACCTATGGGGAAACCAACTACTTGGATGAGAAAACTGAGTTTTGGACAGAATCAAGGTATTGCATGGTCCTCGGACTCAAACCTATGGGGAAACCAACTACTTGGATGAGAAAACTGAGTTTTGGACAGAACCAAGGTATTGTATGGTCCTCGGACTCAAACCTATGGGGAAACCAATTACTTCGACGAGAAAACTGAGTTTTGGACAGAACCAAGGTATTGTATAGTCCTCAGACTCAAACCTATGGGGAAACCAACTACTTAGATGAGGAAACTGAGTTTTGGACAGAACCAAGGTATTGTATGGTCCTCGGACTCAAACCTATGGGGAAACCAACTACTTGGATGAGAAAACTGAGTTTCGTAAGGTCAGCTACTTAGTAAAAATTCTAAGTTACTCAGTCCTCGGCTCAAATACTATAAAAGGTTAAAGCTATTAAAAGTGTTAAGAAGATGGTAAAACGCCCCACTATTCAGCAACCTACAGGGGCTGTTCATTTTGCGGGTGGTATGTCTTCGGATGGTTACTTCCTACACCGTATCGAGCATTCAGTTGTCGTCTCGGCTATTTTTGGGGTAAGTCTTGTTTTCGCAGGTTGGCGTTGTTGCGCCAAACAACTCTATTAAAATTATGATAATATCTTTTCCTTAGCAAATATTTTGACCCTAGGTGTCATTAATTCAATGCTATATTATTGTGCCGAACAGCACTTGCAAGTTCATAATAGCGCATTTCTCTTTGATAAGGGATTACGGCCCTAAGTATTGTACTCTAAGGTCGGCGGTATTGTGCTAGGCCGACTCAGTAAGCTCATCATAATGTCCTTTCTTTTTCTGCCTAATAGGAGTTTCAGCTCTAAGTATCACTTGTTCGATTCAGTATCATTAAGCCGGATTGTTTCTATAAACACAGAGCAAGATCTTTTTATTAACTAGGACTTTGGTCCTAGACGTCGGTCAAAGTTTAAAAATAAAAAGAATTCGCAAGATTGTACGTCTATTCATCGTGTTATCATTTCGGAAATATAGAGATAGAACATGCGAAGTAAAGTAGTAACAATTTTTATTAATATAAAGATGTATTACAACGTACAAAGAGGGGCTTAAACAAGCCTATACAAAAGGTGGATCACCAAAACAATAAAAAAAAGAAAAAAAAAAAACAAACAACAACAATGCAGACAAATAAACAGTCAGATGCCTTTTTAAACTCGTCTCCGAAGTCCTTCAAAACTCTGCCTCAGTAGCGCCCATATTGAGAGAAGGACCTTCTTCAGAAGAAGATGGAGGAGATGAATGAAAAGAAGGAGGAGAAGAAGAGGGAGGAGATGAAAAGAAAGAAAGATGAGTAAAAGAGGGAGAAGGAAAAGCACTAGGATGGATCTGGTGGTGGAAAGAAGAAGAAAGAGAGGTAAAAGGAGACACCAGTGAACGAAGAGAGGAAGAAACAGGGGCACTTAGTCCCTGCCTCAGTCTTGACTCCTAACACACTGGTGCCATGTTAGTTATGCTCATGAGAGAGCGGCTGGTACTGATAATGGGTGACCCCAGCTCAGTCACGTCGAATGTTTGACGTGACAAGCCCCTGCTTCGGATTTTGGCTGAGATGAGGGTAAAAAGGATTTTGAGTCTCTGCCATCCTTACCCTGACCGAGCCATTTTAAGCTTTGTAAGAATGTGGAGTTTCTGGGAGGGGCATGGTTCTTTCATCATTTGCTCTTATCTCGAGTGTATCACGAGCTAGGATACAACTAGTGAATAAAGTAAACTCTGGAGGAAGCTAAAGGTTTCAAACTTCAGAAGGGTTAAAAGGGACTCTGTACAAAAGAAATAAACTCTTGCCTTCTTTCTTATATGAAGGGTGGAGCGGAAGGTATTTAATTCGTCCAGATTTCCAAAAAAATTGTAAACGAGAATATACCCGTTCCGCTACCCCATATCGTCAGCAAAACCGTCGAATTTAAATAGTCTCGTAACGGTAAGTCATTAAAAGCACATTTTTGGATAACCAAACGGCAGGAACGCCTGGCGAATGAGTGCAGAAGAATGTCTCGTAGACCGGTACATTTCCCAGGCAGATAAAGAAACGCCAGCATTAAATGAAAGGCTGAGTTAGACGAGCCGTAATAAAGGCTTGGTATTACCAAAACCCTCATCTCCAACCAAGAGGTCGGACAGCAGGGTTTTGAGGGGCTATTGTGGGGCCCAACGATTTTTGGGCCAGCTCCATTTATTCGTTGGAGCCCAGCGACCCAAGCCGAGGAAGGTTATGGCCCAGGCTCGGAAACACAAGAACAAAATAGCCATGGGATACAGCCGAGGACGATTCAGTCCTCGGCATGTCCGAAGCCTCCCTGGAAGAAAGGGCAAAAATGGTATAGAAACAATTTGGAAAAAATCTAAAATATCTGTGCCAATAGAAAAGGGTATGCTGGAAAGTGTAACGACCAGGAAAAGCTGTCTTACTGCCATTCAATACTCTGCACCTGACAAAGCCATACTCCCCATCTTTTTCAACCACCCCCAACCACTCTGAGTATGGGTTGATGGGACAAGTATTAGTCTTGGAATGTCGATCTTACATGTGGACGAAGGATAAAAAAACACAGGCTAGTATAAAAGGAAAGGTAAGTAATTCATAGAAGGGGCTGGGAAAAATGGCCAAAAACCAGAGCCTCCCAGCCCGCCTCCAGGAGAAAGACTCCTAAGGCGAAGACGACTTAACCATGTATGGATATCACGTAAAACCCACCGTTTGGCGACCAAGACCTAGCCTTTCAAACTCACGCTCTACAAATGATGTTGTTTGGGCTTTTTTACGTGCGAACCCAACACTGTTACGGTCCGTCACGAATTGTATCCTTACATATATATATATATATATATATTTTTTTTTTTATAAAAGAAATAAAAAAGCAATTCATAAAACTGATTTTGTTCAGTTCAGTTATATTCCGGTACTAATTTTCCCACCATCCAAATAACTGCAAATTAAATTTTTTTTAAAAAAAAAAATACTTGTTTAAATTATGCACGTAATATTGTTTTCCAACGAAACAACTTTTTTATATTATTTTTTTTCTATTTTGGCTGTATATCAATCAATGAAATATCAGATGTTGTATAGTAATTGCAAGTGGCACCATGTGAACGTGGTCCGTACATGTCTATTTGCAGTCAGTTTAGTCCAACTTGCAACTTATCAAAAAATAGAAGAAAAAAAAATGCATCATTTTATGCGGCACAAATTAAGCAGACTACTTGCAGCAGCAAAGGTAAAATTTTCAATGGCTTTATCACAAAAGTCAAAGCTGAATTGTTGAATTTAAGGCTCTGTTATTTATTATTCTAACACACACTGATTACGAGATGGAAAAGTAATGAAGACGGCCAACGGCTGCTTATTTTTCCAGCCTACTTTATACGAACATTTTTTAATTTTAGCATCAATAAGTCCCATCACCAACTTGGTTCATTGCTATTCTCTTTTTTTTTGATTTGATTTGATTTGATCAAAAAAAGAGAATAGCAATGAACCAAGTTGGTGATGGGACTTATTGATGTTCATTGCTATTCTCAAAAAAGGAAAAAAGGTTCATTGGTGCAATAGGGCAATTTACATTCTAATTGTCTTTGTGCTTTAGCCCAAAGGGAAATAGAAAGAAGTTTGATGGTTGAATCATATATGGTTTTAAATCTTATATAGCGAGGTATTATGAGATTTCAATTTAAGTGTAAGAAGGAATATTTAACATTTTAAATATGTTTCAGAAATGTATTACTTGATGTGTCATAAAATTTTAATAAAATACTAAAAATAATTGCAAAAATAATCAAATTCAAAAACATGAAAAATTATGGGGGTGATATATAATAGGATTTATTGGTTGAAATATTTAAATATATTTCAAAATATATATATATATATATATATCAGTTATATATTGAACTAATAAAATAATCTCAAACTGATTGCCATGAAAAAATATTTGCCGATATCTGAAAAACAAATTAGTGCTCAAGAATATTCCCCTGCATGCGCTGTGATGAGTTTATAATTCTAAATATCCTTGAAATAGAAATTAAATATATATATATATATATATATAGTAACAACAAACAACACACAAAGAATTGAAGAAAGCAGAAATATTTCTAATTGTCATCTCTGATGAAACTAGCTTTACAATTTCAACTTACATATCCAAAATATTTTCTGCGGCTAGTTTTCAAGCTAAGCCATTTGATAGAGCTTTGCTTTCAACATTTATGTTTGCAAGTTTCTTTCTTTTTCTTGTTTAACTATAAAATAGTTATCAAAACCAAATCAGAGGTTGACACTAATTTATTGGTCTATTGGTTCAACTAATGGTTCATTGATTGATTGGACATTAATTAATTAATTAATATATTTTATAATTATAAAAAATAGCTAATATATATATATATATATTGAGAAACCAACTAATAAATTGATTCTCTAAAAAAAAAAAGCTAATAAATTTAATTATATAGAAAAGTAAATTCTAAAAGTAATAAAATCATATCATAATTTATTTAAAAAAAAAATTAAGACCTAAAAATATTCTAGGCAAATTTCCTAGCACTACTTTTGAATAGGAAGTAATCTAATCAATAATAATGGTTGAATCTTCTCCCAAAAAAAAAAAAATAATAATAATAATGGTTGAATGGCGACAATTAAAGAAAAAAGAAATTTTTTTTAATGGTAATGCACATTGCACAACAACAGGTGTAGACATCGTGACATTTGGAGTGCTGGTTTAAGTATGTATAATCATGTAGGTAGGCAGGTTTAACAAGTTTAGAAGTTGAATCCATTATTCACAATCCATCACATATATAAGAGTTGTGACACAAAATGGTTCGAATTTGACAACTATAATAAATATCAAACTAATAACGGTCCTTATTAAATCTGGGATGATTTTATTTTGAAGTGAGTAGGCCCTCCAAAATGGAATAAAATCACGTTTCCTTATGGAAAATATCCACCACAAGATTTTCATGATCATCAAGCAATATTATTTTGTTTCTATTTGAAATTTTCTTTTTGGACTTGTATGGATGACCCTACTGATTCCCAGGTTTAAAACGAATCAAGCAAAATTGCAAATCATATACCCTACATTAGCCATTTGTGTTGCATACATGAAAATATGCATGGTTCATTTGAACAATTATATATATTTTCGCCAATAGACTTACAACACATAACACAACTTGCTTGTTATATCATAAAGTGATATTACCTAGGTGAGTAAGGTTGGCTTTTGTGTTGAGTATTGTGAATGGATTAATTACTTGGTCTCAAATTTAAGAAAATTAAAATGAATACTTCCAGCAAAATTAACCACAATTAAAAGTTAATTTGGATTTGATTGAGATTCTAATTGTGCATCGACTTTAATATTTGTATATAATTGTAAGGATCCTGGATACTTAGCATGAACATGGAGTAAATTGAATTTCTAAAGACACTTTTGAAATCAGATTTTAATTCAATTGTAAAAGACTTGTTACAAAATTGGAGTACAATTAGAATCTAATGTAAAAAAAAATAAAAATTATTGAGGTTTTATTTTAATATATTATATAATATTTGAAAATTTAAGTTACAATATTTAAGAACGTAAGCTTTACTCTTTGAAAATGTGTAGTCAAGTCTACCCACTAATTATAGTGCTAGCAAAAGGAAGAAGAAAAATATTGATATTGGGCATAACATGACAATGATTATTATTTCTTTTCTTGAGTTTCAAAACAAGATATGTCAAGTGCTTAATATAGAATCCATGTCTAGTTGTTTGTTTTCGCGCTTATAATCATATTGCAACATGGGTGAAATTAAAAATGGTGACCTTATGACCATGTATTATTTTGTTGCTAATTTTTTTTCTTCTTAAAGAGATATCAAATGATTTTAAATTAGAACAAGAATCTTTCTTCAACTTGTTGATAAATAATGGTACTAGTAGTAACCATATAGTTCTTTTCCATTTGATATAATAATCCGAATACAAAAATATGATAAAATCAAGACAGTTGATTTGGAACCTAGGTAATTAATGCATATGAGACTAACTACAGTTTTGGACGCAATTCTTGTGAAAGTTTTATGCGTAGATAGGGGGGGGGGGGGGTGAAGGAAAGAAAAGAGAGTATATGATACGGTTACAAGTGAAGGAAAGAAAAGAGAGTATATATAATATTCATTTGGAAAAGTTACAATGCTTTTTTAATTTTGGGGAAGCACCTTAGTTTTTTTTTTTTTTTTTTTAATTTTTTTCAGAGACGGTTTTGACCTATAAAAATGTTGTAAATATAGTACTTCTCATATTTATTGCAATGGCCTGAATGTGTGCTGCTTATGCAGTATTTTCTTTAATTATTAAATAGTGGACAAAGTTTAGTTACAAAATTAATTATAATCTTAGGTTACAAACTCACTCAATATCTTTTTATTGGAAGTGAATTTTGACAAATCCACCATTGGATTACATCTTCTTCTTATATCCTCCATGTTTGTAAAATTTCAAGAAAATTAAAAATTAATAATAGCTAGGTCATCAATAAATTTTTAAATTGCAAGTTTTTGTAATTTAAAAATATGCATGAAATATAAGATTATAAATTATATAGTAAATAATATCTGATTGACACAAAAATTGATATGTGTATTAAAAGCGTAAAGAACATGTAATTCAATAGTTAGATTTTCAAAATATGCAGTAATATTTATTTTATTGAGTGAGTTTGTAGCCTAAGGCTACAACCAATTTTTTAACTAAACTTTGTTCTTAAATAATTTATCATGTGTCCTGCATGTTTTTTTTTTTTCCCCCCCAAGAAGTATATTATGTTTCATTGATTTTTTTTTTCTTTTTTTTTTGGGGAAGATCTGTTTCACTGAATCTTGCAAGAAAATTCTTTGTTATTACATGTCCTGCCTGCTTGTGTCTCAAACTCTCTTTTTTTTTTCCTATATAAAAAACCCCAACATGCTAAAAAAAAAAAAAAAAAAGAGGAAATATTTTATACTACACTTTTTGAAGTGGGCTTCGATGTGTGCTAGCTACTGTGCTGCTTATTCAGTAAATTCTTTAATTATTAAATAATTTATCACATGCCCTGCAAGTTTCATTGAATCTTTGTTTTTATTTTTTTGGGAGGATCTGTTTCATTGAATCTTGGTTTAACACTAAATAAAAATTTAATAATTAATTACCCTGAATTATTAGAATTGAAAATCTTAAAATAAATAAAACTTAAGTAGAGCAATACAGTACTGGTGATCGAGCACATGACTACCTAGATATCATATGAGTGCTAAGTCGTTGAAACATTGAGCCACCGATCTGTCAATTGTCTTGTGCTCGGACACTGAATTATTAGAATTGAAATCTTATATTTGTTAAATCCTTCTCTGGATTGATTTCTATAGAAAACTATAGAAAATTTGAAATTTAACTACTTGGCATATTCTGATATTTTAAACAAATGCTTCATGAAATAAAAAATTTCCATTGTAACTATCGAAATTCTAGGATTGCAAATCATTCAATCAACATAAAATGGATTAAAGATTAAGATAATAGAGTCGAGTCAGCAGATAAAACGACAAATACAATTATATATCACTTGGTCCTTTTAGTTTTCTATTTCTCACTTTTTTTTTTCTTGTTTTTTTCAAATAGCTTGGCCTTACTTATCACAAGTCAATTGATTTTGAATTGTGCATGTCATCTATTTGTCACCTTTCTACATCCGACCCATGAACTATCATTGATATTATGAAATCATTTAGTGTATTTAATATTTATTTATATATATATATATGTGTGTGTGTGTATATATAGCATCACATGTGAAACTTCTTATTATATATCCAATGTGATAATAAATTTTGCTCAAAAATTATATTTCCACATGTATTTTTCTCTCTCTCTCTCTCAAAAATTATATATATTTTTTCTTCTTTACAGGTCTAGTGAAGAAGTAAGGATGTATTAATGTGAGCAAAATGACATTATGACAGAGACTTTTTTTTTTTTTTTTTTGTTTATTATTTTACGAAAATGACTGAATTTAAAAACAAAGCTAGGTGACATAGACTATAGATTATAGAAACATATGACCACCACTAGATTGATTGATCGATATGAGAGTGGCTTATAAAATACTAAATTTCAATAAGATGCTATACACTTAAGAGATGGTCGGTGCGATCATATAAAATACGACAAACTACGGTGAGCATAATAGCACATGATCTAATTTTCTTTGAAAAGTACGTGCAGTTATCAAAGTTTTAGGTAATATTTCGTTTATCTATTCTCAACAGTAATTAAAAAAAAAAAGTTATTTTACGGCTCAATTTGTAAAGTTTATTTTTAGCTCGTTTTTAAAGTTACTTTTATATTTTTGTAAATTTTATTTTTTAAGGATAATAAACCACTATAACAAGCACTGAAATTACAAAACAAAAGAAAAATTTAAGGGAGAGACAAAGAGAGCTGCGATCTGTTTCTATGAGATGATTTAAGTTTATTTGGAACAATGCAACTTTTACTTTCTCCAAAGAGAAAACTAAACCATTGTTAAATTCACATTTCTAAATTTATCATTATTTTTAGATGATAATAATAATAATATATAGGTAAAGCTGAGAGAAAATCCAATTAGATTTAAATTGGATTTTAATTGTAGTCTAATTTTGTGTCACGTATCCTATTTATATATTTTTTTAATTTCTTGGTGAGTTAATATAATGCAAAAGACGAAAAGTCTAATATAAATAAACCATAAAAAAAAAAAACCCAATAAAAAATAGTAAACTCATGTGTATATCCAAAAACTAAAATAAAATAAAAAAAAAAAATAAAGAAGAAAGAAAAAGTAAAAAACTCATGTATATATCTATGACTTAAACAAGATATCCTATATATAAATATATATATATATATATATATATATAATTTCTTGGTGAGTTAATATGGTGCAAAAGATGAAGAGTCTAATATAAATAAACCATTAAAAAAAAAACCCAATAAAAAATAGTAAACTCATGTGTATATCCAAAAACTAAAATAAAATAAAAAAATAAAGAAGAAAGAAAAAGTAAAAAACTCATGTATATATCTATGACTTAAACAAGAAATAATTTGAATTCATATATGTGTAATTGTGTTGTTTTTAATTGTACCGTGCATAAACACGGATTATACATACACCAGTAATAATAATAAGAAACAGCAAAACTTAATTAGCTGCACTTTCTTAGGGTACCTTACTCATTGAATTCAATTACTTGGTTTCTTGGCCAACACAGCTACAAGATTGAATCATTTAGAAAACCTTAGATACACCACCTAACGTGTGACTATTAATTAGTTCAACTAATAAATATTTTATTCTCAAATAAGGTATTTAGAATCGAATCTCGATCACCTACATGAAAAAGAAACCACTTAACATTTTAGATCATAGCCTAATGGTAGAAATTGATAATTATAAATTAGATGTCATAAAATAAAATTGCATCATCATTTGTATCTATTAAGAAAAGAAAAAAAAGTAACACACTTAAGAGTACCGTCAATAGTACTCCATATATACCAATAAAAGCAAGTCATCTAACTTAAAACTAAACCCTTTCACTTTGTTGATTTTTATTGGTATGAAATATCACATCAATTATTCTAGAGACTATCTAATCATTTTCTCACCACCCAAACAACTGTAATTAATTAATTTTTTTTAAAATTACTTTGTTTAAATAATGCACGTAATTACTGTTTACCAACAAAGCATCTTTTCTTCTATTTTGGCTGCTTATCAATGAATAAAATATCAGACGTGTCGTTCAACTCTTTCTTTCATGACAGCTTGTATTAATTTGTCACCATGTGAACGTGGTCCGTACATGTCTTTTCTGTAGTTTACCTACTCCGACTTGCATATCAGGAAAAAAAAAAAAAAAAGTTGCATCATTTTTCGCAGCACACCAGGCAAGCACCTATTTTTACAGAAACTTGCATCCATGGTGGTGGGGGCAAATTGTATTTGAATGGAACTTTTCAATGGATTATATAATTTGTCACAAACATCCAAGCCTGAATTTGTTGAATTGACAGCACTATAATTTGTATTGTGTGGCACAGATTTAGTATGAGATAGAAAAGTAATGAAGAAGCTCAATGGCTGCTTTTTTTTTTGGATGAACCAATGGCTGCTTATTATGTCACCCTCTTCTTTAACATCAATGAGTCCCATCACCAATTTGGTTCATTAATTAATTGCTGAAAGTTACATCCCAATTGTCTTTGTGCTTAGAAAAATAGAAAGAAGTTTGATTGTTGAATCCTATATGGTTTTAAATCTTAGCTAGGTATTCAGCAAAAAAAAATCTTAGCTAGGTACTGTGAGAGATTTCAACCTAATTAAGCATAAGAAAGAATATTGACATTTTAAATACGTTTCAGAGATATATCACTCTTGAGCAAACTCTTCATCAGTCATCACTGCCTAATTTATCAACAAAAGAAAAACAAAAAAGGAAATATCTCAATATGATATGTCCAAAAAATTTAAAACAATCAAAAATAAGGAAAAACAATTTGAAATACAAAAAGTATGAAAATTATGGGGTAATATATACTATATAGGATTTATTGGTTGATATATTGGAAAATATGTATTACAAAAAACTATTGAACTAATAAAATAATCACATATTGATTGCCACCTAAAGTATTTGCCGATATCTCAAAAAACAAATTAATGCTAAATAATATTCCTCTCTGCATGCGCTATCACTTTATAATTTTCAATATCCCTGAAAAAAAAAAGTAGTATAACATATTAACAACTAATAACAACCAACAAAGAAAACAGAAATTAATGACTTTGGTCCTTTGAATTGTCAAGTAATGAAACTAGCTTGCAATTTATCTTATATATCCAAAATATTTATCCACGAGTAGTTTTCAGCTAAGCCATTTCTTAGAGCTTTCCTTTCAAGATCTACGTCTGGGTGTTTCATTTTCTTGTTCAACTACATATTGTTAGAACCAATTAAAATAATTGTCCAATTTATATTTCGGTCCTACTTAGATCTGAGATGATTTTATTTTGAAGTCAGTAGGTCCTCCTAAAGATAAGGTTTCCATATTGGAAAATGTACACCCTAAGATTTTCATCTTCATCAACCAATATCATTTTGTTTCTATTCGAAATTTTCTTTTTGGACATGCATAGATGACCCTACTGTTTTTTTTTTTTTTTTTTTTTTTGAGGAACAGATGACCCTACTGTTTAATTCCCAGTTTTTAAAGCTAATCATGCAAAATCATATACCCTACATACATTGGCCATTTGTGTTGCATGCATGAAAATGTGTATGGTTCGTGTGAAACAATATATCAATCCGACAAAACTTGCTCATCCACAAACTGGAAAAGCTGCAACAATGGAATATCCAAAAACTGTTACCTAACTGGCTGCATGCAGTACTGATGGGTCATGCAGATAAGAATGCCACGTTCAATAATTAAGAGTTATCTTTTAAGTTTTACATTCTTTAGATTCAAATATATCTCTTCTTAAAAATATATATATATATATATATCGATTATTCATGTCTTTCTAGTCATAATAATTTTTAATCTAAAAGTATAGAAGTTGACATTGGTAAAATAGAAATAAGAAAATAAAATGGTGTAGGAGAGTCAAAGTATGAAAGTTGGTTTGATGACTTAAATCCACAATTAAAAAGCTATCAAGTGACTATATATATACTTTTTTGAATGGTTTGTTTTATAATGAACAACCCAAAATATTAACTATAAATTCTAATTCTAATATCACAATAATTCTTGCATTCTATTAAATCATGGTTTATGCTGTATATTATTTATGGCAATATCTCAACATATAATAATATCCTCATATAATCTAACCCAAAAAAAAAAAAAAAAAAATTCAATTTGCATTTGACCTAGGTAATAAAGATGGATTCTTGATGATTATGACTGCAGCATTAGACTTGAATACTTTATAAATTGCAGAAAAAATGTCCTTAAATATAAGTTAACTTGACAATGATAGGTGTTAACATTCTGAATCATATGACGCAGCATCATGACCTAACTTACCTACAAAGTTCGCATGCTAAAGGAGCTGCCAAATGCACCATTGTATAGTTCATAGATAAGAATTGCAACAAAACCAAAGTTTATTCGAGGAATATGCACCATATAGAACATAGTACTATAATGAACGATCTCTTTTACACAGTTTCATGGTGAGGTGCAAGTTGCACATATAGCTTTTCCATTGGTCCTGTTGTTCATCGTGATTGTAAATTAATAAATAGCTTATTACAAACGTAAAATCCATGTTAAGTTGAAACAGAAGAGGAATTAAAAGAAATAAAACAACATCAAATGAATTTCCACTAGTTTTAAGCTACTAGTAATTAATATTATCAGTAGATAGTATAACCTGAATTATGCAGTCAAGCCAATTAAAATTTCAAAATTCATTAGGTAGATATTCTGTCATTCTATTACAATCAAATAGAGCAATGAAGTTCTTCTAAATATATATATATAGAGAGAGAGAGAGAAAGAGAGCGATGAAGTCATCTATAGTTAATATTCATGGATATATTGCCCATTCCATGATACAAACATATGGTCAATACTCAATAAAATACATATTTGGGGGTTCTAAACTTCTTTTCTTTTTTTTAAATAATCTTGGGGTTTTTGAACTAGTGCAACTGCAACATCGAGCACTCACATCAATTGAAACAATGTTTTAGTCTAATTGTAGTTGAAAGGCCACAATTTCGAATGTAGTTAATCCATTTTTTACGTACAACTAAGTCAAACTCTCAGTTAAAAAAAAAAAAAAAAAAATCTTTTCTCCTATTTATTTTTAAATATTTTTTTTTATTTTTTTTTTCTCTCTTAAAAAAATAAAGAATTTTTTTAATTACTTCTTCTTTCATCGTTTTTTCTAGCTCGCAAACCAATCACAAATCACATGACCATTTCACTAATTCCCAACTTGTTCAAATTTTCCACACTTTTTCACTAAACAAATAACACAAATAAAATTAGATAAGCTAATAATTTTATAACTCAATTGGCATGTCTCTTAAAATATTTTCAAAATTTTTTTCCAAAATTCAAGTAAGATTGATTTTTAAGATATGGGTTTTGCTACGGCATATGTTAGTAAACTATTTTAGAAATTTTTTTTTTTATAAAGAAGTAAAATTTTTTTAGAACATACATTAACAAACTAATCAATTTTTGGTGTAAAGCATATGTTAGTAAATTTTTAGTATAAAGAAATGAAATTTTTATAGAACATACATTAACTAATTAATTTTTAGTATAAACAGAGAGATTGAATCTCAAATATCTTATTCAACTATTAGAGACTATATCAATTAAATCACCTTTAATAATCAAGTTTATATTATTGTTATAGGTGTAAACATGATTTATTCCTTGTTAGTGGACATTATGTGAGCGTTTGCTTTGGACGTTTTGCTGCTGAAACGCGTTTGCGTCCTGGGCATGGGACCCACGCTACAGTAAACACGTCCCTTTTTTTTTCTTTTTTTTTTTCTCGCGTTTCAGGAGTAATCGGCTATTGTTCAGCCGTATATGTTGACTTTTCTACTGTGAACAGTGCATTTGTGTACTGTTCATGGACCCATATATTCCACTTTTCAAAATTTTTTCATTAAAAATGGGTCCCACGGTACTATTCACACATTTAAAAAATATTTCGTTACAGTGTTTTCAGTTTCAGCAAAAATAAACTCAATCCAAACGGACCCTATATATCCCCGTGGAAAAGTAATTAAAGATATGGCGGCCCCAGTTGAATCAATTGTCTTCTAGCTAGATGTTAATTTTTTTTTTTTTTTTTTTGATATGCAAACATTCAGTAGACTTTCATTAAAAGGACACTAAGTCCAAACCAGATACATCTTTGATCACTTGACATTCTAGGATGGGTGGAGTGTCCTCCACCCACACAATACTATCATTTACAAGTTTGGCATTTCTAGCCATCAAATGGGCGGCACAATTGCCGGTCCTACAGACATGAGAAACCTGCCACTCCTGGACATTAAGACTCCACCTCCGGAATCCTTCAATAATCATCTGAATCGAGCTTGGGGGGGAGCAACAACCAGCCAGAGCATCTGTCACTATCTTCGCGTCGCCTTCCAATACAATATTCCTCAAACCAAGATCTCCAGCCAGTTGAATTCCCTCCTCAAAGGCCTTTGCTTCCACTTCCAGCGCTCCTAAGGGTAATTTCAGCTTCTTACTCATAGCTCCCATGAGAAGACCCCTTTCATTTCTGATCACAACTCCTATTCCACAGCTACCCAACTCTTTAAACACCGCTCCATCAACATTTACTTTAAACCACCCTTCACGAGGAGGACTCCATCCTACTATTCTCGGTGGTGCTCTCTGTCTTGGAGCTTCCTGCTGCCCCTTAAACTCCTCAACCAGAGCATTTACTTCAGAGACTATCTCCTTTGCTTGTTTAAACTTGCCTTCAAACTTTGTAGCATTTCTATTCTTCCATATACACCATGCTGTACACGCTAATCGCTCCCACTCTATCTCCTTCCGGTCCTCCCAAATTTTCCATATTACATCAATAAAATCTTTATAAGGATGACTCACCTTGGGCAATAGCAGCTTTGTTGCCTTCCAAACAGCCACTGCTATCCAACAATCCCATAGAGCATGTCCCGAAGATTCACTCAGCCCACAAAACACACATTTATCCTCCGTAGTCACCTTTCGCCTCCTGAGACAGTAGTTTGTAGGGAGTATGTTTTTACAGGCCCTCCACATAAAGAGTTTAACTTTTCTTGGGAAATTTAAACCCCAAATGGCCTTCCAAAACTCTTTCTTTCTTCTCGGGTTTGACACCTCACACCCTGCTCCTCTACCTCTGTTTTCGGTCAGCCACCTTAATGCTACTTGATAAGCACTTTTAACCAAGAAGTCACCTTTTTTCGACCAAGCCCAAATCAGTGCATCCTCCGGGAAACTAGGACTTATTGGAATACTCAAGATTGCCTCCGCTTCATAAGGTAAGAAAACATTCTTTACTGCATTGATATCCCAGCCCCCTAATTCACGGTCAAGGAGGGTCTCCACTAGCTCACCCTCAAAGTTTTGGGGCTTAGGACTTGCAACCATGAAAGAATTTGGGATTGGGATCCACCTATCTGCCCATATTTTCGTTTTTTGCCCATTCCCAATATTCCATTTCAAGCCTCTCCAGAGAACTTCTTTTGCATCCATCAAACTCCTCCAAGTATACAACGGTTTCTTACCAATTTGAGCCTCCAGAAAATTTGAATTTGGAAAATACTTAGCTTTCAAAACTCTATGGGCAAGGGACTCCGTGTTTTGAATAAGCCTCCACCCTTGTTTTGCAAGCAAAGCAAGGTTAAAAGCTTTAAGATCCTTGAAACCCATCCCCCCCTCAGCTTTGGGTGTACACATCTTCTCCCAAGCTAGCCATGCTAGTTTTCTTTCCTTGTCCCGTTGGCCCCACCAAAAATTTCTAATCAAGGAATTAAGCTCATTACACAAAGAATCCGGGAGTTTAAAACAATTCATAGTGTACATAGGAGTGGCTTGGGCAACCGCCTTTATAAGGATTTCTCGACCAGCTATAGTTAGCAACTTCCCCTTCCAACCTGCAACTTTACGACCAACCTGGTCCAGGATATGATGGAAGGCTTTCTTTTTTCCCCTCCCCACCAAAGGGGGCAGCCCCAAGTATTGCTCATGCTGGTGGATGACCTGGGCCTCAAACATGTCCTTCACTTCTTCTTTAACCTCCTCACTTGTATTCTTGCTGAAAAAGAGAGAAGTCTTCTCTCTATTTAGCTTCTGCCCCGACTCCCTTTCATATACCTCAAGAATTTTTGTAACTCTAGCTCCTTCCTCTTTAGACGCATTGCAAAAGACTATACAGTCATCTGCAAATAGCAAATGAGATACCACTGGAGCTTGCCTACAAACCGAAATGCCTCTTGGTATCCCCTTAACTTCACCCAGCCGAAGCATGGCCGAGAGGCCCTCAGCACACAACAGGAAGAGATACGGGGAGATAGGATCCCCTTGCCTTAAGCCTCGAGTAGGGAGAATTCTGCCCTTTGGCTCCCCATTCAAGAGCACGGAGTATGACACTGAATTCACACACATCATCATCAATGAGATCCATCTTTCTTGAAAACCCAATCTGCACATAATCGCCTCCAAATATGCCCATTCTACCCGATCATAGGCCTTGCTCATGTCCAGCTTGATTGCCATCAGCCCCTTTTTTCCCATCCTTTTTTGATTTATGTAGTGCATGGTTTCAAAAGCCACCAGGACATTGTCTGTAATCTGCCGCCCTGGTACAAAAGCACTTTGGGCCTCACTAATAATTGCTGGTAGGACTTTCTTTAACCTATTAGCCAACACTTTTGATACAATTTTATATATAACATTACATAAACTAATCGGACGAAATTCCGACATCTTTTGGGGACAATTCACTTTAGGAATTAGGCAAATATATGTATCATTTAAACCATTTGGCATAACCCCCGTTTTAAGAGTGTTAAGAACACAATCTACCACCTGAGGACCCACAACATCCCAATAAGATTGAAAGAAAATAGGGGACATACTGTTTGGGCCAGGAGACTTTGTCGGATGCATTTGCTTCAGGGCACGCCTAAGCTCCTCTTCTCGAAACTCTTGTAGGAGATCATCATTCATATCATCAGAAACCCTCCTCTCTATTGCTCCAAGGCTACAGCCAAACTCATCTGGATAGCTTGTACTGAAAATTTCCTGAAAATAATTCAGGATTATGCCTTCCACTTCTTCCTTGTCCTCCTTCCACCTGCCTTCATTATCACATAGGCCCTTAATCCTATTTTTCCGACGTCTGTTGCTAGCCGTTTCATGAAAGAACTTTGTGTTTCGGTCCCCACATTTAACCCACACTGCCCTCGATCTCTGGTTCCACATCATCTCTTCCCGGAGCGTGACTTCGTTTATCTCCTTTTTTAGCACTTTAATTTCCTCCACTGGTTCATGAAGTAAGTTCAACATTTCCAATTCTTGTAGGCGATTCTGCTTTAGTTTCAGGGTCTTATTTACATTGCCAAAAACCCTCTTGTTCCAAGTTTGTAAACTATCTTGGTAGCACTTTAGCCTATCTTGAATCTGCACATCCGGATTGCAATTTAACGGGTCTCAGGCCTCTTCAATCACCTTCCTGCACCCCTCCTCCCTAGTCCACATTGCTTCAAACATGAAACGTTTTCTTCCTCCCCTTCTACTAACTTGGCGCCTGAGAGACAAATTAAGCAAACAGTGGTCGGACGCCGCCATTGCTCTATGATACACCTTTGCCTCCCTAAACATATTCAACCACTTTTCATTTGCTACCATCCTGTCTAATCTAACTAGAGTTCGTTGCTCCCCAATTCTTCCATTACACCAAGTATATCGTTGCCCCACAAAACCCAGATCAACCAAACCACAATCCGCCAAGCAATCTCTAAACCCCTCCATTTGTCTCGCATCCCTATCTAACCACCCTAACTTCTCATCCGAATGAACAATTTCATTAAAGTCCCCAAAAATAACCCACGGAAGATCACACTGCCTCTTAAGCGATCTAATTAAATCCCAAGAAATAAATCTCATACTTGCATCAGGGTGACCATAGAACCCCGTTGCTCGCCATGGCTGCGCTCCGTTTCCTTCGCAAACCACCACGTCAATATGAGAGTTTGAGTAGCTTTTGAGACACACCTCCGCCCCTTCCTTCTACATCAACACCAGCCCTCCACTCCGACCGTCACAAGGCACCGTGATTCCCTGGGTTAGATGGAGCTTCCTCTGAAGGCCCTTTATTCTTTTTTGTTTTGCCTTGGTCTTTGATAAGAACACCAAGAATGGGTCGATTTCTTTCACCACATCGGTGAGTGACCGCACTGCCGAAGCTGACCCAAGGCCTCGGCAGTTCCACGCCAAGATACTCATTGGGCTCGGTGGTGCTGCGTAGCAGCAACCGCCTCACCGCCATCCTTTTCATTTTCTTTTCCTACTTCACCACCTCCCTGTTTCTCCACTTTTCTTCGTTTTCTCACCAGAACGTTCTGGTCAAACACCCTCTTTTCTTCTCAACCGGGCTTTCAACCTTTTCCTTTCCTTTTGTTTGGCCCACTCTAGCCCTTCGTTTCCGGTGGCCACTGGTTGGGCTTAATGACTCCGCAATCCAACCCACATTCATCTCATAGTTCATAGCCATAGGGCCCTCAACATTATTTGTTTTATCCAAGCCCACCTGCGGCCCCACTCCCCCATCCGTTAGCCCATGCTCAAATTTAAAAGGTGGGGCCTCCTTATTTCCCGTCACTATCTCCTCATGCCTATCTCCTTCTTTTACGTTGGTAGCCTGGACACTCACCTCACCAACTTTCACCAAAATGGTTGGAGTGTCTTTTGGGATTTCTCTGGGATTTCTGAGCATGCCATTTTGGTGAAGCTCCACCTTGTTTCGCTCCCCTCTCTCTGAATTTCTTGTCGTCTTCTCCTCAGAACTCTCCCCAAGGATCTGCACCACAGGCGATTCCTTTTCAGACCCCCCCGCTATACTCCTCGGCGTTTGGACCATCGGACTCCTGTCCCCGCTACCAGGCATCTGTCCCCGGGTGTCTCCGCTGTCGTTCTTCTTTATGAAGTGAGGTTCCCAGCCCGACTTCTTCACCAGGTCTCCCCTCTGCCATGCCCCGTATTGGAGATCCTCTGTTTCGCCATTTTTATCTGCTCCCCTATTCTGTGGGCACTCCTTCAAGTCATGCTCTAAAAGACCACACCGATAACAAAAGTTTGGTAGGCGCTCATATTTGAAAAGCACCCACCGGTCCACCCCCTCCTCAACCTTTGTTTTTCTACCTCGTATCAGTTTTCTTGTCACGTCTATCTTCACTCGAACACGAAGAAATTTCCCCCATTGTATCCTTGAGTCAGCCACATCCACCTCCAAAACCTCTCCAAGACTAGCCCCAATAGCCAACCCTATTTCTCTTGTCCTGTGTTTGAGAGGTATATTGTAAATTTGAACCCAAAACGGGCACCACTTGAAAACAAGATCCTTTGGCTCTTTTTCCCCTTCAAAATGCTGCAACAGCACCAGTTGTTTCTCGTAGTGCCAAGGACTCATCTCCAGAACTCTCTTCTTATCTCTTTCATCGTCAAACTCCACTAAATAAACTTCCTCTTCTATTGCTGAGATCTGGATGCTCTTATTTGGTTTCCATAACATTCTGATATTTTTTCTTAAGGCATCCAGCATAACCCCTCTCCGAGAGAGCACCTTCATAACTAGACAGTTTTTCCCCCCTTCTTTCATTGCTCTCGTACACTCCCTACCAAGGTTTACACTTTCTTCCTCCTCATCAGTGACCGTTAGCTTTCGCCAAAGTATTTCTAACTCCTCCGCCATGTTTCCAGACAAAAACTGAGCAAAAAAACACACCTGACCTCACCGCCCAGAGAATGGGGAGAGGTCACTAAACTCCCACAAGTGCAGAAACTGTGGGACTCACACTGCTTCTACATGCCTATGGCGCGAGAGCACTTGCAAAAGTAGTTTCTAACTAGCTAGATGTTAATGGGTTCGAAGTTCGATGCAACAACACATTATTTTACAGTCATATAATAAAGTCATTGATGTGAAACAAGACTAAGTAAATCTACTTTTCTTTATTTTGTCTTTTTTTTTTCTTTTTTTTGCTAAACTTCTTTATTTTGTCTTTTATCTCTATAGTTGATAGAAACCACATATATAGTCTATATTCATCCGAAAATCTCACTTAGTTATAAATTTATTACTTATTTAGTACAATTTATTTTTGTAGTATTTTACAATTTATATATACTTAAAAAAAGATGAGATATTAAAAATTAGGGTAAATTTCACTAACTACCCCTGAGGTTTGGGGTAATGCCAAACAGGTCCACAACTTCTCAAAACTAACCAATTTGGTCCAAGTACGACTTAATCTCTAAACACACTTAACAGACGTTAGTTTTTAACTCTATTCTCTATCTTCTCCCCTTTGACCCAAACTTCTCTTCTCTTCTCACTCTATCTTAGGCGTTTCTTCTCTCTTCTCCTCTCTGACTCAAAGCTCTCTTCTCGCTCAAATCACCACTATAACCACCGAGACATAATCGGCCAGACCTATAGCAGAAGGTTGTGGAATGGGCTTTTTCTTCTTGATTTTTTTCCCGGTATGCCACTCCGTGAGCAAGGAGAGCCACGCACGAGCTACCTCTGACTCGCCGATCCAGTCAGTGATGTCACTTTTTGCCAGGGATGTGGGCATAGGCAGGTGATCAAACTTTCTTTAGCAGCTTCAATGGAGTTCAAATCTCGGCAGTGAATCTTGGTTCGAATCTCGGCGGTGATCAAACTTTTTGATTTGGTATTTTCTGGTGTGTTGGATTTTTTTTTTTTTTTTTTTTTGAATTGGTGGTGATGGTTTTTTGTTTATGGGTCTCATTGATTATGGGTTGGGTTTGAGAAGAGGTGGGTTTTGTTGAATTTTCTGGTGTTTCTGGGGTGGGGTTTGTGAACCTTGAGTTTGGGTTTGTGGGTATTTTCTGTGTATATGAATCGGGGTGCGTGGGTTTAGTGGTTTGGACGACTGAAATTAGTTTGGTTTGGCCGTGGGTTTTTGAATTGGTTTGATTTGGGTGACTGACTGTAAATCTGTGGTGGTTGGGCTCCTATTTATGGTTTTGGTTTGTGGTGGTGGGCTTTGAGACGATGGTGGTGAGGTGGTGGTTTTTGTGTCTCAACGGGTAGATTTGTGGGTTGTGGTGTTTTTTTTTTTCTTTCGGGTGCGATTTGAGTTCGGACTTGTCGTGAATCGGCGGCGTATGTGGGTTGTGGACCTGTGGTGTTGTGGTTTGGTGGTGGTCACACGGTAGTGGTCTGAGATAGAGTGAGAAGAGAGAAGAGAAGTTTCGGTCAGAGAGGAGAAGAGAGAGAAGGGAGAGTTAAGAAATAACGTCTGTTAAGTCTGGTTAGAGATTAAGTTGTACTTAGGACCAAATTGGTTAGTTTTGAGAAGTTGTGGACCTGCTTGGCATTACCCCAAACCTCAGGGGTAGTTAGTGAAATTTACCCTAAAAATTAATTTGGCTTGCGTCCCATTTACAATGCATTAGACGCAACACAGATACAATACATGTTAAAAAAAAAAGTACCACTCTCATGTCTTATCTAGTCTAGTATTTATTAGACTAGGCCGAAGAATATGAAAATGACCCAAAGTTTTTGTCATACCAAAGAATATCGTTGGATAGTAGTTTCAGTCTTTTCCCCATTCTACCTTTCTTTCCTCCTTTTGAAATGACCTTACTCAATAACACATCTAGGTTTAAAGATTAATACATTAATTAGAAGAAATAAATATGAAAGTCTCATACACTCTTTTTCAGCATCTTGACAAAACAGCCTCTGATGAAAAGTTTTCACGCGTTTGATTTGAAAAGAAATTGCTATTTCAATTAACTTTTTGGTTCGAGAATGAATAATACCTTTGACAAATAACATTTTAAATAAATAAATAAACCTTTGACAATCATAGTTTCCTAACTATATTGTTGGTTGGTGTGATCCATACCGTTGAAGAGAATTATGTTACCAAACTATACATTTCTAGAGATTTTGAAAAACTAGTATTTTACAAATTGAAGTTGTTATTTAAAAAGACTAAAATCTTAATTTGGCTTTATTAATTTGTTTTCCTTTTTAAAAGCTTACCCCGAAAAGGGAAGCTTTTTGTTTAAATCTTGGATAATATAAGTAAAAGCCATTTCGTCGTGATTGTAAATTAATAAATAGCTTATTACAAACGTGAATCCATGTTAAGTTGAAACAGATCGAAGAGGAATTATAAGGAATAAAACAAAACCAAATGAATTTCCACTAGTTATAAGCTACTACCAATTATTATTTTCAGTAGATAGAATAGCCTGAATTATGCAGTCAAGCCAAATATAATTTCAAATATATAGATATCCCAGTGGCGGAGGTAGGATTTCAAGTCAGGAGGGGCAAGATTAAAAGACAAGATTGAAAGTAAAATTAATCTAAGAAATATTAATCGATACTATTAACAAAATAAATAAACGACTATATGCCAAAGTCATTGTCATACATAATCTAATATAAAATTTTACTTTAATTCATTTTTATCATTTCTAATTAAATTTACTCAATTGCAAAATCTACTTCAATACGAGCTATGAAGTTGTATGTGTTCCTCAATGCCATGAATGCTTTTAAAATGTTATGTAGACATTTGAGTTTATAGCAAAAACTTTGGTTTTTTTTTTTTTTTTTTTTTTTTTTTTTTTTTTTTTTTTTCTTTAGATTAGCAAAAACTCAGGTTGAGACTGAAAATGGTCGATTACAAGAGAAAAAAATTGTAAATAAGAGGCGGACTAGTGAGGTGCTACAGTTTGGAATCACTATATTTTTTTTTTCCCCAGTCATATTCAGCGAAAGTTGTGTGCAAAACCAATGTACTAGTAGGTGGGACCCATTATTTAATAAAAGTGCTGCTTCAGTGCTTTGTAAATGTAAAATTGTCTTCTTGTTGACAAGTTAGCTATACATATATAGTAAAAACCAAAAGTTGTTTCTATCAGGAGGGGCAAATGACCTTTTACTACGTTTATTAATAGTTTACAACTAATACATAGAGAATTTATGAGAAGGTCAGGGGGGGCAGCTGCCCCCCCTCGACCCCCCCTCCCTTCGCCCCTGAGATATCCTGTCATTCTATCACAATCAAGTAGAGCAATGAAGCCAAAGACCTTATAACTGAATTGACACCTTCTCATACACAAAGTACTTGGGGGTCTAGGAGGGAAAGGGTTCGAATTGCGGGATTAGTAACATGTTGTAATTATCTCTTAAAAAAAAAGTAGAGCAATGAAGTTCTTTTATATAAAAAAAAAATAAAAAAATAAATAGAGCGATGAAGTCATCTAAAGTACTAGTTAATATTGATGGATATATTGCCCATCCCATGATACAAACCTATGGTCAATGCTCAATAAAATACATATTTGGGGGTTAGAGGGGAAAAGGTTCAAGCTACGAGGTTAGCAGCATATTATAATTATCTCTTAAAAAAAAAGTAGGGCAATGAAGTTCTTCTATATATATATAAAAAAAAAAATTAATTAATTAATTAATAAATAAATAGAACAATGAAGTCATCTAAAGTACTAGTTAATATTGATGGATATATTGCCCATCCCATGATACAAACCTATGGTCGATACTCAATAAAATACATATTTGGGGTTTTAAACTAGTACAACATCGAGCACTCACATCAATTGAAACAATTTTTTAGTCTAATTGTAATTTTTTAGAGATAAAACGATAGTAAGTTTTGTTTAATTAATATCATGCTGTACAATGGAAAAGAGGAAAAATGAACTTTCTTCTAACCAAACAATAGCCTCTTCATTCTCTTTTGCAGCACTAGTTAAAGCTAGAGCAGGTTACATTTTAAAGGAATAGAAATAAAGGATATACTAACAAATTGTTCACATATAAGCTTAATATCCTCCAAAATCCAAGCCACCTCTAGAGTGCAGATTCTGTCTGAATTAATGAAATCCACCAGCACAGCAAAATTACTCTCAACAATGAGTCAATGACCTTGGAAAAGCAAGTGTTTAGACAAAACACAAGGGCCTTACGCATGACCGCAGCTGCTGTCCATAGAGAGTGCAGCTCTTTCCTGACACGCGCTCACAAGATGCTGCCAACACTTCCCCTTTTGAATTACGAATTAGAAAACCCACACCAATTGTAGTTAATTGTAGTTAAAAGGCCATTTGCAGTTAATCCATTCTTTACGTACAACTAAATCAAACTCTTAGTTTTTTTTTTTTTCCTATTTATTTTTAAATATTATTTTTATTACTTTTTCTCTATTAAAAAATAAATAATTTTTTAATTACTTCTTTCCTGTTGGTCATCCATCTTTTCATAATTTTTTTCTCCCTCAACAACAAATCACAAATCACATGACCATTTCACTAATTCCCAACTTGTTTAGTTTTTCAAAAATAAAAATAAAAATAAAACACAAATAAAATTAGATAAATTAAATATTTTATAACTCAATTTGCTACTCTTAAAATATTTTCAAAAAAAAAAAAAGTATCCAAAATCAGTACGATTGATTTTTAAGATATATATACCAGATCTATCTAGCACTCAAGTTAGTTTATAAAAAAAAAGTTAGGTTAATATTATTATTATTATTATTTTTTTTTGAGATAGTTTCAATCTATAATGTTTGCTTTTAATAATAATCTTTTATCATCAAACTAAGTTATTAATTAGTTTTTAATATAAACAAAAATTAAATCTCAAATTTTTTATTCAACTATCAAACACTTTATCAATTAAATTGATTACAACCCTGTATTGATATTATTGTTAAAGGAACAAAGTACAAACATGATGTAATTCCTTGACGGTGGACATTTTATCTCAAAAAAGTATTTAAAGATATGGCGGCCCCAGTCGAATCAAACTGCCTTCGGCTAGATGTTAATGGGTTTGATGTAGCACCACGTTATTTTACAGTCATATGACAAGTCATTGATTTGAAACAAGACTAAGGAAATCGACTTTTTCATTTTGTCTTTATCTTTTATCTCTATGGTTGATTTTTTTTTTTTTTTGGGGGCTAAATTATCTCTATCTCTATGGTTGATAGACACTATATATATATATATATATAGTCTACATTCTTCCGAAAATCTCACTCATTTATAAATTTGTTACTTATTTTGTACAATTTATTTTTGTATAATTTTACAATTTCTATATATTTAAAAAAATATATATATTAGATCCAACATAGACAAAACACACAACTAAAAAAATAGCACCAATTGCTCGTGTCTTATCCAGTATTTACTAGATTAGTCTAAGACATTAAACGCAATACAGACACAACACATATCTTACCCAAAAAGAAAAAAACACTGACTACTTTTACGTCTTATCCAGTATTCACTAGACTAGGCCAAAGAAAATGAAAATTACTCAAAATTTTTGTTATACCAAGGAATTTCGTTGGATAGTAGTTTCAGTCTTTTTCCCCATCCAACCTTATTTTCCTCCTCTTGAAAGGACATCAGTCAATAGCACATACATTAGGTTTCATGATTAAGACTTTAGAAGAAATATGAAAGTTTGAGACACTCTTTTTCAGCATCTTGACAAAACAGCCTCTCACGAAAAGAATTCAAACATTTGATTTGAAAATAATTGCTATTTCGATTAACTTTTTGGTTCTAGAATGAATAATATCTTTGACAATTCTCATAAATATAAAAAATAAAAAATAAAATAAAAAAACCTTTGACAATCATATTTTCCTAACTATATTGTTGGTTGATGTAATCCATACCGTTGAAGAGAATTATGTTATTAAACCATACATTTCTAGAGATTCTAAAAACTACTAGTATTTTACAAATTAAAGTCATTATTTAAAAAGACTAAAATCTTAATTTGGCTGTATTAATTTATTTTTCTCTCTAAAAAAAAAATCTAGAAGAATAAGATTCAAACTCAATCCACGAGCATTGAATATCTAATATTAGGAATTATTCTACTATTTTCACGAGCGGGACTAAAAGAGTAGTTTGTTTAACAAAGGGGCAGAAAAATCAACTTGTGTCACACAAGAGCCATGGTAATTGATATTTCCCAAGTAAACTAATTGACATTTATTTTCCTCAATTGCTTCTCTTTTATCATAGTTTTTTTTTTTTAAAAAAAACAAAAAAAACAAAAACATAACTTCTTTCTTACTAGTAAGGTCCCAAAAATAGGAAATTGGAAGAAAACTAGTAAAAGAAAAACATTGGAAGAGACCAATATGTATGTCAATCCTTTCTTTTGGGGTCATTTTTGGGCCAAATTTTGTGCAACCCACACTAGATCAACAATTTTAAGCCTACTTAAAAACCTTGATCTGTCTAGGCCCATGCTCGTCTGTATGTCTAGTTATTTTTTTGATAGGAGTCTGTATGTCTAGTTGGGCCTATAATTTCATTTGTTGGGTTACACGTGTGAGTGAGGTCCCACATTGAATAAAGATGAGAAGAATGAGTGGTTAATATAACATAATTGAGCACATACCCATTGGGCTTAGGCCTTTTGGGTTAAAGTGTGTCTCTATATGTTATATTAATTATTCAAGGAAACTCCCCAAGATGTTTATTTCTCCAACAAGTGGTATTAGAGCCCATGGTGGTGTGCGGTGAAGGTGGTGAGGTGTTCATGGTCCCTATCCAGTGGAGACAGAGAAAGCCTAGACGGCCCACACACAAAGATCCTGGAGAAGGAAAAAAAAAAGAAAAAAAAAACCCAACAAATGAATATTGCTAATGGTGCTAAATAATGGTGTGATGCGAGGTTCCCATGGACATGGACGTGCGGGATTCCCATGGATGTGCGTGCGGGGTTGACACGTGGTTCCCATGGATGGCATACGAGAGACCCATGGATGATGCATTGATGAAGTGAAAGGCCCATTAGGCAAGGGGGAGTGAGAAGGACTTGTTCATGGCCCATAGAGAGGTTTTGAAGCCCATAGAGAGGCAGACTCACACGTGAGGGGGAGATTGTTGGATTATACGTGTGAATGAAGTCCCACATTGAATAAAGTGTGTTTTTATATGTTATATTAATTATTCAAGAAAGCTCCCCAAGGTGTTTATCTCCCCAACATCTTGCAGGGTCCCTATGAATGCCTTAGATGATGGGACAAGAACAGGTTCTCAACTCTCTCATTCATTGTATATTTGTAGTTTAGTACCAGTAGGAAATAAAATAAAATGGAGGACTTATTTCTTTTTTTTTTATCTAAGATTTTTTTTATAAAAAAATCCTAATCTTAAGTGTGTCTTTTTGTGTGAAACTCCATCATCGAGACCTGAACCCTAACTCTTGCCTCCCACTCCATTTGAGAATAAATTATCTAGTTTTTTTATTGAAAATTTTTTGTAAAGTATAATAAAATATACTTGTACTTTGGAAAAAAATTTTAAAAGTTAGGAAATGCGAAATTTTTTAAAAAAAAAAAGAGTTATACATAAAAGCTAAAAGCTAAAAACTGAATTAAAAACTAAATACTGAGCTTATAAGATTGATGCTAAACAGTCATTTAGTGGGTAGATTTCCTCAAAGATGGTAATGTTTCTAAGTCAAGGCTTCTGTTTGAGTACTCCAATACATTGGATGTAAGCTAAATCAGTAAATCCGCCCCATATGAATCCCAATCTTTTTGTCTTTTTGAGTTTGGAGTAACCTTCTCTAGTTTCTGTTTGATCAAATTGTTGGGCCGAGAATTGTCAACCCTCACAAGACTGACGGACAAGACAATGCTAAGCCCATCTCAAACTCCTAACATCTCAGTTCAGGTCATTAACTTCTGTGAGAGTCTGAAAGAGTTTTTATTTTTATTTTTATTTATTTATTTTTATTTATTAAAAGATAGAAAGTGTGTGAGAGAGGTTTGCACAAATAAAATTGCAGACTTTTTTTTTTCCTTACTTTACCGAACACTTATTCAATTTACAAAATTTAGCTTCAAATTGGTTTAGAATTATCTTTTCTGACTTATTATCTATGTGTATTGTTAAAAAAAGATCCTAATCTTAAATGTATTTTCTTGTGTGAAACTCCATTATCGAGACTTGAACCATGACTCTTGCATCCCACTCCGTTTGAGAATAACTTATCTAGTTTTTTTATTGAATTTTTTTTGTAAAGTGTGATAAAATATACTTGTATTTTGGAAAAAAAAATTTGAAAGTGAGAAAATGCAAAAAAAAAAAAAAAGTTGTACATAAAAGCTAAAAGCTAAAAACTAAATTAAAAACTAAATACTGAGCTTATAAGATCGATGCTAAACAGTCATTTAGTGGGTAGATTTCCTCAAGGATGGTAATGTTTCTAAGTCAAGGCTTCTGTTTGAGTACTCCAATACATTGGATGTAAGCTAAATAAGCAAATCCGCCCTATATGAATCCCAATCATTTTGTCTTTTTGAGTTTGGAGTAACCTTCTCTAGTTTCTATTTGATCAAATTGTTGGGCCGAGAATTGTCATCCCTCACAAGACTGACGGACAAGACAATGCTAAGCCCATCTCAAACTCCCAACATCTCAGTTCAGGTCATTAACTTCTGTGAGAGTCTGAGAGAGTTTTTTATTTATTTATTTATTAAAAGATAGAAAGTGTGTGAGAGGTTTGCACAAATAAAATTGCAGACTTTTTTTCCCTTACTTTACCGAACACTTATTCACATTACAAAATTTAGCTTTAAATTGGTTTGGAATTATCTTTTCCGACTTATTATCTATGTGTATTGTTTAAAGTTTAAACAAGTCACATAAACGATGATCTCTTCAATCAACACTTAGAAGATTGGTGGAAGAGAGCTACAAACCAATTAAAAACTAAAATGGTGTTTGGTTTGAGAAAAAATGTTTTGTATTCTATATTCATTTAATTTTTTTTTTTTTTTTTGTGTGACTCACTACTAAAAAACTAGTTTAGTCATGTTAATTGTACTCAATTTTCATTTTCAGTATCCAAAAAACAGAGTTTGCATACAAAAATTGAATACATCTTTTGCCCGTCTTCATTTTTAGTGGAAATGGATACAGTGATAATTTCATTAAAAAAAAAAAAAAACCAACTTTGTGGGTCCCACTAATAGTGAGTTGTCTCATAAAACTCTCTCTCTCTCTCTCTCTCTCTCTCTCTCTCTCTCTCTCTCTCTGTGTGTAGCAGATTGGCATGTGGAATGGGAAGATCAGTAACACCAAAGATGTGTGCCTTGCAACAAAGACACCACTGCGACCCTTGCCTCTACTTGGTATGACCAACTCGGTCCTAACCTTTCTTTTTCTCTCTTCAATCTCACTCTTTCTTGAGTGAAATTCGAACAAACCCATGGCCAATGGTCACTGTTAGTGGCCTATTTCTGGGGTGGGCATTTGCTTTAGGGTTTGTTTGTGGAATTGTGGGTTATGTTTTGATAGCTTCATCTCTCTCTCTCTCTCTCTCTCTCTCTCTCTCTCTCTCTCTCTCTCTCTCTCTCTCTGTGTAGCAGATTGGCATATGGAATGGGAAGACCAGTGACACCAAAGATGTGTGCCTTGCAACAAAGACACCACTGCGACCCTTGCCTCTACTTGGTATGACCAACTCGGTCCTAATCTTTCTTTTTCTCTCTTCAATCTCACTCTTTCTTGAGTGAAATTCGAACAAACCCATGGACAATGGTCACTGTTAGTGGCCTATTTCTGGGGTGGGCGTATGCGTTGGGGTTTGTTTGTGGAATTGTGGGTTATGTTTTGCTAGCTTCCTCTCTCTCTCTCTCTCTCTCTCTCTCTCCCCCCCACCCCACCCCCCCTCCCCCCCTTTTCTATTTGATGTTGAGATTTGATGAAATTTTTTTGTATCAATGGTTTTCTAGTGGAGATCTAGGTGGGTTTTTCTTTTTTCCCATGGATTACAACTTGCAATGTGGTGATCTAGGCTAGGCTTAGCTTTTGACAGTGGTTCTAGTGGGTTTTGGTTTTGGTCTGTTTCTAGAATTGTGGTTAGGTTTCGATGATTATGAAGACCTGGAGTTGTGGCTGTGTTTGATGAAGGAGATAACGATTTCTAGCAGGTGATAAGCTGATTGTTGGTTTTATTAGAAAATAGAAGGATTTGAGCAAAACAAAAAGTAGACCAAAATTGGTGCCAAACAGAAAATGATTATAGGATTTGAGAAGAGAAAATGTGTACAGAAAATGAAAATTGAAAATGAATACAAACCCTATAAGGAACCAAGCAATGGCTAAACTTTTTTTCCAAATAAAAAACATATTGGTAAAATTGGAATCCCCTCTCTTTGTAATTCAACAAAAAAAAATTATTTGGATAAAAGTTAGATTTTAAACCTTATATTTTAGGATTAGTTTTAAAATCAAGAGTGTTCACCCAACCATTTTAATATTTGATTACGTTGGTTTATGATTGTTAAGTTTTGGAATTTTAGGTTGGCAAATATGAGATCAAAATTGTCTTTTTTTTTTCTTTTTTTTTTTTTTTTTTTTTTTTTTTTTTTTTTTTTTTTTTTTTTTTTTTTTTTTTTTCGAATGTGATCAAAACTGTCTTAGATTAGTACTTTAGAGTGTCAAAGTGCTATCAAGATTGTTGCCCAGGTGTTGGAATTTACTGTGTTGTCATATGTTGCTCGACACCTAGTCAACCGATTAAGAAGTCAAGTTTTCAACAGATTGACTTTGCTCGATAAATTGGAAAATCGTATATATTGTAACACAAATCTGAACAACCTAAACAAACTAAAGGATATTTAAAAAAAAATTGATACACATTTATTAAGACTTTGGAGCTGGTCAAAGTTGCTCTCAAAGTTGCTACCAAGAACCAATTTACATTCAATCTAAACTAATAGATTTGAAATTGTTGCATACCAGTCATCAAAAGTGCTGGATTTAAACCTTTAAGTGAGTTTTTGAAGTTGTAGACTAGAGATTGTGTTGGAGCACATCCATATCAAATAAATCTAAGGATCTTGAAGCTAATTTTGGTAATTTTAGTTTAAGTTTACGAAGAATAGGTTTATTCGGTCTATTAAATTCAATTTGATAGTGGATATGTTCACCTTGAGATTGATAAGGTCAAGTCCTTCCAAGTTTTTATTATGAAACTAGTTTGTTAACTGCTTTTCATGAGTCATCATGTGATTCATATCTAATGTTCATTTATATTTATGTTGTACATGATCAATGGCAGAGCCAGGAATTTATATTTTCTGAATTGCTGTCTTCATTTTTTTTTTTTTTTTTTTGAAGAATGAGTCAATAGTCCTAAACTTTGCCTATGAACCTAGATTTATCAAATTAAATTATTACTCATTAAATAAAATGACTAAGATTTAAAAAAATATACTAAAAAAATACCAATATTCATAAGATTGCTAAATAAATGACAAACAATCATTCAAATGTCAATACATAAAAAAAAATATATATAATAAACTAGAATTAAATACATGTTAATATAGTAGTATATAGTATATATTATATATAATATATTTATTATTATAATAATAATTAATATTATTATAGTTCTAATTTTATTTTCGTTACCAACATTCGGGTAGCCTAGTTGGTTAGATACTGGGCCAACAAGTCTCAAGACTTGGATTCGAGTTTCAACAATTAGCTGTGTGTTGGTGCTCCTTATATCTCATTTCTATCCCAAATAGTCCAAAAAAAAAAAATGAGTTTCTCACAGACCGGGAATATGAGGTCTCACTCGGAAGCAGGTAAGATATTATTATGGTCACGCTCGAGTATGGAAGCCACACTAGTCGCCCTCCTCTACCCATTTTTTTTTTACCAAAAAAATATATATATTTTCGTTCAATTAAAGTTTATTCAATTAAGATTTTTTTTTCTTTCAATTTTTGTTAAATGTTGTTATTGAGTGTCCAAATTTTTGTTAGAGTGTCAAAGCAAGGGGTTTTACTTTATAAAAAATAATGTGCAGAACTATTCAGTAACCTTTGCTTGGAAGGTGTCCACGATGAGCTTATTGTGGTGCTTGAGAGAATGTTGGAATTTGAATGTAAAACCAGGTAAAATAATGTTCTAAATAAAGTCTTAGCTGCTCTTTGTGAGGCTGGAGAGATGACAAAAGACCAATCTTTAATTTTTATGTTGTGGTTGAAAGGGATTAAAGTCCTGATGTTATTTCCTACACAATGATGGTACATGGATGTAGGATTAAGGGCCCAAATTATATATTGGGCCTTGGGCCTTGGCTGAGAGCGTGAGTAGTCCGAGGAGGAACGAATGATAATGAATGGTTCAGGCTCAGGATTTAATGAGCAAGATACAAATAGGAAGATTTTCTGAGGAGGAATATCTCCTCGAATACGATAAATACAGCTCAAATATGTATTCCAGTGATCAGAGTGACTTTCCATGAAGCTCCAATGATAGAGACGTGTATCATGAACATACGAGAAGGAGGGAAACCCAAAAATATCTAAGGGAAAGCTGTTACCATCGCATTGAATGCACTGCAGCTACTTTTCTGGCCGCATTTATGTGAAGAAGACCTCTGAACAGTTCTGCCTTGGCTACCATAACTCACAAAAAGCCAAAGAATGTGTCTGATGGGACAAGTACTCAAATAAGAGCTCAGATGACCGACAAATGTAAGATCAAGATGGTCCAAAAGGAGCTATATAATGTAAGAGACCCTTTATGACGAAGGGATTGGAAAAATAGAGAAAGAATATTGTAGCAATCAAAATTGTACTTCTACCCAACCGTTATTAATTTATATGAAAAACTTCCTTCCTCCAACAGGGAATTCATTCAGTTTTATGTTCCTTGTTTTTGCTTGATCACCCTCTAAACCCATACTAGCCATTGTCAAATTCATTAGGGCCTATTTCTTTGACCCACTATCTACAAATTTATTGTACTGGACTCACGGGGCCAATATCCCATACGTCTTGGGCTTGGGCTGCATAACGTGTCCTTACAATTGACACCGTTTGTGAGGAGAACTTGTGTAATAGTGAGTGCAACGTTTATCTATGGCAAGATCAGGTCCCCATCAACAAAAATCCATGGGTTCCCAATGACAAGATGATTTCCTTAACTTTGAATGCAAACAGGATCAAGAAAGTAGCGTTCACACCACACATACTAGTAAAAGTTACCCTTGAGTTGGGAGTCATGTCTCTCAGGAGCAGAACAACAGAGTCATGTAAAGGGAAATTGACCATCTAAAGAAGGAATTAAGTCATGCACGACAAAGACGAACTCCCTTTTGGTTTGACTCCTCTTCTAATGATGAGAGGGATGATAGTTATCGATGTAGATCAAAGACTTCTCCTAGTGAGTTTTTCTCATATGAAGAGGAATACCATTGTGAACACAGATACAAGAGCCCAACTTGTTGGGGACTGGGAAACAACGCTATGAGCAAAGCGTTGCACCAAATTTCCAAGTTGCCCTTCACGCGTAGGATTGAAGGAGCAACTCTTCCTCGGCGTTTCCATTAGCCAACGTTCACTATTTGCAATGGACGAATGGACCCAGTAGAGCATGTGAGCCATTTCTGTCAGAGAATGGTTGTCCATTCTAAGGACAAAACCTTGATGTGCAAGGTGTTCCCATCCAATCTAGGACCCGTGGCGATAAGATGGTTCGACGGCCTAAGGGCAAATTCCATAGATTCCTTCAAGGGGCTTACCCGAGCTTTTGGCTCTCATTTTATTACGTGTACTAGGGTCCCTCGACCCATAGATTCCCTATTGTCTTTATCCATGTGAGAAGGGGAGACTCTGAAGACATACTTGGATAGATACTGGGAAATGTTCAATGAGATTGATGGTGACTTTGATGACGTGGCCATCAACACCTTCAAGGCCAGCCTCCTAACCGAGCATGGTTTAAGGAAGTCTTTAACTGGCAAGCTTGTCACTAGTGTGCGCCAACTCATGGACCAGATTGATAAGTATAAGAGGGTTGAGGAAGACCAGCAGTTAGGGAAAGGAAAAGCTAAGGTTATCCCTCAGAAAAGAAGGGATTTCAGGTCGGATCGGTACAACAATAACAACCGTCCTCGGAGAGACTTTGCTAGGGAGTTAGGGTTAGCTAATGCTTAGGCGGTTAATGTAGTGTTCCGAGAACTGATGCATTAGGTTTTGGAGAAGATTATGAACGAGCTGTTCTTCAAATGGCCAAACAAGATGGGTGGAAACCCCATGAGGCGTAACCAGAGCCTTTATTACCAATATCATCAAGACCAGGGACACATTACGGAGGACTGTTGAAATTTATGGGACCATCTGGACCAGCTGGTCCGAGAAGGAAAGTTGAATCAGCTTTTGCATCATTCTAATGGCTAGGGAAGCCAGAAAAGTTTGGAACCCCAAGGATATGCTTCTTCAAGACCTCTTCTGGGAACAATTAATGTCATCTTTGCTACTCTAGGGGGAACAGGTTCTTGTCCTTCTAGAGTGATGGTTGTGGCTCGGATGTCCACTAAGGATGATAATCTGGAGCCAAAAAGGGCTAGAATGGATATTCAATCGGCATTACGTTTTTCGAACCAGGATAAGATTGGAACCATACAATCCCACGATGATGCTTTGGTGTTCACGCTCAGGATTGGTGGGTATGACGTGAAGAGAGTGATGGTAGACTAGGGTAGTAGTGTCAAAATTATGTACCCCGACTTATACAAGGGGCTGAATTTGAGATCCAAGGACTTGACAGCCTACAATTCTCCTTTGGTAAGTTTTGATGGGAAGGTAGTCATTCCGAGGGGTCAGATAAGACTACCCATGCAATCTGGTTCAGAAGTGGTGGAAGTAAATTTCATCGTACTGGATGCATATTCTCCCTACACAGCCATTGTAGTTAGACCCTGACTTCATGCCCTGGAGGTTGTCTCTTCCACTCTGCACCAGAAGGTGAAATCTTCGTCGGGGGGTCACATTGAAGAAATCATGGGGAGTCAATCCACAACTAGATAATGCCTAGTGGATGCCATCTTACATCAACCCGAAGCCGAGTCCTCGGCCTCTACTGGAAGGGGCTTGTAGCAATCAAAGGCTCCGACATTGCCTATAAATGGACCAGCCGAGAAGGCAAAATGTGAAGATTTAGAAATGGTTATGGTCGGTGATGACCTAGAGAAGTTCTTGATTGGAGCTCAGCTACCTCTTCAAGAGAAGGAAAAACTAATAGAATTTCTTAGAAAAAATGTCGATGTGTTCGCATGGAACGCTTACGAAGTGTCGGGGGTGGACCCGAGTCTCATCTGCCATCATTTGAATGTTAACCCATCCATCACCCCCAAAAAGCAATCACCTTGACGCCCATCCAAGGAACATGCAGATGTTGTCAGGGATGAGGTGATGAAGCTTAAACGAGCAGGGGCTATCAAGGAAGTTTTCTACCCTGAATGGCTAGCCAATACTGTGGTGGTGAAAAAGAAGAACAAGAAGTGGTGAGTGTGTGTGGACTTCACAGATTTGAAAAAGGCTTGCCCAAAAGATCCTTTCCCTATGCCTCGAATAGATCAGTTGGTGGATGCAACTGTGGGACACCCTCGGATGAGCTTCTTAGACGCCTTTCAAGGATATCATCAGATACCACTAACCCTGGATGATCAAGAAAAGACAGCTTTTATCACTCCTATGAGAAACTACCACTACAAAGTGTTGCCCTTCAGTTTGAAAAATGCAGGGTCTACTTATCAAAGGATGATGACGAGAATATTTGAACCACAGTTGGGCAAGAGTATTGAGGTATATATAGACGACATGGTGGTGGAAAGCAAAGTGGTGTCTGAGCATGTGGGAGACCTCGAAAACATCTTTGAAATTCTAAGGAAACACAAGTTGTACCTAAACGCTTCCAAGTGCTCATTTGGTGTGGGGTTAGGCAAGTTCTTGGGCTACATGGTAACTCACAGGGGAATTGAGGTCAATCCCGATCAAATCAAAGCCATTAACAGTTTACAATGACCTTGAAATCCCAAAGAGGTCCAGAAGCTTACTAGAATGACTACTGCCTTGAACCGATTTATTTCTCGGTTAGCGGATAGTTGCATACCCTTCTTCCTCTTGATGAATAGGTGGAAGAGATTTGAGTGGACCGAGGAGTATGCTTTGGCTTTCCACTATCTCGGCCACTTATCATGTTCAGTCTTGAGGTGGATGAGGTCCTGTTTGCTTATATCGCTGTGGCCCCTCATGTTGTAAGTTTGGTGTTGATACGAGTTAACAGTGGCATACAATTGCCAGTTTACTATGTGAGCAAGTCACTACATGAGGCCAAGGTTCGTTATCTACCACTGGAGAAAGCCATCTTGGTGGTGGTGCATGCTACACGAAAACTTCCCTATTACTTCCAAGCACATACAGTTGTTGTCTTGACTCAGCTTCCACTCAGGGCTATACTTTGAAGCGTTGATTACACGGGGAAGATTGCTAAATAAGGCACAGTTCTAGGGGTTTTTGACATCAAGTACATGTATCGTACCTCTGTCAAGGGCCAGATCCTCGCAGACCTAGTGGCCAAGTTCGTTGAACCCCCATTAGAAGAAGTGGCAGCGACGCGGAACATGGATGAAAAATCAGTTGGCACAATCTCCCTACAAGAACCTTTATTCTTGAAGGTATGTGTTGATGGTGTAGCAAATCAAAGGGGCTCTAGAGTGGGGCTAGTTCTGGTTTCTCCTTATCAAATCACCATTGAAAAGTCACTAAGTCTAGGCTTCTCGGCTACAATAATGAGGTTGAATATGAAACTCTGCTGGAAGGAATGTCCATGGTTCAAAGAATGGGGGGAAAGGCAATAAAGATGTTCTCGGACTCAAGACTAGTTGTTGGCCAAGTGAATGGCGAGTTAGAAGCAAGAGATGAAAGAATGCAAGGGTACTTAAGTCAAGTTATGCATTTGCAATCAAGGTTTGAATCATTCAGCCTACTGCACGTCCCTAAAAGTGGAAACACATATGCTGATTCCCTAGCCACGCTTAAAACCTCTTCGGCGCAAAGCTTACCTCGGGTTATTCTTATAGAAGAATTGTGCAAATCCACGGAGGTAAAGGAAAAGGTGGTTAGTGTTCACCAAATCAGAGTAAAGCCTAGTTGGATGGATCCTATAGTACTATTCTTGAGAGAGGACATATTGCCAGAGGACAAATCAGAAGTTGACAAAATACAGAGAAAGGCATCTTGTTTCTGGCTATTTGAGGAACAAAAATTGTACAAGCACTCTTTTTCTGTGCCATATTTACTCTGCATTCACCCTGAGGCATTAGAGCTACTCCTTGAGGAATTACACGAAGGGATTTGTGGAAGCCATATAGGAGGAATCTTTGTCTCACAGAGCCATCACTCAAGGCTATTGGTGGCCAAATATGCAGAAAGACGTAAGAATATATGAGGAAGTGTGATCAATGCCAAAAATTTGCACCAAATATACATCAACCATAAGGAGTCCTTAACCCCTTATCCAGCCTTTGGCCATTTGCTCAATGGGGTTTAGACATCGTTGGCCCTTTCCCCAAGGCAGCATGGAATAAGAGATATTTGCTGGTCGGCACGAACTACTTCACCAAATGGGTTAAAGCTGAGCCTTTGGCAAATATTAGGGACGTAGAGGCCAAGAAATTTGTTTGGAACATTGTCACACGATTCGGGGTCCCTCATTCCCTTATCTCAGACAATGACCTTCAATTTGACACAAATCTTTTAGGAGATACTGTTATGATCTTGGGATTACAAACAGGTATTTCACTCCAACTTATCCCCAAGGAAATGGACAAGGAGGTTGTAAACAAGGTCATAGTGAACGAACTCAAGAAGAGGCTGGATGACATGAAGGGAAGATGGGTAGAAGAGTTGTCACATGTCCTCTGGACGTATAGAACTACACCTCGCAGGTCAATAGGAGAGACCCCCTTTTCGATGACATATGGAGTCGAGGCTATTATTCCTTTAGAAACTGGCTTCCCAATGCTAAGGACCAGCTCATTCAATCTGAGCAGTAACAATGAGTTGCTAGAAAAGAGCTTAGATTTTATTAAAGAAAGAAGAGAAAGTGCAATGGTTCAATTGACATACTACCAACACAAACTCATGCAAGGTTATAATGCCAATGTGAAGCTGAGGCCATTAGTACCTGGTGACTTGGTGTTAAAGAAGGTTTTGGGTATTGCAAAGAACTCGACGTGGAGAAGTTAGGGCCCAATTGGGAAGGACTATATCACATCACTTCAGTGGCCGGTATAGGAGCATATTTTCTGGAAGACTTAGATGAGCATGTAATACCGCGCCCTTGGAATGTAAACAACCTAAAAAGGTTTTATTATTAATAAAGGTTTCCTTTGTCAATATGTTCATTTGTTGTATAAAGGCATTGTACTTCCTATTATCCATTCTATATATTAGTGTATAAACAAAACCTTAGTCATGCCTAGCTCCTCGGACTAGATATTTTGGGGAAATTAACACTCTATGGTATCTTTATATAGGTGCTTAAACAGAACCTTAGTCATGCCTGGCTCCTCGGACCAGATGTTTTGGGGAAATCAATACTCTATGACATCTTTATATAAGTGCTTAAATAGAACCTTAGTCATAACTGGCTTCTTGGACCAGATGCTTTGGGGGCAATTAACACTCACGACATCTTTATATAAGTGTTTAAATAGAATTTTAGTCATGCCTGGCTCCTCGGACTAGATGCTTTGGGGAAATTAACACTCTATGACATCTTTATAAGTATTAAATAGAACCTAAGTCATGCCTGGCTCCCTAGACCACATGCTTTAGCCAAATTAATACTTATTGGCATCTTTTCTAAGTGTTAAACAAAACCTAAGTTATGTCAGGCTCTTCGGATCACATACTTTGGTAAAATTAACACTCAATGACATCCATCCATTCTTTTTAAGTGTTAAATAGAACCTAAGCTATGTCAGGTTCCTTGGACCGCATATATCTAGTAAAATTAACACTCTGTGACATCTATTTAATTCTCACTAAGTGTCAAAACGGACCCAAGATCATAACCAACTCCCCAGATTGGTAGCTCTGAGTAAGTTAATATCCTTAGTTATTTATCTAAGTATTTAGTAGAGTGAAGAATATCTCTCCCTTTTTATTCTTCACGAAGTTTATTACTTATCCTTATTAGATTCAGTTTTCATTGTTGGTACTTAGTCAAATTACTTACACTAGTAGTAGAACATTTTTGTTAGTTTTTGTTAAAGCTAAAGTGGCAACAATTCAAGTTTATTTGCAATAGTAAAAAGCTTCAAAGAATATAAAGTAAAGGTGCAAAAGATTTAAAAAAAAAAAAAAAAAAACTACAAGAAAATCCTAAGTGCTTAGCCTTGGCCTTGGGAGCAGGAGGGTCTTCTTTCTAGCTCGGCTAAGAGGTAGGAGGGTCCTTGGCCTTAGGATCAGCTTCTTTGGTCTTGGCCTCTGCTTCCTTTGCCTTTGCTGCAGCTTCCTTGTCCTTGGCAGCGTTCTTGGCTTTTGAGGAGGGCTTTTTCTCCTTACTGTTACCCTTACCCTTGTCTTTGTCCCCCTCAGCCCCCTAGCCTTGATCACCAGCTTGGCTGGATCCCTTCAAAGCCTCCGGGAGAGGGAAAGCAGCTTGGATAGTTAGGGGTTGCTCAGAAGTCTCTGGAGTAAGGGCAAAGGGAAAGGAGATGGCACTTGGGACTTTACGGATATCTTGGTGATAATATACGCTCCCAGGCTGCCTCCAAACAGAGTCTGTAGGGACTCCTGTAACACTAAGGGCCCTATCCCATGTCGCGTTGCAGTAATCCCTACATACCTCTGAAAGCTCCTCAGCAAGCCTAATTTGTGTTTCCTCCACGTCGAGCAGATATGACACTTGCTTCTTAGCCTCGGCTGCTTCCTTGGCCAGTTAAGCTACCTCATTGTCCTTCTGTAGCTTAACCTTAAGGTCTATGACTAGCTACCTTTGGGTGGCTAGGTCTATCTTAGTTAGGTGAAGCTTTTGGCATTGATCCTCGGCCTACCTTTCCACGGTCTTTAAACCCGCTTCGGCACTCAGGCAAGCCTTGTCCGCTTCCTTCAGCTTCTCGGACAGCTTTGCCTTTTCTTGTTTGAGGGCCCTTAAGGACTTCTTAACATCGGCACGGGAGAGGGCCTCAACGGTGGCCTCATTACGAGCGTCGTGAACCCACTCCTCAGCCACAAAGACTTGCTGAGCAACCTGCCCGAGGACAACGGAAAAATCACATGAGTAAAAAAGTAAGGAAAGAACGAAAGTACAGATTAACATTTAACTTCAAGGATATGATAGATTGCTTACCATGGCGAGGTCCCTCTTTAGGGACAGGAAGAGGTTGTTCTACTTAAAACGCCTATAAGCCTTTATGTCCTTGGGGAGTAAAAGAGGCTGCTTCAGGGCTTCAGTGATGTAGCCTGCATGCCCCCTTTAGAAGTCCCTAACTGAGGCGTGCCAAGGGATGGCAGTCCTATCCACCTCTAGTCGAGGAGACCAGGTTCGTTGTGGAAGGCGCACATCGGCCCTAGTTTGCTCCTCCCGGCTATCCACAGAGCTGGACCTCTTGTCCCGAGGATCTTTAGCCACCTTCTATTGCTTAGTCCCTTTTTAAAGGCCCACCTCCCCTTCTTCAAGATCCTAAATCAGCCTTTTCTTCTTCAGATCAGGAATGGCCTTCAACCTAAGGCTAGTAGGGAGTAGAGGAGGAGAAGGGAGAAGAGTAGGAGGAACTTGGGACTTGGGGACTTCTTGTGAAGTTGTCCCTCTGTTCCTCATAGCCATGAGATCTCTTAGACTTCTGTTTCCCTAGTTGAATGCCACCTCTTCTTTCTTTTCTTCAGAGGTGTTGTTTGGATGAGCAATCACCAGAATCGGGGCATGAACACCTGAGTTTCTATAGGTCTCCTCCTCGGCATCCGAGATGTGAACTACGTTTGCCCATTGAGTTTCCCCTTCTTCAAAATAGAATTTGTCCGTCTCTTCCTCGAGTGATAGACGAGAAGAGGCGACCTCCTCCCTTGGCACTGTTGCTGCCTCGAGCAAAGCCTGTTGAAGTGGTAACACAATAGGTGGAAGGTCTCTCCAGGCCAAAAAGCCAGGCACCGAAACGTCTATGCAGGCTAATCAGGCGTCACCAGCTTTTATTGCCTGACTCTCCTCCTGGAAGATTCTTGACAAAGGCTCTTTGTCAAGTACCAAGTGAGCGGCTTGCAGCTGCGTATCCTCACTAACAAAGACCTCAGACCTCAGTAAATAGTTAAGAGCCGGAACATTGACCAGGTTGATTCTCGGAGCGACGTGCCTTCTATTTGCAAAAACATTCTAGGAGGAAATCATGGTCAAACTAATAAAAATTACTATCAAAATAGGATGAAGTGTTAAAAGTGAAAGGGGATAAAACTAAGAGCGCTAAATCCCCTGCCAAAAGGACTAATCCTAGGGTACCCCACGTGGCTTACCTGCCCGAGTTGGGTAGTAAAGACCATCATTCCACTCCCCGGAGACAATCAGGTAGTCATCCTTTATACCCTTGTTAGACTTAAGAAGGCACGATATCAGTCTGACTATGTCGGACTGAGACTTGAGATAGTATCCCGCGCTGGCAAGTTTATGGCACTCGTACATGTGAACCACATCATGCCACATGAGCCCTAAGCCCATCTGCTCGTTGAGAGTGTCTATGCAACCCAAGACCCTAAATAGGTTAGGGGCGTACTGATGGGGAGTCAATCAGTGGTTAATTAGGTAATCCCTGGTTATCCTACCATGGGAAGCGTCATTCCTCCCTCTATGAAAGCGATCATAGGAATGATGACTTCGCCCACTTCTCTATTGGTAAGAATTTGGTCTGGGGCACAATATTGCAGGGCTACTCCCTGTGGAATGTGGTGTCTAGCCCAAAATCCCTCCATACCGTCCGGAGAGTCTACTAAATGCTTGAATCTACCCATCTAAGTAAACGTAGATGACACGAAGGAAGTTTTCTAAAAAAGAAAGAAGGCCGAGGAGAAAAAGAAAATTTAAAGAAGTAGGAACTTATGAGAACTAATATATATATATCAATCCCTAAAACCTTTAGGAAGATTTTCGGAGATTTCTTAAGGAATGGGTATGGGAGGCTTAGTAACTTAGAGAGCTCTGTGAGTTTGAGTGCTTGGAATCTCTGGAGAACTTGAAAATTAGTAAAGTAAAGGGAAACTGATTTCCCTCAAGGCTTTATATAGATGGTGAAAATGAGTGGGAGTTATCCCACTCAAAATTCCAAGAGAAAGATCAGCCGTTGGATCTGCGCCTCATTGTTAGATCTGGGGAACAAAATGCTGTCTAGAGCAATTAATGGTTGAAAATTCAAAACCCCAGTTTTCTCCTCGAATGAGAGGAAAAAAGGAGTTTTGAGGGGCTATTGTTGGATTAAGGGCCTAAATTATATATTGGGCCTTGGGCCTTGCCCGAGAGCGTGAGTGGTCTGAGGAGGAACAAATGATAATGAACGGTTCAGACTCAAGATTTAATGAGTAAGATACAAATAGGAAGATTGTCCGAGGAGGAATATCTCCTCGAATATGATAAGTACAGCTCAAATATGTATTCCAGTGATGAAAGTGACCTTCCATGAAACTCCAGTGATAGAGACGTGCATCATGAACATACGAAAAGGAGGGGAACCCAAAAATATCTAAGGGAAAGCTGCTACCATTTCATTAAATGCACTGCAGCTACTTTTTTGGCCGCATTTATGTGAAGAAGACCTCTGAATAGTGCTACCTTGGCTATCACAACTCATAGAAAGCCAAAGAGGGTGTCTGATAGGATAGGTACTCAAATAAGGGCTTAGATGACCGACAAATGTAGGATTAAGATGGTCCAAAAGGAGCTATATAATGTAAGAGACCCTCCATGAGGAATGGATTGGAAAAATAGAGAAAGAATACTATAGCAATCAAAATTGTACTTGTACCCAACCGTTATTGATTTATATGAAAAAATTTCCTCCTCGGACAGGGAATTCATTTAGCTTTGTATTCCTTGTTTTTGCTTGATCACCTTCTAAACCCATACTAGCCGTTGTCAAATTCATTAGAGCCTAGTTCTTTGACCCACTCTCTACAAATTTATTGTACTGGGTTAACTGGGCCAATATCCCATACGTCTTGGGCTTGGGTTGCAAAACGTGTCCTTACAATGGATATTGCAGATGAATTGCTTTACATATCAATCATTTGAAAACAAAAAGTGCTTTCAATGCTTTAGTGCTCTTCTTTTTTTTGAAAATATTTTTTAATAATTAATTGGACTATTTTAATTAAAAAAATTTGAAAAACAAATAGATACATTAACATGCAAAATTTAATGGAAGTTGACAAGGATGCTTTAATTGAATAAACTTGAAACTTAAGTAACTTAATTGAGCTAAAGTAAAGTTAAATGTCTAAAAATAATTTTGGTCAAATTTAGAGGATGTAATTTTGCATTTTTTTTCTTAAAATTATATGTAGGGTTGGGGTTCAAGTTGCATTATTTGTAACTTTAAGTTTTGTTATACCATTCAATATATTTTTATTGAATACAAATTTAAAATTCATTGTTGAATTAAATTTTTTTCTAATACTACATGATTGAAAATTTTCAAAATGATTTGAAATCAATAACTATGTCATTGATCAAGTGTTTAATTTTAAAATTTTTGTATTTTAAATTAGACTTTTGTTAACAAATGCTCTTAGGGTATTTGTTATTTGACCATTTTAGAAATTTTTTTTATACCATTTTTATGAGAAATATAAAAAGCTATTAAAAAATTCAATTATTTTTTTTTATTTTTTCATAACAAATTTCTAGAAATATTTGCTAAACAATGTGCTTAGAACATCTGTTATCTTTTCCTTTAAAATTATGCAAACATATGGGATTTTTGTCAAATAATAAATAGTATTCGATTGACACAAAACTTAGCATGCATGTTTATATATATATATATATATATATATATATTTATATAGAAAACTTAGCTTGCATGTTAAAAACATATAAAACATTTAATCCAACGAGCTAGATTTTATATATATGAAATTCAACGTTATATACATGGAGGCTTCCTAATTGCATGTTAGATGTCTTTTGGATTCGGTTGAAAAATAGTGTTAAATGAAAATCCTCTTCCCCTGCCCCCTATATATATAAAAAATTAATGAAATAAAAATCTTAAAAATTTGAAGATCACCTTAAAGTGTTTGTTTGGTTTGTGTCCACGTCCAGTGTGTCTGGCGGTATCCAAACGCGCAAAAAGGCTATAAGTTTGATTAAGTGTGTGTTTGTATTCAACGTTTTCTACTTTGCGTTTTTGTTCTCTTTTTTTTTTTTTTTTTTTTTTTTTTCACGCGTGTTGGAGTTTTGCGGTTACTGTTCAATGAACAGTAACCGCAAATATTGACTTTGCGGTTACTTTCTGCAGTGAACAGTGCATATATGCACTGTTCACGGACCCACAAATTTCACTTTTTATCAACTTTTTCATTAAAAATGGGTCCCACAGTACTATTCACACATTTAAAAATTATTTTACTACAGTGTTTTCAGTTTTCAGTTTTAAGTTTCAGCAAAATAAGTTCTATCCAAACAGACCCTAAAGGTCCTTTTGTTCTAATTTAAAATTTTTGTTTATGTTCATTCTTATTTTATACCTAACTTCTAAATTCTTTTTTTAGGTATAATTATATTTTAAATTTATACAATTGATTTTTGTTAAACAATAAAATTTAAAAAAAAAAAAATCATGTAAACAAACTCTGAGAAAAAAAATCTTAAATTACACTAGCTCTTTCCACAATTAAAAAAAAAAAAAAACTTATTTTCCCTTTATCTTGAACCAAATCGTGGAAGATTTAAATTTAAAAAAGAAAAAAAGAAAAAAGGAAAACAAAGCAGGTCTAATTAAGAATTAATAATGTATTGATTCTCATAAAAAAAAAAAATTAATAATGTATTAATGTGACCAAATTGACATGATGATTGATGAGTATGACAGAGATTTTTAAAACAAAGCAAGTTGGCAACTTGTCATAAGATACCTATAAAAAAAATAAAAAATAAAACTTGTCATAAGATATAGTTAGTACGGTTATTGTACAGCCTGTCGTGATAAAAATAGGACAAACAAAAGCTTGTACGAATGGAATCAAAGAAATGTGCAGACTGCAGAGACCCCATGATCTGCTTTTCCTTGAAAAAGCACTTTTAGGTATCAAAGTTGTAAATAATATTTCAGTGATCTAATCTCAACAGTATTTTTTATTATTTTAAGATTAGGTTTGAAAAGTTTATTTAGTTTATTTAAATAAAAGATTTGACATTCAATCTTCGTCTATACTTAAAAATGATTGGTATTTTTATTTGATAATAAAAAACTATCATCAAGAGCAGAAGCTATGAGTTAAAATTCTCTTAAAAAAAACTTATTTGATTTATGTGCAATATTTTTAAAACATTATTCTTTTAGATATCATTTTTGTACCGTTTAATAAACCATTAAAATTACAAAAACAAAAGAAAAATTTAAAGGAGGGAGAGAGACAATCTGTTTCTAAGAGATGACTTAAGTTTGTTTGAAACAATACAACTTATTCTTAATGTAACCAGAACAATTAAACCATCACAAATTCACATTTCTAAATTTATTGTCATTTTTAGAAGGTTTTTTTTTTTCAAAAACAGCAAAAACTTAGCTACACTTTCTTAGTTCACTTTGTAATTGAATTGAACTTCCTAGTTTCTTGGTCAATATAGCTACATGAATGAATTAATTAGAAAACCTAACCCGTTAAGGTAGCAAGTATAACTTGTTATCAAATAAAGAACCTAGGATCAAATCTACCTACACTAAAAAGAAACTAATTGATGGCTTGCTTTGATAGTAAAAATCAATTATTATAGAGTAAGCACACCATAGATCAAAGGTTGAATCTTGATTGCCTCCAGTAGTTTTTTAACTGGACACCTCCTTTTATTTTAATGAGAAACCGTCATATCTTCTACTAACTAAACATTTGGTGGAGATTAAAATTCAATATCACGTCATTTTATTTCAAGGAGAAACTAACAAAATGTATAGTTAAAAAATTACAAGAGGTAAGTTAGATCCTAAAAATTTATTTAAAAAAAAAAAAAAACATTTGAAGTTCAGTCATATAGAACTTCATATTAATAAAAGCGAGTCATAAAACTGATTTTGTTCAGTTCAGTTATACTCTGGTACTAATTTTCCCACCACCTAAGCAACAGCAATTTTAATTTTTTTTTTTAAATTACTGGTTTAAATTATGCACGTAATATTGTTTTCCAACAAAACATTTTTTTTTTCCCTATTTTGGCTGTATATCAATCAATGAAATATCAGATGTTGTTCAACTTTTCTATAGTAACTGGCACCATGTGAACGGGGTCTGTACATGTCTATTTGTAGTCTTTTTAGTCCAACTTGCAACTTATCAAAAAATAGAAGAAGAAAAAATGCATCATTTTATGCGGCACAAATTAAGCAGACTACTTGCAGCAGCAAAGGTAAAATTTTCAATGGCTTTATCACAAAATTCAAAGATGAATTGTTGAATTCAAGGCTCTGTTATTTACTATTCTAACACACACTGATTACGAGATGGAAAAGTAATGAAGAAGGCCAACGGCTGCTTATTTTTTCAGGATAAAATGGGCTTCTGTCCTTTTCAGCCAAATTAATTAGTTTTTTGTCCTTATTTTCAAACTAAATAGGAAAATGCCCCTCTTTTGAAACTCGACTTTTTCAAAATTGAGTTAAGCTCTATAGTGACGTTTTTAAGGACTTATAGTGACGTTTTTAAGGACCTATAGTGGCGTTTTGTAACTTGATATCCAGGAAATCAAGTTATAGGCAATTTAAAATCGAGTTATAGGCAATAAATTGCCTATAACTCGATTTCCTAGATATCAAGTTACAAAACGCCACTATAGGTCCTTAAAAACATCACTATAAGTCCTTGAAAACGTCACTATGGGCTCCAGAAATTTTTTTTTTTAACTCGATTTTGAGAAAGTCGAGTTTCAAAAGAGGGGCATTTCTCTATTTAGTTTGGAAAGAATGGCAAAAGGCTAATTAATTTGGCTGAAAAGGGCAGAAGCCCATTTTGTCCTATTTTTCCAGCCTACTTTATACGAACATTTTTTAATTTTAGCATCAATAAGTCCCATCACCTACTTGGTTCATTGCTATTCTCAAAAAAGAAAAAGAAAAAGAAAAAAAGGTTCATTGGTGCAGTAGGGCAATTTACATTCTAATTGTATTTGTGCTTAGCCCCAAGGGAAATATAAAGAAGTTTGATGGTTGAATCATATATGGTTTTAAATCTTATATAGAGAGGTACGTATTATGAGATTTCAATTTAAGTGTAAGAGGAATATTTAACATTTTAAATATGTTTCAGAAATGTATTACTTGATGTCACTACAACAAACTTGACTTCTTTCGACCCACTTTTCTCAAGGGTTGACTAAAAAGTGCCGAAACCAACACTAAAAATTGGGGGTGCATGGATAAGTTTGAGTAGCTTTATTCCGAGGGTCATTAAAATCCTCGAAATAAACCTATAACAACCCTCGGAATAAATCTAATAAAATTAAGCGGGCTAGTGTTTTACACTCCAGCGCTAATTTTAGCTCCAAATTTAAACATTTTTCAACGCATTCTATGACAACCTTTGATAGAAGATATCTCAAAATTTCCAACCCTTGAAATAAAGTCCAAAATTAAAATACAAAAAGGAGAACTCTTTTTCTTTTTTCACGCTCCACACTCAGAAACAGCTCATACAATCAGAAAATTCTCTCAAAATCGATCTGAGCTCATCTCAGAAAACTCAAAGATTAGAGCTCATCTCATCTCCGATGGGCTGATTTGCGGTGGTCAGCTATCTCATCTCCGACGACAAGCGAGCCGTTGATAGCTGTCTCTCTCTGTTTGTTTCCCGAGAAATTATGGAAATTACACTTATATCCGATTCTACTAGGTACGATCTTCTACGGCTTTTCATTTCATTGCATTTCTATAGATTTACTCGGATTCTGTATTTGGAGAAATTGTTTGAAATGAATAGGCTTTGTTTGAGTTTTTATTTATTTTAACAGTTATATTTATTTCAATTGCTTTGAAATTCTAGCTAGATTCGTTAGATTTGTGGCGGAATTTGAGCTCGATTAAATTTGTTTGGACTCGTTTAGAATCTGTTTGGTTGTTGAGAAATCGTAGGAAAATAAATGAGTTTGTATTGTATCGGTTTTGTTGAGATTTTTTTTTTTTGAAAATTTTTTGTTTTTATTTTTATTTTTATAATTTTATTGTTGGTGTTTTCAATTGGTAAATTTTCTAGCTCGAATCCCTAACCGTTAACTTGTGCTGAAATTTGAGTTCTATTAAATTTCTTTGATTCATTTGAGAATCTGTTTGGTTGTCTAAAAATTGTAGGAAAAGAATGATGGCAAATTAATAGCTGTTCTAGTAAGTGTTTCATTGCTTTTATGTGTACTTTTTGGTTTATTGTATGAATGTGTTTCAATGAGTTCAGTAAGATTGTGTTGTAGAGTCTACTGGTGTTGAGTTCTCCTACATTGTGATCTTTCATGGAGGGGAGGTAATTGGCTATGTCTTGACTGTGCTTACATCTGGACGTTTGCTTATATAACTGCCTTTGTTTACTGATGTATCAATGACATTGTTTAAAATTAGCACTAAGGTGATGGGCATTATGTTTTGAAATGAATGAAAAAAGTGCCTCACCATGTCAAATGGAGTAGGGAATTGGGAATCAAACCCAGTTGTCTTACATTGTACTGTTTATGTGTAGCCATGCCTATTTGTGTGTGCACATTTGGAAAAAGAATGACAGCAGATTCATTTTAATTGATTACTCTAACTTGTAAATGAGATCTAGTGACTTTGAATATACCTTTTCATTAGCCACTACTGATGTTTAATATTTTTTGTAGCATTAGTAGTTTCAATATATCTAGAAATAAGACTTGATGCTGTTAATGAATGAGTGTTTTTAAATTCACGATTATTTCTGCTTCATACCATTTTCTCTTTTAATAGGCAAGTATCATTAATCTTTTTGGATGATAAAAAGCCCTCATTATGAACAAAATTTTAGTTGTATTGATAAAGGCATGTAATGTGATTTTCTGTAGCACTTTTGTGTTGAATGCGTACCTTTTGTTTCTTTCTTCAGATTTGGCTCTAACAAGTTTTTTAGATCACTTATGCTTTTTTGTTTTTGGTTGTTGCAGACATCATCTTTCTTTCTTCACATTTTTAAGGTTCAGTTTACAGAGAAAAGAATAAGGATTGGATGGAAGCAACCTTCTAGTTTATTTCTTGCTTCTATATCTATTCTTCTCAGTGAGCAGGTGCCTTTTGCAGAGAAGGACTTGGCAGTGTAAGTACTCTTTGACTTTAACTTAGTAAAATTGAACTTTTACTTCAGTTATAGCTTTTAATCTTCAGTGTATGCATCTAGTGATGTCGGTAGCAAATTCATGAGCTTGCTTGCATACATGCATTCATAGCTGTATTTTTTTTTATTTGCTCTGTCTTCACAAGCATTTCAGTTTTAAATTGATCTTTGTCATCTAATTTCTTACATTTCAAATAATTCCATATTTTTATTTGATGTGGTGATGTATTTGATGTGCTTCATTACCCATTGTGTAAACAGAGTCAATATTTCTAGGAGAATTGAACTGGGCAACCGTGCCATAGGATTCAACTCATTTTACAGGTATTCAACTCCTTTTTAAATATATAAGCTTCCAATTTTCTGTTATGTCTACAGATAATGGTATTTATTAGGGATTAACTTCAATGTAAAATTTGGACAGTTTTGGCTGTTAAGATAACAGAGTGGGGCTAGGACAAAGATGATAGAGGGAGAGCATTGGTAATTTGGGGAGAAGATTTTGAGGTATAGGGACTTTTGGGTCTTTGAACAGCCCTAGTCATAACTTTGCAATGGGTTAGAAATGATAAATAATTTAATGTAAATATCTTTTATATCTGTTCAAACGTTTAGGATAAACTTAGCAATTGAGTTAGTCTTTCATTGGTTTCTGTAAATGCATCTGTTTCTCTAAACAGAAATGAAACATAGAGTAATTCTAAATAGGTATTGCATGTTTATGTGTATGTAGAGATACTTGGAGGTGCTGGGGAAGCTGTTTCTGATCTGAAGCAGCTGTTCTCCCTTGCTGAAAAGTTTGGTTATGCTGAATGGATTGAATTTGATGCATCTATTTTCTGTGGGCTTGCATACTACACTGGTATTGTGTTCGAGGTGACATTTTGTGTGTTGTTTTTCCCTCTTTATGTTTTGATAAGAATGTCACTGTAGAGTAAACTGGAGTTAAAATCAAAATACTTCAATCCACTTATAATGTTCTGAATATTAACCATTTCTTTACTTATAAAAATAAAAAATAAAAAAAATTGTTCTGCATTTCTGGGGAACAGCATTCTTATCTGTGGCTTGCATTGCTTGATAATCTCAGACAAAATAAAGAAAGTATTGCCTTCAAATTTAATGAGTAATGGCCTGGAAATTGCAATGAGTTTTTGTAAACAAGACTGCTTTAGAGGCTATTGTCCAGGCTGTGAGGGCTAAAAGTTGTAGGTGTCATCACATTGACCATAAGTATAGCTCTAAGTTTTTTGGGTACTGAAACATGTAAAGAAATATAATAAAAATATGAGTTTGAGTGAATGTGTTAATTTTTATTTTTTAGCTTTATTATTTTACACCCAAACAATGCACTAGAATATTTTCAAAGTTCTTTGAGGTGTATATTTACTTGTGCTGGTAACATTGTGGCATAATTATGACTTGTGAGAGTATTAATCATTTAATTGTCGCTAGCTTTTGCATGAAGCCAGTGGTGTGTAGCATGAGTCCTGGTGAAATATTAAAATTCCAGATGTAGCAAACTGATGAAACTCTCTAAGATAGAGATGGATGTGTGTTACAGGTTCTACATGCAAGGAAAACAAACACTGCACTGAAAAACCATTTAATTTATAGATACAAATTGCTTTATTTTTAAGGATGAAATACGTTTACCCATATGGAATGGTCCCAAATTCTTTGTAGTACTTGATCATAGAGATTAGTCTTCATTTCGGGATTGTTTTGGTGCAGCTATTCTTTAACTAATGTGTATGCTTCCTTTCATTGAATTGGAGACAAGCACATTGTATGAATTCTATGTGTGTGTGTGCGCGCTTGCTGGGTCTCTTTTCTGTTGTGCTCAGTTGGTGAATTTATCAATGCTTCAATACTTATTAACCATGTGCTTCTACTTGTAGACTGATCAAGTTGATGTCCGAATAAAAGCTGTTAATTTAGTTGGGAAACTTTTTGCGCTGCCCAAACAGCAAGTGGCACAACATTACCATGATCTTTTCTTAGAGTTCTTGAAAAGATTCTCTAATAAATCTGTGGAAGTTAGAGTGAGCGCTCTACAATGTGTTAAAGCTTTCTACATGGCCAGTCCTTCTGGAACAGAATCTCATGAAGTTATCAGTAAGTTATGAGCAATCAAACTTGTACTGTTATGATGGAAAATCTCTTGATTCTGTTGTCTTTTGAATCTACTTAACACAACTCATTTGTTTAATGCTTACTAATTAAGCAGCTGCCCTTGAAGATCGATTGTTAGATTTTGAATAAATATTTTGCTACAAAGCATATCATCTCAACAATTGTGAATTTTTTTTTGTGTATATATATATATATATTTTGTGCATGATTGTGGTTTTTTTTTTTTTTTTTTTTTTTTTTTAACTTATTTTGAGGGTCAAGAGACCCTTTAAATAACCTTATTTATCAAGGGTTGTAAATATAAATCTTTTAAACCTTGGTAAAAGGTTATTTAAGGGTCTCTTGACCCTCAAAATAAGATAGAGCACTTGTTTTGAGGGGCACGAAGGCCTTCAAAATTTCATTTCGACAGTATAAGTTTCGAAGGTTATCAAGGGTCAATTGGATCCTTAAAATAATTTTTCTCAAGGTTTCTTAATACCTTTTTCAAGGGTTTTGACCCTTGAAAAAAGTCAGATTTGTTGTAGTGTGTGTCATAAAATTTTAATAAAATACCAAAAATAATTGCAAAAATAATCAAATTCAAAAACATGAAAAATTATGGGGTGATATATAATAGGATTTATTGGTTGAAATATTTGAATATATTTCAAAAAATATATATCAGTTATATATTGAACTAATAAAATAATCTCATACTGATTGCCAAGAAAAATATTTGTCGATATCTGAAAAACAAATTAATGCTCAAGAATATTCCCCTACATGCGCTGTGATCAGTTTATAATTCTAAATATCCCTGAAATAGAAATTAAAAAAAAAAAAAAATATATATATATATATATATATATATAGTAACAACAAACAACACACATAGAATTGAAGAAAGCAGAAATATTTCTAAATATCATCTCTAATGAAACTAGCTTACAATTTCAACTTACATATCCAAAATATTTTCTATGGCTAGTTTTCAAGCTAAGCCATTTCATAGAGCTTCGCTTTCAACATTTATGTTTGCAAGTTTCTTTGGCCAAAATGGCCAAATACCACCTTTTTTGGAAAGTTTTAGCAAAAAAAACACTGTTTCTGAAATAAATGGCAAACTACCACTTTTTCTAGAACTTGAGTTTCAGAAACTCGAGTTCCTCATCAGTTCTGCCACCGTGGCATTACTGAGTTGGAATTTGTGCGATTAAAAAAAATTATGTGGTACTCGAGCTTGGTAAACTCGAGTACCATGCAACACAATACTCGAGTATGCTAGGCTTGAGTAACTTTTATAAATAAAATGTAGAAAATTTTATTTCTACGGTACTCGAGTTTACCAAACTCGAGTATCGTGTATTTTTTTTTTTTTTTTTTTTGTTTAGGGGTAATCAACAAATAAACATAAAGATAAAAATAAGTAGCTTTTTTATGTTTTTACTTATTTAAATAGAAGCATTGTAAAATATAGAGATTTTAATTTTGAAATATGAATTTAATTTTTACATTAATTAAAATTGTTCATTGTTTTCTCATAAAAATTGTTCACTGTTTTCTGTATAAACTATTTCTACGATTTCGCATAAAATTATTTTCTGTTCAGCATTATTTAAGAACTTATTCACTCTCTTTTTTGCATAAATTATTTTCTGTTCACTATTTTAAAAATTGTTCACTGTTTTCTCATAAAACACCTAGTGAAATCATGTTTTCTAAATTTAAACGCCAAATCTGAATACTTTTTCATGTTTGAATTTCACAATAATCGAATATATTTTTCTGCATTGATAAAATCTGTTTCTACATTAATAAAATTTTCTCTCTGCACATCATATTTATTGAATATTCAAATCTGCTTACTGCATTCATAAAATCTGTTTTTTGCATTAATTAAAATTGTTCACTGTTTTCTCATAAAAATTGTTTACTGTTTTCTGCATAAACTATTTCTAGCATTCTGCATAAAATTATTTTCTGTTCAACATTATTTAAAAAATTGTTTACTCTCTTTTATGCGTATATTATTCTTTGTTCACTATTTAAAAAATTGTTTGCTGTTTTCTCATAAAACACCTAGTGAAATCATGTTTTCTAAATTTAAAAGCCAAATCTGAATGCTTTGTCATGTTTAAATTTCACAATAATTGAATTTGTTTTTTTGCATTGATAAAATCTCTTTCTACGTTAATAAAATTTGCTCTCTACACATCATGTTTACTGTATTTTCGAAGCTGCTTACTGCATTCATAAAATCTTTTTTTTGCATTAATTAAAACTGTTCATTGTTTTCTCATAAAAATTGTTCACTATTTTTTGCATAAACTATTTTTAGCATTGGCACAGTTATTGCACATATGTAACCATATGAATAATGGACAAACTCCATGAAAGAAAAATGAATGATTCATATAAATCACCTAATGGTAAATGCCTTGAAAAATTTGAATTTGTAAAAAAGTTCGAATTAGTTGAATGTAGAACTGTTCACTAAGTAAAAATATTTTTTGCATTAAGTAAAACTGTTCACTATTTTCTCATAAAAATTGTTCACTATTTTCTCATAAAAATTGTTCACTGTTTTCTGCATAAACTATTTCTAGCATTCTGCATAAAATTATTTTCTGTTTAACATTATTTAAAAAATTGTTCACTCTCTTTTTTGTGTAAATTATTCTCTGTTCACTATTTAAAAAATTGTTCGCTGTTTTCTCATAAAAAACCTAGTGAAATCGTGTTTTCTAAATTTAAAAGCCAAATCTGAATGCTTTTTAATGTTTAAATTTCACAATAATCGAATTTGTTTTTCTGCATTGATAAAATCTATTTCTACGTTAATAAAATTTGCTCTCTACATATCATGTTTACTGTATATTCAAATTTGCTTACTGCATTCATAAAATCTGTTTTTTGCATTAAGTAAAACTGTTCACTGTTTTCTCATAAAAATTGTTCACTGTTTTCTGCATAAACTATTTTTAGCATTGGCGCAATTATTTCATTTAAATGGTTTTTGTGTTTTTTTTTTTTTTTAATATGTAACCATATGAATAATGGACAAACTCCATGAAAGAAAAAGGAATGACTCGTATAAATCAACTAATGGTAAATGCCTCAAAAAATTCAAATTTGTAAAAAAGTTCAAATTAGTTGAATGTAGAAATTCGAGAAAAATCGGAGGAAAATCGATGAACGTACCAAATCGTGAAGGTGTACATAAGATGTACAGATAGTCTAGCCTTGTTGAGAAATTTGATTTCGTTGAAAGTACCAAATAATGAAAATTCAATGGAAAAGTATGTATGTTAGATGTATAGATTGCATGAATTTGTTTAAAAATTTGAATTCGTGGAATGTACAAAATTGTGAACACTTAAGGAAAAATTGTGTACATTAGATGTACAGATAGTACGAATTTGTTGAAAAATTTGAATTTGTTGAGCGTGTTAAATCATGAAAATTCAAATGAAAATTGAAGAACATACCAAATTGAGTAAACTTAATGGAAAATTAATTAGATTAGATGTACACATCATCCAAATTTGTTTCCAAATTTGAAGTCATCAAATGTACAAAATCGTGAAAATTCAATTTAAAACTATGTACTAATGTACTAATCATCCTGATTTGATGAAAATTTCAAAATTGTTGAACGTACAAAATCGTGAAATCTTAATGGAAAACCGAAATTGTTGAACGTACCAAATTGTGAAAATTCAATGGAAATTTGTGTGCATCAGATGTACAAATATTCTAGACTTGTTGAGAAATTTGATTTCGTTGAAAGTACAAAATCGTGAAAATTCAAGAGAAAATTGTGTACATTAGATGTACAAATCGTTCGAATTTGTAAAAAACAAAATTTAGATATGCAGATCGTTCGAATTTGTTGATTGTATAAAACCTTGAAAGTACAAAATAAAATTGTGTAAATTAGATTTACAAATAGTTTGAATTTGTTGAAAAGTTTGAATTCGTTAAACGTACAAAATCGTGAAAATTAAATGGAAAGCTGATACTAATGTATTGATCATCCGAATTTGTTGAAAAATTCAAAATCATTGAATGAACAAAATCGTGTAAACTCAACAGTTAATGAACAGTTAATCTTTAGATTTGCAAAAGTTGAATGTACATAATCATTAGTTATCAGACATTAACAACAACATTTTGTATTGCACAGAACGTGTAGACATTAACAACAATGTCTAATGTTCGTAGGTAGAAATTTTTGGAAATCATCATTACTTGAATTTGAGAAGTCTGAAATATCTCTTTCATCATCTAATGTAGTAACTTCATTAATAGACTTGATGGCTCACTCTTGCGCCTTCCCCTTTAGATGCTTCTTAGCTTTTTGGATTGCATGAAAACAGTCTAATCACCTTTGCATTTGATTGTTCTCTTGTTCAAGACAAGCAAGTATGTTGGCAGGTTAATCTCTTGGTAACTTGGCTGAGCATGCCTTAGGAACTCGTAATCTATGCCATCGACAATACACCTCCAACTTACACCTCTTCTCGTATAGGGTTGACCATGGTGGTTCTGCTATGGTGAACTCTATTGCAGTGGTATTTGTACTTAGTTTTGTAGGTTTGCCGACCATGATGTGCCCAACGCTTCCAAGACTCTCGTATGTGTATATTGGCATATTAAGGAAATATCTCTTCTTTCCAACTTTTTTCCCTCCATAGTGTCTATGTATGTCTGTAGTTGTTGATCTGCTGGAACTTGTGATAATCCATTTGTTGAAGTAGATCCAAACTTGTTTCACATTGTACAATTTGATGTTGAGGTGTTGCGACTCATAGCTTAGTCAACCTACAAAGTTAGTGGGGGTAGTAATAAGATCATTATTGTGGTGCATTTATAACCTCAATTCATGTTCCAAGCATTATAATTTCAGTTATTAGGTAGCTGGCGTTTCAAATTTGATGGAGGTTGCCAATGATGGGAAGCTTTGGAGTGTCTGGGGGAAGGTTGGCTGCTTTCTTGACTTTCCTTTGTTTCAAAATCAATGACAAAGAGAGGATGAGAATGAGTACAAGAAAGATAGTCGGAATCCAAAGTAATGTGAGAAATAATAAATTCATGTTTTTTGTTTGGTGATGTAGGAAAAATAGATGTGTTTTAAAAAAAAAATACACAAGAATGTGAGTTCATTAGCTCGAGCTTTAGGTAGCTAGATCAAGGGGAGACTATTTAGATGGAGACGTCATTTGATTTGAGAGTATGATATACATGTGGATTTGGGTCCTAGTTACACTTTATGTAACTCTAAGTTATTTTACATAACTCAATATTTCTTTGTTGGATGTGAATTTTAACAAATCTTTTGTTGGGTTAAATTCACTTCTAATATTCTATGTGCTAGCAAAATATACATACACACACTATAGCTGAGGAGTTCAACAATTTTCACGATTTGGTACGATCAACAATTTCGATTTTCCATTAAGATTTCACGATTTTATATCTTCAACAATTTTGAAATTTTCATCAAATCAGGATGATTAGTACAATAAGACATAGTTTTAAATTGAATTTTCACGATTTTGTACATTTGATGACTTCAAATTTGGAAACAAATTTGGATGATCTGTACATCTAATGTAATTAATTTTCCATTAAGTTTACTCAATTTGTTATGTTCTTCAATTTTCATTTGAATTTTCACGATTTTACACAATCAACGAATTCAAAATTTTCAACAAATTCGTACTATCTATACATCTAATGTACATAATTTTTCCTTGAGTTTTCACAGTTTTATACATTCAACGAATTCAAATTTTTAAACAAATTCATACGATCTATACATCTAACGTACATACTTTTCCATTGAATTTTCATTATTTTGTACTTTCAACGAAATCAAATTTCTCAACAAGTCTAGACTATCTGTACATCTTATGTAGACCTTCACGATTTGGTATGTTCATTGATTTTCCATCGATTTTTCTAGAATTTCTAGATTCAACTAATTCGAACTTTTTTACAAATTCGAATTTTTCGAGGCATTTACCATTAGGTGATTTATCTGAATCATTCATTTTTCTTTCATGGAGTTTGTCCATTATTCATATGGTTACATATTTAAAAAAACACAAAAACCATTTAAGTGCAATAATTGCGCCAATGCTAAAAACAATTTATGCAAAAAACAATGAACAATTTTTATGAGAAAACAGTGAATAGTTTTACTTAATGCAAAAAATAAATTTTATGAATGCAGTAAGCAGATTTGAATATACAGTAAACATGATGTGTAGAGAGCAAGTTTTATTAATGTAGAAATAGATTTTATCAAAGCAGAAAAATAGATTCGATCATTGTGAAATTCAAACATGAAAAAGCATTTAGATTTGGCGTTTAAATTTAGAAAACATGATTTCACTAAGTGTTTTATGAGGAAACAACGAACAATTTTTTAAACAGTGAACAAAGAATAATTTACGCAGAAAAGAGAGTGAACAATTTTTTAAATAATATTGAACAGAAAATAATTTTATGCAGAATACTAGAAATAGTTTATGCAGAAAATAGTAAACAATTTTCATGAGAAAATAGTGAACAGTTTTACTTAATGCAGAAAATAGTTTTACTTAGTGAACAGTTCTACATTCAACTAATTCGAACTTTTTTACAAATTCAAATTTTTCGAGGCATTTACCATTAGGTAATTTATACGAATCATTCATTTTTCTTTCATAGAGTTTGTCCATCATTCATATGGTTACATATTTTAAAAAACACAAAAACCATTTAAGTGCAATAATTGCACCAATGCTAAAAACAGTTTATGCGGAAAACAGTGAACAATTTTTATGAGAAAACAGTGAACAGTTTTACTTAATGCAAAAAACAGATTTTATGAATGCAGTAAGAAAATTCGAATATACAGTAAACATGATGTGTTGAGAGCAAATTTTATAAACGTAGAAATAGATTTTATCAATGCAAAAAAACAAATTCGATTATTGTGAAATTTAAACATGAAAAAACATTCAAATTTGGCTTTTAAATTTAGAAAACACGATTTCCCTAGGTGTTTTATGAGAAAACAGGGAACAATTTTTTAAATAGTGAACAGAAAATAATATACGCATAAAAGAGAGTGAACAATTTTTTAAATAATGCTGAACATAAAATAATTTTATGCAGAATGCTAGAAATAATTTATGCAGAAAACAGTGAACAATTTTTATGAGAAAACGGTGAACAATTTTAATTAATGTAAAAAAAAAAAATTTATGAATGCAGTAAGCAGATTTGAATATACAGTAAATATGATGTGCAGAGAGAAAATTTTATTAATGTAGAAACAGATTTTATCAATGCAGAAAAATATATTCGATTATTGTGAAATTCAAGCATGAAAGCGTTTAAATTTAGAAAATACAATTTCACTAGGTGTTTTATGAGAAAACAGTGAACAATTTTTTAAATAGTGAACAGAAAATAATTTATGCAAAAAAGAGAGCGAACAATTTCTTAAATAATGTTGAACAAAAAATAATTTTATGCAAAATCGTAGAAATTGTTTATACAGAAAACAGTGAACAATTTTTATGAGAAAACAATGAACAATTTTAATTAATATAGAAATTAAATTCATATTTCGAAATTAAAATCTCTATATTTTACAATGCTTCTATTTAAATAAATAAAAACATAAAAAAAAGCTACTTATTTTTATCTTTATGTTTATTTGTTGATTATCCCAAAAAAAAAAATTTACACGGTACTCAAGTTTGGTAAACTCAAGTACCGTAGAAATAAAATTTTCTGCATTTTATTTATAAAAGGTACTCAAACCTGGTATACTCGAGTATTGTGTTGCATGGTACTCGAGTTTACCAAGCTCAAGTACCACATAATTTTTTTTAATCGCACAAATTCCAACTCAGCAGTGCCATGATGACAGAACTGATGAGGAACTCGAGTTTCTGAAACTCGAGTTCTAGAAAAAGTGGTAGTTTGCCATTTATTTCCAAAATAGTGTTTTTTTGCTAAAAATTTCTAAAAAATGTGGTATTTGGCCATTTTGGCCAGTTTCTTTTTCTTGTTTAACTATAAAATAGTTATCAAAACCAAATCAGAGGTTGACACTAATTTATTGGTCTATTGGTTCAACTAATGGTTCATTGATTGATTGGACATTAATTAATTAATTAATTAATATATTTTATAATTATAAAAAATAGCTAATATATATATATTGAGAAACCACCTAATAGGTAGTAGTATAATCAATAATAATGGTTGAATCTTCTCCAAAAATAATAATAATAATAATAATAATAATAATAATAATGGTTTAATGGCGACAATTAAAGAAAAAAGAAAAACTTTTGGTAAAAACACCATTTTGGTCCCTATATTTTGGTGTAACAATCAATTTGGTCCCTACATTTTGATAGTGATCAATTTGGTTTCTGTTATTTTTCACTTGCAATCAATTTGATCCCTGCCGTTAATTCACTAACGAAAAATGCATACGTGGCAAACGTTTTGCATTGTTGGCACAAATGTGACTAAAATAATAATATAAAATCAAATAATTAAATATTAAAAAAAAATCCACGTATGCATTTTAATAAAAAAGAAAATTTCATGTCAAACAAAAAAATTATGAAAAAATTAATTGAAAGAAACAAATAAATAAAATGATTTTTTTTTTAATCCACAATTTCTTTTATTTTCTTTTTCTATTCTTTTTAATCTACTTCGATGCAATGGGTACTTTCTTCGAGTTGTTTTTTTCAGTCATCGGCGTAACTCTCCCAAGTGGCGTTGCCAGATTCGCCGCCGCAAACTTCTTCTACTCGGCCGTCCCGCTCCACCACGACATGGCACTCCAGATGATCAAAACGGTCAGCGACTGGTTAACAGTCAAACACGCCCTCGACCTGGGTTGCGGCCACTGAATCCTCCTAAACCCCGTGGCAACGCAGCTGAAGAAAGAAGGGATTTCGGGTCGGGTCGTCGGGTTGGACCCGAACAAAATGACAACGTTGAAGATGCTACGCACCGTGAAGATTGAGGGAGTAGGAGAGTATGTGATGTGCAAAGAAGGCGACGTCCGGAGCTTGCTGTTCGGCGATAACTACTTTGATGTGGTGGTATCGGAAGTGTTCGTGCACATGGTGGGATTTTCTTTTTTTATTAAAATGCATACGTGGATTTTTTTAATATTTGCTTATTTGATTTTATATTATTATTTTAGCCACATGTGTACTAACAATGTAAAACGTTTGCCACGTATGCATTTTCCGTTTGTGAATTAACAGCAGGGACCAAATTGATTGCAAATGAAAATAACAAGAACTAAATTAACCGCTACCAAAATGTAGAGACCAAATTGACTGTCACATCAAAATGTAAGGATCAAAATGGTGTTTTCGCCAAAACTTTATAATGGTAATGTCTATTGCACAATAACAGGTGTAGACATCCTGACATTTGGAGTGCTGGTTCAAGTATGTATAGTCATGTAGGTAGGCTGGTTTAAGAAGTTTAGAAGTTGAATCCATCACTCACAATCCATCACATATATAAGAGTTGTGACACAAAATGGTTCGGATTTGACTACTATAATAATTAATCAAACTAATATACGGTCCTAATTAAATCTGGGATGATTTTATTTTGAAGTGAGTAGGTCCTCCAAAACGGAATAAAATCACGTTTCCTCATAGGAAAATATCCACCACAAGATTTTCATGATCATCAAGCAATAGTATTTTGTTTCTATTTGGAATTTTCTTTTCGGACATGTATGGATGACCCTACTGATTCCCAGGTTTAAAGCTAATCATGCAAACTTGCAAATCATATACCCTACATTAGCCATTTGTGTTGCAGACATGAAAATATGCATGGTTCATTTGAACAATTATATATATATTTTTGCCAATGGACTTACAACACATAACACAACTTGCTTGTTATATCATTATATTACCTAGGTGAGTAAGGTTGGCTTTTGTGTTGAGTATTGCGAATGGATTACTTGGTCTCAAATTTAAGAAAATTAAAATGAATACTTCGAGCAAAATTAACCACAATTAAAAGTTAATTTGGATTTGATTGAGATTCTAGTTGTGCTTCGACTTTAATATTTGTATATAATTGTAAGGATACTTAGCATGAACATGGAGTAAATTGAATTTCTAAAGACACTTTCGACTTCAGATTTTAAATCAAGTGTAAAAAAGATAGGTAGAAACTTTTATTTAGTAAACATTGTAAGTACAAGGGAAATATATGCCCTGCTTCAACAATCCGAAAACAGGGGATAAAAGGAACATAAAGATAAAACTCAACTATTGATACATAGCAGTCAGCCTTTCATAAGCTTCCGTGTTGACCCTCGGCCTCTCTGTCCTGCTGCTGTGCCTGCATAAATCTCTGATATTCTTGCAAGAAACCGGTAGCCCCCCTCAGTATGTCTCTTGGATGGAGTTGGATCCGTTCAAAGTAATACTTGTTCCTTGCGTTCCAGATTGCCCACGCTATGACTGCCCACTTCTCCACATCATGCTCTTCTAATTTACTCACCATCCTTTGGAGAAGCATAAAGAAATCACCTTCTGTATGGGGGCATTCCCACAATAGGTGTCCAACTGATTCGGGTTTCTGACAGCACATACCACACATGGGGTCTACCTGCACTCTTCTTCTGTTTAAGTTCTCTCTGGTTGGCAATATATTTGAGCATGCCCTCCAGAGGAACATACGGACCTTTGGTGGCACGTTCAACCGCCACACCTTCCTCCAAGTTGATCCGTCTCTTCTGGCTGCTGTGTGCTCACTTTTGACACTTTTGACATCAGATTTTAATTCAATTGTAAAAGACTTGTCACAAAATTGGAGTACAATTAGAATCTAATGTGAATTTTTTTATTTATTGAGCTTTTATTTTAATATATTATATAATATTTGAAAATTTAAGTTACAATATATAAGAACGTAAGCTTTACTCTTTGAAAATGTATAGTCAAGTCTACCCACTAATTATAGTGCTAGCAAAAGGAAGAAGAAAAATATTGATATTGGGCATAACATGACAATGATTATTATTTCTTTTCTTGAGTTTCAAAACAAGATATGTCAAGTGCTTTATATAGAATCCATGTCTAGTTGTTTGTTTTCGCACTTATAATCATATTGCAACATGGGTGAAATTAAAAATGGTGACCTTATGACCATGTACTATTTTGTGGCTAATTTTTTTTCTTCTTAAAGAGATATCAAATGATTTTCAATTAGAACAAGAATCTTTCTTCAACTTCTTGTTAAATAATGGTACTAGTAGTAACCATATAGTTCTTTTCCATTTGATATAATAATCTTTTTTTTTTTTTTTTTGATGAACATTTGATATAATAATCTGAATACAAAAATATGATAAAATCAAGACAGTTGATTTGGAACCTAGGTAATTAATGCATATGAGACTCACTACAGTTTTGGTCGCAATTCATGTGAAAGTTTTACGCGTAGATCCCAAGGGGGGAAAAAAGAAAGAAAGAAAGAAAAGAGAGAGTATATGATATGGTTATAAATTAACATTGGTTTGTGCAAACAAAATTTCTTATTTATTTTACAACAAAAATCTAATTTTTTATTATAATTATTATTTTAGCTTACCACTTTCCAAAAAAATCGACTACCTATTCTCTATTTTAAACTTTTTTTATATTTAAATATTATTTATCCATTTATTTCTTTCACCTTTCAAAATGCCCACTTTTCCTCCACTTTTCAAAACAAACACACCCATTTATATATATATATATATATATAATATTCATTTCGAAAAGTTACAATGTTTTTTTAATTTTGGGGAAGCACCTTAGTTGTTGTTGTTGTTTTTTTATTTTTATTTTTTATTTTTATTTTTAAGAGATGGTTTTAACCTATGAATATGTTGTGCAGTATTTTCTTTAATTATTAAATAATTTATCACATGTCCTGCATTTTTTTTCCCAAGAAGTACATTACGTTTCATTGATTTTTTTTTTTTTGGGAAGATCTGTTTCACTGAATCTTACAAGAAAATTCTTTTTTATCACATGTCCTGCCTGCTTATGTCTCAGACTCTCTCCTTTTTTTTTTTCCTATATAAAAAACCCCAACATGCTAAAAAAAACAAAAGAGGAAATATTTTATACTACACTTTTTGAAGTGGGCTTCGATATGTGCTAGCTACTGTGCTGCTTATTCAGTAAATTCTTTAATTATTAAATAATTTATCACATGTCCTGCATGTGTTCATTGAATCTTTGTTTTTATTTTTTTGGGAGGATCTGTTTCATTGAATCTTGGTTTAACACTAAATAAAAATTTAATAATTAATTACTCTGAATTATTAGAATTGAAAATTGTTAAAATAAATAAAACTTAAGTAGAGCAATGCAGTACTGGTGATCGAGCACATGACTACCTAGATGTCATATGAGTGATATGTCATTGAAACATTGAGCCACCGATCTGTCAATTGTCATGTGCTTGGACACTGAATTATTAGAATTGAAATCTTATATTTGTTAAATCCTTCTCTCGATTTATTTCTGTAGAAAATTATAAAAAATTTGTAATTTAATTAGTTGGCATATTTTGATATTTTAAACAAATGCTTCATGAAATAAAAAATTTCCATTGTAACTATCGAAATTCTAAGATTGCAAATCATTCAATCAACATAAAATGGATTAAAGATTAAGATAATAGAGTCGAGTCAGCAGATAAAACGACAAATACAATTATGTATCACTTGGTCCTTTTAGTTTTCTATTTCTCACTTTACTTTTTTTTTTTCCCGTACATGAACATTCCATGTGATTAGTAATCAGCCTCTAGCTTGAGACGTGACCCTTAGAGTATCGTACTGAAATAGCATGGCCTTACTTATCACAAGTCAATTGATTTTGAATTGTGTCATCTATTTGTCACCTTCCTACATCCGATCCATGAATTATCATTGATATTATGAAATAGGGTAAAATACTATTTGTGGGGGTCAGGTAATTAGGAAGTATTATTAAAAGCAATATTGACTGGGCCTATGGCCCTATCCGAGGACGTTAGAGGAGGTCCAAATACGGCTATGAGGGGAATAAAGTAAAGAGAGGAATAGAGACAATGAGAGATGGGTCCAATAAGCGTCCGAGGACAAAAGCCTTCTCGGCAACATGTATTCGAGGTAAATCTAAGTGTAATATCATCACAGACTCTCTTTAGAGTTACACCATGACTAGGGACAACACTTTGGACCAAGAATAAGAAAAGAAAAATAAAAAAATATCTTGAAAAACTGTTATCTCTGTATTAAATGCCCTTCAACCAACTCTCTAGCCGCATTAATATTGAAATTATGCCTGAACAGTGATCAAGTAGTCTTACAACTACTAGTTGATGGTTCTAAGAAGTGTTAGATGGGACAGGAAGGAGTCCCCCGAATCTAACCTACACGTGTGTGGTAAGGATGAATCCAAGATTGTAATATATAAACCCGGAAGAATGCACTGAAGGGGGCATTGGAACTTTTATACAATTGATATTTCGAAGAAAACCATATGAAACAAAGAACTTAGCTTGTTCCGAGGATAAATTGATAATCATATTTGTGTCAATCCATCTTGAATTGTTAGGTTTAGTCGTTTTTCTTCTGAGGATAATTTAGTTCTTCTATCCACGCTCTACAAATTTATTATTTGGGTCGTTAGCGTTTGAACCCAATACGAGTTTGGGATCAATAAAATTTGAGTCCTTACACTATTTTGGTCTCTAAACTTTATCAAAAGTTTGTTTTTTGTGTCTAAACTTTAAAAAGTTCTTTTTTTATCCCTAAACTTTGTAAATAATTTTTTCAATAGTTTAGAAACAAAAATAGGGATGAAAAAAGAACTTTTTTCAATAGTTTAGGGATGAAAAACAAACTTTTGGTAAAACTTAAGAACATAAATAAAACATTTTCAATATTTTAGGGATGAAAGAAGAACTTTTTAATAGTTTAGGGACAAAAAATAAACTTCTTAAAGTTTAGAGATGAAAACCAAACTTTTGATAAAGTTTAGGGACCAAAATAGCATTTTACCTTATAAAATAATTTAGTGTATTTAGGGTCTGTTTGAATACCGCTTATTTGCTGAAAATTAAAAACTTATTGTTGAAAACACTGTAGCAAAATAATTTTTAAGGGTGTAAATAATACTGTGGGATCCAAAAATGCATGGGTATGTGTATTTTGTTGAGTTTTGGTGGTCTCATGAACAGTGCCATTGGACTCCAAAAAAAACGCCAAACACACTGAAACACGCATTTAGTGCTATCCAAACTCTCACTTAATATATATATATATATATATATATATATATTATATCCAATGTGATAATAAATTTTGCTCAAAAATTATATTTCCACATGTATTTTCCTCTCTCTCTCAAAAATTATATATATGTTTTCTTCTGTACAGGTCTAGTGAAGAAGTAATGATGTATGAATGTGAGCAAAACGACATTATGACAGAGACTTTTTTTTTTTTTTTTTGTTTATTATTTTACGAAAATGACTGAATTTAAAAACAAAGCTAGGTGACATAGACTATAGATTATAGAAACATATGACCACCACTAGATTGATTGATCGATATGAGACTGGCTTATAAAATACTACATTTCAATAAGATGCTATACACTTAAGAGATGGTGGGTGCGATCATATAAAATACGACAAACTACGGTGAGCATAATAGCACATGATCTAATTTTCTTTGAAAAGTACGTGCTGTTATCGATGTTTTAGGTAATATTTGGTTTATCTATTCTCAACAGCAATTAAAAAAAAAAGTTATTTTACGGCTCAAATTGTATAGTTTATGTGGGGGCCAGTTAGTCAGGAGGTACTATTAAGACTATACGAATTGAGCTTCTGGCCCAATCTGAGGTTATTAACTAATCCGAGAATGGCCAAATGAGGTTATAATGGGAATGGTATAAAGAGAAAAATAAAGATAGTACGAGATAAGTTCAACAAACGTCCGAGGAGAAAAGTCATCTCAAGAACAAAGATCCGAGGTCAGTAAGGGTGTCATATCACCCTAAACCTTCTTCAAAGTTACATCACAACTGGGAATTGAACGTTGGACAAGGGGTAAGTAAAGGGAGGCAACAAATATCTTCAAAAATCTACTACCTCCACATTAAATATCTCCCAACTAACTCTCTAACCGTATTAATGTGGAGATGATACTTGAACAGTGACCAAGCAGCTTTACAGCTACTATTTGATGGTTCTGTGAGGTGTTAGATGGGACAAGAAGGAGCTCCTAGAATCCAACCTACACGTGTATGGTAGGGATAACACCAAGATTGTAATATATAGCACGAGAAGGTGACCAAAAAGGGGGATTGAGAAAAAATCATAAAATCTAGGCAATAACATTGTGGGTTCTTGTAACTGTATTCATTATCAAGATATTATAAGATAAGTTTCTCAGGATCTGCCAAGGACATAATTTCTTACTTGTGTTTAACAACCTGTTGAGGTCTAAAAGGATCACAGTGAGAGAAGCCCAAAAGAGTGAGCCAAGCCCAAAAGAAAAACAAGCCAAGTCCAAAGAAGCAGGTGCAAGGGGACCACGAAAGAAAAAAAGCCCAGGAGGCTTGAAGCCTAAACGAAGAAACATCAAGAAGGAAAAGAAACCCATGGCAAGAGATTAAGTAGCCAGGATCCTTAGCAACCATCAAGAGGCACGGATCCTTCCAGGCGCACAGTCAAAAGAAGATTAAGACAGCTCGAAAGAAAAGGACAAGAAAAGAAAATAAGAAATAGAGCAAAAGCCACAAGTGCCAAAAGACCCAGCAAAAAAAGAAGAAATAACCAGCGACCTCTCATGACATAAGTAGGAAGCGTCTCGGGGAACCAGAACAGAGGAATACGAAAAAGAGAATGGCAACAGGCTACTTTCAAGTCGGCAGAATGGGATTCCACCCAGATGGAAAAAAAGGGCAAAAGGGGAACTGCCAAACAATGCGACCGAGAAGGGCATACCTCAGCACATCCCGAAGAAGGTAACCAACCAGGGACTTTCAAAGGAATCAAAGCTGAAAGAAGGAAAGAATGAGAAAAACAGGAAAAAGAACCTGCCGAGTGATAGGCACGGAACAGGCTCTGTTAACCATAAGACGAAACAGAGGAACCAATGGTTCCCTGGGGATGCTATAACTTCATTATAAAAGGGGGGGGGGGGGGTAGGTTACGAAGACGAGGTAGAGAGATTTTTAGAGAAAAAGAACTATCAGTGAAGTTTTGGTAAAAAGAAAGGAAAAACTAAGGGAAAAGTTAATATTGCTTTTCGGTATCCTATAAAAGCCACTATTGCACATACTCAGATTCAAAGAGAATCAAACTTTGCAAGTTTTGAAGGCTGAAATAGCCATTGAAGACTGTAATGTTTGAACTTGATTGAACCATGTATCACGTCTTAGTGAGCATTCTGTAACTATAACAAAGAACATATTAATGAAATATGTCTCAGTAATTCAAGGATCCTTATAACATTATTTTGTGCCCCTTTGTTGATCCTGTTTTCTGAATTTACCTTGTTGTTTTGACAGGTCTTTCAATACGAATATCCTTACTTGTCATTTTACTTGTATTGTAGGAAGCATCCCCTGTGCATCACTTGACTCTTAAACAGCCTGTTAGCTGCAGTGAGTCAAGGCCTTATCCACCAAACCACTTATTAGGCCCGGGATCCTTGGGCCTGAATGTCACAAAAAAAGGCACTCTCACATTTTGGTGACTCCGCTGGGGACTGGGCAAAGAAGAGGGAAGAAGCAATCCCTTCATAGAGTATGCCTCCAAGACAAATAAATAGCAAAGGAACTAATATGCGACCTATGGCCTTTGAGCCCGTGGGAGAAAATGAGGTAGCTTCCAGGCAAAGAGGCGAGGTACCCCTGGTAGAACAGGAGGTTGTGTCAGGACAAAGACACACAAGGTAGGAACCAGATCTCATGGCCAGGATGACAGCAATGTTGAAGGATCTGGAGCAAGAAGTTTGTCTTCTCAAAGAAGGCAGGATACAGGAAATCAGGGACAATGTTCCCCCTATTGGTTACCAAGATGGAATGCAGCCAGAAGGAGGGTCAGCAGTGGGAGGAAGAGCCAACCCTCAGTACTTAACATTGGCAGATGTCAATGACCTCCTGGAGCAAGAAAGGGAAAAACTCTCAGGGATCCCCAAGTAATTCTATCAGGATCCCCTGTTCCCTCCAGAACTCCTTGGCAAACCATACCCTAAGGGGTACGAACCCCCAAAGTTCCATCCTTTCGATGGAAGAAGTGGAAGTGCTGTGGAATATGTGAGTAGGTTTATTCACACTATGGGCTCCTATAATGGAGACAGAGAACTATGTCTAAGGGAATTTGGCAAATTCTTAGTGGATAGGGCATACACTTGGTACAACACGCTGAGACCCGGATCCATCAAAACTTGGGATGAAATGATGGAAAAATTCTGTGCTAAATATTATCCTGGTAAAGACAAGATCACTTTCCAGAACCTTCAGATGGTAAGGTAGAGACCTGAAGAGGATCCTGTCCAATTCATTAAAAGATTTGAAGATGTGCCCCTAGACTGCTATTGGGACGACGAAGAAAAAGAGCTCGTGGAAACCTGTGTTGCCAACATGCTTTTTGATTACAGGCTTAACCTTGAAAATTTATGTATCGCAATTAGCTGACCTGTTATAGAGAACCAGAAGGACGGCGCAAACTATAAGGATAAAAAGGATGCCCGTGTCCCAAGCTATGACAGCATCAGTAGGAGAAAAAAGGAAGAGGCCAGATGGGAAGGTGTTCGAGGAACCACCAGTGATCCTATGTACAGCTAAAGAGTTAAGCCATGTCTTAGACAAATGGATCGGAGATGGAGTTGTTAGGCCATTCACTATGCCCAAGCCACCAACTGAAGAAGAAAGGAAGAACCCTTTATTTTGCAGAATCCATAATTATGTCAAGCATTTCACTAAGGATTGCTAGACCTTTCGCAGACTCTTCCATAAAAAGTTAAGGGAAGGAACCTTGGAACTCACTCAGAAGGAGCCAGAAGTACAGAGAAACCCCTTGCCTAACCACAAAAGGAAAGGGGTAGTAGCAGTAGTAATACATGGGAACTCGACAGAAGTAGGAGAATCTGAAGGATCCTTCCACTCGAGCACAGTCAGGACCCTCCAGAAGAACCCCAAGTTTAGGTCAATATTCAACCAATTGGGATTTGGACCAGAAGCAAGAAGGGTGGCCACAGAGTTTCTCATGAGCATAGCAGCAGATTCAAGAATGGAATGCTTTACAGCAGAGTCACATGTTAGTCGAGCTTTCCTAGAGACAACCAATGCAATAACCTTCACCGACTAGAATAAGACATTTCTAAGTATTTAAACAAGTTTTTGAAAGATGCAGGAAGTACAAACTACGTATGAACCCCATGAAATGTGCCTTCGGGGTGTCTGCTGGAAAGTTTCTTAGGTTTTTGGTACATCACAAAGGCATAAGTGTGGATCTAGCCAAGGCCACAGCCATCGCCAGGATGAGAAGACCGACTACCGTGAGGGAACTCAAAAGCTTCTTGGGAAGGGTCTCCTATATTAGGAGATTTGTGCCTAGTTTGGCCTCAGCAATGGCAGGTCTATCCAAATTGTTGAAAAAAGGAACTGAGTTTACCTAGGGAATGGAACAACAGGAGGCTTTCCAAAGAATTCAGTACATCATGAATTATTTACCCACCCTTCAGGCACCAGTACGTGGGCGACCTCTGCTGTTATACTTAGCATCGAATTCCCAGGCAATAGGAGCTTTGCTGGCACAAGAAGATGGCCAGGGGAATGAGCAGCCTGTTTAATATGTAAGCAGGACACTCAAGGATACCGAAACCAGGTACCCCAGAATAGAGAAAGCCTGCCTAGTAATTATCTACGCGTCCCAAAGGCTAAAGAGGTACTTCTCGGCTCACTAGATCCTTTTGATTAACAAGTCCCATCCCATAAAGGCACTCTTACACCAGCCCCTTCTCACGGGGAGAATAGCACAATGGCTAGTCTTACTCTCCCAATATGACATAGGCATTAGAACTCCCAAGGCCGTCAAAAGCCAGGCCATAGTAGACCGACTGGCTCAGTTCCCAGGAAAGGAGGAAAGCCTGCTGAGTGAAGAAATCCCTGGTGAGGTGGTAGTAACAGAGATCCTAGGAAGGAAATGGACCATGAGATATGATGGGTTAGCCACGGCAACTTCAAATGTGGTAGGGATTGTACTAAGTTGTGAAAACAGGGACACCATGCCCTTGTCTTTCAAGCCTGGTTTCTCGTGCTCTAATAACGCAGCTGAATATGAGGCATACTTAATCGGGCTGACTATAGCACTCAGCATTGGAGTAAAACATATGAGAGTGTTGGGAGATTCTAATCTTGTAGTTTCCCAAGTGAAAGGTGATTTTGCGTTACGGGAACAAAGCTTAGTGGTTTACAGAACTTGGGCACAAAGGCTAGAGCTGGAATTTCAGACCTTTAGCATAAAGTACACTCAAAGAAGTGAAAACAGGTTTGCTGATGCGCTCGCCACTCTAGGATCCCAAATACCATTCAAAGGGAGAGACACACTAATAAAAATAGGAAGGAAAAAACATTCTATTGTAAGGATCCTCCAAGGGATGTATCCCGGAGAGTCCAAACAGTGGGATTGGAGGAGCGAAGTTAAAAAAAAGATGAAAGAGGCAGGGCCCGGAGGGAACATCAAAGAACTAATGGATTACACTCAGATAGAAAGGGAATTGTATAGAAGGCTGCCAGGTGGAATATTGTCCAGATGTATCACCGAGAAGAAAGGAAAGCTGAAACTAGAAGAATTACATACCTAAGCTTGTGGAGTTACAGAAAAGGTCAGCCTATATAGAAGGATGCAACGTATGGGGTATTACTGGCCAAATATGGACAAGGAGGCAGCAATTATATAGGAGAAATGTCAAGAGTGTCATTTAGCAATAGATAAGGAAGAAAGCTACGCTGTGTTTGTTATAGAAGATTGGCGGGTTCCTTTCATAGGATACCTGGCTCAAGGGATCCTGCCAACTGACAGGACACTAGTCCACAAGCTCAAGGAACTAGCAGACAGGTATTTCCTGCAGAACGACATTTTATTCAAAAAGGGATACAGTGGGGATCCCCTAAGGTGCTTGGGGCCAAAAGAAGCTAGAGAAGTAGTTAGGGAAGTTCATTCCGGTGATTGTGGAAGTCACCCAGAGAAAAGAAGACTGTATAAGAAATTATTGTTGTTGGGATATTACTGGCCAACAATGAAAAGGAACTTTGAGGAGCTAGTCAAAACATGCCACGCCTGCCAAGTCCTGGGAGATGCAATTCACACTCATCCAAATGTTCTACAGGATATGACGACACCATGGCCTTTTCACACTTGGGGGCTTGATCTCATAGGGCCTATAAAACCCTCCATCCAACGGTTACATATGGATCTTGGTAGCCACCGAGTACTTTACAAAATGGGTAGAGGCCATTCCTTTGAAAAAGGCCACTAGAGCTGCCGTAGCAAATTTTATTCGAAACCACATCATTACAAAGTTCAGGATCCCAGAAGATTGATCAGTGACAATGGGACCCCATTCATAAACAAAGACATGAAAGGGTTAACTGAAGCATATCACGTCAAACATGGGAGGTCAACCCCATACTACCCACAAAGAAACGGCCAAGCTAAGGCTACCAATAGGGTAATGTTGAAAATCCTTAAGAAGATGAAGCATGAGTATGGATGAAAATGGAGTGATCATTTGGCAGATGTACTTTGGGCATGTAGGAGCTCTGTAAAGACAGCCATAGGATTCTCGCCATTTTCCCTAGTCTATGGAATAGAAGCTATTAGCCCCATGGAATTAGTTATTCCTACACCAAGGGTAGTTCTTAAAGAAAGCCAAGAAGAAAGTGAGGACTCAAACAATGAAAGGAGCTTGGCAGATCTAGAAGAGATAGAAGAAGAAAGAGAGCTAGCTAAGAAAAGAAGTCAGAGGTACCAGCAAAGAATGACTAGAGCATATGCACAAGCCGTACGACCAAGGATGTTCACCGAAGGGCAATTGGTGCTAAGGATGGCAGAGCATGTAAGGTGGAACCTACTAGGACCCTCCAAGTTCACCAAAAAATGGGAAGGACCCTACATCATCAATGCAACCCATGTGAGTGGATATTATTACCTCACCAAGGAAGATGGGACAGTCCTGACAGAACCCATAAACAGGAAATGTCTGAAACAATACTATGCACAAGGACGAAGGGATCCCATCACATTAGGATCCTTTTGCCAGCTTCACAACCCGCTAAGTGTTTTTGTTTTTTCTCTTTTTATTTCCTTCAGCTTTTGTCATGAATTCTGGTCTAAATGATTTTGTTCAGGAACCTATGATAGATTGACACTCTGTGGTCAGTACTATACAAAATGATTTTCTCTTTGTTCCTTAAAAGATGACCATATTTTAATGAAGTTCCTTTTTTCTTCAATATTTGAGTTTTTCTTTTAACACTGCAAAGTCTAAGTTTGGACAGATTTAAGGAAGGATACCTGAGTCACAAAAAAAAAAAAAAAAAAAGAGAAAAAGGTATGTAATACCCTTTTACATATGGCTCAGGATTCACCTCGCAGATGATTTCAAATACCCCACAGACAGTTCCAAGTGCATAGGTCTAGGATCACAGACAAAAGTAAAATGCCCAAGATACCTAGCCTAGCACTTGGCAAAAAGGGGAACCTGTCAAAGTTCATAAACTGGGACCGTATCTCAAAAAAAAATATATACAAAAAAAAGGAGGGGGGGGGGGGAAAGATACCAGTTTACCCAGTTCAGTACTTGCACAAGAAACCACTGGGTACTTGGACCAGAACTTACAGTGAAGCCTGTAGGAACCATGGTTTAGGACTTAGGAAAGAAAAGAGAAAAGTCATATATCAAAAAAGAAGAAGAAGGCAATGTATCAAAGAGAAAGGTAGATCCACATACTAAGAAATTAGAAGCAGTTTTGAAACACAAACACAGAGCAAAAAAAAAAGAAGAGCAGTGTTCAAAAAAAAAATAGAAAACTTATACAACCCCAAATTTTTTATACAAATCTAAAGAAAGCTAAGGAATGAGGCCGGCCAACAAGGAGCCATCTGGAGGAATGACAGGCACAGTTGAAGTAGAAAGAATCTTCTGCCGCTTGGCCTTTAAATCTTGTAAAACCTTGTGAGCACGAGCCAAAGTTTCCTCAGCAGCAGCTATCTTAACATCTATGCTCTTGGAGGATTGCCTCTGAAACAGCATGTGAGCCAACAGGCGCAAGTGATCCAACAAAAAATATAAATTGAACTTGGCCTCTAGAAGGTCTTGGACCACCCCTCTCCACTCCAAAAGCCTTTCTTCAGACAAAGAGTCCACAGAAGAATTCCTCAATGAAACCAACACGGCACATAACAACTCCATTAAAATATTACCCAGAAAAATGCCTCCCCTGAAACCATTGGTGAAATCCCTGTGACTCTTGAGAAGACTCTCTAACAATGGCAGGCCTTCAACAGGCACAAAGAAATGCAGGAAGTTGCCATAAGAAGACCCAAAAGAATAGAAATAGCTAGCAGGATGGCTGTTAAACTCCAAGAGGTCAAAACGAGCTAGGAACGAGGAAAACCTTGAATCAAGATTTGGGGCAGCCACTCTCGAAGCGTCCCCCATCGCTGTGTCACCGCCTGCAGAGACTAGAAAACTTGCAGTCTTTTGCTTTGACTGAAGATCAGCAATTTGAATGAATCTTACAATTCCTTCAGGAATAATAGGCTTAGAATCTTTAAAGCTTGTATCAGTATTCATAAAAGAAAAGAAAAAGGAAGAACATATTTAGTCTTTTTTTTAAAAAAAGATGAAGGAAAGGAGTGACAAAAAAAAAAAAAAAAAAAAGAATGAACCAATACCGACTTCTTAAGGCAGAGCCTTTTCCTCCTGATCCCCTGATTTCCTCGAAGATTCTGGGAAAGAACATAAAGCAAGTTGAAGAAAAGGTGAAGAACCGGTGGCAAAATGGCTAAAGAAAGGAAGAGATGCAGGAGGCTTCGCCATGGAAGAAGGAAAAGAAAAGAGGGTAGGGAAAGAAAGAAAGAAAAAGGAAACACAGTGGAAATAGCTCGCACTCACCTTCTGAGCTTTCTGATTCCAAGGAGGAGGCAACACTGGGAGCAGACTTCACTCTAGCTTGACCTAAAAGGATAAAGGAAAGAAGAAACTCAAAAAAAAAAAGGGAAAAGAAAAATAGAGATGAAATGCTGTTTTAAAGGGAAATATGGCTCACCTATTTGTTTGGATAAAGGTGTGTCTCCCAAAGTCTTTTTAACTGACAATGTTTGAGGAAACATAGTTTTGATGGGACTAGGAGTGCGCTCAAGCTAAGGACTTTGAGATGCAGGGATCTTAGAAGTTTCGGGATCCTAAGAACCCTGGGAACCCTACATCGGTTGCCCGATCTCCTCAGCTAGACCATCACTAGGGGGCTCCTCCACCATAATAGGAAATGCAATAGAAAGGACTATAACAGCTTCTTCTTCTAGAACTTTACCGATCATAGGAGGAGACACCTCCACCTAAAAAAAAAAGAGGAAGTAGTGCTAAGTGAAGACAACGGGGTAATACAAACAACACAGTACCAGAGCAAAGGGGGAAACATGAATAAAGAAAATACATACCGCGTCATCACTAGAAGATTCGCTTTTGCCCTTCTTGAAATCAGAATTGCGTTTGGACTGCAAAGGAAACCATCACTCGTCAGCAAAGAGGAAATAACTGCAATAATATGAACAAGTGAAAAAGAGAGAAGAAGGAAAGAGATCTTGCCCTTCTCTCTCTCTACAGATTCTCTGGAAGTCTTTTACTTACTACGAGTACGCCCAGAGGGTCCTAAGGGGGGCTGGGATACAAAATCAGAGGATCCTAAAGAATCATGGATTGAAGCAGTCATAGGAACCTGGGAAAAAAAAGACTCTACTTTGGTCTTCTTCCGAGTCCTTGAAGCCAAAGGTTGACCAACCTCCTTGCCTTCCTGGGATACCAAGTGTGTTTGAGATTTCCCATTTTTTCTTCTTTTCGTCTTAGGACCAATCTTCACACCCTCTATACTTTCCTCAACATAAACTATTTTCATTTTTTCCGGCTTGACATCCTTGCCTTTACCCAAAGTGGTAGGAGCATCTATTGTCTCCACTGCACCTTTCTTAATAGGTACTCCAGAGGAAGTGCCAATAATGAGACTGCAACCCAACCAAGTCCGAGGAAAATCTTGTGCATAAGTCACCAAACCTTCCCTGGAGGCATGCCATTCTGCGAACCTAGTCTTGCTACTTACGGCAGTAGAAACAATCCCAGCAGTAGGAAGGGATAAACGCCTATTGGATGTCAGAGCAGAGGCAATACCAAGACTTGGGGTTTCCCGAACTAAACCAAAGCCAACATAGTCGACGAAAGAGTTCTGTATTCTTCTCCAATAACCAATATAGCCACTAGAAGCAAAAACTCCTCTCTGGGAGTTAGGTACTGCAAATTGGGGGCCCCTCCGTGACCAATAAGAAAAGGCCTACAGCCTCAAGAAAGGATCCAAAGAAGGAAGGGACGGCACTATGTCCTTAAAAACTGGAGGAATGTCTTGGTCAAAACCAAACTACTGGAGCACCCGGTGTGCTGAATAATGGGTATATCTTAGGCCACTCAAAGAGGGTACAAGAAGCCAAGAGGGGCTAATGCAAGCAAGATAAGCCAGACTACCCTCATCACCACGATGCAAGTCAAAAGTATTACCTGTAGAAGATAAAAAGAAAGACAACATAGAATCACACGCAAAGTCAGGGCTAAACTCACGAGGAGATCTCTAATGTAAGTTCCCTGCTTGATCAAATAACTCCACAAGATTGAGGCCACCACCTTTCAAGTTAATCCAATGAAAAATAATGGGAAAAGCATAAGTCAAATTGCCACAAAGACCCTTCACTATGTCAGGGGATCCTTGGAATTTATCCTTCACAAACTTCAAATTCCTGCACTTGGCCAAAGTAGCTGTAAAATGGTCCCACATAAAAATCTGAAGGATAGCACAGTGAAGAGACGAGGTAATCACATAACAAGAATCACTCTCGGTCTCATCTCCATGAAGCTGGTCCAATTGAGAATAAACATGACCCAAAAACAGAGGGGCTAAAGGATATTGGGTACCTCGAGGCAACTTGATCACTAACGGAAAAAAGGAAGATTTAACCCCGTATCCAGGGAACTCGTTGAACAAGAACTTGCTAAGCCAAAATGCTAGAAAACCAGCCCACCTCACTTCCTTATTCTTCTCATGAGAAAGGATCATCACCCATCTCCCCATTCTAGCCGGCTTACCACCAGGAGAGGCGGCACGACCACCAAAATGGCCAAACAATTTATCTTCCACCACAAGATCCTCTTTAGAAAGGTTGATATCAAAGGGACTCTCATCACCAAACACCAGGAGAGGGAAGTTATTAACCACATCCTCTAGGGTAATCGTCAATTCACCAATAGAAAAGAAAAAAGTACGAAGGGAAAGGCACCAACGGCGTACTAGATGCCTGAGCCCCTTGACGTCTTTGAAACCCTTAAGATTTCTGGAAATAGCCACTGCCTTTAGGATACCAGCGCACTCTAGGCGACCCACATACTCCACATCAGATAGCTCCTTGTCTACCCAGATGGGCCAGCCTTGGATTTTTCTTGGGATAAAATCAAAAAAGATAGGCACCGCCTCTTGAATTCCTTGTCTAATCTAAAGGTCAAAAATCTCTCTAGAGTCTGGAACCTGGGCGGAACCAGCAAAACCGGCTTGGTTAGAAAACATCTAGGCATGAGGAGATGGAGGAGCCTCACCATGAGATACATGAGGAAAAAACGGACTGGGAGAATACCAGGGGTCCTGTAAAGGGAAGGCCAGACGTTCAGTAACTTCGTGAGAATCACTTGGAGTGGAACCAGAAGAAACTTCACCCTTAGAAGGACTTGGGGTGCGCTCTCTCCTTTTTCGGGAAGAAGAAGAAGCCATTGGAACAACACGAATAATGAGAAGAGAAGAAATTGAAAGAATGAAAAAGGGGAAGATGGGAATAACAGGAAAGAAAAGAAAAAAGAGAGACCCAAGAATGAAAGACTCAGAGAAGCAAAGTGATAATGTGAAACGGCCACAATAAAGGCACAAAGAGCAATTGGAGAAGACAGTGTATGGAAAGACACGCCAGTTGCCAAAAATTTTAATTTTGAAGAAATTAATTAGCAGTTATTAATGGAAGTAAAGGGAAACGAGAAAAGTGGGTAGAGGAATTTTACCCCAAATACTCAACTGCCACGTCCCGTGCAAAGAGGAAATTGCAAAATGAGAGAACGCAGCACACAGTAAAGGACTAAGGTGACCAAAAGCAGCAGGAAAGGCCGGGATCCTAAGTAAGAAAGAAGGGAACCCAGTAGAAATTAAAAAAGGGGATCCTACGAAAATCTTAGAAAACTTGAATTACTCACGTGTGGGCTTCAGGCAACCCACGAGCTCGGGGGGCTAAATGTTGAGGTCTAAAAGGATCACAATGAGAGAAGCCCAAAAGAGTGAGCCAAACCCAAAAGAAAAACAAGCCAAGTCCAAAGAAGTAGGTGCAAGGGGACCACGAAAGAAAAAAGGCCCAGGAGGCTTGAAGCCCAAAGGAAGAAACATGAAGAAGGAAAAGAAACCCACGGCAAGATATTAAGTAGCCAGGATCCTCAGCAACCATCAAGAGGCATAGATCCTTCCAGGTGCACAGTCAAAAGAAGATTAAGACAACTCGAAAGAAAAGGACAAGAAAAGAAAATAAGAAACAGAGAAAAATCCACAAGCGCCAAAAGACCTAGCAAAAAAAGAAGAAATAACCAGTAACCTCTCATGGCACAAGTAGGAAGCGTCTCGGGGAACCAGAACAGAGGAATACGAAAAAGAGAATGGCAACAGGCGATTTTCAAGTCGGCAGAATGGGATTCCGCCCAAATAGAAAAAAATGGCAAAAGGGGAACTGCCAAACAGTGAGACCGAGAAGGGCATACCTCAGCACATCCCGAAGAAGGTAACCAACCAGGGACTTTCAAAGGAATCAAAGCTGAAAGAAGAAAAGAATGAGAAAAACAGGAAAAAGAACATACCGAGTGATAGGCACGGAATAGGCTCTGTTAACCATAATATGAAACAGAGGAACCAATGGTTCCCCGGGGATGCCAGAACTTCATTATAAAAGGAGGGGTAGGTTACGAAGACGAGGCAGAGAGATTTTTAGAGAAAAAGTACTATCAGTGAAGTTTTGGTAAAAAGAAAGGAAAAACTAAGGGAAAAGTTAATATTACTTCCCGGTATCCTGTAAAAGCCACTATTGCACATACTCGGATTCAAAAAGAATCAAACTTTGCAAGTTTTGAAGGCTGAAATAGCCATTCAAGGCTGTAATTTTTGAGCTTGATTGAACCTTGTATCACGTCTTAGTGAGCATTCTGTAACTATAACAAAAAACATATTAATGAAATATGTCTCAGTAATTCAAGGATCCTTATAACATTATTTTGTGCCCCTTTGTTGATCCTGTTTTCCGAATTTACCTTGTTGTTTTGACATGTCTTTCAATATGAATATCCTTACTTGTCATTTTACTTGTATTGTAGGAAGCATCCCCTGTGCATCACTTGACTTTTAAATAGCCTGTTAGCTGCGGTGAGTCAAGGCCCGGTCCACCAAACCACTTATTAGGCCCAGGATCCTTGGGCCTGAGCATCACCAAAAAAGGCACTCTCACACAACCTTAATTCAGCAACTTTTATTGTCCATCTTTTAGAGTAGAACTAGTTTTTTCACCTACACTCTATAAATTCATTGTTTGGGCTTGTTGGGCTTAAACCCAATCCCATACTGGGTCTAATCCAAATACTGTCCTTACAATTGGTGCCGTCTTTGGGGAGAGCTTGATCTATTCTGAAAGAGATTTGGGTGTGTAGTCTAATATGGAAGTAGCAGGTCCACAACAGGTAGTGACAAGTCCACACCAGGTGGATGCGAATTTATACCAGGAAAAATCAAAGGCATCCCAAAATGGTAATCCGCGTATTTGCCTCGAACGGAGAGAAGATCACGAAGGAAGTGTGCACATAACTCATACCAATAAATATCAATCCTGAGGGAAGATCCATGTTTCCCATGCAAAGGATAATAGGGACATGCAATGCGAAAACGATGAATTGAAGAGGGAATTGCGTCACGCTCGATGAAGACATTTGTCGCCTAGCTCCGAGCCATCCTCTGAGAAGACAGATGGTGCTCATTATAGACGGAGATAAAGAACTTCGCCCAGTGAGACTTTCTCCTATAATGAGGAGTATCACCATAGACGTAGATACAAGAGCCCGCCTAGCAAAGGCTTAGGGAATGATGCCATGAACAAGGCGCTAAGTCAAATTTCTAAATCACCCTTCACACGAAACATAGAAGGTGTGAGTCTTCCTCGACGATTCCACCAATCCACGTTCACCATTTATAACAGTTGAGCAGATCCAATAGAACATGTCAGCCATTTTAGTCAAAGGATGACCATTCATTCCAAAGATGAGGCCTTAATGTGTAAGGTCTTTCCATCTAGCTTGGGCCCAGTAGCAATGAGGTGGTTCAATGGCTTAAAAGCGAACTCTATTGACTCCTTTAAGAAACTCACCTGGGCCTTTGGTGCTCGCTTTATTACTTGTAGCAGGGTTCCTCGGCTCTTGGTATCCTTATTATCTATGTCCATGCGAGAGGGTGAGACTTTGAAGGCTTACTCAGATAGATACTGGGAGATGTTTAACGAAATAGAAGGAGAGTACGATGATGTGGCCATTAGCACTTTTAAGGCTGGTCTTCCAGCCGAGCATGATTTAAGGAAATCCCTAACTGGTAAACCTGTTACTAGTGTACGTGAACTGATGTGTACGTCAATTGATGGATCAGATTGACAAGTACAGAAGGGTAGAAGAAGACCAACTGTAGGGGAAGGGAAAGGCTAGGGTGATCCTTTAAGAGAGGAGGGATTTTAGGTCGGATCGGTACAATAATAACCGACCTCGAAAAGACTTTGTTGGACAGTCAGGATCTACCAACAGCTAGGTGGTTAATATTGTGTTTCGAGAGCCAGTGCAGCAAGTGCTAGAGAAGATTAAGAATGAGCCATTCTTCAAATGGCCAAACAAGATGGCAGGAGATCCTATGAGATGCAATCAGAACCTTTATTGCCAATATCATTAGGACCATGGGCATGCCACCGAAGATTGTAGAAACTTGTGGGACCATTTAGACTAGCTTGTCCGGGAAGGGAAATTGAAGCAACTCCTACATCATTCCAGTGGACGGGGAAGCCAAACGGGTTCAGAATTTCGAAGAGATGCTTCTTTAAGACTTCCTCTCGGCACAATAAATGTCATATTTATTGCCCCAGGGAGAACTGGATCTTGTCCTTCTAGGGTAATATCGGTATCCCGTTACCTAGCCGAGGAGTCTAGTTCAATGTCGAAGAGAACCAAGATGGGCATCCCATTGGTGTTAGGTTTTTCAGATGAGGACAAACTTGAAGCCATACAGCCACATGATAATGCTTTAGTGGTCACACTCAGGATTTGTGGGTATAATGTGAAAAGAGTGATGATTGACCAAGGCAGCGAAGTTGAGATAATGTATCCCAACCTATATAAGGGGCTAAATCTGAAACATGAAAACTTGATAGCCTACAGTTCTCCTTTGGTGAGTTTTGAAGGTAAAATGGTCATTCCAAAAGGTCAGATCAGGTTACCTGTGATAACTGGTCCAGATGTGGTAGATGTGGACTTCATTATTGTAGATGCTTTCTCTCCCTACACGGCCATTATAGGCAAACCCTAGCTTCATACCCTAGGGGCTGTCTCCTCTACCCTTCACCAGAAGATGAAGTACCCATCTAGAGGCCAGGTTTTGGAGATAGTAGGCAATTAGTTTATAGCCAGACAATGCCTGGTGGTGGCCATCCAACATCGGCCTGAGACTGAAATCTTGACCACTACTGATAATGGCTTATAACAATCAGAAACTTCGACGTTGCCCATCAATGGACCAGCTAACGAAGCAAAATGTGAAGATCTAGAGAAGGTGGTCATTAGTGATAATCCGGAGAAGTTCTTTTAGGTTGGAGCTCAACTGCTTGTGCAGGAGAAGGATCAGTTGGTTGAATTCCTTAGGAAAAATGTTGATGTGTTTGCATAGAGTGCGTATGAGGCCCTGGGTGTAGATCCAAGTTTCATTTGTCACCATTTGAATGTTAACCTTTCTATTACCCCGAAGATATAGTCACCTTGGTGCCCGTTGAAAGAGCACGCTGAGGCTGTCAGAAATGAAGTAACCAAGCTCAAACAGGCAGGGGCTATCAATGAAGTTTTCTACCCTCAATGGTTAGCTAACACAATGGTGGTGAAAAAAAAAACTGGGAAATGGCATGTGTGTGTGGATTTCACGAATCTCAATAAGGCCTGTCCCAAAGATTCTTTCCCCATGGCTTGGATAGATCAGTTGGTGGATGCGACGGTAGGTCATCCTCAGATGAGCTTTTTGGACGCCTTTCAAGGATATCACCAAATACCATTAGCGTTGAACGATCAAGAAAAGACAACTTTTGTCACTTCCATTAGAAACTATCACTACAAAGTGATGCCCTTTGATTTGAAAAATGCAAGGTCTACTTATCAGTGGATTATGAAAAAAGTTCGAACCACAGCTAGGTAGGAGCATCGAAATCTATATCGATGATATGGTTGTAAAGAGCAAGGTAGCATCAGGGCACGTGGAAGACCTCACAAACATCTTTGAAGTTCTGAGGAAGCATAAGTTGTGCCTTAATGCATCCAAGTGTTCGTTTGGTGTAGGTTTGAGAAAGTTTTTAGGTTACATGGTGACTCACAGGGGAATCGAAGTAAATCCAAATCAGATTAAGGCCATTAATGGCTTACGAGCACCTTAGAATCCCAATGAGGTCTAGAAATTGACTAGGATGACTGCTGCTTTGAACCGATTTTTATCCATGTCAACAGATAGGTGTAGACCATTTTTTCCTTTTACTGGATAAGTGGAAAGGATTTGAATGGACTGAGGAGTGTGCTTTAGCCTTTCAATGGCTTAAAGAGTACCTGTCTCGGCCACCCATCATGTCCAGTCCCAAGGTGGACGAGGTTCTATTTGCTTACCTGGCGGTAGCCTTTCACACGGTAAGTTTTGTTTTGATACGAGTAAACGGTAGTATCCAAAGACCAGTCTATTGCGTAAGTAAGTCGCTTCACGAAGTCGAGGTTCAGTATTTATCACTGGAGAAGGTTATTTTGGCAGTAGTGCATGCTACACAGAAACTCCCCCACTATTTTTAGGCGCACAATATGGTTGTTCTAACTCAAAATCAATACTTCGGAGCACAAATTAGACCGGGAGGATTGCTAAATGGGGCACGATTGTAGGAGCTTTTAACATCAAGTACATGTCTTGTACCTCTATAAAAGGCCAAGTCCTCACCGATCTAGTGGTCGAGTTCGCTGAATTTCCTGAAGAAATAGATGCGAAGCAGCACGGCATGGATGAAAAATTAGTTGGCTTAATCTCCGCCCAATATCCCTCACCCTGGAAAGTATTAGTGGATGGAGCAGCAAACCAGCGGGGATCAAGAGTGGGGCTAGTTTTGGTATCCCCTGAAAATATCACCATTGAAAAGTCCTTGAGGTTGGGATTCTCGGCTACAAACAATGAAGCGAAATATGAAGCTTTGTTGATGGGAATAGCGATGGTCTAAAAAATGAGTGGAAAGATAGTGGAAATGTTCTTAGATTTAAGATTGGTCATAGGCCAAGTAAAAAGGGAACTGGAAGTCCGAGATACAAGAATACAAGAATATTTGGTCAAGTTAGGCATATACCAATGAAATTTGAATTCTTTGACTTATCGTATATTCCCAGAAGTGGAAATACCCATGCAGACTCTTTGGCTACCCTTGCCACTTCCTTGACACAGAATTTGCCCTGAGTGATAATTGTCGAAGACTTATGCACCCCTACCCCAACAAAGAAAGAAATCAAGCTAGGGCCAAGCTGGATGGATCCTATATTGCTATTCCTTAAAAGGGATATATTGCTTGAAGAAAAGTCAAAAGCTGAGAAAATACGAAGGAAAGCAACTCTATTTTGGTTGTCCAAGGATAAAAAGCTGTATAAACGTTCTTTTTCTGGACCATATCTGCTTTGCGTACATCTAGAGGCATCAGAATCACTCTTAGAAGAACTACATGAAGGAATCTGCGAAAGTCACATAGGGGGAAGATCCTTATCTCATCGGGCCATTTCTCAAGGATACTGGTGGCTAAACATGCAAAATGAGGCACAAGAGTATGTTAAAAAGTGTGATCAATGTCAAAGATTCGCTCCAAACATCCATCAGCCAGGAGGAGTTCTTAACCTTCTTTCCAGCCCTTGGTCATTTGCTCAATGGGGCTTGGATATTGTAGGTCCTTTCCCTAAGGCACTGGGAAATAAAAAGTATCTACTAGTTAGCACAGACTATTTCACTAAGTGGGTCGAAGCTGAACCTTTAGCTAATATCAGCGACGTGTATGTCAAAAGGTTTATTTGAAAGAATATCGTTACTCAATTTGGGGTTCCCTATACCCTCATCTCGGATAATGGCCTTCAATTTGATAGCAAAGCCTTCAGGCAGTACCGTTCTGATCTGAGAATAAAGAATAGATATTCTACTCCAGCCTATTCGCAAGGAAATAGGCAAGCTGAAGCTGTTAATAAGGTTATAGTAAGCGGACTTAAAAAGTGACTGGATGATGCAAAGGGAAGATGGGTGGAGCAACTTCCGTATGTCCTTTGGATGTATCGAACAACGCCTCGTCAGTCAACTGGGGAAACCCCCTTTTCAATGACATACAGGGTTGAGGCTGTAATCCCTTTAGAAACAGGTTTCTCGACGTTGAGAAAAAATGCATTTACCTCGGATGGTAATGATGGGATACTGTAAAAAAGTTTGGACTTGATCGAAGAGCGAAGGGAGAATGCAATGGTCCAACTGGCCTACTACTAGCATAAGCTCAAGTAAGGTTACGATACCAATGTAAAGTTAAGGTATTTGGCCGTGGGAGATCTAGTACTGAGGAAAGTTTTAGGAACCACCAAGAATCCAGCCTGAAGAAAATTGGAGCCTAATTGGGAAGGACTGTATCAAATAACTTTGGTGGTAGGAATGGGTGCATACTATTTGAAAGATCTAGATGAAAAAAACTGTATTCCATCCTTGGAATGCAAACAATCTAAAAAGGTATTATTATTAGTAAAAATAGGCCTGTTTAGTTTTTTCTTTAATTTATTCTAATTATGTATCATGTGTTTCCTTATCTTAGTGGAAATTAATACCCCTTGACATCTATTGAAGTATTAAATAGAAACCAAGTTATGTCAGGTTCCTTGGACCGCAAACTTAGTAGAAATTAATACCTCTTGAGCTGAGTTATGACCAAATTTGTAAGCCAAAGTAAAATCCATGAGCATCACTTAAAGCATTTCAAGGTACCCTGGACTTGCCTGTTATTTAAACGTTTGGATGTTTTCTCAGAGTTGGAAACTTATTAGAATTAATAAATTAAAAGCATGTCTTGATAGTGCTGTGGATTTAACAATCATAATCCACTTGAATTCTCAATTAAAATATGTAAAACTGTGTTTTCTCTCATATCAGTAAACTTCACTCTTCTATGGCATATGGTTATGTATGAACAAAGAACAGTCAAAATGAAAATTGCATAAATAAAAGATAAAATAATAATAATCCATGTAAATTTGGAAAGGTAAAGTGTACATCTCATTAAAACTTGTCTAAAAAAAAAGAGGGAATTTCATTACATCAATTATAACTACCCTATATAAAAATAAAGAGTTATGGTTTTAACTTTATTTGGAGCTTGTTCTTGGAGGTTTTGTTAGCTGCTTCAGGAGGAATCACTTTTTCTTTTTCCTAGGGGACTTCTCTAGCAGGTATGGTAGTTAAAGCTAAAGCTTGCTCAAAACTTTGGGAAGCTTCCCTATCTTGAGGAACCTCTGCAGCCTTGTTCGAGGAGGTATCTTTAGGAGCTTCAGGCTCTTTGGATTGCTTCTACTGACTAGGAGGAAGAGGATCCTGAGTCTGGGCTTCCTCGGCAGGGTTAGCAACTATAGAGGCCGCCTCTTCTTAGTTGGAAGGAAGGTTCAAGGCTCTTATGGCTGGTGGAAAATAGACATTTTCTGGCCTTCTCAGCTCAGAAGAAGCCTCAACCCCAGTTCGGTTGAGAGTTTCTTCCTAAGTTTGAGCACAGTAGGCTTTGCATATGGCAGGGACCTCTGCCCAGAGGGTATCCTCGGTCTTGGCCACACCGATGTCGTAGCCATGCTGTTCAGCCTCATCCCTTGCCTTCTCGGCCTCTATTTTTGCCTTCTTCGCCTCAGCTTTTGCTTTTTCAGCTTGATCTTTGAGCCTTTGGGCTTCTTCCAGTTGTTTCCTAAGGCTTGCCATTTGTTCCCTGGAAGTAGCCAACTAATCATTGGCCTCACGCAGGCGCTTACTTTGATCCTCGGCTTGTCTTTCTGCGCTTTCTAGAGCCGAGTCAGCACTCTAATGGGCATCTTCCTCATCAGCCAGCTTTTTCCTCAACTCTACATTGCTTTGATCAGCAATGTTGAGCATCTGTGAAGCTGTTACCCACCTCTTTCTCTCATCTTCCAGTTGCTGGTAGTAGGAGTTGGTTATCTCCTTAAGCCTGAAAGTGGCTTGGATAGCCTAAAAGAAAAGGGTCAGTAACATAACAAATAATAATATATATATATATATATATATAAAACAATTATAAGTAAAAAAAAAAGGGTTAGCATCATACCATGCCCAAATATCTCTTAGCATTGAGGAAAACCTCATTCTTCCTAATATTCCATAACTCAGCCATATCCTTTGGAAGTAACAAAGCTTCCTCCAAGGCCGAAGCAATATGGCACCCAATACCCTCGTTGAAGTCCTTGAGTGATGCATCATCTCTCAAGGGTTCACCGCCGAGCATAGGTGCTGAGAGCCAAGCTTGAGACTCCGGAGGCTGAGTATCTGCCCTTTCCATGCCTTGTTGTAACGTATGGCTAACTTTTAGCTGCTTCGCAGCTCGTTGAGCCTCATCTTCATGAGTAGGAAGAGATCTCCTGGTCTCTATCACATCTTTACCTTTCTGCTCCCTCTTCCTCTTCGGATCAATAGGTTCAGGCCTGGAAGGCAGAGATGGCTGAGGAGGAGGGAGAGGAGATTTGGGAGAAGGAGAAGGAAGCTTGGGCTGGGTGGACTTCCCCGATGCGCCTCTCCCGAGTTGATCTTCTATCAATTCCATCAAACTCCTCTGGGTATCCTCGTCTAATGTACTCTCGGGGGATAAAGGCTAGTTGAACGCTTCGAATTCATTCGAGGAGTCTGACACGTCAACGATCCCCTCTGAATCTTCTTTTTCTTCTTCCTTTTCTTTAAGAATGAGTTGGGATGAGGATGCTCCTACTGAAGGGGTGGCAACAAAGAGTGGTTGAGTACGAGGAGCGCCTTCAGGAAGTGGAATACCCTCTGGAACAACGAACCCTTGGTAGGTAACACTGATATGGTAGAGCCGAGGATCGTTGGGTTTTATCACGTACTTTGGGGCTTGGAAGGCAAGAGAAAGGGGTGTATACCCGAGAATCAGGTGTGCCGCTCGCAGTTGATCGTTAGCTTTGTTTACATACACCTTGGCCCGCAAAATCCTATCTTAACTCTCTTTGTTGACTAAATTGAGCTTGAGTTTAGTAGAACTCTTATCTGTAAAATCATTAAATTAGAGTAAAATTTCATTAGAGACAGGGATGTTGGGAAACAAAAGAGAAATGCAAGCCAAGACACATGAATATATGGCTATACCCCCACCTAGTTTTCCCTCCTTAGTCGAACAGGGTAGGCCGTCGTGCCATTCCCTAGAAAAGATTAAGAAATCCTCCTTTAAGTTTTTGTTTGAAGTGGGGAGGCACTGGATTAACCTTACTTCAGGATGCCTCGACTTAAGGTAGTATCCCTGTCCCTTCAGATGGTGTAAGTTGTATACCCAATTCACGTCATGTTGGGTCAAATTTAGGTTTATTCTCTCATTTAGAGCTCTATACTCCCTAATACCCTAAACATATTTGGTGTGCATTGGGTGGAAGATAGTCTAAAGAACCTAAGATAGTTCCTAGTAATGGGGCCTATAGGAATGGTTATCCCTCCCTCTATGAAGGCGATCATCGGTATGACCACCTCTCCTGTTTTCCTAGCATCTACCCATTTCCCTTGGGTGGCATATCTCATGCCCACTGTTGGCGGGATCCTATACTTAGCCCTAAAACTTTCCATACCCTCCTCGGACTCAACTAAATGTTTGAACTTACCCATTTTTCTAAGAGGTTTTTGAAGAAAAATTAATAAGTTTAAAACAAAAACTAAGAGGGTTTAAGAAAACTTACAGGTTTAAAAAAGGGGTCCTTGGACAAATTTCTAGTATTTGTAGACGCACAGGGAGATGAGAGAGAGAGACAGGTTCAGTGTATAAGCTCTAGGACTGTGTGATTGTTGAAAGTAGGAAAAGGAATTGATTTGAAAAGCAATTTATAGTGGCCCAGAAGTTACAAGCGGGAAAGTTCCCGCTCATAAAACTAGAAAAATCCTCCACCGTTCGATTTACATCCTACCGTTGAATGTAAGGGACAAAGGTGCTGCCAAAATTTAATGATGGCACGCTCTGGACGTTGAAGCATCAGGAGCGTGCCTTGAGCAGGTAAAAAGGCATTTCGAAAATCAGGAATACAGAATAAGACCATAAACAGGATGGGCTGAGGGCGTCAAAATCATCCTTTCCTCTCGAGGAGTCGAAAAGCAAGATTTTGAGGGATTATTGTGGGGGCTAGTTAGTTAGGAGGTACTATTAAAGTTGTATGAATTGGGTCTATAGCCCAATCCGAGGACATCAACTAATCCGAGAATGGCCAAATGAGGTTATAATGAGAATAGTATAAAGAGAAAAATAAAGATAGTACGAGATAAGTCTAACAAATGTCCGAGGAAAAAACCCATCTCGGGAACAAGGATCCGAGGTTAGTAAGGGTGTCATATCACCCTAGACCTTCTTTAAAGTTATATCACAACTGGGAGTTGGACGTTGGACAAAAGGTAAGTAAAGGGAGGCAACAAATATCTTCAAAAAGCTACTACCTCCACATTAAATGCCTTCCAACTAACTCTCTAGCCGCATTACTGTGGAGGTGATACCTGAACAATAACCAAGCAACCTTACAGCTCCTATTTGATGGTTTTGGGATGTGTTGGATGGGACAAGAAGAAGCTTCTAGAATCCAACCTACACGTGTATGGTAGAGATAACACCAAGATTGTAATATATAGCACGAGCAGGCGACCTAAAAGGGGGATCGAGAAAAAATCATAAAATCTAGGCAATAATATTGTGGGTTCTTGTAACTGTGTTCATCATCAAGATATTATAAGATAAGTTTCTTAGGCTGTGCTGAGGACAAAATTTCTTACTTTACTTGTGCTTAACAACCTTAATTCATCAACTTTTATGGTCCATCTTTTAAAGTAGAGCTAGTTCTTTCACCCATGCTCTATAAATTCATTGTTTGGGATTGTTGGGTTTAAACTCAATCTCATACTAGGTCTAATTCAAATACTATCCTTACAGTTTATTTTTAGCTTATTTTTAAAGTTACTTTTATTTTTTTGTAAATTTTATTTTTTAAGGATAACAAACCACTATAACAAGCACTGAAATTACAAAACAAAAGAAAAATTTAAGGGAGAGACAAAGAGAGCTGCGATCTATTTTTATGAGATGATTTAAGTTTATATATTTGGATCAATGCAACTTTTACTTTGTCCAAAGAGAAACTAAACCATTGTTAAATTCACATTTCTAAATTTATCATTATTTTTAGATGATGATGATGATGATAATAATAATATATAGGTAAAGCTGAGAGAAAATCCAATTAGATTTTAAATTGGATTCTAATTGTAGCCTAATTTTGTGTCACTGTCCTATATATATATATTTTTTTTAATTTCTAGATGAGTTAATATAGTGAAAAAGATGAAGAGTCTAATATAAATAAACCATTAAAAAAAAAAACAATAAAAAAGAGTAAACTCATGTGTATATCCAAAAACTAAAATAAAATATAAAAAAAATGAAGAAGAAAGAAAGAGTAAAAAACTCATGTATATATCTATGACTTAAATAAGGTATAATTTGAATTCATATATGTGTAATTGTGTTGTTTTTAATTGTACCGTGCATATAAACGGATTATATATACACTAGTAATAATAATAAGAAATAGCAAAACTTAATTAGCTGCACTTTCTTAGGGTACCTTACTAATTGAATTCAATTGCTTGGTTTCTTGGCCAACAAAGCTACAAGATTGAATCATTTAGAAAACCTTAGATACACCACCTAATGTGTGACTACTAATTAGCTCAACTAATAAATGTTTTGTTGTCAAATAAGGTATTTAGAATCGAATCTTGATCACCTACATGAAAATGAAACCATTTAACATTTTAGATCATAGCCTAATTGTAGAAATCGATAATTATAAATTAGATGTCATAAAATAAAATTGCATCATCATTTGTATCTATTAAGAAAAGAAAAAAAAAGTAATAGAGTATCGTCTATAGTACTCCATATATACCAATAAAAGCAAGTCATCTAAGTTAAAACTAAACCCTTTTACTTTGTTTATTTTTATTGGTATGAAATATCACATCAATTATTCTGGAGACTATCTAATAATTTTCTCACCACCCAAACAACTGTAATTAATTATTATTTTTTTTAAATTACTTTGTTTAAATAATGCACGTAATTACTGTTTACCAACAAAGCACCTTTTCTTCTATTTTGGCTGCTTATCAATCAATAAAATATCAGACGTGTCGTTCAACTCTTTCTTTCATATGACAGCTTGTATTAATTTGGAACCATCTGAACTTGGTCCGTACATGTCTTTTCTGTAGTTTACCTACTCCGACATGCATATCAGCAAAAAAAAAAAAAAAAAGTTCCATCATGCTTCGCAGCACACCAAGCAAGCACCTATTTTTGCAGAAACTTGCATCCATCCGACAAAGCTTGCTCATCCACAAACTGGAAGAGCTGCAACAGTGGAATTAACATCTAAAAACTGGTACCTAACAGGCTGCATGCAGTACTGATGGGTTATGCAGATAAGAATGCCACGTTCAATAATTAAGAGTTATCTTTTAAGTTTTACATTCTTTAGATTCAAATATATCTCTTCTCAAAAAAAAAAAAAAAAAAAAAAAATCAAATATATCGATTATTCATGTCTTTCTAGTCATAATAATTTTTAATCTAAAAATATAAAAGTTCACATTGGTAAAATAGAAATAAGAAAATAAAATGGTGAAGGAGAGTCGTAGTATGAAAGTTTATCGTGAGTTGGTTTGATAACCTACACCCACAATTAAAAAGCTATCAATAGATTATATATATATATATATATATATATACTGTTTTGAATGGTTTGTTTTACAATGAACAACCCAATATTAACTATAAATTCTAATTATAATATCACAATAATTCATGCATTCTATTAATTCATGGTTTATGTTGTACATTATTTATGGCAATATCTCAACCCATAATAATATCCTAATATAATCTAACCAACAAAAAAAAAATTTCAATTTGCATTTGACCTAGGTAATAAAGATGGATTCTTGATGATTATGATTGCAGCATTAGACTTGTATACTTTATAAATTGCAGAAAAGATGTCCTTAAATATAAGTTAAATTGACAATTATAGGTGTGAACATTCTCAATCATATGACGCAGCATCATGACCTAACTTACCTACAAAGTTTGCATGCTTAAGGAGCTGCCAAATGCACCATTGTATAGTTCATAGATAAGAATTGCAACAAAGCCGATCGTTTATTCGAGGAATATGCACTATAAAGTACTATAATCAACGATGCCTTTTACACAGTTTCATGGTGAGGTGCCAGTTGCATATATAGCTTTTCCATTGGTCCTGTTGTTCATCGTGATTGTAAATTAATAAATAGCTTATTACAAACGTGAATCCATGTTAAGTTGAAACAGAAGAGGAATTAAAAGAAATAAAACAACACCAAATGAATTTCCACTGGTTATAAGCTACTAGTAATTAATATTATCAGTAGATAGTATAACCTGAATTATGCGGTCAAGCCAATTAAAATTTCAAAATTTATTAGGTAGATATTCTGTCATTCTATCGCAATCAAATAGAGCAATGAAGTTCTTCTAAATATATATGTGTGTATATATATATATTGTGGTGTACAGGAATTTAAATAAGTTAATTGTGCCATATGTCATACCCATGGTCAAGGGAGTCATTATTGTGTCGGGGAGGTCATACCCTTGGACAGTAAGGTCACGTCAATGACACGTTACCAGATATGACTGAAAGGATAATGGCTGCCACTATATTTAATGCATCCCACCAAACCTTCTGGTTGCATTTATGTGGAGAAGACCCCTAAACAGTGTTGCCTTAGCTGCCGCAACTCATAAGGGGTTTGGGAAAGTGTCTGATGAGACAAGCACTTAAGTAGTGGCATGAACGATCAACAAATGGAGGGCAAGATCATCTAAAGGGAGTTATATAACATAAGAGACCCTCCAAGGAGAGGGGATCAGAAAATCTGTAAAGAAAACACTGTAGCAATAAGAACTAAAATTGCAGCCCAGTTTAAAAGAAATATACATAAGGACCACTCACCTCGGATTTTGCCAAGGAAGGGTTTCTTTGCACAGAACTTGTTTTTTCTTTACTTTCTTACGATCTTTGATTCACTATGCGTGTTGTTGGATCCATTGAAGTATAGCTTTTAAGTTCACTCTCTACAAATTCATTGTATTGGGTTCTTTGGGCCTTAATCCATTCATCTTTTGGACTTAGGAACCAAAACCTGCCCTTACAATTGGCATCGTCTGTGGAAAAGCTTGAGCTTTAGCAAGTTCAACATCCAACCATGGTAGGATTAGGGCAAGACCAGGAGAAGTCTATTGGTTCCCAATGTCAAGACCAGTTCCTCTTCCTTGAGCGAAGGAGGGACCGCGAGGTTAGTGTGCACACCATGCATACTAGCAGGAGCCAATCTCAATGCAGGAGTTACATCTCTCATGAGGAAAATACCAGAAGCATGCAATTGGAGATTTACTGTCTTCGCAAGAGGCTATGCCGCGATCAACGGAGAAGGACTCCCTTAGATTCTGACCCTTCTTCTAATGATGATGGAGATGGTAGCTACAGGCCCAAGTCCAGGACTCCTCCTAGTATGTGATGCCCCAATTTTGATTGATTGTGTAATATGTATTGATGTATGATGAGTCTCACATCAGACATTTACTGGGTAGATCTGGGCTTTATTAAAAACTATAAGGAATCTCAATTGTGACTAGTTCTTTTGAGGTATAGTGCAAATAAGGCTAGCGTTTTTCCTTGGGTCGTTACATATGGTATTAGAGCCGACCCGGTAACCCCATATGGGCTCAGAGACAATACCTCACAAAGTGGGCCCAAATGAGGACGTTAGGGATTTAAGTGGGGAGATTGTGATGCCCCAATTTGATTGATTGTGTGATGTGTGTGGATGTATGATGAGTCCCACATCGGGCATTTATTGGGTAGATCTGGGCTTTATTAACAATTACAAAAAGTCTCAATTGTGACTAATTTTTTTGAGGTATAGCGCAAATGTGGCTAGCACAAATGTGACTAGCACTTTTTCTTAGGTTGTTACATAGTGAGTCTTTTTCATACGATGAAGACCATCATTACAAGCGAAGGAGTAAGAGTCCATCTTACAAAGGTCTGGGCAATAATGCTATGAGCAAGGCTTTTAAATCACCGTTTATGAGTAGAATTGAGGAGGGAAAGCTTCCTTGGCGCTTTACTCAGCCAACATTCACCATGTATAATGGTAGAACGGACCCTGTGGAACACGTCAGCTACTTCAACCAAAGAATGGTCGTTCCATTCTCGGAATGAAGCCTTGATATGCTAAGTGTTTCCATCCAGTTTAGGGCCCGTGGCGATAAGATGGTTCGACGGTTTGAAAGAAGGTTCTATTAGCTCCTTCAAGGAGCTCAATAAGGCCTTTGGGGCTAGTTTCGTGACTTGCAGTAGGATTCCTCGGCTTTTGGATTCCTTGCTATTTATGACCATGCGAGAGGGGAAGACCCTGAAAACATATTCTGACAGGTACTGGGAGATATTCAATGAGATAGATGAGAACTTTGATGATGAGATAGATGAGAACTTTGATGATGTGGCTATAAGGACTTTCAAGGTTGGCTTGCCCACTGAGCACGATCTAAGAAAATCTTTGTCCAAGAAACCAATTAGAAGTGTGCGTCAGCTCATGGAATGTATTGATGAGTATAAGTGGGTCAAAGAGGACTAGTAGTGGGGAAAGGGGAAGGCTAAGGTGGTCCCTTAGGACAGAAGGGATCTCAGGGTGGATAGGTACAATAACAACCAACCTTGGGGAGATTTTATGGGGCATCCTGGATCAACTACTACTCAGGTAGTCAGTACTGTGTTTTGAGAGTCGATACACTAAATCCTAGAAAAAATCAAGAATGAACCATACTTTCAATGGCCAAACAGGATGGGGGGAGACTCCACGAAGTGCAACCAAAGTCTTCATTGCTAGTACCACTATGAATGAGGACACACTACCGTGGATTGCAGGACTTTGTGGAGCCACTTGGAGCAATTAGTTAAGGCAGGAAAGTTGACGCAATTCCTGTATCAATCTAACGAACAAGGTGGTCAGGTAGGGTCAAGGGCTTAGAGAGATGCTTCTACAATACCACCTTTAGGTACAATTAGTGTCATTCTTGGTGCTTTGAGAAGGACTGGTTCTCAGCCATCCAGGGTGATGTCTATAGTTTGGCCATCTGTAGATAGTTCATCTCCTGATCCAAAGAGGAGTAGAATAGAAGTTCAGTCGACTTTGAGCTTCTCAAATGAGAATAAGGTTGGACCTTGCAGCCACATGATGATACCCTGGTGGTCACCCTCAGGATAGGTGGGTACGATGTGAAAAGTGTGTTGGTAGATTAGGGCAGTGGCGTGGAGATCATGTACCTTAACTTATTTAAGGGACTGAAGCTGAGGTTTGAGGACCTGACCTACTACGATTCCCCTCTAATAGGGTTTGATGGGAAGATTGTCTTTCCAAAAGGCCAAATTCGACTACCTGTTCAGACAAGGACATAGATCGTGGAGGTGAACTTCATCGTGGTAGATGCCTACTCCCCCAACACTGCTATTATGGCAAGGCCTGGGCTTCACGCCATGGGAGCCGTACCTTCCACCTGCACTTGAAGATAAAGTATTCATCTAGGGATCAGGTTGAGGAGCTAGTGGGGAGCCAATCTATGGCCAGACAATGCATGGTGGCTGCAATTAGACATCAGACTAGAGATGAGTCCTTAGCCTCTGCAGGGCGGGATTTATAGTAATCAAATGTACCAGTGCTATCCACGAAGGTAAAGGAAGAAGGGGGAAAATGCGAGCAATTGGAAAGAGTTGTCATTGGCGACGATAAGGAGAAGTTCTTTCATATCGGAGTTCAAGAGCCTCCTTGGGAAAGGCAAGAGCTAATAAATTTTCTTAGAAAAAATATTGACATGCTTGCATGGAGTGCCTACAAAGCCCCTGGGGTGGACTCGGATTTCATTTGCCATCGTTTAAATGTCAATCCCTCTAGCATCCCTAAGAAGTAACCACCTCGTCGCCCATATAGGGAACATTCTGATGTTGTCAAGGGGGAAGTACTTAAGCTCAAGCAGGCTGGGGCCATTAAGGAGGTGTTTTACCCCGAGTGTTTGGCCAACACAATAGTGGTAAAAAAGAAAACTGGGAAGTGGTGAGTATGTGTAGACTTTACGGATTTAAATAAAGCTTACCCAAAAGACCCTTTACCCTGCCTCGGATAGATCAATTGATGGACGCAATTGTAGGCCATCCTAGGATGAGTTTTTTGGATGCCTTTCAGGCTATCATCAAATACCCTTAGCTTTGGACAATTAGGAAAAGATTGCTTTTCTTACACCTACTGGAAATTACTACTACAAAGTGATGCCCTTTGGATTGAAAAATGCAAGGTCTACCTACCAAAGGATGATGACCAGGATGTTTGAACCTCAATTGGGCAAAAATATTGAGGTGTATATAGATGATATAGTGGCGAAGAGTAAAGTAAATTCTGAGCATATAGATGACCTTGGGAATATTTTTGGGATACTAAGGAAATACAAATTGCGCCTTAATGTCGATAAATGTTCTTTCGGCTACGCTCTAGCAAGTTTCTGGGTTGTATGGTTACCCATCGTAGAATCAAAGTTGACCCTAATCAGATTAAATCAATTAACAACCTGTAGCCTCCCTGGAATCCCAAAGAGGTCCAGAAGTTAACAGGAATGACTATTGCCTTGAACCGATTCATTTCTAGGTCAGCGGACAAGCGTAAGCCCTTCTTCCATTTGTTGCATAAGTTGAAGGAATTTGAATGGATAGAGGAATGTTCCTCGGCCTTCTCGTCTACCTATTATGTCCAAACCCAAGGAAGAGGAGGTTCTATTTGCCTACATTGCTGTAGTCTCACACGCGGTAAGTTTGGTGCTAATACAGGTTGATAATGGGGTACAGAGACCAGTTTATTATATGAGCAAATCACTACATGAGGCAGAGATTCATTATTTACCCTTGAAGAAGGCCATCTTGGCGATAGCACATGCTACACAAAAGCTCCCATATTACTTCCAAGCTCACATTGTTGTGGTTCTAACTCAACTCCTTATTTGACCACTACTTTGGAAAGCTGATTACACAGGGAGGATTGAAAAATGGGGAATGATCCTAGGAGCTTTCGATATAAAGTATATTCCTCACATTTCTATAAAGGGCTAAGTTCTTGCAGATTTGGTGGTTGAGTTTGCCGAGCCTTCCCTAGAAGAAAATGGTGAAAGGCCGAACATGGATGGAAAATTAGTAGGGATGATCTCCTTGCAAAAATATTTATCTTGGAAGGTATATGTTGATGACGCAACAAATCCAAGGGGATCATAAGTGGGGCTAGTTGTAGTATCTCTTGAAAGGATCATCATTGAAAAATCCTTAACGCTGGGCTTCTCAGTCACGAACAATGAGGCTGAGTACGAGGCCTTGTTGGTGGGAATGGCTATTGTTCAAAAAATGGGAGGAAGAACAGTCAAGATATTTTTAGATTTGAGGTTGGTCATAGGCCAAGTAAAGGGAGAACTGGAAACTAGGGATGTAAGAATGCAAGACTATTTGAAACAAGTTAGGCACTTGCAGTCGGGGTTTGAATCTTTCTCCTTACAAAAAATCCCAAGGAGCAGAAACACATATGCTGACTCTCTTGCTACTCTTGCAACCTCCTCCGTGCAGAGTTTATCTCAAGTTATCTAGGTTGAAGATTTATGTAAGCCTACCGAGATGAAAGAGGTGAGGGTCCATATTCACCAGACCAGGGTGGGGCCTAGTTGGATGGACCCTATTATGCTATTTCTTAAGAACGACATCTTACCCGAGGAGAAGGGCGAGGCTAATAAAGTGCGAAGAAGAGCTCCTTGGTTCTAGATGTTCGAGGATTAAAAGTTATACAAGCACACTTTTTCTGGGCCGTATTTGTTTTGCATTCATCCTGAGGCAGTGGACTCACTTTTGGAGGAGCTACATGAAGGGATTTGTAGAAGTCATACCGAGGGCAGGTCATTATCTCACAGGGCCCTTACTAAAGGATATCGGTGGCCAAATATGTAAAAGGAAGCATAGGAATATTTGAAGAAGTATGATCAATGTCAGAAGTGTACCCTAAATATTCATTAGACAAGGGGTGTCCTCAATCCTTTGTCTAGCCCCTGGCCTTTTGCCCAATGGGGTTTGGACATTGTAGGGCCTTTTCCTAAAACTGCAGGAAATAGGAAGTGGCTGTTAGTCAGCACTGATTACTTCACCAAGTGGGTTGAGGCTGAACCCCTATCAAATATTAAAGATGTGGATGCCAAGAGATTTTTGTGGAAAAATATTGTCACTCGGTTTGGGATCCCTCACACCCTCATCTCAGATAATGGCCTTCAGTTTAATAGCAAAGCCTTGAGGAGGTACTATTGTGATTTGGGCATTAAGAATAGGTATTCCACCCCAACTTATCCACAAGGGAACGGACAGGCTGAGACTATCAATAAGGTCATAGTGAGTGGACTCAAGAAAAGGCTGGATGATGCAAAGGGTAGATGGGCAGAAGAGCTACCACACGTTCTTTGGACATATCGAACTTCCCCTCATAGGTCAACAAGGGAGATACCCTTTTCAATGACCTATGGGGCCGAGGCTGTGATTCCTTTGGAAATTGGATTCCCAACGCTGAAGACAAGTTTATTCCAACGGATAGCAATAACAGCTTACTAGAAAGGAGCTTAGATCTGGTCGAAGAACGGAGAGAGAAGGCCATGGTTCAATTAGCATATTATCAGCAAAAGCTTAAACAGGGGTATGACTCAAGCGTGAAGTTAAGACCATTAGCCCCAGGGACTTGGTGTTACGAAGGGTCATATGTACAGCAAAAAACCCAACATGGGAAAAGTTGGTGCCCAAATGGGAAGGGCCATACCATATTACCTCGATAATGGGGATAGGTGCATACTTCCTAGAAGATTTAGACAAAAATGTTGTATCACGACCCTAGAATGTAAATGACTTGCAAATATACTATTATTAATGAAAGGCAACTTTGTCGTGTTTTTATGTATGACATTATGGGTTGTGTTGATTACTTGTTTGAATGTTAAACAAAATCTTGGTCATGCCTAGTTTCTCAGACCACATACCTTGGGTAAATTAATATTCTTTATTATTTGTTTAAGTGTTAAACAGAACCTTGGTTATGCGTGGTTCCTCGAACCACATGCCTTGGTAAATTATCACTCTTCATTACTTGTTTGAATATCAAACAAAACCTTGGTCATGCTTAGTTCCTTGGACCACATACCTTAGGTAAATTAATATTCTTGGTAATTTGTTTATATATTAAATAGAACTTTGGTCATGCCTAGTTCCTCGAATCACATACCTTGGGTAAATTAATATTCATGGTAATTTGTTTAAGTGTTAAACAGAACCTTGGTTATGCTTGGTTCCTTAAACCACATACCTTGGGTAAATTAACATTTTTTCATTATTTGTTTGAATATTAAACATAACCTTATTCATGCTTGGTTCCTCTGATCACATAGTTTGGGTAAATTGATATTCTTGGTTATTTGTTTAATTGTTAAACAGAACCTTGGCTATGCCTGGTTCCTCAAACCACATGCCTTGGGTAAATTAACACTCTTCATTACTTACTGGAATATTAAACAGAACCTTGGTCATGCTTGGTTCCCCGGAACACACTCATTGGGTAAATTAATATTCTTGGTTATTTGTTTAAGTGTTAAACAAAACCTTGTTCATGCCTGGTTCCTCGAACCATATGCCTTGGGTAAATTAACACTCTTCATTATTTGTTCAAATGTTAAACAAAATCTTGGTTATGTTTGGTCCCTCGGATCACATGCCTTGGCTAAATTAATACTTGGTAAACTCACCAAGGATGGGGAACTTGGCGTTTGCATCATCACATGAAAACAAGGACTCACCCTGGGTGTTGGTTAAGGGATTCTGAGGGTACATTCACAAGATACTCTTGAAATGAGAGACCTCAGACACCCTCTTTTCCTACTAAGTGTTTTGTTTGTCTCTAAGGACTTAGACCTCCCTATTGATTACATAGTTTTCAGTACCAACACATGGTCACTTTTCTCACTGTTTACATAGGTTTAATTTATTTGAGTTAACAACAAATCATTAATATTAGCTTTTGTTAAAGTGTGGGTATTCACCCTTAGAAGCATCATCAATCTAAGGTCTCAGCAAAGGGAAAAACAATGACAATAGCCAACCAGAGATAAATATTGCAAGAAAAATAAAGGTTCACAAAGCAAAAATTGATGTCTTTTCATTGAACAAAAGAAAGATACATTATGAATAATGGAAAAGTGCTGCAACAAAAGAAAAAGTACAAGAGAGAGAGAGAAAAAAGAAAAAGAAAAAAAGAAAGGTAAAATCCTAAGCTAAGCCTTAGCCGGAGGGTGTCCTCTTTGCTTGTTGGCTGGGAGACGTGAAGATTAGTAGAGTTAGGAGTAGTTTCCTTAGCCTTGGGAGTAGCCTTTGGGCTTTGGGTCTCTGGCTGAGTTTTATCTTCTTGGCCTTTTCCCTTGTCCTCTGGCCAAGCTTTACCCAAGCCAACTTCCTTGCCTGTGGCCACTTCCACCCCCCGGCCTTGATTGCCAGCCTTACTATTCCCTTTACGAGCCTCAGGGGTGGGAGGGGGGGGGGGGAGGAGAACGACCTGAGGGCTAGGAAGTTGCTCAGGCACAGTTGCAGTAGGGGTAGCATTCGCTTCAAGGCCTAGAGGTGCTTTAAAAGCTTCTCGGAGGTCTTCAGGGTAGTAGATGTTTTTAGCCCTCCACAAATCCAAGGTTGCAGGAACTTTAGCCAAGTTCAGGGCTTTGGCCCACACCTCCTGGCAGTATTCCCTGCAAACCCCAGCGAGCTCCTTTGTCATGCGGCCCTTAGTCTCTTGGACGCCAAGGTTATAGGACCTCTGCTTCGAAGCCTCCACAATAGCCTTGGTCGCCCGAGCCGCCTCCCTGGCCTTCTCTAATTTTGCCTTCAGATCTAGGACCTGCTGTTTAGCCGTGGCCACCTCTATCTCAGCGTAATAGAGCCTTTTACGCTGCTCCTTATCTTGGTCCTGGGCATTCTTTAGGCTAGCCTTAGCGCTTTTCCACCCCTTCTCCTCAAAGGTTAGCTTCGTAGTAAGCTCTTGGTTCTTTTGCTTAGTTGCGCCCAAGGCCTTGCTGGTCTCGACGCGAAGGTTGGCCTTGACCCTAGCCTCATTCCGGGTGTCTTTCACCCATTCCTCAGCCATAAAAACCTCTTGGATGGCCTGCAAAAAAATAAAGGAATACGTTACCAAATAAAAAAAAGGGGGGGGGGGGTAACCTAGTGAGATGTTAGTAAGGCATGTGTAGAAACTCACCAAGGCAAGGTCCTTCTTTAGAGACAAAAGGAGGTCTGGTTGCCTTACATTTCTCAAGACAGCCATATCTTTAGGCAGCAGAAAGGGCTGCTCCAAGGCCTCAACGAGGTAGTGGGCGTGCCTTTTTTGGAACTTCCTGATGGAGGAGCTCCGCGGTATGGCTACCCCCTCCAGCTTCAGCTGACGCTCCCACACTGGGTTCTAAGGGCACACCCGGGCCACAATATGATGCTCCTTGCTTTCGATAGAGAAGGCCCTCCCCTGGCCCTTAGCTATCTTCTACTGCTTGGGCTCCTTTTGAGGGACCAACTTCCCCTCATCATTTAACTCCTTTTCCTTCCTCTTCTTCTTCAGGTTGGCAATAGCAAACAGGTTAGCTATAGGAAGAGGGGGGAGAGTAAGGGGAGGCTGAAACCCTGAGGCATCCTTGGGCACCAACCACTTGGCCTTGTCCGCAAGGAGCTCACACAAGCCCTTCTTCCTGTTTAGAGCCATTTCTTCTTCTTCTTCCTCTAAACTGTCGTCAACCCAAGCAACTATGAATCTCGGGGTACAAATCCCAGAAGACCTGTCAGCTTGTCCTCCGAATCTGAGACTTGGATCACAGGCTCATCTTGCTCCTCTCTCCCTTCCTCGAGATGAAACTTGTCTATCTTTATCTCGAGTGACAACCACGAGGAAGCTGTCTCTTCTCTCAGGACTGCTGTTTCGCGGGGAGAGCAACAAGAGGGCAACTCAACTGGCACAATATCTTCTCGGGCTAATCCAGGCATCGAGATGTCTATCCGAGCTAGCTGAGGATCGCCTACTCTAATCGCATGGCCTACATCCTAAAACTTGTCAAATAAGGGCTTGAAGTCGATGATAAAGTGGATAGCTCTCAGTTGTTTGCCTTCACTCACAAACATTTCGACTCTCAGCACCATGTTGAGGTCCTCGACGTTGACGAAGTTAAGGTTGGGAGTTGTGTGCCTTTTATCTACAAAAATAGTCGAGAAGCAACATCATAGTTAGAAAGATGAATCCTAAGTCGGAAGAGAACAAAGTGTTAGAGGAATAAAAAAAAAATAAAAAAAAAAAGAGGCGAACCCCAAAACTAAGTTTCGTGTCAAAGGACCTAAACCTAGGGCACCCCACTTGGTTCTCCCTCTCGAGTTAGGCAGTGCATGCCATTCACTAGAGATGATTAGGTAGTCATCTTTCATGCCCTTGTTGGACTTGGGAAGACACGAGACAAGCCTAACAACTGAAGACCTAGACTTAAGGTTGTAGCCCGAGTCTACCAGCAGATGGCACTCGTACATCCAAACGATGTCATGTTGAGTGAGGTTCAACCCATTTGCTCGTTAAGAGCATTTACACTACCTAGAATCCTAAATAGGTTGAGCGCGCATTGGTGAGAGAACAACCTATGGGCGATCAAATAGTCCCTAGTCACATTACCCAAGGGAAGCCTTATTCCCCCTTCTATGAAGGCGATCATGAGAATGACGACCTCCCTTTTTATTCCTGTGGGTGAGTCACTCACTTGGGGAGTAGTATTGCAAGGAAACGTCCCAAGGAATGTTATACAAGGCCCTAGACCCCTCCATACCAATGGGAGAATCTACTAGGTGGGCAAACCTACCCATCAGAGTAGACTAAAGAGAAGTGGAGGAAATATTTGTGAAGAAGAAGTAAAAAGTAGAAGGCCGAAGAGAAAATAGCCTAAGAACGAAAAAAAACTTACAAAAATAAGGACAAGGGTCACTTTAAGAGCTTCTCAAAAGTTTGAAGATTTGGAAAGTCTCGAAAGTTTAGAGATTTAGGAAGTCTTGAGAGTTTGAAGATTGGAAAAGTGAGAGAAATGAATCCCCCTGGCACCCTATATAGGAGGCAGAATTGGGTAGGAGTTATCCCGCCCAAAATTTGAGGAGAAATGCTAGCCATAGGATCTCAAGCTCACCATAGGACTTGGGGAACAAAGCTCCACCTAAAGCATTTAATGAGATATTGTGGACTTTGAAGTGCCAAAATAGTTGCAAGGCACGCGAAGTGACATTCTCATATATGGAAGTCAAAGAAACGTGTGGAATTAATTATCCAAGATCAAAACCTCACTTTTCTCCTCGAATAAGAGGAAAAAACCGGAGTTTTGAGGGGCTATTGTGGTGTACAAGAATTTAAGTAAGGTAATTGCATCACAGCTCATACACATGGCCGAATGGGCCATTATTGTGTCGAAGAGGTCACACCCTCGGACAGTAAGGCCACGTTAGTGGCATGTTACCAGAGGAAGTCATACTGTAGAAAAAAAGTTTTGGAGAAGGGGTTAGCCCTGACATAACTGAAGGGATAGTGGCTGCCACCACATTTAATGCATCCCACCAAAACTCCTAGCTACATTTATGTGGAGAAGACCCCAAAACAGTGCTGCTTTGGTTGCCGTAACTCATAAGGGGTTTGGGAAGGTGTCTGATGGGACAATCACTCAAGTAGTGTCTAAACGATCAACAAATGGGGTCAAGATCATCTAAAGGGAGCTATATAATGTAAGAGACCCTCCGGGGAGAGGGAATCGAAAAATCTATAGAGAAAACACTGTAGCTACAAGAACTAAAATTGCACCCCAATTTAAAAGAAATATACAAAAGGACCACTCTTCTCGGATTTTGTGAAGGAAGGGTTTCTTTGCATAGAGCTTGTTTTTTCTTTACTTTCTTACTATCTTTGATTCATTGTGTGTGTTGTTAGGTCCATTGAAGTCTAGGCCTACTTTCTACAAATTCATTGTATTGGACTCTTTGGGCTTTAATCCATTTGTCTTTTGGGCTTAGGAACCAAAACCTGCGCTTACATATATATATATATATATATATATAGAGAGAGAGAGAGAGAGAGAGAGAGAGAAATAAAGTCATCTAAAGTTAATATTGATGGATATATTACCCATTCCTATGGTCAATACTCAATAAAATACATATTTAGGGGTTCTAAAATAGTGCAACTGCAACATCGAGCACTCACATCAATTGAAACAATTTTTTAGTCTAATTGTTGTTGAAAGGCCACAATTTCGATTGTAGTTAATCCATTTTTTACATACAACTAAGTCAAACTCTCAGTTGTTGTTGTTGTTGTTGTTTTTAAAAAAAAATCTTTTCTCCTATTTATTTTTTTATTATTTTTTTCTCTCTTAAAAAAATAAAGAATTTTTTTAATTACTTCTTTCCTCTTAGCCATCCATCTTTTCATCGTTTTTGTTAGCTCGCCAACCAATCACATGACCATTTCACTAATTCCCAACTTGTTCAATTTTTCCACACTTTTTCACTAAACAAATAACATAAATAAAATTAGATAAGCTAATAGTTTTATAACTCAATTGGCATGTATCTTAAAATATTTTCAAAAAAAGTATCCAAAATTCAAGTACAATTAATTTTTAAGATATGGGTTTTACTACGGTATATGTTAGTAAATTATTTTAGAAAAATTTTTATGAATTTTTTTCTTTTTATAAAGAAGTAAAATTTTTTTAGAACATACATGAACAAACCAATCGATTTTTGGTGTAAGGCATATGTTAGTAAATTATTATTATTTTTTTTTAATTTTGATAAGTTTTTTTTATAAAGAAATGAAATTTTTATAGAACATTCTGTTTGTTCGTTTAGACTCCTAAAACCAAATTGTTTAACTTATTATATTAATCAAGTGATTACTTAGATTAATTATTTAGATCTAAGTTAAACACAAATAAATCATATCATGCAAAATAATGGAAAATAAATAACATTACGACATGATGATCTAGGAAAACCAATGAAACGAACCATTTCAAGGTAAAACCTAAAGAGGTTTAACCTAACTATCCTCAAGATAAAAAAAAATCCACTATAAGAGAATTAAAGTTTTTACAATTAGATTTAACCCTAAATCTATTGCTATCTCCAGTGGTAACTTACTGACACGACCACGTGCAAACTCCAAATCCACGGACTCCTTTTCTTCTTGGATTTACACCAACACAAGCTGCCTTGCTTGTGACTTTGAGATTCCACTCAAAGGTTTTAGATCTCCGTCAATAATGATCTTGATGCAGCAACTATGTTCTACCAATGCTTGATTGTAGTTTTGGCTTCGATAGATTCTTGTGTAGTTAGAAGGTATAAAACCTCTCAGATCTCACAAAGAGTAACACACAAGTCTTCTAAGAGTCTTCAAAATGTGGCTAGGGTTTCCCTTTTATATGTGGAGAAGTTTAGATAAAACATTAAACATTTTTGTGGGCTTGAGCTTGTTCAAAAATTCTGCAAAAAAATTGTGCCTGTGATTTTCAATCGGTCGAGCCTAATTCTTGATCAGTCGAGTAAGGTAGAACCACTCTCCCTTTTTCTGCAATCAGCTGAACTTGAACCTTAAAGCAACCACTTTTAAGCCTTACCTAAAAACCTAGACTAGACATGTCTTGTTCTCGGTTTGCCAACACAATAAAAATATGATTCTAAATATTTAAATCTAAATCTTTAGAACCTAACATATGCATTAACTAAATAATTTTTAGTATAAACAGTGAGATTGAACTACAAATCTCTTATTCAACCATTAGAGACTTTATCAATTGAATCAACTATAATAGTCAACTTTATATTATTGTTAAAGGTGTAAACATGACTTATTCCTTGTCGGTGGACATTATATATCTCTGTGGAAAACTAATTAAAGATATGTCGGCCCCAGTTGAATCAATTTTCTTCTAGCTAGATGTTAATGGGTTCGATGCAACAACACATTATTTTACAGTCATGTAATAAAGTCATTGATTTAAAACAAGACTAAGTAAATCTACTTTTCTTTATTTTGTCTTTTATCTCTATAGTTGATAGACACTACATATATAGTCTATATTCATCAGAAAATCTCACTCATTTATAAATTTATTACTTATTTAGTACAATTTATTTTTGTAGTATTTTACAATTTATATATACTTGAAAAAATGAGATATTAAAAACTAATTTGACTTGCGTCCCATTTCCAATGCATTAGACGCAACACAGACACAATACATGTTTTTTTTTTTAAAAAAGAAAAAAGTACCGCTATTATGTCTTATCTAGTCTAGTATTTATTAGACTAGGCCGAAGAAAATGAAAATGACCCAAAGTTTGTGTTATACCAAAGAATATCATTGGATAGTAGTTTCAGTCTTTTCCTGGCCAAAATGGGCATTTTCCCCTTTTTCACAAACTTTCTAGCATTTTGCCCTCTTTCTCAAATTAATTAGGGAAATGCCCTTGTTTTGTAACTCGATAATATGAAAGTTGAGATTCATTGAAGAACTCGATCATCATATAGTCGAGTTAGTTTCAGCTTTGTGCCACACTGGCAAAGCAAATGTGGTTTTTTCCAATAAAAAAATGGTCGTTTATACATGCATAACTCGGTAACTAGAAAATCGAGTTTGCCTTAACATTTTCAAATACCTAAAGTCTCACAACGCCTGTTCACTCTCTCCTTGTACACTCTCCCACACTCTTTGCCATCACTCTTCCTCACTCTCCCCCACTCTCCATTAGTCTCCTTCACCCTTTTCGATTAGTTGTCATTGCCAGTACCCTGGTGCTTCCGTCGAACCCTCACCGTACCCACCACCGTTGATTACAGGTACGTTGCTTTGCCGTTGATTACTGTTTTGTACTGCATTTGTTTTGTGGGAAATGGATGATTATCAGAGGGGGATCTCACATTACCAAAATCTTCAAATTTTTTCATTTGTTTTATGGGTGTGACTCAGGTTCAAATTTTTCCTAGGAAAGAAAAGATGATAATAAGTGCTTGATTGGTGTACTTCAATTTTTTACTATTTGAAAAAGTTTTGTTTCATATTCCCAAAACAAATGGCTACTGTGGACGGAGCAAAATAGCTGTATTTTTGAAGATACAAACTGATTAAAGACTCAGTTGGAATCATTGTTGATTAGAACTTTGTTTGATTGGTCCCGTGCCTGAGGTGCTTACAAATAGCAACCCCCTTCTAGATTTCACATAATCACTTAGCTTTGTGCATAATTCTTTTAGGTTATGGTGTGCTTATCATCATGAACAGGAAGTAACCTATTCTATTAATAAATTACCATTATTTATCATAAGACAAATGGACCCTAGAAAAACAATATTGTTGTTCTTGCAGCTTAAGAACTTGACTAGTGGATCTCTTGTTAGTATCTCAGATGAGATTCCAAAACCAAGCTGAACAACATAGTCATTTTCATATTATATCATAATATGATAATCCAAATTTAAAAAAAATATATATATATTTATTAATATATGAAAGTATAGTTTATATAAAGATTGCCATTTCTGCGATATGTGTGGACATTGAACTTCATGTTGATATCGTTTCCTGATTTCATTTCTTGTAGAATTTCTATCTGCTGCAAACAGTATGAGTCTATGCACTGACATTGAAAATAGAGACTATATTGCTGCTTTCATTAGAGTTCAAGCCACGATATGAATTTCATGATTTCCATTTTGTGAAGTTTCTTATATTAATCTATGCACTGACATTGAAAATTGAGACTAAAAGCACATCAAAGTTTGTAACTTTTGTTTCATGATTATTAATATGTTGACTGTTACTTCAATTTATCTTTGTTTTTTCATTTGTTTTATGTTGACTATGAATCATATACTTTTTATCTTTTTGTTAAATGCTGGTTCTCAAATCTTCCATCATTCATTTGAATCTTGAACCAAATGATAAAATCTTTTTTAAAATAGTAAGACAATTTGGTGATAAGATGTCTCAATGACTTTACTTTTGTTTGGTACCTTTTTATTAGTTTCTGTTAATGTTAATTGAATTGCTTTTGTATTAATTCATCAGTGTGCTCTCCCATAAATTAAGATTAATCTTACAAGTATGCTTTCATTATTGCTAAAACCAAACAATTTTCATCCTTTTGTTCGAAATTTCTGTCATAGTAATGACAATCGAATGGAACATAGAGATGTGATAATTAATTAAGGTCCATTTCTGCCAAAATGTTGTGTTTGCTTTAGGTGTCTTTTAATTCATTAGTTTATTATTGTTGTTACCTTGTCATCATTATCTACGTGTTACACTTGTAATTATCAATATATATATATATATATACTACTTGTTATGCTTGTGGAATTAACTTTTCTTTCTCTGTGCTAATTCATTATATGGTCATCTTTCATTTACTTGATCATGAGTTTGCCAGTAATCCAATTCTGGCAATACTTGATCATTATAAGGTCAATTTATTCAAAAAAAATTTATGACACCATTTGATATGTGAATTTTGAGTTTTGACCCACAATTTGATAACTATATGGTTTGAAATATGAAAGAAAATATGATTTGCTATTGTAATTACATCTTGTCATAGAGTGAATTCTTAATAATTACTAGCAATCTATTTGCTGCATGTCAGATATGCAGGCACTGGATAGAGTGGAGCCTGGACTAGATGATGATACCCAGTTGAACCGGTAGTCAAATCATCGGTCAACTCCACTTTGAAGCCGTGTCGCAGATGAGGTATGTAGTTGTATTATTAATACATCTTTGTTTTATAATTATCTCGGTGCACTACCTAACAAAATGCTTGTCCGCGTGTAAGAGATGCTTGGCGTTGTAAAGGTTTGGTGCTGTAAATGTATATTGCCATGGGGTGGGCTAGACCTACGTATCACGCAGTACAAAGATACAGCAGGTGGCGCTTGGAGACGCACATGTTCCACTTACCTCATGGAGAAATGGGTATCACCTTGCAAGATATAGATGTGATGCTCAGGATTTCGATGGATGGGTTACATGTCACTAGAAAGACAGACATGAACTGGAGTTTGTTGTGTTGAGAGTTGTTGGGTAATCAACCTCTGCCTTCCATACCCAACTTAAACAAGTCTATCTTAGCTAGGGCGAGGATAAGATACAAGTGGCTTGATGCATGATTTACCGCTACCCCAGCTGCAGACGCCGGTGATGAAGTAGTGTAATAACATGCTCGCTACCACCTACTTGTTTGGATGGGGCCCTGTTGTTCATGGACAAGTTAGCAGACCGGGTTTAACTCCTACCTCTACAATTCCTCAACCCAATCAGCAATGCCAGACAGTATAGCTGGGGTAGTGTAGCATTGGCCTGGCTTTACAAGCACCTTTGTAGTGCATCGAAGAAGGATGTGATGCCGATTGGAGTAGCACTATTGTTGGTGTAGCTGTGGGCCTATTCAAGGTTCCCATAAACATGCCCAATTGCGAGGCCGCCTTTATCGCTAGTGCACTCAGGACCCCTTGCCATTATGTACGTTCATTAAGTTCTCATTATTCAAGCTAAGTGTCTGTTTGGATTAATTATTTATGTGTAATAGTATATTATATTATATTTTTATCTTTGATATAATTAAAAATATGCCAAACTAACAAACAAAAGAAACTTATCAATGCTTAGATACTAAAGTATATGGATGTGAAATTATAAAGCAAAGTTTGTTTAATGTAAAGGAAGAGAGAGTTCACTAACGACATTGTTCACAGTTCATCACATGAAAGTTCACTAACGAGCATTTGTTGAAACCCCATGTTTGCTAGGTGGAGCAGGCCAAAGAGCACTGCACAGCATGCCACACACATCCTTGCTGCGTACTGGTCGTCGCTGGCTACACTACGGGTAGAGCAGGTACTCATTTTCGGTTAATTTACATCCTCAATTGCATGACCACATTTATTTCACCACAATTTGAGGTTTTTTTTTTTTTTTTTTTTGGTTTCCCTCAATTGCATGACCACGTTTATTTTTTTATTTTTGTTTCAATTCTTGGATTGTTGTAGGAATGAGTTGATTTAAGAATATTGGTTCCTTTCTAGGTTGATCCAAGAGAAAGGTCGGCCTAAGTCGACAAGAATTCGCAATGAGATGGATGACAAGGATAGGGAGTTGCCAACCTCTTTGTGGATTGAGAACGGACCAAAGTCAAAGTGTGGGTTGTGTCGCCAAGAGGATCATAACCATCATAGATGTTCGACTTGAAATGTGGAATCAACAAGCCATGGTGCTACAATTACAAGTCATAGTACAAGGGGGGATATATCATAAGTTATTCTTATTTACTGTTGCCAATTATTCAGAAAGTTTAATTAACGTATAAAACACCAATGAACGTTTAGACCCCTAATTACAAAATTACCAACACAAACTTATAATCAAACAGTATATGTCTGGAATATGAAATATAAGCTGTATCCAAATTGGTAACACACTCTAAACCATAATTAATTACAAACACAACAGCAATTAAAAAGTAAAGAGAAAGGAGAGAGAGATGCAAATATAAAGATAACACCGGCACATGTTATCGAAGAGGAAACCCAAGAACTCGACAAAAAACCTCTCTGCCGCCCTCTAAGCAGTCAAATGATCCATTAATGAATATAGTTGGGATACAAGAATAGCAGAAGACCCTCTAAGCCTAATCTACCCAGTGCACCTAAGCCCTCCAAGCTTCTTGCTCCAACAGGGTTATGACGAATCTTGTCTTCTTTAGATTCCCGGATCCTGCAATACGACCATTGCATCAACCAAGTAAATTGGTCCTCTCTGAACTGCTTCCCAAGCACCAAAATATCTCCTCACTGATATGGGTAAAGTGAGATAAGGATTTGGCAAAAAGTACCTCTCAAGGATATGTCAATGGAGAGGGTGAGAGTAGAGAAATTTGGAGAATCAAATGATAAAGATTGTAGATGAATCAATCTTGTTTTCTGTAAGGTTTCTCTCTCAAAATTCTCTCTGGGAGCTCTCTAAATTTTGTGGGTATAAGAGTATTTATAGTAGTGTGTGTGAGGAATGCGAAAAGTCAATTTTCATCCAAACAGGGCATTCTAGCGACTCAACCTCGCGATTGGAACAAGTCACAAGTCTCAGTCGTGAGCTAACGACTTGGCCAGACTATCTATTTTGTCCTGTAGTGCTCCGACTATCATGACCCTTCAGCTCCCCATCATGCTTCACACATGTGCCACTTTGGTGACATGCCAGTCACGAGTCAGTCATGAGATCCAAGCGCAAAACTCCTTTGATTGCACACATCTTGAGTTTTCTTCACAGTCTCTCACATGCAACCCTTACAAGCTAATTTGGCATGGAATAAAGCCAATACATGATTGAATAAATTCTCACAAGTCATGTATTGCCTTACATATTCTTACATATTCTTACAAGTCATGTATTGCCAACCTCTTTGTGGATTAAGATTCCTATAATGATTTTTAAATTAGAACTATGATAGTAATTGATAGTTTTTAGACCCCTTAAAAATATAATTGGATTAACCTAGGTAATTAGCCAAGTTGTTACTTAGTCCAAATTCCAAATCTAGGTTATCACAATCAAACGATCATATCATGCAAAACAGCGAAAAGATAAATAACACAATAATATGATCACCCAGGAAACAAACCGGTAAAAACCTGGGGAGGATTTAACCTAGCTATTCTCAAGGTAAACCTGAATCCACTATAAAAGAATCGAAGTTGTACAATAGGACTTAGACCGCTAACATCCTATTGCTACCCACCAGTAGAAACTTACTGACACGACCACGTGTAAGCTCCGAGACCACGGACTTCTTCTTTCTTGGATTCTCCAGCAAGTACAAGCACACCCGCTTGTGTTTCTTTAAGCTTCTATGGCAGCAACTAAATGATCATCAAGTTCTTGAATGAATCTCCTTCTTGATAATCCTAAACTTGTGTAAAGGAAAGCTCCTCATAGATCTCACAAGAAATTTACACAAACAGCAATATGAGCAACATAAAAACATGGCTAGGGTTTGCCTTATATACCTAGGGCAAAAATACAAAACCCTAAACATTTTAAATGAACTAGGGTTGAGTTAGAATTCTGCAGAAAACACATTTTGCCCGAATTTCGATTGATCGAGCCTAAGCTTCGATCGATCGAACCAGGCCGAAATGCTTTATTAAATCTGCATCAACTTGAATCCAACTTTACATAAATGAACCAACTTTAAGTAAGTCTAAACACAACTAAACATCTTGTTTTGATCATGTTTTGCTAACAATACATATTAAAATTCTAAATACATAAGACCCTAAGTCTTTAGAACCTAACAAGCTCCCCCTTGGGCAATCCGTGACAAAACACAACTAAAAGCTCAAAATTTACAAAGAAAAGCCCTTTACATAAAAATGCTCATAAAAATAAATCCAATCCTGACTACTATCCATCAGTTGCAAGTGTAGACAGCAACTTAATTGAATCAACCTGTATATTTCCTGAAACACTCAAACAAAATGCATAACTGCATGTGTGGAAAATACAAATAAACAAAATAAATTATTGATTTCAACCAACACACAATAAAGACATATATCAATGAATAACTCATAAAAATAAATCAATAAGCAGTTGAAACAAGAAACATATAAAATAATAAAAGTATCTCCCCTTAACATGAATAGCCCAAACAAAACAAAAACGAGCTAAAAAGGTAGATACAGAGTAAAGCACCTAGATATAGTCTAGTCTCCACAAGCTCCAATAAAAAAAAATGCTCTCCCCCTGAAACAAAAACTCTACAAGTGCTCAAACATATACTCCCCCTTTTTGTGACGGAAAGCCAAAGGGCAATCAAAATCCATCATCAAAAGGAGGTGGTGGTGAGGATCGTCGAAACTGGGCCAACTCTGCACATAAAGCACGAATCTCATCAAGCATGTCTACCAAAATCTGTCCATGAGTCACCTAAATAGTCAAGACATGATCCAACGTACGTCGAATGTCTGAATCATCTGAAGTAGTCGGTAGAGGAACATCAGCATCAGCAGTAGTAGCACCAGACGCCTCAGCCATATTAGCACCTATAGAAGAGGAAGGAGGGGGAACAATACCAGATGACGCACCTCTAGGATGCGTGGGACCAACTCTCAAGTGAGCAGCCCTCTACCTAAGGAAGGTGGCACCTATGGGAGCTATGACATGAATGGGCTCACTGACAGGGAAATCAGCTAGATCAAGAAACAACAAAATCCTATGAATGAAAATAGGATGGATAAGAGCATACGCTACGACAAAACTCCTATGAACTTCGTTCAAAGAACGAAGAAACAGATGTGGAAATCTGATAGACGCACTAGAAACAAAAGCATACAAAAACACACATCGCTCAAAAGAGATGGTGTGGAGATGAGAAATAGGCCACAAAGAATGACACACTATCCTAAAGAAAAGATAGGCAATCTCAGTAAGCTCAGCAGATATGATCCGAGGATCAGAACCTCACTAGATAGAAGACCCAGTGATGTATGACATAACATCATCTAAGGGTGGAGACTCCTCATAGGGATAGACAGGCCCCCTAACCACCGGAACCCTAAGAGCATCAGCCACTATCCGAGGGGTAATGGTGAACTTAATACCTTATATCCAACTCCTAACAAGGGTGTTGGAATCATAAACGTGGTAAGAGAGATTCGAGAAGAACTCTCTAGTTAGCGTAGTCGGGGATGGATAATCTACCTCTAACAAGGACAACCAACCTCGACTCCCAAGGTTTGCCCTAATGGCAGGATCTACCTTATCTAACACAATAGAACGCTCAGCCCAAATCTTACGCTTACAGTTCAATTTCTCATAGACCTCTCTACTTTTGTCATTCCTAAACAACTCACCCCTAGAGGGAGCCTCAGAGGAAGTGGAGGGGGTCCTATGGGCTCTAGTCTTCCTAGGCATGTTGCTAGGATAAGGACAAAGACACAAAGCAAGCAAAACAAAAAACCAAGGGCAGATAGCAAGTTAGCACAAAAAACAAAATAGAACAAAGATCTATATGATGCATGAACAGTTTAAATGTCATGATTCATGCTCTAATGCAATGCAATTAAGTTCAAAGTAACTTCAATTTCATAAAATTGGCTTGAGCATAGAATTTCTACCAAAAACCCAAAAAATTTGAAAAAACCACTTGTTCAATTTGTAAAAAATTGACCAATTTGTCATTACACAAGATAGATTACATAAAATAATGATCAATTCAACAAGCCAATTTCATCAATTGAAATCAATTTAAACAAAATCCCCAAATTCGGATAAATACAAGCCCTGGAATTTTCAATTTCGCACAACACACCAAATTGATCAAATTAACCATCATAGATCATGACTATAACATTATAGGAACATAACCCAATGATCAATTGCAGAAAAAGAGACTTGAATCAACAAAAATCCCAATTTGAAAAGTTCCGAAAATACCCAATGAAATGCATGAAAACATGAAATAAAATGCAAAAGGAAGGGCAAAAAGGACTTACCAGCTTATAGAGAGGAAAACCTTGCAAAAAATCCGGAGGAAAATGACAAAAAATTTTGGGCTAGCCTTGTCCAATTCGGAGAGAGAGAAAAAGTTTGAAAACCTTTTTGAAAAGTAAGTTTGAAAACGTCAAACTCTGATTTTTAAAAACCTGATTCACAATTTTCAATTGATCGAAAATCAGTTTCGATTGATTGAAACAGACAGAGACTTCTTTAAAAATTTTAAAAAAATTTCAAAACAATTTTGATTTATCTAAAATCGGTTTGGATCAATTGAAGCAGATAGAGGCTTCCCTAAACAATTTTAAAACAATTTCGATTGATCGAAAAACAGATTGGATCAATCGAAACAAACAAAGGCTCACAAAATTTTTAGGAAAAAACATAGTTTTTTTAAAATAACAAAGACACATTTTAGAAGCACCTCAAAACATTGAAATTGATGAACAAAATACATGAGTATGTAATGAAATGTCTATCAAAAACAAAGTTTTAACCCCAGTTTTCCCAAAATGAAGATTTTCAACCATTTTCCATAAATTCTCAAGCATCAAAATTTGTTTTGCATAAAAACTTAAAGTATTTGCAAACTTGGTTGGTCAGACCAAAGACACACATAATAACATGTACAATGTTTAGCAAAGAGTAACTTATGTAGTGTGTGCAACTAGCAAAAACTTAAGATACATGTGAGGTGATATGTGTATAGCAATTAAACACAAAGTCTACAAAATTCATCACATAGAATTTGAAAGAGACTATTACCAAAAGAGTTACATCATATAACTCCCACATCTCCTAAATCATAAGCTTGCAATCATGTAAGTTTCTTGATTTTGCCTCATATTGTACACACCAATTTTGAAATTTTTAGAAACTTATTAAAATAGCCGGGATAATGTACACACCAATTTTAGCAATTATTTGATTTAGCTTTAAGTCCAATAATGTACACACAAATTTTAGCATTTAAATCGAGGCTACACCTTATGATCTTTTTGTGCATGTGCTACACTTTCTCGAGCACAAAATCTTACAATATGTACTAAGATGTTCATGATTGGCTAGTGAACAGTGGTGAGATGGTTATTTATGCATTTCTCTAACGGTTCAAGTCCGATAGTCAAAGACATGTGATTTCAAGATCAAGACAAAGTGATCAAAACCGTAAACATCTTTCCTACACAACATGCACTACAAAGCTTTAACTAGTAAAGTGCAATAAGTAAGCTCATCAAAGCTAAACAAGGTACAAAAGACATGTTATGTGAAAATAAATTGACTAACCTTGTTTTCAAAAACCAAGAAAATAGTGCAAAACACAATTTGCTTCCTTTTTCTTCCTTTTTTTTTTTTTAATTTGAAAAAGATAAACAAAACAACCTAGAATGAAATGCATGAATGTTATGCAATGCAAATCCTAGAAACAGAGAAAACAAAAACCAAAGATGCACCACGACCATTGGAGTTCTTATTCACATGGGAATGATTGGCAACTCCAAGATTGGAATAAAGGTTTAAAGCCTTTACCAATTCACCAATGAGTACCATAGGATCTTGTGGTTGAGGCACAGGTACTTTTGGTTTGTTTGCTCTATTACCAACTTGAAGCTTGTAACAGTTTGGATGAATGTGTCCAAACTTTCCACAAAAATGACAAACCCGTGCAGGCTTATCATGTGACTTGTCCTTAGAAAGGGTAGGCTGCTTAGGTTTAGACTCTTTCAGATTAATCCTAATCTCCCTAGGTGGTGTAACTTCTAAAGGTTTGACAACCTCACTCACAACCTCACTCACAGGGGGTTTAGAAGAAGATGGAGGAACAAAGATAGTGGAATTGGGTGCAGACACATTGATGCTTTCTACAAAACCTAACCCAGTTTTGTTAGAAGGAGACTTTTGAACACTCAGCATATGATCAAGTTTGGAACTAGCTAACCTATTAGATTGTTCTCTAGCAACAGAAAGCTCATGTTCCAAATTCTTAACTTTATCAAGTAAAAGCATGTTCTCAGTCTTCATATTATTCAAAAGTTCAGTAGCAACAAACAATTTAACAAGAAAATTTTTCTTATCAAGCTCAAGAGATGCAATTTTCTTCAAGCCTAATTCAACATTCATAGCATCCTTTACAGCAACTTTGCAAAGTTTATTGTAGGCTTCTTAAAGATTTGCGTCCTTAGAGAGTTCCCCATTAGAAGTGTTCTCTTCAGCATATACGCTTTCATTGACTACAGTAGTAGCAATGAAAGCAATGAAATTTCCATCCTCGTCATAACCAGACTCATCATTAGAAACTTCACCATCACAAAGGGTTACAGCCATAGCCTTACCCTTAGACTTCAAGTAAGTAGGACATTCAAATTTCATGTGACCATACCCTTGACATCCAAAACACTGAGGACCCATAGAATTATTAGAAGATTGACCTACTTTTTCTCTAGGTTTATCAGTATTGTTAACCTTATTGGAATCATTCTTCATAAAGTTTCTAGGTTCAACAGTATTCTTATCTCTTGTCCTTCTATTATTGTTTCTAAGGAGACTCCTAAAGTTCTTGGCAAGGTAAGCAATCTCTGTAGTAGAGAGCTCATCATCAAATCCACCAACATTAACATCATCAATAGACTTAAAAGCCATTGATTTGGATCTGCTAGTCTTAGGTAGGTCCAACTCATAGGATTGAAGAGATCCTATAAGTTCATCAACAGGGATGGAGTCCACATCCTTGCTCTCAGTGATAGCAGTCACCTTGGGTCTAAAATCTTCAGTCAAAGATCTAAGAATCTTCCAAACAATTTTAGGTTGATTATAGATTTCACCCAAGTTATATGCAGAATTAACAATATCATTAAGTTTAGAATAGAATTCATCAAAAGATTCATCATCAGACATCCTAATACTTTCAAATTTTGAAGTTAACTGCTACAATTTATTTATTTTGACAGCCTTTGTGCCTTCATGCACAGTCTAGAGGATATTCCAAGCAGTATGAGCAACCTCAACATTAGAGATTCTCTTAAATTCCTCCATAGAAATAGCGTTAAAGATAGCATTTATAGTTTTGCTATTGAACGCGGCTGCTTCTTTTTGAGAAGTTTGCCACTCACTAATAGGATTAGTGGGCCTTTCCCATCTGTATTCGACGGAGTTTTAGACTCTCTTATCAATTGATTTCAGGAATGCTTTCATCCTTACTTTCCAATAAGCATAATTATTCCCATCAAAGTGATGAGGAATAACAAGAGAGTGTCCATGTTCCATGACAACAGGGGTTAAGGATCAGCTTAGTGATCAAAAGATCAACAACAAGAGAGCAACCTACTCTGATACCACTTGATAGTTTTTAGACCCCTTAAAAACACAATTGGATTAACCTAGGTAATTAGCTAAGTTGTTACTCAGTCCAAATTCCAAATCTAGGTTATCACAATCAAACAATCATATCATGCAAAGCGGCGGAAAGATAAATAACACAATGATATGATCACTCAGGAAACCACTGGTAAAAACCTGGGGAGGATTTAACCTACCTATCCTCAAGGTAAACCTAAATCCACTATGAAAGAATTGAAGTTGTACAATAGGACTTAGACTGCTAACATCCTATTGCTACCCACCAGTAGAAACTTACTGACACGACCACGTGCAAGTTCCGAGACCACGGACTCCTTCTTTCTTGGATTCTCCAGTAAGTACAAGCACACACGCTTGTGTTTCTTTAAGCTTCTATGGCAACAACAAAATGATCATCAAGTTCTTGAATGAATCTCCTTCTTGATAATCCTAAGCTTGTGTAAAGGAAAGCTCCTCACAGATCTCACAAGAGATTTACACAAACAGCAAATGAGCAACACTAAAACGTGGCTAGGGTTTTCCTTATATACCTAGGGAAAAAATACAAAACCCTAAATGTTTTAAATGAACTAAGGTTGAGTTAGAATTCTGCAGAAAATGCATTTTGTCCAAATTTCGATTGATCGAGCCTAAGCTTCAAATGATCAAACCAGGTTGAAATATTTTATTAAATCTGCATCAACTTGAATCCAACTTTACATAAATGGACCAACTTTGAGCAAGTCTAAACACGACTAAATATCTTGTTTTGCTCATGGTTTACCAACAATATATATTAGAGTTCTAAATACATAAGCCCCTAAGTCTTTAGAACCTAACTATAGTATCAATGTATCAAATATAGCTTAAGTTTGGGCAATCTTGTAATTAGTTGTTCAAGTACTTGCATGAGTAAAAGATGCGGTATTGATGTATTTTTCTTTGTAACTCAAATCTCTTTTTGTAAACAATGAGAAGACATTGTTTATATGTAAATGGTTGTACTTATATTGTGAACAAATTGGTTCAATGGTTTTAAATGTATAATGGCTCTTTATTTCCTTTGTAGATTGTATGCATGATTTTCTTATTCATGTGGTTGAAATGAAGGGATGATTTGTGTATGGATGTGGTTGGAATTGTATGGATGATTTGTTTATGGAAGTGGTTGTGAACTGGTAAAATTTTTTGATGAATAATCGATATATAAGAGATCATGGTCGTGAACAGTTCTGCATGAGTTCTCATGTTAAGGCTATATGCATCTTCACATAATTTGATAAATAAAATTGCATCTGGATCAGTCCAAAAGTCCTGGACTGAATTGCATTTGGATCAGTCTAAAAGTCGTGGACTGAGCCTGGAACCAATGGGCATAACTCGATTTGCCAATAGTCGAGTTACATAGCCACATAACCCGATTTTCCAGTAATCGAGTTATAGTGCACATAACTCGATTATGCTGAAATCGAGTTATTTAGAAGACCCTTCTGACACTTGGATTCCTCCTAGATCACATCTGGATCGGTCTAGAAGTCTAGACTGGGCTTGGACTAATGGGAATAACTCGATTTTCAAGTAATCGAGTTACGGTGCACATAACTCGATTCTTGTAAATTCAAGTTATCAAGAAGACCCTTCTGGACGCTTATATTCCTTCTGGATTGCATTTGGATTGGTCCAAAAGTCCTGGACTGGGTTTAGAACCACAGGTAATAACTCTATTTGTGTGTTACCAAGTTACTTTATAACTCGTTTCCTAATTAATCGAGTTACATATAACTCGATTTATATATAATCAAGTTATGCTCATTACCCATGATTATAAATTCTCCAGTTCTGTAGAATTTGCAGCAATCGAAAATTGACATTTTCGATTGCTCTTGACACATCTGGTTAGAATCGACAATTTCCCACACATATTCTTCGAAGATTTTATGTAGTAAGACTCTTTTAACCATTATTGTCTTTAAAATTACACTTGGTGGTGCATTATTCTCCAATTTTTGTTCTTTGCTTCAAACTTCATTGTCTATGTAGATTGTGATGAAATTGGGTGTTTGGCTAGTCAAATGCTTTGTTGTTAGTAAGGTTACTTGCTTATCTCGTAGGTTGTCTTCGACTAGTCTCCTTCCACAAAATGAAGTTGCCAATGGCTCCATATGTGTGTGTTAGTCTTTATGCTGTTTGTATGTTTAAACTGTACATTGTGCAATTTAATGTCTTTTGTATAAGTTAGTGAAACTTACTACATGTAACTAGGAATTTCGAAAATGTGTCAGGTCCTACATCCACTTATATGTTCCTGTAGAATATTATTGCTATTAGAATGCTTGCTATCGATGCATGACATTATTGATCATTTTGACAAAATTCAATATGTTAACAAATTGCACGTTTGCTCTTTGAGTTCAACTAAAGTTTATAATCATCTCTATCTTCTAATTATTGACTCGAACCAAAATGTATTACAATTATTTCACCAACTAAACAACCTGTAAATAAGAATATTGTTTTTTCATTGTATTGTTGTAAACTGCTCTAGGCAGTACATTGTATGGATGATTTTCTACACATGATGGTGCTTTATTCTCTAATTTTTGTTCCCTGCTTCAAACTTCGTTGTCTATGTAGATTGTGATGAAATGATCTGTTTGGCTATGAAAATATCAATGGGTTAGGTAGTATGAATGTTGTGTTTATCTTTTCGTAATGCGGTTTTTGGTTTTGTTTTTTTGTGAGCAGATCGTGTTTCCACTGCTGACCATCCATTAGTTATGGCTCTGAAGAGAGATAAGAGGGGAAAATCCAAAGTTGCATCTGAACCTGAAGTGGTTTTTGATCAATTAAGGTTTCTCACGTACACAAATAAGCAAACATACAAACATACAACCCCCTTCAGCTAACTGGATTAGAGAATTCTATTCGAATCTTTTAGTGCATGAGGATGTTTGCTATGGTCACAGAGTGACATCATAGATACGTGGTGTACCATTTACAATAACTAGGGACATAGTATCCGATGCTCTAGATGTACGTATAATTTGTATGCCTACTTATCCATACTCTGAGTCTCCTTGTATTGATGACGTTATGGATGTTCTTTGTGGAAGATCAATCACTCGGGGTTCTGACCCAAGTATTAGCTCAAGTGAGTTAACTGAGCTTAATTATATCTTCTTTAGGATAGCTTGTCACAACATCTTCCCTATCTCTCATGTCCATACAATCCCTATAGACAAGTGTTTCTTTCTTTACGCCCTCGTCATCGATAGTTCCATTTGTTTTCCTTCACATTTCATTGAAACCATTATGGAGGTGCGTAGGAGCAAGTATAAGAGGCATGATCTGTTTTTTCTAGTTTTCATCCATAGGGTCCTCAAATACTTAAGATTAGAGAATTTTCCTTCCCAAGGGTTGGTCCACATCCTTACCCCTATAGGAGCCAAATTTCTGAAATAGTAAAGTGTCCAAAAGAAGTTTGTCGACCCAAGTGTTGATTCACCTAAGAGACCACAAGTACGGTTTACTACTGGAGATGTTCCAGATGAGGACATGCATGGGGATCCCACAGCTACTATTGTCGAGGATGGTGATGATAAGGTCAATGTTGACATTGCTACTACAGGGCATACAGTCCCTTCTCCTCCCTTTCTTCGTGCTATGATGGAGACCGTTATGAAGACTCAGGCAACGCATGGGCAACTTCTAGATGGTCTTTTTGCTGAGGTTGTAGCTTTGTAAGCAAACTTAGCTAACTATAGACGTCTTGTTCCACCTTCTCCACCATCTGACTTTTGATGGTTGCCATTGGCCATTGTACCAAGGGGGAGACGAACTTTTTGTAGTTGTTGTGGCATATTTGGAGAATTGTATGACAGTTTTGTCTAGTGGCTTTCAGCCAGTTTTATGTTTTGTTATTTAAGTCGTAGTTTGAAGAACATGGTATCTGCGGAAAGTAATTTGATATATTAATATGATCGTTAGTTTCATGCCCATCGTTATTATTATTAGTATTATTGAAATGGTTCTAACTGTAAGAATTTTTTATGTTATTATGTGATTCTATATAATATCAAGTAGATCCAAAAATGTATATAAGATTTATTTCATAATTCTGTATGGCATTCACATGTTATTAGATTATAGTAATTATTAATACAAATTGAAGGTTTGTGAAAGCACAATTGGTTTACAGGGTTTTATATTGTTGATGAACCACCCAGGAGATTTTCCTTGGAGCAATGGATCAAGCTATATCTTGACTTCAGGCAACTATTTTTATTGCAGGTTTTACTTTTCAGACATATATTTTCCATTAATTGGATATTGTTGTTGCTCTTAAATTAGCATTTATATTATTCTGAATTTGGTCCCCGTGTGGACTGTACCTCATGCATCATATTTTCATCATGAAATTTATTGATGAAACCTTCCTGTGTAGAGAAAAAAAAATAGAGCGACACTTGGCATGACCTCATGCACTCTTGCATTATGTCTAATAGTTTTTTTTTTTTTAAAATCAAATATTGATTATTTTGATTTCGCGCTACTGAAATGGAGTATACGAATGTTAATCTTATAGATGTCTTATAATGTTATTCACTATCATTTCTTCATTGTGTTGTTCAATTGGTCCATGTATCGCATAGGTTAGCGACCAATAATAGTCACAATAACTACAATAGCAATAATAACTACAACGGGCGCCAAGTCATTCTCAAAAAATAAATAAATAGAAATAAAGTAACTGGATACGTTAGCTACTTTTGCGTCAAGTCTAGTCCTATCAAATTGCTTCACGTGAATATGTACACAAACTTTCTCATAGTACCCTCATCAGCCCATTAATATTGCCCTGATTCCAGTCATATTAAACCGAATCACGTGAATACAGTTCAAATGACTAATATGGCCAAGTTTTCCATTGCTACGCGACAACTTCTGACAGTTTCACCATGCTCATTGAGATAGAAACACATTCACGTGACTCATTATGCACGCATCTGTATTACACTGCATGGACCTACTACTGTTGCACCAAGACCAGTCATGTCAACCACATTAGACACAACACACACGCCAACAAATGTTACGGTTGAGTCGAGTCATTTTCTCAATTATGTGTACACATCCTGACATCCCATCACTATTTTGCCCTATCCAATCAAATCAAACACAAGCCCTACTATGCTTCTAACGTGTACATTCTTGTTACCTTATGCACTTCACTACATCAGCTCGAAATTACTGCACCAAGTCTAGTCATATCACGTGAACAGCCTACATGTACCAAGTATTATTATGTAGTTAAGCCTACTCCTATACCAATTATGAACTGCTACACCCAGTCTAGTTATATTAATTGATCAAGCTGACTCATGTACCAATTACTATTAACTTAACAACTTGCACATGGCTGACACTACCACACCATATAGTTACCTATGCAATCCTTCTATATGTACCTCAGTCAATCCTTACACCATACTACCACACCACACCATACAATTGCCTCTCACATCTAGATATACCTCAGTCAAATTCACCTTCTGAAATGTCGACGCGCAACTGTCTCCTACCCTGTTCTCTTGACAACTACAGGGAGGGAGAGAGATAACGATGAGAAGGAATATCATGCAGGACTGCGGCGAGAATGGGAGTACCGCATGAACGAGTCCAACTCCCTACATAATGATCTCCTTCTACTTGGGGCACCTTTGGTGGACCGGGTCTCGCTAACAATGCCAAAGGGAAACACGGAGCAATGCAGGCGGGCCATTGCCAAAATCCGAAAGGAAAAGAACCTAATGTTCCTTCGTAGGTGCAGGTATCACCTGTTGCAGCTTGTAGAAAAGCAGGCTGCTACAACCAACAAGCAACTCAGCCAAGAGGAATATAGTAGTGTCCTCAGCTAGGAGTACTGCCTGTCTGAATGAATATCTATGTACTACATCACTAGCTAGGTTTTCTGTAGGGTGCGTAATATCTCTAGAATTATGTTATCAATGTTGGTAATGCTAGTTGATCGATATGCAGGTCATGCATATTGATGGTATCATGTGTAAGAATATGTATGTTGTATGTGTTATGCATGTATTTGTTAGTTGGTCGATATGCAGGTTATGCGTATCGACCAACATCATGTGTAAGAAAATATAGGTATTATGTATGGGTTATGCATCTAATAATTTTCCTACCTCTTTGTTATAAGTAATCATTCAAGATTATGCATCAGACGTGTATATTTGTGCAAACGATGATAAGGTTTACATAAACCCTTAACCATAAACACCATTCCCTACACAGTACAAATACAACAACAACGACACACATACATCTAAAATATAATTAAGGATAATAGTTATACATCAAAGTGCGAGTGGACCACAACATGATTACTCTTCATCTAATATCTCCACGTCCGATTGATAAATGTCTGCTGTAAGAAGTGATTGCATGTATTGTGCATGCTCATACAACTTACATTCCACTGATTCTCGAATCTCCACTTAGGTCCAATATCGATTGAGATGTATCTTCATTCGATTATTTTCTTCTCTTATGTGGCACAATGCTCTATGAAGCTCGTCTATAGTGTCTCTTGGCATCTGCAATGCAAGTTACCGAGGCACTGGTAGCTTATAACCAACCATCTCATCATAAAACATCTCATGTTCATGGAGTAACCAATCTCACTCTGCCCTCATGGTATTATGGACCTGTGCACTATTTCGCAGGTTAGGATTGATTGGATAGCTGAATTCATCTTCTAGTACCTAAGAGTGACCCATCACGGTGAACACATTGTGTGACCTGTAGCGATAAGGGTCACCCATTGACGATGACTACAATAACATCAAAAGTTCAAGTTAACGATGTGCATTAACTGTTAGTAAATAATGTATAGCTGCATAACATGGTATATGACTAAGACAATTCTAAATCGATGTAGTTTTACATGCTAGATCTATCATGTGGCCCATAACATAAACAAAAGAACAAATGTATTATGGTGATAATGCATGGCACTGTGTGAATCAGAGATGAGGATTTGGGCAAGCACACTGCAACTATTCAAATAAAATTGAATTATACTACTGTACACATATGGAAATACACTATAGCAATGGGAGCATGGGTACTCCCATTCATGTACCGTTTTTCCAACTTGTACTGACATGACAAGTCCTGATACTTATATATAAAATTTTTATGATATTTGGACCACGAGATGAGCTTATAAATGCACCACAATACTAAATGGATTATTTCTACCCCACTAAGTTCTCCAACTAACTAAGCTATGAGTCGCAACGCCTCATGCTCAAAACCTAAAGAGCGAAACAAGTTTGGATCTATTTCAACAAATGCATCATCACAAGTTCCAGTAGACCAACAACTACAAACATACACAGACCACTACGGAGGGAAATGGGTTGGAAAGAAAAGAGATTCCATTAATATTCCAATATACATATACAAGAGTCTAGGAAGCATCAGACACTTAATCTTTTAAGCATGGTCCAATCCCATGTGACATCTTGGGAGAAATTGATAAAATGTGGTTTTAAGGGTATGGGTCGGTTTCTTTTGGACCTTTTGCATTAGCCTAGACCACGCATGCTACCAAGTGGGTAAGGGACACTGGTAGCACCTCAGGCTCATGGAGGAGGTCTTGTATCTAAAATTTCCACCCCAAAAGAGTTTTTATGCTCTAGGTGACTGTGGCCCAAAGTTTCTACCCGAACCCATTTTTCCCTTTAAAAATATATGGCTCTCATAGGCCAACTCAAACTGCTAGCTCTCACTGAAGTGAGCCTTCTAAGAGTTTGAAACAACTAAAACTTAGGAGTTGATGGGGCTTAGCCAAATCTTTCCTAAATTATGCATAAAGTAAGCTACTCTTTTACCTAACTAAAGCAAATCTGAACCAAAAATCAACTTAGCACTTTGGGTTTCAAAACCTCTTCTATTGACCAAAAACCAATCACTTAGAGTACCTTAAAACTCAATATATAAAACCCTATTTAGATTCAAAACTGGAGGAAAAAAGAACTAACCACATTTTGCCCTTAGGGCTGAAACTTTAGAGCAAAAGCACATTATGCTAGCTAACATTCTCACAATTCCGAAGCTTGGGGGTGGAAATATGGGTAAATGGGAACATTCCCTCTCTTCCTCACAACCTCCCTCCATTTCATTTTCTCGCTAACTCCAGGTTGAAGTTTTGAACCTATCATGTTTCTAGTCATTTTTCAGCATTTTTGTTATTGGCATTCTGATTTCTCTCGTATTAAAGCACCATTTGCTTTTGTTTGCTATACATTGTGAATTTTGGGCTTGACACTCTCCAGAAATAATAAATTCTAAAGAACCCAAGGGCAGATTTGGCCCTTATCGTAAAAATGTCCCCAGCAAAGTTACATTAGGTGTAACTTGAACCCATTATAAAGTACTATAATTCGGTGGACTTGTACGATTGGATCACCTAGTCCTAATACACAAATAATATTAACTGATAACCATTTTTATTGTGGATTACCTAACAAAGTAGATACATTATGTTGAAATGTAAGGATCAATGATAATCAAAGTAATTTTTACTAGTTCAATCACTTCGTGATTCTCTCTTGTTACCAACGATTCACATATAAAGGGAATCCTTTGGTATATACCTTCACAATTTATAGCTTTGTTAGCTCCATGCCTAAACTAATCTATCACTTCATTGTAAGACCTTGCAATCAAAGCCATGTATGCACCTTTGAATTTCTGTAGTGGATCACGATAATTAGAGAAGTAAACCTTCGTTTGTTCCTTATCCACTGGATCCATGAGTTTTTTTAAGAATTTATGGGATTTGATCATACGTAGCTTGTACTATGTCAACGATTATTGCAATTGAGAGTGAGACAAGACAATGTTAGTTGTAGTCCTCAAATTTCTTACAAATGTTGTCCATCTGATAATAGCTTAAAAGTATAATATTATCTTACTTTTGGTAGGCATTATCACATTTATTTTATGTTTATTCCCACATTTACATGTAAATATGATAGTTTTCTAGTTTCTCTAAAATATTCTCATTACGTATATTTTTCTTTTGTAGGAGATTAAAACTAATGAGCTAGTCATGCAGACATGAAGCCAAGAGAATCCAAGGGTGAAGATCAATTGAGAAGTGGCTTTTAAAGAATTTAATGGGTCAAAGATGTGTGGAAACATAAAAGGAAAGAGGGAAATTCGTTTGAGCTAAAGATAGAAAAAATCCTGGCAAGGAAATATTCTGACCAGCTTTGGTATTTTGACCATATCTTTTTACTCCAATATTGGATTGATTTGATTCTTGTGGCCACGGAAAAAAAAGACTTAATGATTTAAACTTTATAGTTTATCAAAACTTCAGAATTTGTTGTTTTCAAGGCCAAAACTGACCTGAAAGTGACCCGTAGTTGACATAATGTTAACACAAAGATGTATTGAATATAATGCAATAATCCCATATTGTTTGAGGGAAAGAGAGATGATTACAAATAAATATTAATACAAGTATGTCTTTGTTGATAATATTTTTTATATAGTACCCCCCAATAGGTAGCAATTGAGTTACAAAGACCTTAGCAGACCCATTTTTATTATAGATCACATAAGATTATGTTGACAACATCTTACAATGAATCTATCATTTCAAGTATATTACGAGAAATAATAATTAGGTCCTCCATTTTGGAAGTGAGATTTGATATTGGTGATTGACGTATTGGGGGGACCTTATATTCATTAGTACAATGTTGAATGTTCGTAAATGCATTCCAAATTATTTTGTCCTCTTCCGTATAAGATTTTGCTTCAGCAAGGTTTCTGACAGTAATCATTGTCTTGTGTGCATCAGTTAAATTGGTTTGGCAATTCAAAAGTCGAGACCGATCCAGTGAGTCTGTGAGTGATGCAAGAAGATTTGGGATTTGACTATCAGCTTCTTCGAATACTTTCAAATTCAAATCAGCACTAATAATTCCCAGCGTATATAGATCAGCTGTACTACTCCGTGGGTCTGAACGAAGAGTTGACAAGCAAGACACATTGTTCGTGGACTTTTCGCAAACACTTTCAATAAGGGCTTGATCTGCATTAAAAGCATGGTAGAAAAGAGAGGTGACTAGTAGAGGGATAACCAAGATTGATAGGCAACTAATTGGAGATGCCATTTTCTTATTCTTTTTTTAGTTCTTTGTCAAGAATGATGTTGTTGGTATGGAAAACAACACAATAGAGAAGTGGCTTTTAAAGAATTTAATGAGTCAAAGATGTGTGGAAACATAAAGGAAAGAGAAAAATTCGTTTGATATTGTTGGTTCATGTATCTTTAGGCTTTCTATTTATAATATATTAGGTTGGCACGATAGAAAACCATGTGTAAAGACAGTTTTTTGTGTTTTTTAATGTTTGGTAGCATAAAAAAAGATGAGTTAAAAGGAAAATTATCTTTGATCAAGATAAAAAATATGACTTATTGCTAGAGATTGTTTTCCATTAAATATTTTTTGGAAAACAACTATATCTCACAGCAAGCTAAATAAGGAAAGTTAGGAGGATGCTTTTCAATTCATTTAAAATTTCTACCAAACATTGGATATTGAGATAGTTTTATAGAAAATGTTTTTTAGAAAATGACTCGTTTTCTAGAAAACATTATTGCTGAAACAAACAGAGCGTATGTTGACATGGAAAACAACTCTATTTCATGCCAAGTTAAATAAAGGAAGTTAAAAGATAATTTTCGTTTGACCCATTATTTCTAGATACTACTAGACAAAAGATAACGTGAAAAACCATCGAAATAAACAACATTAAAATTTCTTGAAAATGAATCATTTATCAAAAATCATTATTTTTAGAAAACTATTTCATTTTTCAATATTTGATAACAACCTTAAACTGAATTGAAAAATTATTGTTTAATTCCCTTTATTTAGCTTGGTGGAGATAGAATTGGGTCAAACAAAATAATGGGTCAAACGACTTCTCATGTAAGATAATCTTTTGCATGAATGTGCATGATTGTCCATAATATCTAGATCAATTATGACTGTCCTCTCCATGGATAATTATTTTTTGTTATATGATAAAGTCATAATTTGCAAGTCCAAGTTGTTACTAATAGCAAATTATTAGTTGTCTATGATGATAGATTTTTAGTCATTATCTTGTCAAGGGTTATCAATGACTTTTTCATTATCTCAGGTAATTATTTGTGGTATTAAATATATTAGTTAAGACAAACCTCCCACACACATGCATAAATACATGCATGTGTGTGTGTGTATACTAGATATATATATATATATTTTAATAAATAACTTGTCATCTTTTAAATTACAATAAGTATACAACAAAATACAACAATTTAATGACAAAAGAAAAATTTAAAAGTTCCACCGAGACTTTTAGGGGGGGGGGGCGAAGCAAGTAGAGTGGTTATATAAAATTTTTATTGTCATTTTGGTCTTGCAAATAAAGGTTTCAAGGTCATTTTAGTCATTTTTTTGGTTTCAATGGCATCACGGTTATTTTTTAGGTTCTAATGGTATTTCAATAATTTTAAAGGGTTTTAGGGGGTATTTTGGTAATTTTTTAGGTTTCAAGGACATTTTGGTCAATTTTTAAGTTTCAAGTACATTTTAGACATTTTTTTAGATTCTAAGGGTATTTTAGTCACTTTTTAGATTACAAGGTCATTTTAGTCATTTTTTATATTTCAAGGTCATTTCAGTCATTTTTTAGGTTCTAAGAGTATTTCAGCCATTTTTCATAATCTATCCTAGTATGTTTTGACAGTTTTAGGGATATTTTGGTCACATGTGATGTTAGTACTACTCAATGTGAACAACAGAACCGTCAAATGTTAGAAAACAAATAAGGGAACCATTGAATGTGATAAAAGTATGGTTAAGTGTGATGTTGGTGCTACCCATTTTGATGTCGATACTACCCAATGTGACAATGGTGCTGTGCAATGTGAGACTAGTACCATCAAATATGAGGAAAAAAAAAAAAAGGAACCACCTAATGTGATAAAAGAACTGTCAAATGTGATGTTAGAACTGCACAATGTGAGGATGAAATCGTCAAATGTGAGAAAAAAAAATAAGGGAACCACCAAATGTAAGAAAAGAACTGTCACATGTGATGTTGGAACTGCACAATGTAAGGATGAAACCATCAAATTTGGGAAAAAAAAGTAGGGGAACCACCAAATGTGAGAAAAGAACTGTCACATGTGATGTTGGAACTACACAATGTGAAGATGGAACTATCAAGTGTGAGAAAAAAGTAAGAGAACCACCCAATGTGACAAAAGAACTATCACATGTGATGTTGGAACTACACAATGTGAGGATGAAATCGTCAAACGTGAGAAAAAAAGTAAGGGTACCACCAAATGTGAGAAAAGAACTGTCATATGTGATATTAGAACTACACAATGTGAGGATAAAACGGTCAAATATGATAAAAAAAAGTAAGGGAACCACCAAATGTGAGAAAAGAACTGTCATATGTGACATTAGAACTGTATAATGTGAGGATGAAATCGTCAAATGTGATTAAAAAAAAGTAAGGGAACCACCAAATGTGAGAAAAGAACTGTCACATGTGATGTTGGAATTGCACAATGTGAGGATGGAATCTTCAAATGTGAGAAAAAAGCAACCTGGTATAGTAGGTTACCTACTAGTGGGTACCATAGCCCCCCTTTTTTTTGGGGTATCGTATAATTACCTGTTTTTAAGAATCTCTAGAAATATATAGTTTGGTAACATAATTCTCTTCAATGGTATGGATCACACCAACCAACAATATAGTTAGTAAACTATGATTGTCAAAGGTTTATTTATGTATTCAAAATGTTATTTGTCAAAGGTATTATTCATTCTCGAACCAAAAAGTTAATTGAAATAGCAATTTCTTTTCAAATCAAACGCGTGAAGACTTTTCATCAAAGGCTGTTTTGTCAAGATGCTGAAAAAGAGTGTATAAGACTTTCATATTTCTTCTAATTAATGTATTAATCTTTAAACCTAGATGTGTTATTGAGTAAGATCATTTCAAAAGGAAGAAAGAAAGGTAAGATGGGGAAAAGAAGATCAAAATGGGTATTTGCCCCTTTGTCACGAACTTTCCAGCATTTTGCCCTTTTTCTCAAACTAATTAGAGAAATGCCCCTGTTTTATAACTCGATAATATGAAAGTTGAGTTTTATAACTCACTATATAAATATCAAGTTATGCTTGTGCTATAGCTATTTCAGACTGTCTTGGTGTCAAGCATAGCATTTTCTTTTGTTTTAATCCGTAGATAACTCAATTATTATAATATCAAGTTATAAAGCAAAATCGCATTCCATAAAATTGAGTTATTTTTGTGTTATAACTTTACTTCTCCTCCCATTTAGACTATCTTGCTTTTCGTCTGAATTGAATTTCACTGCTGCTCCACAGATCCACAGTTGCAGACTCAACTAAAATTTGTATCACCTCGGGTAAAAAACTCATACCAGAATTTTATGGCAATGGTATTTTCATTTGATATTGTACTAAATTTTTATTTTTTTGGTTGAATAAGTGTTATGTGAGTACATTGGTGTTATTTTGGTTGTTTGTTGTAGTCAATTTTAATCACAAGAGAACGAAAATCTTTACCATAGCAAGAAGTAATCAATTATATAACTTATTTTTCTTAGATTCTTATAAGATGGTTAGCGAAATGAAGGATAACCCATAATTATAAGTATATGATAAGTAGCATTTTTGGTTATGTTGATAACTCTCAAAGGCTTTTATTAACAAATCAGCAATGCAAAAGCAATAAAAATGGTTACAATAGTCCAAATGCGTCCATAGGTGGTGGGAGCCACATATCATTAATGCATTCTATACTTTAGTTGAACGTACATAATCATCATTGTCAGACATTTACAACAACACTACGTCTTACACAAAGTGTCTAGACATTAACAACGTCTAATTTTCATTGGTAGGAATTTTTAGAAATCATCATTGCTTGAATTTAAGAAGTCTGAAATATCTTTATCATCGTCTAAATTAATAATTTCATTAATAGACTTAATGGCTCGCTCTTGCGACTTGCCTGATAGATGTTTCCTAGCCTTTTGGATGGCATGAAAATGGTCTTGTCACCTTTGCATTTGATTGTTCTCCCATTCGAGATGAGCAAGTATGTTGGTAGGTTCATCTCTAGGTAACTCGGCTGATCGAGCCTTAGGAACTCGTAACCCATGCTATCGACAATACACCTCCAACTCACACCACTTTTTGTATAGCTCTGACCATGGTTGTTTTGCTGTGATGAACTCTGTTATGGTGGTATCTATACTCGATTTTGTAGGTCTGCCGACCATGATGTGTCTGATGCTTCCTAGACTCTTGTACATGTATATTGGAATATTAACGGAATCTCGTTTCTTTCCAACCCATTTCCCTCCATAGTGGTCTGTGTATGTTTGTAGTTGTTGGTCTACTGGAACTTGTGATGATGCATTTGTTGAAGTAGATCCAAACTTGTTTCGCTCTTTAGGTTTTGAGCATGAGGCGTTGCGACTCATAACTTAGTTAGTTGGAGAACTTAGTGGGGTAGAAATAATCCATTTAGTATTGTGGTGCATTTATAAGCTCATCTCATGGTCCAAATATCATAAAAATTTTATATATAAGTATCAGGGCTTGTCATGTCAGTACAAGTTGGAAAAACGATACATGAATGGGAGTACCCATGCTCCCATTGCTATAGTGTATTTCCATATGTGTACAGTAGTATAATTCAATTTTATTTGAATAGTTGCAGTGTGCTTGCCCAAATCCTCATCTCTGATTCACACAGTGCCATGCATTATCACCATAATACGATTGTTCTTTTGTTTATGTTATGGGCCACATGATAGATCTAGCATGTAAAACTACATCGATTTAGAATTGTCTTAGTCATATACCATGTTATGCAGCTATACATTATTTACTAACAGTTGATGCACATCGTTAACTTGAACTTTTGATGTTATTGTAGTCATCGTCAATGGGTGACCCTTATCGCTACAGGTCACACAATGTGTTCACCGTGATGGGTCACTCTTAGGTACTAGAAGATGAATTCAGCTATCCAATCAATCCTAACCTGCGAAATAGTGCACAGGTCCATAATACCATGAGGGCAGAGTGAGATTGGTTACTCCATGAACATGAGATGTTTTATGATGAGATGGTTGGTTATAAGCTACCAGTGCCTCGGTAACTTGCATTGCAGATGCCAAGAGACACTATAGACGAGCTTCATAGAGCATTGTGCCACATAAGAGAAGAAAATAATCGAATGAAGATACATCTCAATCGATATTGGACCTAAGTGGAGATTCGAGAATCAGTGGAATGTAAGTTGTATGAGCATGCACAATACATGCAATCACTTCTTACAGCAGACATTTATCAATCGGACGTGGAGATATCAGATGAAGAGTAATCGTGTTGTGGTCCACTCGCACTTTGATGTATAACTATTATCCTTAATTATGTTTTAGATGTATGTGTGTCGTTGTTGTTGTATTTGTACTGTGTAGGGAATGGTGTTTGTGGTTAAGGGTTTATGTAAACCTTATCATCGTTTGCACAAATATACACGTCTGATGCATAATCTTGAATGATTACTTATAACAAAGAGGTAGGAAAATTATTAGATGCATAACCCATACATAATACCTATATTTTCTTACACATGATGTTGGTCGATACGCATGACCTGCATATCGACCAACTAACAAATACATGCATAACACATACAACATACATATTCTTACACATGATACCATCAATATGCATGACCTGCATATCGATCAACTAGCATTACCAACATTGATAACATAATTCTAGAGATATTACGCACCCTACAGAAAACTTAGCTAGTGATGTAGTACATAGATATTCATTCAGACAGGCAGTACTCCTAGCTGAGGACACTACTATATTCCTCTTGGCTGAGTTGCTTGTTGGTTGTAGCAGCCTGCTTTTCTACAAGCTGCAACAGGTGATACCTGCACCTACGAAGGAACATTAGGTTCTTTTCCTTTCGGATTTTGGCAATGGCCCGCCTGCATTGCTCCGTGTTTCCCTTTGGCATTGTTAGCGAGACCCGGTCCACCAAAGGTGCCCCAAGTAGAAGGAGATCATTATGTAGGGAGTTGGACTCGTTCATGCGGTACTCCCATTCTCGCCGCAGTCCTGCATGATATTCCTTCTCATCGTTATCTCTCTCCCTCCCTGTAGTTGTCAAGAAAACAGGGTAGGAGCCAGTTGCGCATCGACATTTCAGAAGGTGAATTTGACTGAGGTATATCTAGATGTGAGAGGCAATTGTATGGTGTGGTGTGGTAGTATGGTGTAAGGATTGATTGAGGTACATATAGAAGGATTGCATAGGTAACTATATGGTGTGGTAGTGTCAGCCATGTGCAAGTTGTTAAGTTAATAGTAATTGGTACATGAGTCAGCTTGATCAATTAATATGACTAGACTGGGTGTAGCAGTTCATAATTGGTATAGGAGTAGGCTTAACTACATAATAGTACTTGGTAAATGTAGGCTGTTCACTTGATATGACTAGACTTGGTACAGTAATTTCGAGCTGATGTAGTGAAGTGCATCAGGTAACAAGAATGTACACGTGAGAAGAATAGTAGGGCTTGTGTTTGATTTGATTGGATAGGGCAAAATAGTGATGGGATGTCAGGATGTGTACACATAATTGAGAAAATGACTCGCCTCAACCGTAACGTTTGTTGGCGTGTGTGGTGTGTCTAATGTGGTTGACATGACTGGTCTTGGTGTAACAGTAGTAGGTCCATGCAGTGTAATGCAGATGTGTGCATAATGAGTCACGTGAATGTGTTTCTATCTCAATGAGCATGGTGAAACTGTCAGAAGTTGTCGCGTAGCAATGGAAAAGTTGGCCATATTAGTCATTTGAACTGTATTCACGTGATTCGGTTTGATATGACTGGAATCAGGGCAGTATTAATGGGCTGATGAGGGTACTATGAGAAAGTTTGTGTACATATTCACGTGAAGCAGTTTGATAGGACTAGACTTGACGCAAAAGTAGCTAACGTATCCAGTTACTTTATTTCTATTTATTTATTTTTTGAGAATGACTTGGCGCCCGTTGTAGTTATTATTGCTATTGTAGTTATTATGACTATTATTGGTCGCTAACCTATGCGATACATGGACCAATTGAACAACACAATGAAGAAATGATAGTGAATAACATTATAAGACATCTATAAGATTAACATTCGTATACTCCATTTCAGTAGCGCGAAATCAAAATAATCAATATTTGATTAAAAAAAAAACTATTAGACATAATGCAAGAGTGCATGAGGTCATGCCAAGTGTCGCTCTATTTTTTTTTTCTCTACACAGCAAGGTTTCATCAATAAATTTCGTGATGAAAATATGATGCATGAGGTACAGTCCACACGGGGACCAAATTCAGAATAATATAAATGCTAATTTAAGAGCAACAACAATATCCAATCAATGGAAAATATATGACTGAAAAGTAAAACCTGCACTAAAAATAGTTGCCTGAAGTCAAGATATAGCTTGATCCATTACTCCAAGGAAAATCTCCTGGGTGGTTCATCAACAATATCAAACCCTGTAAACCAATTGTGCTTTCACAAACCTTCAATTTGTATTAATAATTACTATAATCTAATAACATGTGAATGCCATACAGAATTATGAAATAAATCTTATTTACATTTTTGGATCTACTTGATATTATATAGAATCACATAATAACATAAAAAATTATTACAGTTAGAACCATTTCAATAATACTAATAATAATAACGATGGGCATGAAACTAACGATCATATTAATATATCAAATTACTTTCCGTAGATACCATGTTCTTCAAACTACGACTTAAATAACAAAACATAAAACTGGCTGAAAGCCACTAGACAAAACTGTCATACAATTCTCCAAATATGCCACAACAACTAGAAAAAGTTCGTCTCCCCCTTGGTACAATGGCCAATGGCAACCATCAAAAGTCAGATGGTGGAGAAGGTGGAACAAGACGTCTATAGTTAGCTAAGTTTGCTCACAAAGCTACAACCTCAGCAAAAAGACCATCTAGAAGTTGCCCATGCGTTGCCTGAGTCGTCATAACGGTCTCCATCATAGCACGAAGAAAGGGAGGAGAAGGGACTGTATGCCCTGTAGTAGCAATGTCAACATTGACCTCATCATCACCATCCTCGACAATAGTAGCTGTGGGATCCCCATGCATGTCCTCATCTGGAACATCTCCAGTAGTAAACCGTACTTGTGGTCTCTTAGGTGAATCAACACTTGGGTCGACAAACTTCTTCTGGACACTTTACTATTTCATAAATTTGGCTCCTATAGGGGTAAAGATGTGGACCAACCCTTGGGAACGAAAATTCTCTAATCCTAAGTATTTGAGGACCCTATGGATGAAAACTAGAAAAAACAGATCATGCCTCTTATACTTGCTCCTACGCACCTCCATAATGGTTTCAATGAAATGTGAAGGAAAACAAATGGAAGTATCGATGACGAGGGCGTAAAGAAAGAAACACTTGTCTATAGGGATTGTATGGACGTGAGAGATAGGGAAGATGTTGTGACAAGCTATCCTAAAGAAGATATAATTAAGCTCAGTTAACTCACTTGAGCTAATACTTGGGTCAGAACCCCGAGTGATTGATCTTCCACAAAGAACATCCATAACGTCATCAATACAAGGAGACTCAGAGTATGGATAAGTAGGCATACAAATTATACGTACATCTAGAGCATCGGATACTATGTCCCTAGTTATTGTAAATGGTACACCACGTATCTATGATGTCACTCTGTGACCATAGCAAACATCCTCATGCACTAAAAGATTCGAATAGAATTCTCTAATCAAGTTAGCTGAAGGGGGTTGTATGTTTGTATGTTTGCTTATTTGTGTACGTGAGAAACCTTAATTGATCAAAAACCACTTCAGGTTCAGATGCAACTTTGGATTTTCCCCTCTTATCTCTCTTCAGAGCCATAACTAATGGATGGTCAGCAGTGGAAACATGATCAGCTCACAAAAAAACAAAACCAAAAACCGCATTGCGAAAAGATAAACACAACATTCATACTACCTAACCCATTGATATTTTCATAGCCAAACAGATCATTTCATCACAATCTACATAGACAACGAAGTTTGAAGCAGAGAACAAAAATTAGAGAATAAAGCACCATCATGTGTAGAAAATCATCCATACAATGTACTGCCTAGAGCAATTTACAACAATACAATGAAAAAACAATATTCTTATTTACAGGTTGTTTAGTTGGTGAAATAATTGTAATACATTTTGGTTCGAGTCAATAATTAGAAGATAGAGATGATTATAAACTTTAGTTGAACTCAAAGAGCAAACGTGCAATTTGTTAACATATTGAATTTTGTCAAAATGATCAATAATGTCATGCATCGATAGCAAGCATTCTAACAGCAATAATATTCTACAGGAACATATAAGTGGATGTAGGACCTGACACATTTTCGAAATTCCTAGTTACATGTAGTAAGTTTCACTAACTTATACAAAAGACATTAAATTGCACAATGTACAGTTTAAACATACAAACAGCATAAAGACTAACACACACATATGGAGCCATTGGCAACTTCATTTTGTGGAAGGAGACTAGTCGAAGACAACCTACGAGATAAGCAAGTAACCTTACTAACAACAAAGCATTTGACTAGCCAAACACCCAATTTCATCACAATCTACATAGACAATGAAGTTTGAAGCAAAGAACAAAAATTGGAGAATAATGCACCACCAAGTGTAATTTTAAAGACAATAATGGTTAAAAGAGTCTTACTACATAAAATCTTCAAAGAATTTGTGTGGGAAATTGTCGATTCTAGCCAGATGTGTCAAGAGCAATCGAAAATGTCAATTTTCGATTGCTGCAAATTCTACAGAACTGGAGAATTTATAATCATGGGTAATGAGCATAACTTGATTATATATAAATCGAGTTATATGTAACTCGATTAATTAGGAAACGAGTTATAAAGTAACTTGGTAACACACAAATAAAGTTATTACCTGTGGTTCTAAACCCAGTCCAGGACTTTTGGACCAATCCAAATGCAATCCAGAAGGAATATAGGCGTCCAGAAGGGTCTTCTTGATAACTCGAATTTACAAGAATCGAGTTATGTGCACCGTAACTCGATTACTTGAAAATCGAGTTATTCCCATTAGTCCAAGCCCAGTCTAGACTTCTAAACCGATCCAGATGTGATCTAGGAGGAATCCAAGTGTCAGAAGGGTCTTCTAAATAACTCGATTTCAGCATAATCGAGTTATGTGCACTATAACTCGATTACAGGAAAATCGGGTTATGTAGCTATGTAACTCGACTATTGGCAAATCGAGTTATGCCCATTGGTTCCAGGCTCAGTCCACAACTTTTAGACTGATCCAGATGCAATTCAGTCCAGGACTTTTGGACTGATCCAGATGCAATTTTTATTTATCAAATTATGTGAAGATGCAGATAGCCTTAACATGAGAACTCATGCAGAACTGTTCACGACCATGATCTCTTATATATCGATTATTCATCAAAAAATTTTACCAGTTCACAACCACTTCCATAAACAAATCATCCATACAATTCCAACCACATCCATACACAAATCATCCCTTCATTTCAACCACATGAATAAGAAAATCATGCATACAATCTACAAAGGAAATAAAGAGCCATTATACATTTAAAACCATTGAACCAAGTTGTTCACAATATAAGTACAACCATTTACATATAAACAATGTCTTCTCATTGTTTACAAAAAGAGATTTGAGTTACAAAGAAAAATACATCAATACCGCATCTTTTACTCATGCAAGTACTTGAACAACTAATCACAAGATTGCCCAAACTTAAGCTATATTTGATACATTGATACTATAGTTAGGTTCTAAAGACTTAGGGTCTTATGTATTTAGAACTCTAATATATATTGTTGGTAAACCATGAGCAAAACAAGATATTTAGTCGTGTTTAGACTTGCTCAAAGTTGGTCCATTTATGTAAAGTTGGATTCAAGTTGATGCAGATTTAATAAAGCATTTCAACTTGGTTCGATCATTTGAAGCTTAGGCTCGATCAATCGAAATTTGGACAAAATGCATTTTTTGCAGAATTCTAACTCAACCCTAGTTCATTTAAAACATTTAGGGTTTTGTATTTTTTCCCTAGGTATATAAGGAAAACCCTAGCCACGTTTTAGTGTTGCTCATATTGCTGTTTGTGTAAATCTCTTGTGAGATCTGTGAGGAGCTTTCCTTTACACAAGCTTAGGATTATCAAGAAGGAGATTCATTCAAGAACTTGATGATCATTTTGTTGTTGCCATAGAAGTTTAAAGAAACACAAGCGTGTGTGCTTGTACTTGCTAGAGAATCCAAGAAAGAAGGAGTCCGTGGTCTCGGAACTTGCACGTGGTCGTGTCAGTAAGTTTCTACTGGTGGGTAGCAATAGGATGTTAGCAGTCTAAGTCCTATTGTACAACTTCAATTCTTTCATAGTGGATTTAGGTTTACCTTGAGGATAGCTAGGTTAAATCCTCCCCAAGTTTTTACCAGTGATTTCTTGAGTGATCATATCATTGTGTTATTTATCTTTCCGCCGCTTTGCATGATATGATTGTTTGATTGTGATAACCTAGATTTGGAATTTGGACTGAGTAACAACTTAGCTAATTACCTAGGTTAATCCAATTGTGTTTTTAAGGGGTCTAAAAACTATCAAGTGGTATCAGAGTAGGCTACTCTCTTGTTGTTGATCTTTTGATCACTAAGCTGATCCTTGACCCCTGTTGTCATGGAACATGGACACTCTCTTGTTATTCCTCCTCACTTTGATGGGAATAATTATGCTTATTGGAAAGTAAGAATGAAAGCATTCCTGAAATCAATTGATAAGAGAGTCTGAAACTCCGTCAAATACAGATGGAAAAAGCCCACTAATCCTGTTAGTGAGTGGCAAACTTCTCAAAAAGAAGCAACCGCGTTCAATAGCAAAACTATAAATGCTATCTTTAACGCTATTTCTATGGAGGAATTTAAGAGAATCTCTAATGTTGAAGTTGCTCATACTGCTTGAAATATCCTCTAGACTGTGCATGAAGGCACAAAGGCTGTCAAAATAAATAAATTGTAGCAGTTAACTTCAAAATTTGAAAGTATTAGGATGTCTGATAATGAATCTTTTGATGAATTTTATGCTAAACTTAATGATATTGTTAATTCTGCATATAACTTGGGTGAAATCTATAATCAACCTAAAATTGTTAGGAAGATTCTTAGATCTTTGACTGAAGATTTTAGACCCAAGGTGACTGCTATCACTGAGAGCAAGGATGTGGACTCCATCACTGTTGATGAACTTATAGGATATCTTCAATCCTATGAGTTGGACCTACCTAAGACTAGCAGATCCAAATCAATGGCTTTTAAGTCTATTGATGATGTTAATGTTGGTGGATTTGATGATGAGCTCTCTACTACAGAGATTGCTTACCTTGCCAAGAACTTTAGGAGTCTCCTTAGAAACAATAATAGAAGGACAAGAGATAAGAATACTGTTGAACCTAGAAACTTTATGAAGAATGATTCCAATAAGGTTAACAATACTGATAAACCTAGAGAAAAAGTAGGTCAATCTTCTAATAATTCTATGGGTCCTCAGTGTTTTGGATGTCAAGGGTATGGTCACATGAAATCTGAATGTCGTACTTACTTGAAGTCTAAGGGTAAGGCTATGGCTGTAACCCTTCGTGATGGTGAAGTTTTTGATGATGAGTCTGGTTGTGACGAGGATGGAAATTTCATTGCTTTCATTGCTACTACTGTAGTCAATGAAAGTGTATATGCTGAAGAGAACCCTTCTAATGGGGAACTCTCTAAGGACGCAAATCTTTAAGAATCCTACAATAAACTTTACAAAGTTGCTGCAAAGGATGCTATGAATGTTGAATTAGGCTTGAAGAAAATTACATCTCTTGAGCTTGATAAGAAAAATTTGCTTGTTAAATTGTTTGTTGCTACTGAACTTTTGAATAATATGAAGACTGAGAACATGCTTTTACTTGATAAAGTTAAGAATTTGGAACATGAGCTTTCTGTTGCTAGAGAACAATCTAATAGGTTAGCTAGTTCCAAACTTGATCATTTGCTGAGTGTTCAAAAGTCTCCTTCTAACAAAACTGGGTTAGGTTTTGTAGAAAGCATCAATGTGTCTGCACCCAATTCCACTATCTTTGTTCCTCCATCTTCTTCTAAACCCCCTGTAAGTGAGGTTGTGAGTGAGGTTGTCAAACCTTTAGAAGTTACACCACCTAGGGAGATTAGGGTTAATCTGAAAGAGTCTAAACCTAAGCAGCCTACCCTTTCTAAGGACAAGTCACATGATAAACCTGCACGGGTTTGTCATTTTTGTGGAAAGTTTGGACACATTCATCCAAACTGTTACAAGCTTCAAGTTGCTAATAGAGCAAACAAACCAAAAGTACCTGTGCCTCAAGCACAAGATCCTATGGTACTCATTGGTGAATTGGTAAAGGCTTTAAACCTTTATTCCAATCTTGGAGTTGCAAATCATTCCCATGTGAATAAGAACTCCAATGGTCATGGTGCATCTTTGGTTTTTGTTTTCTTTGTTTCTAGGATTTGCATTGCATAACATTCATGCATTTCATTCTAGGTTGTTTTGTTTATCTTTTTCAAATTAAAAAAAAAAGAAAGCAAATTGTGTTTTGCACTATTTTCTTGGTTTTTGAAAACAAGGTTAGTCAATTTATTTTCACATAACATGTCTTTTGTACCTTGTTTAGCTTTGATGAGCTTACTTATTGCACTTTACTAGTTAAAGCTTTGTAGTGCATGTTGTGTAGGAAAGATGTTTACAGTTTTGATCAATTTGTCTTGATCTTGAAATCACATGTCTTCGACTATCGGACTTGAACCGTTAGAGAAATGCATAAATAACCATCTCACCACTGTTCACTAGCCAATCATGAACATCTTAGTGCATATTGTAAGATTTTGTGCTCGAGAAAGTGTAGCACATGCACAAAAAGATCATAAGGTGTATAACTTACGATATACACCTACCTAGTTCAATTAATTAAAGTAAAGCAAATATCTTTTGAATAGAACAAGTAACCATAAATTCTTTATCAAGAAGAGTAAAGTAAATATCAAATTTCTTCAATATTGGGAATTCAAGTAACCACAAAAATTCTCTCGTTACTTCCTTTGCCCAAAATCAAACTTTTATCAAGTAGACTAAAATTGAGAATTATAATACTAGAAATAGAGAAAGAGAAACCTATTTGATGGATTCAATGCCAAAGAATGACTGGAATTGAAAGACTCAATTTCATTTTTTGTGAGTCCTCCTTAGTAGCCGTCTCGGTTTATTATGGCTGATTTGGAAGAGAAGAAGCGTAGAAAGAAAGGGTTTTGTTTAGTCGCCATTTAGGTTTCTAGCGGCTGTTTGGAAGGGAGGAGGCATGGAAGAAGAGTTAGAAGGGGAGAAAGAAGCGTGCGAGTGCAAAAGAAAATTCTGCTTCTTTTTTTATTTATTTTATATATGTAACTTGTTCTACTGTTAACCGGTATCCGCTCAAATTAAATGAATGGTCAAGATTAGAACACCAATAAATTAATGGATTAGAATAAGTGGGTACAGTACCCCTTAGAAGGTGATGCTTTGGCAATGTGATTGGACTTTTGAATGAAAATCCAATGGCAGCACCACGATTGTCTATATCGAAGTCATCCTACAAGAAACCACAGTATAACGCACTCAATATACTATTATACTCTATAAAAAATGAAGAAAATATGTGACTTACCAAGTAAGTTACTATTATACATGCTCAGCAATGGCGTATCTCTTGAAGAACACTTATTTTACGTAATACTACAATGCAACGCACTTAACAATCCCTATTGGCATGAAAAGGGGTTGGCAGCAATGTTGGCACTCAAATAAATGGAACTAATGCCTGTGCAAAGCATCGAGTTCATCGACAATTATATAGAAGGAATAATGCCCGTAACATTGCCACAAACATAAGCATCTTTGTACTGAACGAGAAGTACTCTAAGCATGATCAAAGAATAGATGCTTTATGGAATCACCAATCTTAGCTTCGCCAACACTCTCTAGTAACAAAGCTATGGAAAACATGCCTTATGCAATAGTCTCAACACTTGATGCTTTACAATGGTGAAGAGTCCAAACAAGTAATGATAATCCTCTAGACATGATATTTCTTGCATATGTGTAAGTTCCTAAGCATTTCAACACTCGACTAACTTCTTCAACTTTAAAAACATCATGTTTTAATGTATAATGCTTGGAGTGAAAAGAGGGAAAGCCATTGAGTGCGCCCCTCCTACCCTTTCATAGTCACCAACAACCCTATTTTTAATGCCGCACAATCAATAGCACCTTCAAGTGTCTTAATGTTAACACCCATCCCAATGGTGTCTCAACCAACTATTTCTTCATCATTACAACAAGCACAAAGCAACTACTTGTGACCCTAACTTCCATTTACGTTCGTCTCAAAAACACGATATAAGAGGTTGACAACCCACATAGTGGCTACGCCTTATCTCTATACTACATTGGTAGGTGATATCTTCGCTTCATTCCATCTCAAATGCACTATCCTGAGGAGGCCAGAAATATCGCTTAGTGCTCATGGTTACGGCTTCGTCAAAAAGTATTTTCTAGCAAACACAATATTATCAAATTGGCCAATAAGCAAGCATCTCATAAATTGACACATGCTTGATGCAGTCCAATTTACATAGAGATGCAAGATAACCTCTCATTCATCATAATCTTCTCATATATGGACCCCAGCCGAGCTTTCACTTCGCTTTCTCGAATTGTTAGCCAAGCATATTACTTATTCTATTCCTAACATCAAGGCTAGCTCAATATCGTATCAAGTGTGGTCGCTGATTTCTATGTCTTGCAACTATTGGAATCAATGAAGAGTTGATTTTGACATGAAATTAGGCTTCAATTAAAACAAGGACTCAACCTCATGAGTTGGTACCTCGCTTTGGGTCTGTGACTTCCCAAAGAAAATCCATCCTACACAATCAAGGACACAAATTATTCAACACATCGCCAAACATATCCGAAGAAATTTTTTTTTTTTTTTTTTTTTTTAAATTTTGGTCTTCATGTTCAAACATAGCAAACTGTTCTTAGGTCCTTCACAAGAACCCGATTGCTCTTTCACAACATTAGTGTCACCATCATGGAGACACTAAACTAAAATTGGAATTTGTAATTGAGACTGTCAAAGACTCATAGGCATCAGTCGTCAGACACTAAATTTGCTTGTTGGGACTTCTAACTATATTTGCTTGTTGGGATTTCTGAGAGAAGTTGATCCTAATGCTAAATGAAAAGTACCTTCTTCACCAGAGCTATAAAGTAGAGGAACATGAGTGGGCCCACCACTCACTAGTGTTAACGAATGAGCGAGGCACCCATTTGTTTTGGTATTATTCAGACTTCTACGCGTTCAAGAACCATTAGGTCCACATTATACTTTGGGCCTCTAATGAGCCAGCCTAGTTGTTAACAAATGAGCCAGCCCAGTTTTGTTGATTCGCTTCACCACCAAGTTCCCCACACATTTTGCAGAACATTTTGCACTTCGTGCTCTTACAGGTGACTCTCGGTGTCTACGTTGGCATTTGCCTTCTTCTTCTTTTGTCCTTTTAGTTCTTTTCCTTTTCCCACTGCTACAATTTTGTGTTTACAATATAAAAAGTAAAAGTTCTATGTGACTAGACTAGACAAAAAATAGTGAAAGACAAGTTTAAGCTCTGTAGGCCCCTCATCCCTATGTAGTGCTCCTGTGTTCCTTTATTTTTCATTTGCTTTGTTTTGATTTCCTTATAATATATTATTTGTTATTATAATAATCAATATATTATATACCGTATGGCATTATTATTTACAAATGTACTTGATTAGTTTGATTAAAATGTACCATATATACTACTATATTAACATGCATTTAGTTGTTGCTTATAGTACATATTGAGTTATGAAGTATTGTACATTACTCAAAAAGAATTTTATACATGCCCCCCCCCCAAAGATAAATTTCTGGCTCCGCCATTGGGACTGATGTTAATACTCATTTTCACCTCACATTCTTTACAAGCCTGATTCAACCAAGCTCGACTTCTTTGAGGGCCCAATTCATGTATTATATTATATTTTAATCTTTTAAGCATGGTCCAATCCCATGTGACATCTTGGGAGAAATTGATAAAATGTGGTTTTAAGGGTATGGGTCGGTTTCTTTTGGACCATTTGCATTAGCCTAGACCACGCATGCTACCAAGTGGGTAAGGGACACTGGTTGCACCTCAGGCTCATGGAGGAGGTCTTGTATCTAAAATTTCCACCCCAAAAGAGTTTTTATGCTCTAGGTGACTGTGGCCCAAAGTTTCTACCCGAACCCATTTTTCCCTTTAAAAATATATGGCTCTCATAGGCCAACTCAAACTGCTAGCTCTCACTGAAGTGAGCCTTCTAAGAGTTTGAAACAACTAAAACTTAGGAGTTGATGGGGCTTAGCCAAATCTTTCCTAAATTATGCATAAAGTAAGCTACTCTTTTACCTAACTAAAGCAAATCTGAACCAAAAATCAACTTAGCACTTTGGGTTTCAAAACCTCTTCTATTGACCAAAAACCAATCACTTAGAGTACCTTAAAACTCAATATATAAAACCCTATTTAGATTCAAAACTGGAGGAAAAAAGAACTAATCACATTTTGCCCTTAGGGCTGAAACTTTAGAGCAAAAGCACATTATGCTAGCTAACATTCTCACAATTCCGAAGCTTGGGGGTGGAAATATGGGTAAATGGGAACATTCCCTCTCTTCCTCACAACCTCCCTCCATTTCATTTTCTCGCTGACTCCAGGTTGAAGTTTTGAACCTATCATGTTTCTAGTCATTTTTCAGCATTTTTGTTATTGGCATTCTGATTTCTCTCGTATTAAAGCACCATTAGCTTTTGTTTGCTATACATTGTGAATTTTGGGCTTGACACTCTCCAGAAATAATAAATTCTAAAGAACCCAAGGGCAGATTTGGCCCTTATCGTAAAAATATCCCCAGCAAAGTTACATTAGGTGTAACTTGAACCCATTATAAAGTACTATAATTCGGTGGACTTGTACGATTGGATCACCTAGTCCTAATACACAAATAATATTAACTGATAACCATTTTTATTGTGGATTACCTAACAAAGTAGATACATTATGTTGAAATGTAAGGATCAATGATAATCAAAGTAATTTTTACTAGTTCAATCACTTCGTGATTCTCTCTTGTTACCAACGATTCACATATAAAGGGAATCCTTTGGTATATACCTTCACAATTTATAGCTTTGTTAGCTCCATGCCTAAACTAATCTATCACTTCATTGTAAGACCTTGCAATCAAAGCCATGTATGCACCTTTGAATTTCTGTAGTGGATCACGATAATTAGAGAAGTAAACCTTCGTTTGTTCCTTATCCACTGGATCCATGAGTTTTTTTAAGAATTTATGGGATTTGATCATACGTAGCTTGTACTATGTCAACGATTATTGCAATTGAGAGTGAGACAAGACAATGTTAGTTGTAGTCCTCAAATTTCTTACAAATGTTTGTCCATCTGATAATAGCTTAAAAGTATAATATTATCTTACTTTTGGTAGGCATTATCACATTTATTTTATGTTTATTCCCACATTTACATGTAAATATGATAGTTTTCTAGTTTCTCTAAAATATTCTCATTACGTATATTTTTCTTTTGTAGGAGATTAAAACTAATGAGCTAGTCATGCAGACATGAAGCCAGGAGAATCCAAGGGTGAAGATCAATTGAGAAGTGGCTTTTAAAGAATTTAATGGGTCAAAGACGTGTGGAAACATAAAAGGAAAGAGGGAAATTCGTTTGAGCTAAAGATAGAAAAAATCCTGGCAAGGAAATATTCTGACCAGCTTTGGTATTTTGACCATATCTTTTTACTCCAATATTGGATTGATTTGATTCTTGTGGCCACGGAAAAAAAAGACTTAATGATTTAAACTTTATAGTTTATCAAAACTTCAGAATTTGTTGTTTTCAAGGCCAAAACTGACCTGAAAGTGACCCTAGTTGACATAATGTTAACACAAAGATGTATTGAATATAATGCAATAATACCGTATTGTTTGAGGGAAAGAGAGATGATTACAAATAAATATTAATACAAGTATGTCTTTGTTGATAATATTTTTTATATAGTACCCCCCAATAGGTAGCAATTGAGTTACAAAGACCTTAGCAGACCCATTTTTATTATAGATCACATAAGATTATGTTGACAACATCTTACAATGAATCTATCATTTCAAGTATATTACGAGAAATAATAATTAGGTCCTCCATTTTGGAAGTGAGATTTGATATTGGTGATTGACGTATTGGGGGGACCTTATATTCATTAGTACAATGTTGAATGTTCGTAAATGCATTCCAAATTATTTTGTCCTCTTCCGTATAAGATTTTGCTTCAGCAAGGTTTCTGACAGTGATCATTGTCTTGTGTGCATCAGTTAAATTGGTTTGGCAATTCAAAAGTCGAGACCGATCCAGTGAGTCTGTGAGTGATGCAAGAAGATTTGGGATTTGACTATCAGCTTCTTCGAATACTTTCAAATTCAAATCAGCACTAATAATTCCCAGCGTATATAGATCAGCTGTACTACTCCGTGGGTCTAAACGAAGAGTTGACAAGCAAGACACATTGTTCGTGGACTTTTCGCAAACACTTTCAATAAGGGCTTGATCTGCATTAGAAGCATGGTAGAAAAGAGAGGTGACTAGTAGAGGGATAACCAAGATTGATAGGCAACTAATTGGAGATGCCATTTTCTTATTCTTTTTTTAGTTCTTTGTCAAGAATGATGTTGTTGGTATGGAAAACAACACAATAGAGAAGTGGCTTTTAAAGAATTTAATGAGTCAAAGATGTGTGGAAACATAAAGGAAAGAGAAAAATTCGTTTGATATTGTTGGTTCATGTATCTTTAGGCTTTCTATTTATAATATATTAGGTTGGCACGATAGAAAACCATGTGTAAAGACAGTTTTTTGTGTTTTTTAATGTTTGGTAGCATAAAAAAAGATGAGTTAAAAGGAAAATTATCTTTGATCAAGATAAAAAATATGACTTATTGCTAGAGATTGTTTTCCATTAAATATTTTTTGGAAAACAACTATATCTCACAGCAAGCTAAATAAGGAAAGTTAGGAGGATGCTTTTCAATTCATTTAAAATTTCTACCAAACATTGGATATTGAGATAGTTTTATAGAAAATGTATTTTAGAAAATGACTCGTTTTCTAGAAAACATTATTGCTGAAACAAACAGAGCGTATGTTGACATGGAAAACAACTCTATTTCATGCCAAGTTAAATAAAGGAAATTAAAAGATAATTTTCGTTTGACCCATTATTTCTAGATACTACTAGACAAAAGATAACGTGAAAAACCATCGAAATAAACAACATTAAAATTTCTTGAAAATGAATCATTTATCAAAAAACATTATTTTTAGAAAACTATTTCATTTTTCAATATTTGATAACAACCTTAAACTGAATTGAAAAATTATTGTTTAATTCCCTTTATTTAGCTTGGTGGAGATAGAATTGGGTCAAACAAAATAATGGGTCAAACGACTTCTCATGTAAGATAATCTTTTGCATGAATGTGCATGATTGTCCATAATATCTAGATCAATTATGACTGTCCTCTCCATGGATAATTATTTTTTGTTATATGATAAAGTCATAATTTGCAAGTCCAAGTTGTTACTAATAGCAAATTATTAGTTGTCTATGATGATAGATTTTTAGTCATTATCTTGTCAAGGGTTATCAATGACTTTTTCATTATCTCAGGTAATTATTTGTGGTATTAAATATATTAGTTAAGACAAACCTCCCACACACATGCATAAATACATGCATGTGTGTGTGTGTGTATACTAGATATATATATATATTTTAATAAATAACTTGTCATCTTTTAAATTACAATAAGTATACAACAAAATACAACAATTTAATGACAAAAGAAAAATTTAAAAGTTCCACCGAGACTTTTAGGGGGGGGGGGCGAAGCAAGTAGAGTGGTTATATAAAATTTTTATTGTCATTTTGGTCTTGCAAATAAAGGTTTCAAGGTCATTTTAGTCATTTTTTTGGTTTCAATGGCATCACGGTTATTTTTTAGGTTCTAATGGTATTTCAATAATTTTAAAGGGTTTTGGGGGGTATTTTGGTAACTTTTTAGGTTTCAAGGACATTTTGGTCAATTTTTAAGTTTCAAGTACATTTTAGACATTTTTTTAGATTCTAAGGGTATTTTAGTCACTTTTTAGATTACAAGGTCATTTTAGTCATTTTTTATATTTCAAGGTCATTTCAGTCATTTTTTAGGTTCTAAGAGTATTTCAGCCATTTTTCATAATCTATCCTAGTATGTTTTGACAGTTTTAGGGATATTTTGGTCACATGTGATGTTAGTACTACTCAATGTGAACAACAGAACCGTCAAATGTTAGAAAACAAATAAGGGAACCATTGAATATGATAAAAGTATGGTTAAGTGTGATGTTGGTGCTACCCATTTTGATGTCGATACTACCCAATGTGACAATGGTGCTGTGCAATGTGAGACTAGTACCATCAAATATGAGGAAAAAAAAAAAAAAAAGGAACCACCATATGTAAGAAAAGAACTGTCACATGTGATGTTGGAACTGCACAATGTAAGGATGAAACCATCAAATTTGGGAAAAAAAAGTAGGGGAACCACCAAATGTGAGAAAAGAACTGTCACATGTGATGTTGGAACTACACAATGTGAAGATGGAACTATCAAGTGTGAGAAAAAAGTAAGAGAACCACCCAATGTGACAAAAGAACTATCACATGTGATGTTGGAACTACACAATGTGAGGATGAAATCGTCAAACGTGAGAAAAAAAGTAAGGGTACCACCAAATGTGAGAAAAGAACTGTCATATGTGATATTAGAACTACACAATGTGAGGATAAAACGGGCAAATATGATAAAAAAAAGTAAGGGAACCACCAAATGTGAGAAAAGAACTGTCATATGTGACATTAGAACTGTATAATGTGAGGATGAAATCGTCAAATGTGATTAAAAAAAAGTAAGGGAACCACCAAATGTGAGAAAAGAACTGTCACATGTGATGTTGAAATTGCACAATGTGAGGATGGAATCGTCAAATGTGAGAAAAAAGCAACCTGGTATAGTAGGTTACCTACTAGTGGGTACCATAGCCCCCCTTTTTTTTGGGGTATCGTATAATTACCTGTTTTTAAGAATCTCTAGAAATATATAGTTTGGTAACATAATTCTCTTCAATGGTATGGATCACACCAACCAACAATATAGTTAGTAAACTATGATTGTCAAAGGTTTATTTATGTATTCAAAATGTTATTTGTCAAAGGTATTATTCATTCTCGAACCAAAAAGTTAATTGAAATAGCAATTTCTTTTCAAATCAAACGCGTGAAGACATTTCATCAAAGGCTGTTTTGTCAAGATGCTGAAAAAGAGTGTATAAGACTTTCATATTTCTTCTAATTAATGTATTAATCTTTAAACCTAGATGTGTTATTGAGTAAGATCATTTCAAAAGGAAGAAAGAAAGGTAAGATGGGGAAAAGAAGATCAAAATGGGTATTTGCCCCTTTGTCACGAACTTTCCAGCATTTTGCCCTTTTTCTCAAACTAATTAGAGAAATGCCCCTGTTTTATAACTCGATAATATGAAAGTTGAGTTTTATGAAGAACTCAATTATTTTATAATTGAGTTTGGTGGAGATTTTTGCCATGTTGGCCAGCCAACGTGGCATTTTTTTTTAATCCCTGAATAACTTGATTATCATAAAATTGAGTTATATAACTCACTATATAAATATCAAGTTATGCTTGTGCTATAGCTATTTCAGACTGTCTTGGTGTCAAGCATAGCATTTTCTTTTGTTTTAATCCGTAGATAACTCAATTATTATAATATCAAGTTATAAAGCAAAATCGCATTCCATAAAATTGAGTTATTTTTGTGTTATAACTTTACTTCTCCTCCCATTTAGACTATCTTGCTTTTCGTCTGAATTGAATTTCACTGCTGCTCCACAGATCCACAGTTGCAGACTCAACTAAAATTTGTATCACCTCGGGTAAAAAACTCATACCAGAATTTTATGGCAATGGTATTTTCATTTGATATTGTACTAAATTTTTATTTTTTTGGTTGAATAAGTGTTATGTGAGTACATTGGTGTTATTTTGGTTGTTTGTTGTAGTCAATTTTAATCACAAGAGAACGAAAATCTTTACCATAGCAAGAAGTAATCAATTATATAACTTATTTTTCTTAGATTCTTATAAGATGGTTAGCGAAATGAAGGATAACCCATAATTATAAGTATATGATAAGTAGCATTTTTGGTTATGTTGATAACTCTCAAAGGCTTTTATTAACAAATCAGCAATGCAAAAGCAATAAAAATGGTTACAATAGTCCAAATGCGTCCATAGGTGGTGGGAGCCACATATCATTAATGCATTCTATACTTTAGTTGAACGTACATAATCATCATTGTCAGACATTTACAACAACACTACGTCTTACACAAAGTGTCTAGACATTAACAACGTCTAATTTTCATTGGTAGGAATTTTTAGAAATCATCATTGCTTGAATTTAAGAAGTCTGAAATATCTTTATCATCGTCTAAATTAATAATTTCATTAATAGACTTAATGGCTCGCTCTTGCGACTTGCCTGATAGATGTTTCCTAGCCTTTTGGATGGCATGAAAATGGTCTTGTCACCTTTGCATTTGATTGTTCTCCCATTCGAGATGAGCAAGTATGTTGGTAGGTTCATCTCTAGGTAACTCGGCTGATCGAGCCTTAGGAACTCGTAACCCATGCTATCGACAATACACCTCCAACTCACACCACTTTTTGTATAGCTCTGACCATGGTTGTTTTGCTGTGGTGAACTCTGTTATGGTGGTATCTATACTCGATTTTGTAGGTCTGCCGACCATGATGTGTCTGATGCTTCCTAGACTCTTGTACATGTATATTGGAATATTAACGGAATCTCGTTTCTTTCCAACCCATTTCCCTCCATAGTGGTCTGTGTATGTTTGTAGTTGTTGGTCTACTGGAACTTGTGATGATGCATTTGTTGAAGTAGATCCAAACTTGTTTCGCTCTTTAGGTTTTGAGCATGAGGCGTTGCGACTCATAACTTAGTTAGTTGGAGAACTTAGTGGGGTAGAAATAATCCATTTAGTATTGTGGTGCATTTATAAGCTCATCTCATGGTCCAAATATCATAAAAATTTTATATATAAGTATCAGGGCTTGTCATGTCAGTACAAGTTGGAAAAACGATACATGAATGGGAGTACCCATGCTCCCATTGCTATAGTGTATTTCCATATGTGTACAGTAGTATAATTCAATTTTATTTGAATAGTTGCAGTGTGCTTGCCCAAATCCTCATCTCTGATTCACACAGTGCCATGCATTATCACCATAATACGATTGTTCTTTTGTTTATGTTATGGGCCACATGATAGATCTAGCATGTAAAACTACATCGATTTAGAATTGTCTTAGTCATATACCATGTTATGCAGCTATACATTATTTACTAACAGTTGATGCACATCGTTAACTTGAACTTTTGATGTTATTGTAGTCATCGTCAATGGGTGACCCTTATCGCTACAGGTCACACAATGTGTTCACCGTGATGGGTCACTCTTAGGTACTAGAAGATGAATTCAGCTATCCAATCAATCCTAACCTGCGAAATAGTGCACAGGTCCATAATACCATGAGGGCAGAGTGAGATTGGTTACTCCATGAACATGAGATGTTTTATGATGAGATGGTTGGTTATAAGCTACCAGTGCCTCGGTAACTTGCATTGCAGATGCCAAGAGACACTATAGACGAGCTTCATAGAGCATTGTGCCACATAAGAGAAGAAAATAATCGAATGAAGATACATCTCAATCGATATTGGACCTAAGTGGAGATTCGAGAATCAGTGGAATGTAAGTTGTATGAGCATGCACAATACATGCAATCACTTCTTACAGCAGACATTTATCAATCGGACGTGGAGATATCAGATGAAGAGTAATCGTGTTGTGGTCCACTCGCACTTTGATGTATAACTATTATCCTTAATTATGTTTTAGATGTATGTGTGTCGTTGTTGTTGTATTTGTACTGTGTAGGGAATGGTGTTTGTGGTTAAGGGTTTATGTAAACCTTATCATCGTTTGCACAAATATACACGTCTGATGCATAATCTTGAATGATTACTTATAACAAAGAGGTAGGAAAATTATTAGATGCATAACCCATACATAATACCTATATTTTCTTACACATGATGTTGGTCGATACGCATGACCTGCATATCGACCAACTAACAAATACATGCATAACACATACAACATACATATTCTTACACATGATACCATCAATATGCATGACCTGCATATCGATCAACTAGCATTACCAACATTGATAACATAATTCTAGAGATATTACGCACCCTACAGAAAACTTAGCTAGTGATGTAGTACATAGATATTCATTCAGACAGGCAGTACTCCTAGCTGAGGACACTACTATATTCCTCTTGGCTGAGTTGCTTGTTGGTTGTAGCAGCCTGCTTTTCTACAAGCTGCAACAGGTGATACCTGCACCTACGAAGGAACATTAGGTTCTTTTCCTTTCGGATTTTGGCAATGGCCCGCCTGCATTGCTCCGTGTTTCCCTTTGGCATTGTTAGCGAGACCCGGTCCACCAAAGGTGCCCCAAGTAGAAGGAGATCATTATGTAGGGAGTTGGACTCGTTCATGCGGTACTCCCATTCTCGCCGCAGTCCTGCATGATATTCCTTCTCATCGTTATCTCTCTCCCTCCCTGTAGTTGTCAAGAAAACAGGGTAGGAGCCAGTTGCGCATCGACATTTCAGAAGGTGAATTTGACTGAGGTATATCTAGATGTGAGAGGCAATTGTATGGTGTGGTGTGGTAGTATGGTGTAAGGATTGATTGAGGTACATATAGAAGGATTGCATAGGTAACTATATGGTGTGGTAGTGTCAGCCATGTGCAAGTTGTTAAGTTAATAGTAATTGGTACATGAGTCAGCTTGATCAATTAATATGACTAGACTGGGTGTAGCAGTTCATAATTGGTATAGGAGTAGGCTTAACTACATAATAGTACTTGGTAAATGTAGGCTGTTCACTTGATATGACTAGACTTGGTACAGTAATTTCGAGCTGATGTAGTGAAGTGCATCAGGTAACAAGAATGTACACGTGAGAAGAATAGTAGGGCTTGTGTTTGATTTGATTGGATAGGGCAAAATAGTGATGGGATGTCAGGATGTGTACACATAATTGAGAAAATGACTCGACTCAACCGTAACGTTTGTTGGCGTGTGTGGTGTGTCTAATGTGGTTGACATGACTGGTCTTGGTGTAACAGTAGTAGGTCCATGCAGTGTAATGCAGATGTGTGCATAATGAGTCACGTGAATGTGTTTCTATCTCAATGAGCATGGTGAAACTGTCAGAAGTTGTCGCGTAGCAATGGAAAAGTTGGCCATATTAGTCATTTGAACTGTATTCACGTGATTCGGTTTGATATGACTGGAATCAGGGCAGTATTAATGGGCTGATGAGGGTACTATGAGAAAGTTTGTGTACATATTCACGTGAAGCAGTTTGATAGGACTAGACTTGACGCAAAAGTAGCTAACGTATCCAGTTACTTTATTTCTATTTATTTATTTTTTGAGAATGACTTGGCGCCCGTTGTAGTTATTATTGCTATTGTAGTTATTATGACTATTATTGGTCGCTAACCTATGCGATACATGGACCAATTGAACAACACAATGAAGAAATGATAGTGAATAACATTATAAGACATCTATAAGATTAACATTCGTATACTCCATTTCAGTAGCGCGAAATCAAAATAATCAATATTTGATTAAAAAAAAAACTATTAGACATAATGCAAGAGTGCATGAGGTCATGCCAAGTGTCGCTCTATTTTTTTTTTCTCTACACAGCAAGGTTTCATCAATAAATTTCGTGATGAAAATATGATGCATGAGGTACAGTCCACACGGGGACCAAATTCAGAATAATATAAATGCTAATTTAAGAGCAACAACAATATCCAATCAATGGAAAATATATGACTGAAAAGTAAAACCTGCACTAAAAATAGTTGCCTGAAGTCAAGATATAGCTTGATCCATTACTCCAAGGAAAATCTCCTGGGTGGTTCATCAACAATATCAAACCCTGTAAACCAATTGTGCTTTCACAAACCTTCAATTTGTATTAATAATTACTATAATCTAATAACATGTGAATGCCATACAGAATTATGAAATAAATCTTATTTACATTTTTGGATCTACTTGATATTATATAGAATCACATAATAACATAAAAAATTATTACAGTTAGAACCATTTCAATAATACTAATAATAATAACGATGGGCATGAAACTAACGATCATATTAATATATCAAATTACTTTCCGTAGATACCATGTTCTTCAAACTACGACTTAAATAACAAAACATAAAACTGGCTGAAAGCCACTAGACAAAACTGTCATACAATTCTCCAAATATGCCACAACAACTAGAAAAAGTTCGTCTCCCCCTTGGTACAATGGCCAATGGCAACCATCAAAAGTCAGATGGTGGAGAAGGTGGAACAAGACGTCTATAGTTAGCTAAGTTTGCTCACAAAGCTACAACCTCAGCAAAAAGACCATCTAGAAGTTGCCCATGCGTTGCCTGAGTCGTCATAACGGTCTCCATCATAGCACGAAGAAAGGGAGGAGAAGGGACTGTATGCCCTGTAGTAGCAATGTCAACATTGACCTCATCATCACCATCCTCGACAATAGTAGCTGTGGGATCCCCATGCATGTCCTCATCTGGAACATCTCCAGTAGTAAACCGTACTTGTGGTCTCTTAGGTGAATCAACACTTGGGTCGACAAACTTCTTCTGGACACTTTACTATTTCATAAATTTGGCTCCTATAGGGGTAAAGATGTGGACCAACCCTTGGGAACGAAAATTCTCTAATCCTAAGTATTTGAGGACCCTATGGATGAAAACTAGAAAAAACAGATCATGCCTCTTATACTTGCTCCTACGCACCTCCATAATGGTTTCAATGAAATGTGAAGGAAAACAAATGGAAGTATCGATGACGAGGGCGTAAAGAAAGAAACACTTGTCTATAGGGATTGTATGGACGTGAGAGATAGGGAAGATGTTGTGACAAGCTATCCTAAAGAAGATATAATTAAGCTCAGTTAACTCACTTGAGCTAATACTTGGGTCAGAACCCCGAGTGATTGATCTTCCACAAAGAACATCCATAACGTCATCAATACAAGGAGACTCAGAGTATGGATAAGTAGGCATACAAATTATACGTACATCTAGAGCATCGGATACTATGTCCCTAGTTATTGTAAATGGTACACCACGTATCTATGATGTCACTCTGTGACCATAGCAAACATCCTCATGCACTAAAAGATTCGAATAGAATTCTCTAATCAAGTTAGCTGAAGGGGGTTGTATGTTTGTATGTTTGCTTATTTGTGTACGTGAGAAACCTTAATTGATCAAAAACCACTTCAGGTTCAGATGCAACTTTGGATTTTCCCCTCTTATCTCTCTTCAGAGCCATAACTAATGGATGGTCAGCAGTGGAAACATGATCAGCTCACAAAAAAACAAAACCAAAAACCGCATTGCGAAAAGATAAACACAACATTCATACTACCTAACCCATTGATATTTTCATAGCCAAACAGATCATTTCATCACAATCTACATAGACAACGAAGTTTGAAGCAGAGAACAAAAATTAGAGAATAAAGCACCATCATGTGTAGAAAATCATCCATACAATGTACTGCCTAGAGCAATTTACAACAATACAATGAAAAAACAATATTCTTATTTACAGGTTGTTTAGTTGGTGAAATAATTGTAATACATTTTGGTTCGAGTCAATAATTAGAAGATAGAGATGATTATAAACTTTAGTTGAACTCAAAGAGCAAACGTGCAATTTGTTAACATATTGAATTTTGTCAAAATGATCAATAATGTCATGCATCGATAGCAAGCATTCTAACAGCAATAATATTCTACAGGAACATATAAGTGGATGTAGGACCTGACACATTTTCGAAATTCCTAGTTACATGTAGTAAGTTTCACTAACTTATACAAAAGACATTAAATTGCACAATGTACAGTTTAAACATACAAACAGCATAAAGACTAACACACACATATGGAGCCATTGGCAACTTCATTTTGTGGAAGGAGACTAGTCGAAGACAACCTACGAGATAAGCAAGTAACCTTACTAACAACAAAGCATTTGACTAGCCAAACACCCAATTTCATCACAATCTACATAGACAATGAAGTTTGAAGCAAAGAACAAAAATTGGAGAATAATGCACCACCAAGTGTAATTTTAAAGACAATAATGGTTAAAAGAGTCTTACTACATAAAATCTTCAAAGAATTTGTGTGGGAAATTGTCGATTCTAGCCAGATGTGTCAAGAGCAATCGAAAATGTCAATTTTCGATTGCTGCAAATTCTACAGAACTGGAGAATTTATAATCATGGGTAATGAGCATAACTTGATTATATATAAATCGAGTTATATGTAACTCGATTAATTAGGAAACGAGTTATAAAGTAACTTGGTAACACACAAATAAAGTTATTACCTGTGGTTCTAAACCCAGTCCAGGACTTTTGGACCAATCCAAATGCAATCCAGAAGGAATATAGGCGTCCAGAAGGGTCTTCTTGATAACTCGAATTTACAAGAATCGAGTTATGTGCACCGTAACTCGATTACTTGAAAATCGAGTTATTCCCATTAGTCCAAGCCCAGTCTAGACTTCTAAACCGATCCAGATGTGATCTAGGAGGAATCCAAGTGTCAGAAGGGTCTTCTAAATAACTCGATTTCAGCATAATCGAGTTATGTGCACTATAACTCGATTACAGGAAAATCGGGTTATGTAGCTATGTAACTCGACTATTGGCAAATCGAGTTATGCCCATTGGTTCCAGGCTCAGTCCACAACTTTTAGACTGATCCAGATGCAATTCAGTCCAGGACTTTTGGACTGATCCAGATGCAATTTTTATTTATCAAATTATGTGAAGATGCAGATAGCCTTAACATGAGAACTCATGCAGAACTGTTCACGACCATGATCTCTTATATATCGATTATTCATCAAAAAATTTTACCAGTTCACAACCACTTCCATAAACAAATCATCCATACAATTCCAACCACATCCATACACAAATCATCCCTTCATTTCAACCACATGAATAAGAAAATCATGCATACAATCTACAAAGGAAATAAAGAGCCATTATACATTTAAAACCATTGAACCAAGTTGTTCACAATATAAGTACAACCATTTACATATAAACAATGTCTTCTCATTGTTTACAAAAAGAGATTTGAGTTACAAAGAAAAATACATCAATACCGCATCTTTTACTCATGCAAGTACTTGAACAACTAATCACAAGATTGCCCAAACTTAAGCTATATTTGATACATTGATACTATAGTTAGGTTCTAAAGACTTAGGGTCTTATGTATTTAGAACTCTAATATATATTGTTGGTAAACCATGAGCAAAACAAGATATTTAGTCGTGTTTAGACTTGCTCAAAGTTGGTCCATTTATGTAAAGTTGGATTCAAGTTGATGCAGATTTAATAAAGCATTTCAACTTGGTTCGATCATTTGAAGCTTAGGCTCGATCAATCGAAATTTGGACAAAATGCATTTTTTGCAGAATTCTAACTCAACCCTAGTTCATTTAAAACATTTAGGGTTTTGTATTTTTTCCCTAGGTATATAAGGAAAACCCTAGCCACGTTTTAGTGTTGCTCATATTGCTGTTTGTGTAAATCTCTTGTGAGATCTGTGAGGAGCTTTCCTTTACACAAGCTTAGGATTATCAAGAAGGAGATTCATTCAAGAACTTGATGATCATTTTGTTGTTGCCATAGAAGTTTAAAGAAACACAAGCGTGTGTGCTTGTACTTGCTAGAGAATCCAAGAAAGAAGGAGTCCGTGGTCTCGGAACTTGCACGTGGTCGTGTCAGTAAGTTTCTACTGGTGGGTAGCAATAGGATGTTAGCAGTCTAAGTCCTATTGTACAACTTCAATTCTTTCATAGTGGATTTAGGTTTACCTTGAGGATAGCTAGGTTAAATCCTCCCCAAGTTTTTACCAGTGATTTCTTGAGTGATCATATCATTGTGTTATTTATCTTTCCGCCGCTTTGCATGATATGATTGTTTGATTGTGATAACCTAGATTTGGAATTTGGACTGAGTAACAACTTAGCTAATTACCTAGGTTAATCCAATTGTGTTTTTAAGGGGTCTAAAAACTATCAAGTGGTATCAGAGTAGGCTACTCTCTTGTTGTTGATCTTTTGATCACTAAGCTGATCCTTGACCCCTGTTGTCATGGAACATGGACACTCTCTTGTTATTCCTCCTCACTTTGATGGGAATAATTATGCTTATTGGAAAGTAAGAATGAAAGCATTCCTGAAATCAATTGATAAGAGAGTCTGAAACTCCGTCAAATACAGATGGAAAAAGCCCACTAATCCTGTTAGTGAGTGGCAAACTTCTCAAAAAGAAGCAACCGCGTTCAATAGCAAAACTATAAATGCTATCTTTAACGCTATTTCTATGGAGGAATTTAAGAGAATCTCTAATGTTGAAGTTGCTCATACTGCTTGAAATATCCTCTAGACTGTGCATGAAGGCACAAAGGCTGTCAAAATAAATAAATTGTAGCAGTTAACTTCAAAATTTGAAAGTATTAGGATGTCTGATAATGAATCTTTTGATGAATTTTATGCTAAACTTAATGATATTGTTAATTCTGCATATAACTTGGGTGAAATCTATAATCAACCTAAAATTGTTAGGAAGATTCTTAGATCTTTGACTGAAGATTTTAGACCCAAGGTGACTGCTATCACTGAGAGCAAGGATGTGGACTCCATCACTGTTGATGAACTTATAGGATATCTTCAATCCTATGAGTTGGACCTACCTAAGACTAGCAGATCCAAATCAATGGCTTTTAAGTCTATTGATGATGTTAATGTTGGTGGATTTGATGATGAGCTCTCTACTACAGAGATTGCTTACCTTGCCAAGAACTTTAGGAGTCTCCTTAGAAACAATAATAGAAGGACAAGAGATAAGAATACTGTTGAACCTAGAAACTTTATGAAGAATGATTCCAATAAGGTTAACAATACTGATAAACCTAGAGAAAAAGTAGGTCAATCTTCTAATAATTCTATGGGTCCTCAGTGTTTTGGATGTCAAGGGTATGGTCACATGAAATCTGAATGTCGTACTTACTTGAAGTCTAAGGGTAAGGCTATGGCTGTAACCCTTCGTGATGGTGAAGTTTTTGATGATGAGTCTGGTTGTGACGAGGATGGAAATTTCATTGCTTTCATTGCTACTACTGTAGTCAATGAAAGTGTATATGCTGAAGAGAACCCTTCTAATGGGGAACTCTCTAAGGACGCAAATCTTTAAGAATCCTACAATAAACTTTACAAAGTTGCTGCAAAGGATGCTATGAATGTTGAATTAGGCTTGAAGAAAATTACATCTCTTGAGCTTGATAAGAAAAATTTGCTTGTTAAATTGTTTGTTGCTACTGAACTTTTGAATAATATGAAGACTGAGAACATGCTTTTACTTGATAAAGTTAAGAATTTGGAACATGAGCTTTCTGTTGCTAGAGAACAATCTAATAGGTTAGCTAGTTCCAAACTTGATCATTTGCTGAGTGTTCAAAAGTCTCCTTCTAACAAAACTGGGTTAGGTTTTGTAGAAAGCATCAATGTGTCTGCACCCAATTCCACTATCTTTGTTCCTCCATCTTCTTCTAAACCCCCTGTAAGTGAGGTTGTGAGTGAGGTTGTCAAACCTTTAGAAGTTACACCACCTAGGGAGATTAGGGTTAATCTGAAAGAGTCTAAACCTAAGCAGCCTACCCTTTCTAAGGACAAGTCACATGATAAACCTGCACGGGTTTGTCATTTTTGTGGAAAGTTTGGACACATTCATCCAAACTGTTACAAGCTTCAAGTTGCTAATAGAGCAAACAAACCAAAAGTACCTGTGCCTCAAGCACAAGATCCTATGGTACTCATTGGTGAATTGGTAAAGGCTTTAAACCTTTATTCCAATCTTGGAGTTGCAAATCATTCCCATGTGAATAAGAACTCCAATGGTCATGGTGCATCTTTGGTTTTTGTTTTCTTTGTTTCTAGGATTTGCATTGCATAACATTCATGCATTTCATTCTAGGTTGTTTTGTTTATCTTTTTCAAATTAAAAAAAAAAAGGAAGCAAATTGTGTTTTGCACTATTTTCTTGGTTTTTGAAAACAAGGTTAGTCAATTTATTTTCACATAACATGTCTTTTGTACCTTGTTTAGCTTTGATGAGCTTACTTATTGCACTTTACTAGTTAAAGCTTTGTAGTGCATGTTGTGTAGGAAAGATGTTTACGGTTTTGATCAATTTGTCTTGATCTTGAAATCACATGTCTTCGACTATCGGACTTGAACCGTTAGAGAAATGCATAAATAACCATCTCACCACTGTTCACTAGCCAATCATGAACATCTTAGTGCATATTGTAAGATTTTGTGCTCGAGAAAGTGTAGCACATGCACAAAAAGATCATAAGGTGTATAACTTACGATATACACCTACCTAGTTCAATTAATTAAAGTAAAGCAAATATCTTTTGAATAGAACAAGTAACCATAAATTCTTTATCAAGAAGAGTAAAGTAAATATCAAATTTCTTCAATATTGGGAATTCAAGTAACCACAAAAATTCTCTCGTTACTTCCTTTGCCCAAAATCAAACTTTTATCAAGTAGACTAAAATTGAGAATTATAATACTAGAAATAGAGAAAGAGAAACCTATTTGATGGATTCAATGCCAAAGAATGACTGGAATTGAAAGACTCAATTTCATTTTTTGTGAGTCCTCCTTAGTAGCCGTCTCGGTTTATTATGGCTGATTTGGAAGAGAAGAAGCGTAGAAAGAAAGGGTTTTGTTTAGTCGCCATTTAGGTTTCTAGCGGCTGTTTGGAAGGGAGGAGGCATGGAAGAAGAGTTAGAAGGGGAGAAAGAAGCGTGCGAGTGCAAAAGAAAATTCTGCTTCTTTTTTTATTTATTTTATATATGTAACTTGTTCTACTGTTAACCGGTATCCGCTCAAATTAAATGAATGGTCAAGATTAGAACACCAATAAATTAATGGATTAGAATAAGTGGGTACAGTACCCCTTAGAAGGTGATGCTTTGGCAATGTGATTGGACTTTTGAATGAAAATCCAATGGCAGCACCACGATTGTCTATATCGAAGTCATCCTACAAGAAACCACAGTATAACGCACTCAATATACTATTATACTCTATAAAAAATGAAGAAAATATGTGACTTACCAAGTAAGTTACTATTATACATGCTCAGCAATGGCGTATCTCTTGAAGAACACTTATTTTACGTAATACTACAATGCAACGCACTTAACAATCCCTATTGGCATGAAAAGGGGTTGGCAGCAATGTTGGCACTCAAATAAATGGAACTAATGCCTGTGCAAAGCATCGAGTTCATCGACAATTATATAGAAGGAATAATGCCCGTAACATTGCCACAAACATAAGCATCTTTGTACTGAACGAGAAGTACTCTAAGCATGATCAAAGAATAGATGCTTTATGGAATCACCAATCTCAGCTTCGCCAACACTCTCTAGTAACAAAGCTATGGAAAACATGCCTTATGCAATAGTCTCAACACTTGATGCTTTACAATGGTGAAGAGTCCAAACAAGTAATGATAATCCTCTAAACATGATATTTCTTGCATATGTGTAAGTTCCTAAGCATTTCAACACTCGACTAACTTCTTCAACTTTAAAAACATCATGTTTTAATGTATAATGCTTGGAGTGAAAAGAGGGAAAGCCATTGAGTGCGCCCCTCCTACCCTTTCATAGTCACCAACAACCCTATTTTTAATGCCGCACAATCAATAGCACCTTCAAGTGTCTTAATGTTAACACCCATCCCAATGGTGTCTCAACCAACTATTTCTTCATCATTACAACAAGCACAAAGCAACTACTTGTGACCCTAACTTCCATTTACGTTCGTCTCAAAAACACGATATAAGAGGTTGACAACCCACATAGTGGCTACGCCTTATCTCTATACTACATTGGTAGGTGATATCTTCGCTTCATTCCATCTCAAATGCACTATCCTGAGGAGGCCAGAAATATCGCTTAGTGCTCATGGTTACGGCTTCGTCAAAAAGTATTTTCTAGCAAACACAATATTATCAAATTGGCCAATAAGCAAGCATCTCATAAATTGACACATGCTTGATGCAGTCCAATTTACATAGAGATGCAAGATAACCTCTCATTCATCATAATCTTCTCATATATGGACCCCAGCCGAGCTTTCACTTCGCTTTCTCGAATTGTTAGCCAAGCATATTACTTATTCTATTCCTAACATCAAGGCTAGCTCAATATCGTATCAAGTGTGGTCGCTGATTTCTATGTCTTGCAACTATTGGAATCAATGAAGAGTTGATTTTGACATGAAATTAGGCTTCAATTAAAACAAGGACTCAACCTCATGAGTTGGTACCTCGCTTTGGGTCTGTGACTTCCCAAAGAAAATCCATCCTACACAATCAAGGACACAAATTATTCAACACATCGCCAAACATATCCGAAGAAATTTTTTTTTTTTTTTTTTTTTTTAAATTTTGGTCTTCATGTTCAAACATAGCAAACTGTTCTTAGGTCCTTCACAAGAACCCGATTGCTCTTTCACAACATTAGTGTCACCATCATGGAGACACTAAACTAAAATTGGAATTTGTAATTGAGACTGTCAAAGACTCATAGGCATCAGTCGTCAGACACTAAATTTGCTTGTTGGGACTTCTAACTATATTTGCTTGTTGGGATTTCTGAGAGAAGTTGATCCTAATGCTAAATGAAAAGTACCTTCTTCACCAGAGCTATAAAGTAGAGGAACATGAGTGGGCCCACCACTCACTAGTGTTAACGAATGAGCGAGGCACCCATTTGTTTTGGTATTATTCAGACTTCTACGCGTTCAAGAACCATTAGGTCCACATTATACTTTGGGCCTCTAATGAGCCAGCCTAGTTGTTAACAAATGAGCCAGCCCAGTTTTGTTGATTCGCTTCACCACCAAGTTCCCCACACATTTTGCAGAACATTTTGCACTTCGTGCTCTTACAGGTGACTCTCGGTGTCTACGTTGGCATTTGCCTTCTTCTTCTTTTGTCCTTTTAGTTCTTTTCCTTTTCCCACTGCTACAATTTTGTGTTTACAATATAAAAAGTAAAAGTTCTATGTGACTAGACTAGACAAAAAATAGTGAAAGACAAGTTTAAGCTCTGTAGGCCCCTCATCCCTATGTAGTGCTCCTGTGTTCCTTTATTTTTCATTTGCTTTGTTTTGATTTCCTTATAATATATTATTTGTTATTATAATAATCAATATATTATATACCGTATGGCATTATTATTTACAAATGTACTTGATTAGTTTGATTAAAATGTACCATATATACTACTATATTAACATGCATTTAGTTGTTGCTTATAGTACATATTGAGTTATGAAGTATTGTACATTACTCAAAAAGAATTTTATACATGCCCCCCCCCCAAAGATAAATTTCTGGCTCCGCCATTGGGACTGATGTTAATACTCATTTTCACCTCACATTCTTTACAAGCCTGATTCAACCAAGCTCGACTTCTTTGAGGGCCCAATTCATGTATTATATTATATTTTAATCTTTTAAGCATGGTCCAATCCCATGTGACATCTTGGGAGAAATTGATAAAATGTGGTTTTAAGGGTATGGGTCGGTTTCTTTTGGACCATTTGCATTAGCCTAGACCACGCATGCTACCAAGTGGGTAAGGGACACTGGTTGCACCTCAGGCTCATGGAGGAGGTCTTGTATCTAAAATTTCCACCCCAAAAGAGTTTTTATGCTCTAGGTGACTGTGGCCCAAAGTTTCTACCCGAACCCATTTTTCCCTTTAAAAATATATGGCTCTCATAGGCCAACTCAAACTGCTAGCTCTCACTGAAGTGAGCCTTCTAAGAGTTTGAAACAACTAAAACTTAGGAGTTGATGGGGCTTAGCCAAATCTTTCCTAAATTATGCATAAAGTAAGCTACTCTTTTACCTAACTAAAGCAAATCTGAACCAAAAATCAACTTAGCACTTTGGGTTTCAAAACCTCTTCTATTGACCAAAAACCAATCACTTAGAGTACCTTAAAACTCAATATATAAAACCCTATTTAGATTCAAAACTGGAGGAAAAAAGAACTAACCACATTTTTCCCTTACGGCTGAAACTTTAGAGCAAAAGCACATTATGCTAGCTAACATTCTCACAATTCCGAAGCTTGGGGGTGGAAATATGGGTAAATGGGAACATTCCCTCTCTTCCTCACAACCTCCCTCCATTTCATTTTCTCGCTGACTCCAGGTTGAAGTTTTGAACCTATCATGTTTCTAGTCATTTTTCAGCATTTTTGTTATTGGCATTCTGATTTCTCTCGTATTAAAGCACCATTAGCTTTTGTTTGCTATATATTGTGAATTTTGGGCTTGACACTCTCCAGAAATAATAAATTCTAAAGAACCCAAGGGCAGATTTGGCCCTTATCGTAAAAATATCCCCAGCAAAGTTACATTAGGTGTAACTTGAACCCATTATAAAGTACTATAATTCGGTGGACTTGTACGATTGGATCACCTAGTCCTAATACACAAATAATATTAACTAATAACCATTTTTATTGTGGATTACCTAACAAAGTAGATACATTATGTTGAAATGTAAGGATCAATGATAATCAAAGTAATTTTTACTAGTTAAATCACTTCGTGATTCTCTCTTGTTACCAACGATTCACATATAAAGGGAATCCTTTGGTATATACCTTCACAATTTATAGCTTTGTTAGCTCCATGCCTAAACTAATCTATCACTTCATAGTAAGACCTTGCAATCAAAGCCATGTATGCACCTTTGAATTTCTGTAGTGGATCACGATAATTAGAGAAGTAAACCTTCGTTTGTTCCTTATCCACTGGATCCATGAGTTTTTTTAAGAATTTATGGGATTTGATCATACGTAGCTTGTACTATGTCAACGATTATTGCAATTGAGAGTGAGACAAGACAATGTTAGTTGTAGTCCTCAAATTTCTTACAAATGTTTGTCCATCTGATAATAGCTTAAAAGTATAATATTATCTTACTTTTGGTAGGCATTATCACATTTATTTTATGTTTATTCCCACATTTACATGTAAATATGATAGTTTTCTAGTTTCTCTAAAATATTCTCATTACGTATATTTTTCTTTTGTAGGAGATTAAAACTAATGAGCTAGTCATGCAGACATGAAGCCAAGAGAATCCAAGGGTGAAGATCAATTGAGAAGTGGCTTTTAAAGAATTTAATGGGTCAAAGATGTGTGGAAACATAAAAGGAAAGAGGGAAATTCGTTTGAGCTAAAGATAGAAAAAATCCTGGCAAGGAAATATTCTGACCAGCTTTGGTATTTTGACCATATCTTTTTACTCCAATATTGGATTGATTTGATTCTTGTGGCCACGGAAAAAAAAGACTTAATGATTTAAACTTTATAGTTTATCAAAACTTCAAAATTTGTTGTTTTCAAGGCCAAAACTGACCTGAAAGTGACCCTAGTTGACATAATGTTAACACAAAGATGTATTGAATATAATGCAATAATACCGTATTGTTTGAGGGAAAGAGAGATGATTACAAATAAATATTAATACAAGTATGTCTTTGTTGAAAGAGAGATGATTACAAATAAATATTAATACAAGTATGTCTTTGTTGATAATATTTTTTATATAGTACCCCCCAATAGGTAGCAATTGAGTTACAAAGACCTTAGCAGGCCCATTTTTATTATAGATCACATAAGATTATGTTGACAACATCTTACAATGAATCTATCATTTCAAGTATATTACGAGAAATAATAATTAGGTCCTCCATTTTGGAAGTGAGATTTGATATTGGTGATTGACGTATTGGGGGGACCTTATATTCATTAGTACAATGTTGAATGTTCGTAAATGCATTCCAAATTATTTTGTCCTCTTCCGTATAAGATTTTGCTTCAGCAAGGTTTCTGACAGTAATCATTGTCTTGTGTGCATCAGTTAAATTGGTTTGGCAATTCAAAAGTCGAGACCGATCCAGTGAGTCTGTGAGTGATGCAAGAAGATTTGGGATTTGACTATCAGCTTCTTCGAATACTTTCAAATTCAAATCAGCACTAATAATTCCCAGCGTATATAGATCAGCTGTACTACTCCGTGGGTCTGAACGAAGAGTTGACAAGCAAGACACATTGTTCGTGGACTTTTCGCAAACACTTTCAATAAGGGCTTGATCTGCATTAGAAGCATGGTAGAAAAGAGAGGTGACTAGTAGAGGGATAACCAAGATTGATAGGCAACTAATTGGAGATGCCATTTTCTTATTCTTTTTTTAGTTCTTTGTCAAGAATGATGTTGTTGGTATGGAAAACAACACAATAGAGAAGTGGCTTTTAAAGAATTTAATGAGTCAAAGATGTGTGGAAAAATAAAGGAAAGAGAAAAATTCGTTTGATATTGTTGGTTCATGTATCTTTAGGCTTTCTATTTATAATATATTAGGTTGGCACGATAGAAAACCATGTGTAAAGACAGTTTTTTGTGTTTTTTAATGTTTGGTAGCATAAAAAAAGATGAGTTAAAAGGAAAATTATCTTTGATCAAGATAAAAAATATGACTTATTGCTAGAGATTGTTTTCCATTAAATATTTTTTGGAAAACAACTATATCTCACAGCAAGCTAAATAAGGAAAGTTAGGAGGATGCTTTTCAATTCATTTAAAATTTCTACCAAACATTGGATATTGAGATAGTTTTATAGAAAATGTTTTTTAGAAAATGACTCGTTTTCTAGAAAACATTATTGCTGAAACAAACAGAGCGTATGTTGACATGGAAAACAACTCTATTTCATGCCAAGTCAAATAAAGGAAGTTAAAAGATAATTTTCGTTTGACCCATTATTTCTAGATACTACTAAACAAAAGATAACGTGAAAAACCATCGAAATAAACAACATTAAAATTTCTTGAAAATGAATCATTTATCAAAAAACATTATTTTTAGAAAACTATTTCATTTTTCAATATTTGATAACAACCTTAAACTGAATTGAAAAATTATTGTTTAATTCCCTTTATTTAGCTTGGTGGAGATAGAATTGGGTCAAACAAAATAATGGGTCAAACGACTTCTCATGTAAGATAATCTTTTGCATGAATGTGCATGATTGTCCATAATATCTAGATCAATTATGACTGTCCTCTCCATGGATAATTATTTTTTGTTATATGATAAAGTCATAATTTGCAAGTCCAAGTTGTTACTAATAGCAAATTATTAGCTGTCTATGATGATAGATTTTTAGTCATTATCTTGTCAAGGGTTATCAATGACTTTTTCATTATCTCATGTAATTATTTGTGGTATTAAATATATTAGTTAAGACAAACCTCCCACACACATGCATAAATACATGCATGTGTGTGTGTGTGTGTATACTAGATATATATATTTTTTTTTAATAAATAACTTGTCATCTTTTAAATTACAATAAGTATACAACAAAATACAACAATTTAATGACAAAAGAAAAATTTAAAAGTTCCACCGAGACTTTTAGGGGGGGGGGGGCGAAGCAAGTAGAGTGGTTATATAAAATTTTTATTGTCATTTTGGTCTTGCAAATAAAGGTTTCAAGGTCATTTTAGTCATTTTTTTGGTTTCAATGGCATCACGGTTATTTTTTAGGTTCTAATGGTATTTCAATAATTTTAAAGGGTTTTGGGGGGTATTTTGGTAATTTTTTAGGTTTCAAGGACATTTTGGTCAATTTTTAAGTTTCAAGTACATTTTAGACATTTTTTTAGATCCTAAGGGTATTTTAGTCACTTTTTAGATTACAGGGTCATTTTAGTCATTTTTTATATTTCAAGGTCATTTCAGTCATTTTTTAGGTTCTAAAGAGTATTTCGGCCATTTTTCATAATCTATCCTAGTATGTTTTGAGAGTTTTAGGGATATTTTGGTCACATGTGATGTTAGTACTACTCAATGTGAACAACAGAACCGTCAAATGTTAGAAAACAAATAAGGGAACCATTGAATGTGATAAAAGTATGGTTAAGTGTGATGTTGGTACTACCCATTTTGATGTCGATACTACCCAATGTGACAATGGTGCTGTGCAATGTGAAACTAGTACCATCAAATATGAGGAAAAAAAAAAAGGGAACCACCTAATGTGATAAAAGAACTGTCAAATGTGATGTTAGAACTGCACAATGTGAGGATAAAATCGTCAAATGTGAGAAAAAAAATAAGGGAACCACCAAATGTAAGAAAAGAACTGTCACATGTGATGTTGGAACTACACAATGTAAGGATGAAATCATCAAATTTGGGAAAAAAAAGTAAGGGAACCACCAAATGTGAGAAAAGAACTGTCACATGTGATGTTGGAACTACACAATGTGAAGATGGAACTATCAAGTGTGAGAAAAAAGTAAGAGAACCACTCAATGTGACAAAAGAACTATCACATGTGATGTTGGAACTACACAATGTGAGGATGAAATCGTCAAATGTGAGAAAAAAAGTAAGGGTACCACCAAATGTAAGAAAAGAACTATCATATGTGATATTAGAACTACACAATGTGAGGATAAAATGGTCAAATATGATAAAAAAAAAGTAAGGGAACCACCAAATGTGAGAAAAGAACTATCATATGTGACATTAGAACTGTATAATGTGAGGATGAAATTGTCAAATGTGATTAAAAAAAAGTAAGGGAATCACCAAATGTGAGAAAAGAACTGTCACATGTGATGTTGGAATTGCACAATGTGAGGATAGAATCGTCAAATGTGAGAAAAAAGTAACCTGGTATAGTAGGTTACCTACTAGTGGGTACCATAGCCCCTCTTTTTTTTGGGGTATCGTAGAATTACCTGTTTTTAAGAATCTCTAGAAATATTTAGTTTGGTAACATAATTCTCTTCAATGGTATGGATCACACCAACCAACAATATAGTTAGGAAACTATGATTGTCAAAGGTTTATTTATGTATTCAAAATGTTATTTGTCAAAGGTATTATTCATTCTCGAACCAAAAAGTTAATTGAAATAGCAATTTCTTTTCAAATCAAACGCGTGAAGACTTTTCATCAAAGGCTATTTTGTCAAGATGCTGAAAAAGAGTGTATAAGACTTTCATATTTCTTCTAATTAATGTATTAATCTTTACACCTAGATGTGTTATTAAGTAAGATCATTTCAAAAGGAAGAAAGAAAGGTAAGATGGCGAAAAGAAGATCAAAATGGGTATTTGCCCCTTTCTCACGAACTTTCCAGCATTTTGCCCTCTTTCTCAAACTAATTAGAGAAATGCCCCTGTTTTATAACTCGATAATATGAAAGTTGAGTTTTATGAAGAACTCAATCATTTTATAATTGAGTTTGGTGGAGATTTTTGCCATGTTGGCCAGCCAACGTGGCATTTTTTTTTTAATCCCTGAATAACTTGATTATCATAAAATTGAGTTATATAACTCACTATATAAATATCAAGTTATGCTTGTGCTATAGCTATTTCAGACTGTCTTGGTGTCAAGCATAGCATTTTCTTTTGTTTTAATCCGTAGATAACTCAATTATTATAATATCAAGTTATAAAGCAAAATCGCATTCCATAAAATTGAGTTATTTTTGTATTATAACTTTACTTCTCCTCCCATTTAGACTATCTTGCTTTTCGTCTGAATTGAATTTCACTGCTGCTCCACAGATCCACAGTTGCAGACTCAACTAAAATTTGTATCACCTCGGGTAAAAAACTCATACCAGAATTTTATGGCAATGGTATTTTCATTTGATATTGTACTAAATTTTTATTTTTTTGGTTGAATAAGTGTTATGTGAGTACATTGGTGTTATTTTGGTTGTTTGTTGTAGTCAATTTTAATCACAAGAGAACGAAAATCTTTACCATAGCAAGAAGTAATCAATTATATAACTTATTTTTCTTAGATTCTTATAAGATGGTTAGCGAAATGAAGGATAACCCATAATTATAAGTATATGATAAGTAGCATTTTTGGTTATGTTGATAACTCTCAAAGGCTTTTATTAACAAATCAGCAATGCAAAAGCAATAAAAATGGTTACAATAGTCCAAATGCGTCCATAGGTGGTGGGAGCCACATATCATTAATGCATTCTATACTTTAGTTGAACGTACATAATCATCATTGTCAGACATTTACAACAACACTACGTCTTACACAAAGTGTCTAGACATTAACAACGTCTAATTTTCATTGGTAGGAATTTTTAGAAATCATCATTGCTTGAATTTAAGAAGTCTGAAATATCTTTATCATCGTCTAAATTAAAAATTTCATTAATAGACTTAATGGCTCGCTCTTGCGACTTGCCTAATAGATGTTTCCTAGCCTTTTGGATTGCATGAAAACGGTCTTGTCACCTTTGCATTTGATTGTTTTCCCATTCGAGATGAGCAAGTATGTTGGTAGGTTTATCTCTAGGTAACTCGGCTGATCGAGCCTTAGGAACTCGTAACCCATGCTATCGACAATACACCTCCAACTCACACCTCTTTTTGTATAGCTCTGACCATGGTTGTTCTGCTGTGGTGAACTCTGTTATGGTGGTATCTATCCTCGATTATGTAGGTCTGCCAACCATGATAATACATGAATTGGGCCCTCAAAGAAGTCGAGCTTGGTTGAATCAGGCTTGTAAAGAATGTGAGGTGAAAATGAGTATTAACATCAGCCCCAATGGCGGAGCCAGAAATTCATCTTTGGGGGGGGGGGGGCATGTATAAAATTCTTTTTGAGTAATGTACAATACTTCATAACTCAATATGTACTATAAGCAACAACTAAATGCATGTTAATATAGTAGTATATATGGTACATTTTAATCAAACTAATCAAGTACATTTGTAAATAATAATGCCATACGGTATATAATATATTGATTATTATAATAACAAATAATATATTATAAGGAAATCAAAACAAAGCAAATGAAAAATAAAGGAACACAGGAGCACTACATAGGGATGAGGGGCCTACAGAGCTTAAACTTGTCTTTCACTATTTTTTGTCTAGTCTAGTCACATAGAACTTTTACTTTTTATATTGTAAACACAAAATTGTAGCAGTGGGAAAAGGAAAAGAACTAAAAGGACAAAAGAAGAAGAAGGCAAATGCCAACGTAGACACCGAGAGTCACCTGTAAGAGCACGAAGTGCAAAATGTTCTGCAAAATGTGTGGGGAACTTGGTGGTGAAGCGAATCAACAAAACTGGGCTGGCTCATTTGTTAACAACTAGGCTGGCTCATTAGAGGCCCAAAGTATAATGTGGACCTAATGGTTCTTGGACGCGTAGAAGTCTGAATAATACCAAAACAAATGGGTGCCTCGCTCATTCGTTAACACTAGTGAGTGGTGGGCCCACGCATGTTCCTCTACTTTATAGCTCTGGTGAAGAAGGTACTATTCGTTTAGCATTAGGATCAACTTCTCTCAGAAGTCCCAACAAGCAAATATAGTTAGAAGTCCCAACAAGCAAATTTAGTGTCTGACGACTGATGCCTATGAGTCTTTGACAGTCTCAATTACAAATTCCATTTTAGTTTAGTGTCTCCATGATATATTACTAATCCAAGCTTTGAATCCCAAGGTGGTTGCAGAAGAGACAATGTCCAATGATGGTGAAACTAATGTTGTGAAAGAGCAATCGGGTTCTTGTGAAGGACCTAAGAACAGTTTGTTATGTTTGATCATGAAGACCAAAATTAAAAAAAAAAAAAAATTCTTCGGATATGTTTGGCGATGTGTTGAATAATTTGTGTCCTTGATTGTGTAGGATGGATTTTCTTTGGGAAGTCACAGACCCAAAGCGAGGTACCAACTCATGAGGTTGAGTCCTTGTTTTAATTGAAGCCTAATTTCATGTCAAAATCAACTCTTCATTGATTCCAATAGTTGCAAGACATAGAAATCAGCGACCACACTTGATATGATATTGAGCTAGCCTTGATGTTAGGAATAGAATAAGTAATATGCTTGGCTAACAATTCAAGAAAGCGAAGTGAAGGCTCAGTTGGGGTCCATATATGAGAAGATTATGATGAATGAGAGGTTATCTTGCATCTCTATGTAAATTGGACTGCATCAAGCATGTGTCAATTTATGAGATGCTTGCTTATTTGCCAATTTGATAATATTGTGTTTGCTAGAAAATATTTTTGACGAAGCCGTAACCATGAGCACTAAGCGATATTTCTGGCCTCCTCAGGATAGTGCATTTGAGATGGAATGAAGCGAAGATATCACCTGCCAATGTAGTATAGAGATAAGGCGTAGCCACTATGTGGGTTGTCAACCTCTTATATCATGTTTTTGAGACGAACGTAAATGGAAGTTAGGGTCACAAGTAGTTGCTTTGTGCTTGTTGTAATGATGAAGAAATAGTTGGTTGAGACACCATTGGGATGGGTGTTAACATTAAGACACTTGAAGGTGCTATTGATTGTGCGGCATTAAAAATAGGGTTGTTGGTGACTATGAAAGGGTAGGAGGGGCGCACTCAATGGCTTTCCCTCTTTTCACTCCAAGCATTATACATTAAAACATGATGTTTTTAAAGTTGAAGAAGTTAGTCGAGTGTTGAAATGCTTAGGAACTTACACATATGCAAGAAATATCAGGTTTAGAGGATTATCATTACTTGTTTGGCCTCTTCACCATTGTAAAGCATCAAGTGTTGAGACTATTGCATAAGGCATGTTTTCCATAGCTTTGTTACTAGAGAGTGTTGGCGAAGCTGAGATTGGTGATTCCATAAAGCATCTATTCTTTGATCATGTTTAGAGTACTTCTCGTTCAGTACAAAGATGCTTATGTTTGTGGCAATGTTACGGTCATTATTCCTTCTATATAATTGTCAATGAACTCGATGCTTTGCACAGGCATCAGTTCCATTTATTTGAGTGCCAACATTGCTGCCAACCCCTTTTCATGCCAATAAGGATTGTTAAGTGCGTTGCATTGTCGTATTACATAAAATAAGTGTACTTTGGGAGATACGCCATTGCTGAGCGTGTATAATAGTAACTCACTTGGTAAGTCACATATTTTCTTCATTTTTTATAGAGTATAATAGTATATTGAGTGCGTTATACTGTGGTTTCTTGTAGGATGACTTCGATATAGACAATCGTGGTGCTGCCATTGGATTTTCATTCAAAAGTCCAATCACATTGCCAAAGCATCACCTTCTAAGGGGTACTGTACCCACTTATTCTAATCCATTAATTTATTGGTGTTCTAATCTTGACCATTCATTTAATTTGAGTGGATACCGGTTAACAGTAGAACAAGTTACATATATAAAATAAATAAAAAAGGAAGCAGAATTTTCTTTTGCACTCACACGCTTCTTTCTCCCCTTCTAACTCTTCTTCCATGCCTCCTTCCTTCCAAACAGCCGCTAGAAACCTAAATGGTGACTAAACAAAACCCTTTCTTTCTACGCTTCTTCTCTTCCAAATCAGCCATAATAAACCGAGATGGCTACTAAGGAAGACTCACAAAAAATGAAATTGAGTCTTTCAATTCCAGTCATTCTTTGGCATTGAATCCATCAAATAGGTTTCTCTTTCTCTATTTCTCCTATTATAATTCTCAATTTTAGTCTACTTGATAAAAGTTTGATTTTGGGCAAAGAAAGTAACGAGAAAATTTTTGTGGTTACTTGAATTCCCAATATTGAAGAAATTTGATATTTACTTTACTCTGCTTGATAAATAATTTATGGTTACTTGTTCTATTCAAAAGATATTTGCCTTACTTTAATTAATTGAACTAGGTAGGTGTATATCGTAAGTTATATGGCCTCAATTGTATAGTTTATGGCTATTTGGATAATGTGCTACTGGTTTAATACCTTTTAATGAATATACATATAAATTATCCAGATCTACTATAATAAGTATAAAGAAGCTGCCTAAATTTTGTTTAACAATTTGTAGTTTAAACCCTACGTAGAGGAGAGGTTGTGACCTAGGATGCACGGACGCGGCTCTGGACCCAGCGCACCCGCGACTGACGCGGTGGGACACGGTGACGCGGGAGGGACGTCGCAGATCGCGCATCCGTGCCACGTGGCTGTTCCCAACTCGCGCCGACGCGGTTGAAATTGGAGCCGATGCGGCTGAAATCGAGCCGACTCGGTCTGTATCGGCCGAAACGGCCGAGTCAAGTCCAAAACGCACCGTTTGACTTAACCTAAATACCTAGACTCTCTCAGGCCCTCACACTTCATCCAAAACTCTCAAACACCCTCTCCCACTTCGTCCCTCATCTCCCTTCTCTGTGCAACTGTGTGCTCCATCCCTCATCTCTCTTCTCTGTGCTCTGAGCTCTCTATGAGTGTTGTATGCACTTCTTCAGCCTTCAAGTGTGCTCTCTCTGGTCTTTCTTGAATTTTTACTCTTTGTTTTTTATGATTTCTCTCTTTCAAATTGCTTAGATATGAATTTGTGAATTTGAAAATTTGTGTGCTTGACTGCTTGCTGTGTTTTTTTGCTTGTTTTTTCAATTCTTGTAGGAGCTAAAGGGTTTTGTTAACCTTTGATTTGTGATTTGTGGGAGTTAAAGGGTTCTGTGTTTTTTTGCTGTGAACTTGGTTTGATTTATCATTAATTTATTTAGTTAATAGTTATTATTTGTAGGTTATTTGTGGGAGTTAAAGGGTTTTTTCGATTCTGTGGTTCTGTGTTTTTTTGCTGTGAACCTGGCTGTTGTGTTTTTTTGCTATGAACTTGGTTTGATTTATCATTAATTTATTTAGTTAATAGTTATTATTTGTAGGTTAAATTGAATCTATTGAATTTGCAATAGACGAAGTTAATAGCACAGAAAGTTCACAAGAAGTGTCAAATGTTGAATCTCCTCTTTGGCAGTATGTGACTAAAGTAGAAAAACTAGTTGATGCATCTGTTAAATCTGGTGGAAACACATATTTTAAGTGCAACTATTGTGATATAGTTTTTATGGGATCCTATTCTAGGGTTAAAGCTCATTTATTACAAATTTCTGGCAAAGGTATTAGATCATGCGTTAAGGTGTCAAAGAGCCATAGGTTGGAAATGCAGCGAATGCATGATCAAGTTGAGAATAATAAGTTAGAGGTAGAACATAGAAGTCAAATTCCCTTACCCCCACCTCCCCCAGGCCGTGGGATACCTATTTCCCCATTTTGGAGACAGGAAGGGAGTGATAGTAGTCATAGTACAAATTCGGTTGATGCTAAGAGAAGGAAGGTGACTATGAATACTACTTTGGAGAAAGCATTCCAGAATAATGCTAGACATGATTTGGATAGCAGAATTGCTAGGATGTTTTACACCGGTGGGCTTCCGTTTAACTTTGCAAGGAACCCACATTATCGTAGTTCCTATGCATTTGCTGCTACTCATAGCATTCCGAGTTATCTTCCTCCTAGATACAATGCTTTGAGAAAAACACTTTTGCAAAAGGAAAGAGCTCATGTTGAAAGACTTTTGAAACCAATTAAGGACTCCTGGCTTGAAAATGTTGTAAGTATAGTTTCTGATGGATGGTCAGATCCACAAAGGAGGCCTCTTATTAATATTATGGTTGTATCAGATGGGGGTCCAGTGTTTATAAAGGCAATTGATGGGTCAGGTGAGTTCAAAGACAAGCATTACATTGTTGGGGTGTTGAAGGATGCTATAAAAGAGATTGGACATGAAAAAATTGTCCAAGTCATCACTGATAATGCTAATGTGATGAAGTCTGCTGGAGCTCTTATTGAGGCTGAGTATCCGAAAATATTTTGGACACCGTGTGTTGTCCACACTCTCAATCTAGCTTTGAAGAATATTTATGCAACAAAAAACACTGAAAAGAATGAAGTTACATATGAGAAATGTAGTTGGATTACACGTGTTGCTGATTATGCATCCTTCATACGTGTTTTTATCATAAACCATTCAATGAGGTTGGCAATGTTTAATGAATTTTGTCCATTAAAATTGCTCCAAGTTATTGATACTAGATTTGATTCAGTGGTTGTAACGTTGAAGAGGTTGAAGTTGATAAAAAGATGCCTTCAAGCCATGGCTATTAGTAACCAATGGGCTTCTTATAGGGAGGATGATGTTGGAAAAGCTCAAAAGGTGAAAGGTATGATTCTAAGTGATCTTTGGTGGGATAATATTGATTATATCCTTGAATTCACAGCACCCATTTATGATATGCTACGAATTGCCGACACAGATAAGCCTTGTCTTCATCTTATGTATGAGATGTGAGATTCAATGATAGAGAAGGTGAAAGCAGTAATATATCGGCATGAAGGCTTGGAAGATGATCAATATAGCTCATTTTGGGGTGTGGTGTATGATATACTCATTGATCGATGGACTAAAAATTGTACACCACTACATTGCTTGGCTCATTCCTTAAATCCTAAGTAAGTACATTTATTATCCATTTTCCTTAGTTCACCCTTCTAGTAAAACACACGTTTCATCTATATTTGTTTTGTAATCTTTAACTAGGTATTACTCCATTGAATGGCTTTCGGAGAATCCAAAACACATCCTTCCACATCGGAATCATGAAATTTCTATGGAAAGAAGCAAATGTTTGGAGCGATACTTTGAAGATGAGAATGACTTAACAGTGGTGAAGTTTGAGTTTGCTAAATTTCCAAGAGGGAGGTTTCCTTCACCAAGTGCCTTGACAGATAGGTGGACCTTACTACCTTTGGTTTGGTGGCAATTCCATGGCTTCGCATTTCCAGATCTTCAAACCCTTGCCCTTAAACTTCTTGGACAACCTTGCTCATCCTCATGTGCTGAGAGAAATTAAAGCACATACAAATTCATTCATTCCTTAAAAAGAAACAAAATGGCTCCTGCATGCGCTGAGGATTTGGTATATGTGCATTCTAATCTTCGACTCTTGTCAAGGCGCAATGAAGAGTACATACACACAGCAACAAAGATGTGGGATATTGCAGGAAACTCTTGGAATGAGAGCGACATGCATGGAGGAGCTGGAATTCTTGAGAATGCATTTCTTACACTTGATGAGCCAGAGTTGGAGGCCATAGTTATTGGGAATGTTAACACTAGTACTACTACTAGTGAAAGTGAAGTTTGAAGTGTGATCTTGAGGATGATGATCTTTGTGTTTGATTGTCTTGTTGATTATCTTTTATTTTGTTTTAGTTTCAAACTTATGAGTTGTATTCTAATTTCCAAACATCATGGAATGTTTTAGTTTCAATCTTGTGGATTATATTTAATTTATGAACATCATGTTTTAGTTATTATCTACTATTGCTCTTAAATTTGGTGTTTGTTTATATAATGTGAAAAAGTATGCTTAGCAATATATTAAACATATATTGTAAAAATATTCTTAATAATTTTTTAATCGTCGAGTCCTACCGCACCCGCACCCACCTTTTTCAAAAATTACCAAATCCTGCACCCGCACCCGAGTCCCGAAACGCACCCGTGCTTCATAGGTTGTGACTAAGTCAATGTAAGAAGGAAAGACAATTGAGGTTTACAATTCTCTGCATATTTTATATGCAATTAACCAATTGTTGTGATAATCACTTTCAGTAAGTATCTGCATTCAATGTTTGTTGTATTTCAATGTTTGCGCAATTTATTACTCTTACAGATCATTATTTACTACTATTCATGTAACCTAACCTTGATCCATATTTTCCAAACTTGATTCCTCTAAAATATCCATTTCTTTTACACTATGTTTCGGTTTTGTTTCACCTTTTAACTGTAGTTCCTCCATATCTTAATTTTTTAGAATCCATTTCTCAAGTATATTTCTACAATTTCTATCATCTTATGTTGAGATTTAACATGTTTCCTACTTTTAGTTCCATTTTTTCTGGTGAATTTATATACGCGTAGATTTGGACAACTTTACTACCATAAAGAGGAAACAAAAAAATAACCAGTATATAACACCTTTAATTCCTTTGTCTTTCTGTGATCCTTTTTCTTCCTTTTAACATTCTATTTTCCCTGCCCTTGTCTTGCCCCACCTCTTCCTTTGTGAATACCCTTCTTGTCACTAAGATCAAGTGCTGACAACAACGCTTCTGTTGTAGCCTTAGACTTCTCTTAGGCATCTTTGTAAGCCAAATCCTCTAGGCGTGCCTATAAAAAAAATAATACTACTCTAAAAACATTAAATCATAGAAAGGAAAGAAGGTAACTATATAGAATTTTCAACAAAACTACAAGGAGAATCCAACACAAATGTGCATTAATGACTTCAACAGAGGCACCATAATTGATCGATTGTCATAAGCAATTACTGAATCAATTTTCTTCCCTGTCTGCTGCATAGCAATAGAAGTTGTCCTGATTATGGCTTCAAATTTGTAAAGCTACCACAACAGACATACTATGATTCAATCATCCTATAGAATATAACAGTTCATCAAGCAACATATTTAATATATTACAACAAACAACTTGGAAAATTTCACATGATCAAAAATTTGGCTATAAAAATTTGCTCGAGTTGGTTTGTGAACTGCCCTCCTCTATCTTGAAGAAGTTCTGCATATTATTCGATTTCACACCAATTTTTTTCCAAATTCTACAAGAATTGTGAGTGAATTAGGTGTGATTTTCTGAATGATTGAGGAACAATGTTAATGTGAAGCCTTGTACTCTCAAATTTTGTTTTTATAGTTTTTATATCATAAGTAATGAGGAGAGAAAATTGGTTTCTCGATATTGAATTTGTAATTCTGAAGGGTGAAGGAAAGGGATCTAGCAAAAACATTTCTTATTTGCATGCTTCACTCTTGCTAGGATTGCTTGTAATTGTTATATTTCTTCCATGCCTAAGTGGGAAAAGGGAAAATGTCTTTGCAAACATAATAGGTGAATGGCACAGCTACCTTTATAGGAGCAACATGGTTATCAATGTGTGGTTCTCTATGTGATCTAATACCTTTGCATCTGGCTTAGTTCTAGCCACCAAAAATTGGTAGTGTGGAGAAAGTCTAAACATCCTAATCTATTGCTATTGGTCGCTGTCATTTTATTTTATTTTTTTAACAGTTTTCATATTTTAGGCGTGATTGCGGCATGTATGTTAATAAACACATGTATACACATATTTTCAACACCAATTTACCTTTTTTGGTAATATATTTCTTGGAAGTAAATTTTCTAGTTGTCACATAATTTGTTTAAACCGCTTCTTTATCAATAGTGTCTAATTTTTGTAGGAGAATTGGTTGGAACGTTTGTGATACAAGTTGGCATCAAATTTAGTGCTTTCAACAAAGAAGGAACAATGTTCCAAAATGATAGAAAATGCTTCACCGGAAAAGGAACAACAATCCAAAATTATAGAAAATGCTAAAACAATTCCACTACATGATTATTTTCGATCATCCAAATGACAGTGATTTGTATAAAATGATGAATGATAGATTGTTTATGATTTAGTGAATTTTTTTTTTTCAATTGATGAATGAGAGATTGTTTATGATTTAGTGAATTGTCTTATACCTAGAAAAAATGACTTCTCATGTAAGATAATCTTTTGCATGAATGTGTATGATTGTCCATAATATCTAGATCAATTATGATTGTCCTCTCCATTGACAATAATTATGATGGAACAATAAAAATTATTTTTAGTTATATGATAAATTCATAATTTGTAAGTCCAAGTTGTTACTAATAGCAAATTATTAGTTGTCTATGATGATAGATTTTTAGTCATTATCTTGTCAAGGGTTATCAATGACATTTTCATTATCTCATGTAATTATTTGTGGTACTAAATATATTAGTTAAGACAAACCTCCCACACACATGCATAAATACATGCGCGCGTGTGTGTGTGTGTGTACTAGATAGTTTTTTTTTTTTTTTTAATAAATTACTTGTCATCTTTTAAATTACAATAAGTATACAACAAAATACAACAATTTAATGACAAAAGAAAATTTTAAAAGTTCCACCCAGGCTTTTGGGGGGAGGGGGGAAAGCAAGTAGAGTGGTTATATAAAATTTTTATTGTCATTTTGGTCTTGCAAATAAAGGTTTCAAGGTCATTTTAGTCATTTTTTGGTTTCGATGGCATCACGGTTATTCTTTAGGTTCTAAGGGTATTTTCGTAATTTTAGAGGGTTTTGGGGGGAGGTATTTTGGTCATTTTTTAGGTTTTAAGGACATTTCGGTTAGTTTTTAAGTTTCAAGTACATTATAGACACTTTTTTATATCCTAAGGGTATTTTAGTCACTTTTTAGGTTACAAGGTCATTTTAGTCACTTTTTAGGTTTTAAAGTCATTTCGGTCATTTTTTAGGTTCTAAGAGTATTTGGTCATTTTCTAGGTTTGGGGTCATTTCGGTCATTTTCTAGGTTCTAAGTATATTTTGGTCATTTTTTTTTGTTCTATCCTAGCATTTTTTTTAGATTTTTTGGGTATTTTGGTCACATGTGATGTTAGTATTACCCAATGTGAACAATAAAACCGTCAAATGTGAGAAAACAAATAAGGGAACTATTGAATAAGATAAAAGTAAGGTCATATGTGATATCGATACTACCCATTTTGATGTCGATACTACCCAATGTAACAATGGTACCGTGCAATGTGAGACTGGTATAATCAAATATGAGAAAAAAATAAAATAAGGAAACCACCTAATGTGACAAAAAAGCTATCAAATGTGATGTTGGAATTGCACAATGTAAAGATGAAACCGTTAAATGTGAGAAAAAAGTAAAGGAACCACTAAATGTGAGAAAAGAACTATCACATGTGATATTGGAACTACACAATGTGAGAAAAAAACCATCGAATGGGAGAAAAAAGTAAGAGAACGACTAAATGTCAGGATGGAACCGTCAAATGTGAGAAAAAAGTAAGAGAAGTGCCAAATGTGATAAAAGAACTATCACATGTGATGTTGGAACTACACAATGTGAGGATGAAACAATTAAATATGAGAAAAGAACTGTCACATGTGATGTTGGAATTGCACAATATGAGGATAGATCCGTCAAATGTGAGAAAAGAAAAAAAAGTAAGGGAACCATCAAATGTGAGAAAAGAACTATCACATGTAAAGTTGGAACTGCACAATGTAAGGATGGAACCGTCGAATGTGAGAAAAAAGTAACCCGATATGGCAGGTTACTTACTAGTGGGTACTGTACCCCCTTTTTTTAGGGGTACCATAGAATTTCCCTTGAAAAACTAGTATTTTACAAATTGAAGTTGTTATTTAAAAAGACTAAAATCTTAATTTGGCTGTATTAATTTGTTTTCCTTTTTAAAAGCTTACCCCGAAAAGGTAAGCTTTTTATTTAAATTTTGGATAATATAAGTAAAACCCATTTCATCGTGATTGTAAATTAATAAATAGCTTATTGCAAACATGAATCCATGTTAAGTTGAAACAGATCGAAGAGGAATTATAAGGAATAAAACAATACCAAGTGAAATTTCCACTAGTTATAAGCTACTAGCAATTAATATTTTCAGTAGATAGTATAGCCTGAATTATGCAGTCAAGCCAAAAAAAACTTCAAAATTTATTAGATAGATATCCTATCATTCTATCACAATCAAACAGGGGGGGCAAAGTGAGCCCAAATCCATTTGCCCACCTAAACCCACCCACTTTAATTAAACCCAAACCCACCCAATTATTAATTGGGTTAAATAGGCATCAACCCAATTAGACCCAAGAATTATTGGGTTTTAACTAAAAACCCACTAAACCCCATTTAACCCAAAAACAATACACCCAAATTCAATCCATCCCTTCCCACCAAAAAAAAAAACCTTATGTCATAGGCGGTCACGATATCAATTCCACTACTACTGCACGCCCTTGGGATACTAGCAATTACTGGCTTCCGGCACAGCTCGATCGTGGTGACCGCTCCCTAGAGGTACTTGATATGTCTCCGGAGCTTCTCTCGGCCACGTTCGCAATCATCGAAGTTGGAATTTCCGAAGATCAAGCCGAGGGTTCCTAGGTCTATCCCAGTGTAGAAGTGGTTTCCGACACCAGAGAGGACTATGACGTTGACATTAGGGTTTTGGTTGAGGGAGGCAAGGGCTTTGGGGAATTCAAAGAAGAAGTCTCGTGAAAGTGCGTTGCAATGAGATGGACGGTTCAAGTAGAGGTGGAAGATGCAAGAGTTTAGGGTTTTCTGCAAGATTTCTAGGGTTTTGAATTTCTCCATTGATGTTTATTGGCTTATTCTCTATTTGGAAGGTTGGAAAGGAAAATGAAGGAAAGTGATGGAAAATCAGAGTAGATAAACGAAAAACAGTTCGGGAAAAAAGTTACTAGTTTAAAAAAATCAGTTAAAAATTAAAAAAAAAAAAAAAAAAAAAAAAAACCTTGGGAAAATTAAAAAAAAAAAAAAAAAAAAAAAAAAAAAGAAGTTATTGGTTTAATATATGTGTGTGTGTGTGTGTGTGTGTGTGTGTGTAAAACTGAAGCTTCATTTTCACTTTTGTGGCATTTTGGTAATTTTGATAATTGGGTAATTGGGTGGGTTGGGGTTTACCCATAATAATTGAGTTGGGTTGGATTTGGACTAGAAATAATTAGTTAAATGAGTTTTAATGGGTAAATGGGTTTTATATACCGAACCGAATTATATCCACCCCAAATCCACCCATTTGCCACCCCTACAATCAAATAGAGCAATGAAGTTCTTCTAAAAATAATAATAATAGAGCAATGAAGTCATCTAAAGTACTAGTTAATATTGATGGATATATATATTGCCCATACCATGATACAAACCTATGGTCAATACTCAACAAGATAAATATTTGGGGTTTTAAACTAGTACAACATCAAGCACTCACATCAATTGAAATAGTTTTTTAGTCTAATTGTGGTTAAAAGGCCATTTTTTCGATTGAAGTTAATCCATTCTTTATGTACAACTAGATCAAACTCTTAGTTTTTTTTTTTTGTTTTCTTTTTTCCTATTTATTTTTAAATATTATATTTATTACTTTTTCTCTCTTAAAAAAAATAATTTTTTTAATTACTTCTTTCCTCTTGATCATCCATCTTTTCATCATTTTTTTCTCCCTTGCCAACAAATCACAAATCACATGACAATTTCACTAATTCCCAACTTGTTCAGTTTTTCACCCAAAAAAAAAATTAAATAAATAAAATAAGATAAACCAAAGATTTTATAACTCAACTAGCACCTCTTGATATATTTTCAAAAAAAATAATCCAAAATGAGTACAATCGATTTTTAAGATATATATACTAGATCTATCTTGCACTCAAGTTATGTTAATATTAGTTTATAAAAAAAGTTAGGTTAACATTTTTATTTTTTTTAAGGTAGATTCAATCTATGACGTTCGTTCTTAATAATAATTATTTATCATCAAACTAAAACACTAATAAATTTTTAATGTATCAATTGAGTTAATTAAAATCCACTTTTTTTATTATTTTTTTTTTATATACAAGATAGAATTCTACTCTAGCTTAATCTAAATATATATATATATATATGTGTGTGTGTGTGTGTGTGTGTGTGTGTGTGTGTGTGTGAAACTCCCTCTTGGAGACTTGAACTCTAGCCCTTGCCCCCCACACCTCACAAGCACTTATACTTATTGAGCGACTATTGCACCAGAGATGTGCGATGGTATCCACTTGTTAATATTATTGTTAAAGGTACAAAATACAAACATGACTTAATTCCTTGGCGGTGGACATTATATCTCAAAAAGTAATTAAAGATATGGCGGCCCCAGACGAATCAAACTGTCTTCGGCTAAATGTTAATGGGTTTGATGCAACACCACGTTATTTTACAGTCATATGACAAGTCATTGATTGGAAACATGACTAAGTAAATCTACTTTTTAATTTTGTCTTTATCTTTTATCTCTATGGTTGATAGACACTATATATATATATATATATAGTCTACATTCATCCCAAAATCTCACTCATTTATAAATTTGTTACTTTTTTTTTTTTTTTTTATAAGAAGTATTGAAACTTTTATTAATAACTTGAAAACTTCTTACATCATGGGCAAGAGTTTGCTCCAGGAAACTAGGATTCTCCTCAATCCAAGTGATAAAATCACTAACACCCAAAGCGTGTTTAGCTAGAAGGTGGGTTGATGTGTTACACTATCTCCTAACATGGGAGAGCTCCACCACTCAGAAGTCTCTGCATAGGTCCTGCATCCCTTGTATGACAGCTACCACAGAGGAAGGTGGGTTGGACGTCTCACACAAGGCATTGTGGATAATAAGTGAATCACCCTCAAGGATGAAATTGTGAATGCTTATATCTTTTGCAAACACCAGTCCTGCTTCGTGTGCCACGGCCTCAGCCTCCATGACACCCAGTGGTGCTTGTATCTTCTTACACATCACAGCCTCAAGCCGACCCTTATCGTCTCTGACAATTACTCCATCACCCACAGCTTTTTGCCTTGCAAACACCGCCGCATCCACGTTCACTTTGAAAACATTTGCAAGAGGTGGGGACCAAGTGTCCTGTGCTTCAACTGCCCTTGTTGTATAGTCCATGCCCTTGTTTGCTTCCTTATATTCTTTCGTATAATGCGCCACCCAACTAACCAGCTCCTTACCATTTCGTTGTTGACCACCATGCCATGCTACGTTTCGGTTGTACCATATGGCCCATGCAGTACACAAACTTTGCAACCACGTCCACTTCAACCCGTTCCTCCATCATCAATCCCCACGGTAAGTCGAAGAAAGTGTATGCCTTCTCTAGACTTAGTGGAACCGTTATCTTTGTGCAAGACCACACTTCTCTGGCTTTTGGGCATGACCAAAGCAAGTGACCCGTTGACTCCTCATCCTTCCTGCATTCATCGCAAACCTGGTCCTAAACCACCCCACGTCGCATAAGATTTTTCTTAGTAGGAAGGCTATCTCTGCATGCCCTCCAGGCAAAGTGAAGTACTTTGTGGGGTAGTGGTAGGGCCCAAAGCTTGTTCTAGAACAAACGTATTTGGCTTCGATCTGAACTGGTACCTTGATTAGCACCAACTACAGGCCTCGTTAAGGCATAGGCACTCTTGACACTAAACTTGCCATTAGAAGCCTCCGCCCATGTCAACTTGTCAGCAGGAAGACGTGAGCTAATTGGTATACCTTTTATCATTTCAGCTTCGTGGGGGAGGAAAAGAGCATCCAGGATATCAGATTTCCAACTAGCCATGGCAATGTCAATTAACTCACTAACTTTTGTGTCTTGGTGCAGGAACTGTCTAGGTGAAACTACTTTGAAGGTGGATGGTTATGGTAACCACTTATCACCCCAGACACATATATCCCTTCCATTCTCTACTCTTTGACGTATGCCTTCCCTCACCAATTTTTGGCAGACATAATACTTCACCAGGAGAATGAAGGGTTATTCCCAAGTGAGGCCTCAATGAAGTCACACCATGGGAAGTATTTAGCCTTTAGCACCTGATAAACCAATGAATTCTAATTTGTTTGGAGCCTCCACCCTTGTTTAACTAGGAGAGTCAAGTTAAAATGTTGGAGTTTCTTGAAACCCATACCCCCAGTGCATTTTGTTTCACACAATTTCTCCCAACTCAACCAAGCTATTTTCTTCTCATTCGACTTTTGTCCCCACCAAAAGTTCCTTTTCATGCTTGTCAGTTCCTCACATAAAGCATCCGGTAATTTAAAATAGCTCATAGTATATACTTAAAAAAAGTGAATAATTAAAATTTGATTTAATTTGCACCTAATCTCCAATATATTATATCCAACACAGAAAAAAATACACGTTTAAAAAATTAAAAAAAGTAAAAAAAAAAAAAAAAAAAAAAAAAAAAAAAACACCTATTGCTTTTGTATCTTATTCAATATTTACTAAATTAGTCTCCAATGCATTAGACGCAATACAAACACAACACATATCTTTAAAAAAAAGAAAAGAAATACAGAATGCTTTTATGTCTTATCCAATATTCACTAAATTAGGCCAAAGAAAATGAAAATTACTCAAAATTTTTGTTTTTGTTTTTTTTTTTTTCTTCTATAATATTTCCTTAAAACTTTCAACTAAAGACTAATCATTGTTCTTAATGGGTGGGCTCATAGCAGCTAAATCACTGAAAACTAGTTTCATTGGATAGTAGTTTTAGTCTTTTTCCCCCATCCAACCTTATTTTTCTCCTCTTGAAAGGACATCAGTCAATAGCACGTACATTAGGTTTCAAGATTAATACTTTAGAAGAAATATGAAAGTCTGAGACACTCTTTTTCAACATCTTGACAAAACAGTCTCTCACGAAAAGAATTCAAACATTTGATTTGAAAAGAATTGCTATTTCGATTAACATTTTGGTTCTAGAATGAACAATATCTTTGACAATTCCCATAAATATATATATATATATATATAATAATAGGTGAAGCAGGGAGAAAATCCAATTAGATTTCAATTGGATTCTCAATTTTGCGCCACCTATCCTAACCAAAACTCAAAAAAAAATTTAATTAAATTATAAATTTGACTTCAATTTTGTGTCATGTATCTTATCTAAATTTTCTAATTTTTGTGCCCAAATAAATGATGCATTAACATTTAACACGGAAGCCAATAAAACCACAATAATAATGCTCATTGGCCTAAGCAAAAACATCTTACCTGCACACTTTCATGGAGATTATAAATTGGACTCCAATTTTGTGTCATGTATCTTATCTAAATTTTCTAATTTTTATGCCCAAATAAATGATGCATTAACATTTAACATGGAAGCCAAGAAAACCACAATAATAATACTCATTGGCCTAAGCAAGAACATCTCACCTGCACACTTTTATGGGTGATCTCAATAGAGTCTGGAGCTCTTCTAATCCCACAACCAGAACCAAGGAGTGCAACGAGAAAGACTATAAAAGTAAAACATCATCTCCTCCTAATTCCATATCTTCATCCCATGTCTCCTCCTCTCTCAACCTCTACCAACTAGATCCACACACTGCCCTCTCCTCCTCTTTACGAATTTTTTAGAGCAAGGCCGGGTTCAAACACAATGTTCAATCCCACTCTTCCTTGCTTCACACTCTCATACATTAGCGCTTCATTGGCGCCTCCAAGAAGATTCCAAGCTCAATGATTAGTTCTTATTTTTTAATAGTTTTTAGTGTGTCTGGATTAAGATTTTGTTAATTTGTTGAAAGTGACAAAAATATAATCATATATATTATATTAAGTTGAAGTTCAATTTTAGAATTCAAATTGAATCAAATTAATTTCTAATTGTAGTTTAATTTTGTGCTATGTGTCCAATTTGATTTTTAAATGTTGGTGTTAAGTTACTTCCATTCATAATGCTCAATGTGGAAATTGAATCTACTAAGATAAATATCTTATCATCACAATTGTTAATATTTCCATGCGTAAGCACGGACTACATGCTAGTATATAATAATAAAAAAGACCTTTGACAATCATATTTTCCTAACTATATTGTTGGTTGATGTAATCCATACCGTTGAAGAGAATTATGTTATTAAACTATATATTTCTAGAGATTCTAAAAACCAGTATTTTACAAATTGAAGTTGTTATTTAAAAAGACTAAAATTTTTAATTTGGCTGTATTTTTATTTTTTTTCTTTTAAAAAAATCTAGGATAATAAGATTCAAATTCAATCCACGAGCATTGAATATCTAATATTAGGAATTATTCTACTATTTTTCACGAGGGGATAAAAGAGTAGTTTGTTTAGCAGAGGGGCAGAAAAATCAACTTGTGCCACACAAGAGCCACGGTGATTGATATTTACCAAGTAAACTAATTGACATTTATTTTCCCCAATTGCTTCTCCTTTATCATATATATATATATATATATATTTTAAATATATCTTCTTGCTAGTAAGATCCTAAAAGTAGGAAATTGGAAGAAAGCTAGTAAAAGAAAAACATTGGAAAAAGACCCATATGTATGTCAATTCTTTCTTTTGGGGTCATTTTTGGGCCTCATTTTGTGCAACCCACACTAGGTCAACAATTTTAAGCCTACTGAAAAACCTTGATCAGTCTAGGCCCATGCTCATCTGTATGTCTAGTTGAGCCTATGATTTCTTTTAAGGTCCATATGAATGCCTTAGATGATGGGACAAGAACAGGTTCTCAACGCTCTCATTCTTTTTATATTTGTAGTTTAGTAACGGTAGGACATAAAATAAAATGGAGGACTTATTTCTTTTTTGATCTAAGATAAAAATAAAAAAACCTAATCTTAAGTGTGTCCTTTTGTGTGAAACTTCATCATCAAGACTTGAACTCTGACTCGTCTCCCGCTCCGTTTGAGATCAACTTATCTAGATTTTTATTGAAATTTTTTTGTAAAGTGTGATAAAATATACTTGTACTTTGAAAAAAAGTTTAAAAGTGAAAAAATGCGGAAAAAAGTAAAGTTTTAAAAAATCATACATAAAAACTAAAAGTTAAAAACTGAATCAAAAACTAAAAGCTAAACTTATAAGCCTATGCTAAACAGTCATTTAGTGAATAGATTTCCTCAAGGATGGTAATGTTTAGTCAAGGCTTCCATTTGAGTACTCCAATGCATTGGATGTAAGCTAAATCAGTAAATCCCCCCATATGAATCCCAATCTTTTGGTCTTTTTTTGGAGTAACCTTCTCTAGTTTCTGTTTGATCAAATTGTTCGCCAAGAATTGTTAACTCTCACAAGACTGATGGACAAGACAATGCTAAGCCCATCTCAAACTCCCAACGTCTCAGTTCAGGTCATTAATTTATTTGCCTCTTTGGACCCACCTATTATAGGGTCCACAAATAGCTCTTCTTTTGAAGGGACACATAGCTCTGAGAATTGGAAATTTGGTACAAAAACAAGAAAACTACATCTTATTGATCCAAAAATCCCCAAATCCAACTAAACCAGATTTGTTTTTTCTTCTCAAAAAAAAAAAAAAAAAAAAAAACTTATTTATTTATTTTTAAATTCCAATAGGTACAAAAATAGCACAGTGGTGATTTGAACACCAAACCACTTCATTTGAACACCAAATCATTTTTGTATTATATTGATATTGGTTGTTATAATGGGGGAGATGAGATTTGAAATCATGTTTGACCAAATCATTTCCACTCCCCCCTACAGATGTTTCCCTTTTGCTCAGCCTTGATGCTGTCAGAGCTGTGTATGAGCATATATACTCTGTGTTTATGTCTTTTAGTTAATGAAATTATCTTGTTTACCAAAAAATGTTTCAATTAAAAATACTAAAAGTTACCTCATAGTCATGAAAATAAACTATTTAACCTGTTAGTAATAAAAAGCTCCTGAATTACTTAGTAACTAGTTTTGGTAGATGGGGTTAATTGCTTGCGGGAGTTTGATTAGATTGTCGTAAAATATACTTTGTGACATGAAACTAATTTGAGTAAAGTTTTATGCTAATTGACTCATAAAGCTTTGGCAAATTAAATCATATTTAATTAATACTAATCACCAATTCATCCTATATATATAAAAAAACTATTTAACTCGTCAACAGTCAAAAGCTTATGAATTACTTAATTAGTTTTGGCAAAAGTGGTTAATTGCTTGTAAGAGTTTGATTAGATTGACGTAAAATATGCTCAATGACATGATACTAATCTAAGTAAAGTTTTATGTTATTTGGTAAATTAAATCATATCTAATTATTACTAATCACCCATTCGCCTATATATAATAAATTTTAAAAAAACAACTAATCACGGTCCATTAATCCTTCTTATGACTTATGAGCCTATAATAAATAAATAAATCCTTCTTATTAGAATAATTTCTTTTTTCCCCCTCAATAAAAAAGAAAATAATAATTTCTTTTTAATTATCCGATTATTATTATTATTATTATTTTTGCTTTTTAATTATATAAAAAAGAAATTTATTTCGTTCCTCTTCAGCGCCAAAGACCAAAAATCCCAGAGACAGATTTCCGCACTCTCTCTGAGAGAGGCCACTGACACTGCTACATTTGCTCCTTCTTCCTCTAGAGAGAGAGAGAGAGTGAAAAGCTCTGTTATTTTCTTCATTCATGGAAGGCCACGAAAGCTTTAGATATAATTGTTGATTCAAAAGAGAGAGAGAGAGAGAGAGAGAGAGAGAGAGAGAGAGAAATACAGTCACACACAGGAGTAACCCAAAACGATGCGTCGAGCGATCTCGCTTCTGGTCCAGCCACGCTTCATCTTTCTCTACCTTGTCCTCTTGATTTTCCTCATCTTCGCGTTCTCCAACCCCAAAAAGGTAAGGCTTTTTTTGGGATAATATAAATAAAACCCATTTCGGTTTGTATGTGTACAGATCTGATTGTGTGAGTGGGGTTGAGTTTTAGCTAGTTTGGTTGCGAATTTGATCTGGGTTTTGGATATTTAATAATGGGTTTTCTTTGTTTGGCTTTGGTGTGCGTGTGTGTGATCTGAATGCTGTGAATGGAGTGGTTTTTTGTTGTGTAATTGGAAAAATGAGCATAGGTAGCTTTAGTTGCACTTGAATTTTGTGTGTAAGCAATGCTTGGTTGGGTGCAATTGGAAGAGATAAACATGTTCATTGTTTGAATTTCATATATGGTAAAATTGTTGTAGCTAAGATTTTGGATTTGCTTGAAAGTTGATAAGGGAAACAAAGTAAGTAATGGGCATTTGGGTTAAGGTGGAATAGGTGGGTAGAAAATTTCAATACTTGTATTTTATTTAAATGAATAGCATCTACTTTTAAGTTAAATTACAAAAAGATTGAGGGGAAGGATTGGAAAATTGTTAGAATACTTTTTTTTTTTTTTTTTCCTTTTCCCTTAATGAATGAGAAAATTTCGTTAAGAAACTAACACTATAGACACAACATTCAAGAAGTATCAAGTATCTTGTGCTGAAACTGATAAATACAAAGAACACAAGCTACTATGAAGCACAAATTCTAGAATAGAGAGAGAGATAGCAACAGTGGGCCAACTGCAGCGAATACTGTAAGACATAAGCTAAACGACTAATCAAAGCAACAGAGGGCCAGCTCATTAAAGACAAAGGCTGGAAGCTTCCTTAAGCAGCAAAGAGCTCTACTCATAATGGAGTTATAAATTCCTTTCGACCGAACAACCAAAACCAATTATTAGCTATAATAGCATGAGCTAGTTCAGCCTCAAATCTAATCTTGACAATTTAAATAAGAGCATTACAATCAGATCTGTAGGGGTAACTTGGAGGCTGTTGATCACTTGGTTCTTCATTGCCCTACGGCAACTGATGTATGATCCCTTGTTTTTGTGGTGCTAGGACTGACTTGGGCGATGCCAAGAGCCTTGTAGCTCAACTGGTTGGCATCTCTTGGTGTCTCCAATGGAAACATTCAAGGTTCAAATCCCCCCACCCCCAACCATCAAATTATCAAAAAAGACTAACTTAGGTGATGCCCAAATGTCCAAATCTGTATGTTAGATGTTGGAGAGTTGACAATGACGGTTTCAGAACCACTATTGTGTGGCAAACCTTGCCCTATGTGGTATGTGGACTTTGTGATACAAAAGAAATAGGTGGGTCTTTGATGGAGTTGACCTGCTCATGAGATCAAAGAACAAATTTTACTGTCTTTGTTTGATTGGATGCATGCTCTAGGCGGCATCCCTTTGATGTCTTTTGTTGCTTTTATTGACACTTTCTTTGCGAGTTGCATTATTTGAAAAGGGATTGTACACATTTTATTTTGTGTCATTCTCTTTTCCCTTTCCAATAAAATTTTTGACTTCAAAAAAAAAAAAAAAAAAAAAAAAAAAAAAAAAAAGCATTACCATCAATCCAAAGGTGGTAAATGTGGAAGCCCAAGCCTGGTTGCATATAAAAGTTTGTTGTAGAACTTCAATTGTTGCTGTGCATGTAGTGAATTGCTGTACTGCATGTTAAGTTGGAATTGGCCAATCTGGGGTATCAAGCTTCTTTTGCATTTTGGTTAGGGTTGTGCAGGAGGGGTTTACTTATGGAGCAGATTCACTTCTGCAGGATTCTTGCAACTATGCACCTAGGTAGAGAAAATGTGTTGCTAAGGCATTTAATGATATTAATATCAAAATGGTAGTTAGTCTGATAATTTGAAGATCTATGATTCTATGACGAGATTCTTAATAATATAGAGCTAATTCCAATAGACTTATTGGAGGGTCCATTGATGTGCATCATGTAGGAATTGAACCTACGAATTCAACAATTATGAATTGGGCACTTTTACCATTCAGCCATGGATGCTTAGTGGGGATCCTCATACATAGTGAATAACCAAATTTTAATTGAAACGATTCTTTTGGATAAATCAGTGCGATATAGGTAGGAGACTGTTACTTGGATATTTGAATTGTAGTTCCAAGTTACCCTTTTACATAAGATAGGATAAAGATTTAATATACAAGGGAAAGTGAAATATATGGCCCTTTAGATACTAAAAGGGATTTTAGGTTTCATTGTTATCTCTTTTTCTTGTTATGTAGCAATCACCTCATGATGAAGTCCCAAGAGTCTGCTATTTATTGAAATATTATCACAAGTCTTCTGTGAAGAGGAATGGCCATATCTGCATGCTTGAGAATTGAAATTTCCTTCACTCATTTGTCATTATTTGCTTATACATTGATTTATGTTTCTGAATGTTGATTCATTGGACTGATAATTTCATGCTCAACTACCATCAACCCTTATCTAATGGAAATATTTATAACTGTATTGATTTGCTTCCTTTAATGTGTAGAGTGAAGAAAAAGCAGAAGAGGTGCCTGAAATTACCCACAGAGTTTACTTCGATGTTGATATTGAGGAACAACGTCAAGGTACAGCTTTCATACTAACACTTTGATTCGAACTGCAGCAATAAGCACACAGCTGCTCTCAAGGCTTCATGTACGAATGGTTAAGACCGACATTCTTATGGTTAATCATTTACTGAAAATAAAGGAGCAATGATCAATTTCTTGTCCTAATAATTGAAAAAGACAAATATTTATCTCCCCAAACCCCAACCCTGTTCTTTGTCTATATACAAGCGTTGGTATTTGCTTTTCAAATCCTTTTCTCTGTTTGTTGATCCGAATAAGATCTGACTAGATGCGCCCTATGAGTTAGTTTTTCTTTTTTGATTACATCCTATAAGTTAAGTCTCCTTTCTAATGTTTGATTTCTTGGTAATTATCCCTCCCCTACTTAAACTAATTGTGTTACTTTTGTAAACATCAAAATTTATATTTTTCAATGATTTTGGTGAGGAAGGCGTTCCTTTATGGAGCCTACCATGTAATTGTGCAATTGTATCTTTGTGTCTTTCTTCTTTTTTCCACCATCTTCAAATGGTGTAACTATTGATTTTATCCCCACACACACACACACACACGCACACACACAAAAACACCACTTATAAAAAAAAAAAAAAAATTTGCAATACCTGTATGCTTTATGTGGTATGTGGATAAAAATAAGATCAGTTTATGATTGATTCTTGGATGGCGGATGCTATGCTTTTTAAATGGTAGTTCCAAGGCTATGGTCTATTTTTACTTGGTGGTCTGGATAACATGGAAGGTTTAAAGTATTTGCAATCTTTTCAAGGGATTGCAGTGCAGCTCTATCTGCGCATAGTGAAGTCATTTAACAACCAAGGTTGTCATTATTCACCGTCCAACTCTAATTTTTTACTTACGCCAGGGTTTTTTAAAACTGGCACTTTATCTTTAGATCAGTTAAATCTAAATCGTGGGCCATTTTGATTGGAAATATCATAAGATTCAAGTTGTTTGAACTAATCAAGGTTCTGACAGAAAGCCATTAGATAGAATAATAATTGGTCTAAAATCTAGAACATGCACTGTTGTTATCAGTCATTATAGCTCAGTTTCTTATATTTCTTTCTCCTTTTTATATATTCAACTGCCAATTTATACCTGTATTTGTGCAGGTAGAATCATGATCGGATTATATGGCCAAGTTGTACCTAAAACTGTTGGTATGTCCTGAAGATTGTTTGTGTATTCTTTTATGTTCAGTATTTTAGTAACCTAAATCACCAATAAAAAAATTAGTTACCTAAATCATCTTAAGTATTTGGCTAGTTGCTGAATGGTTTGTTTTTCTTTACTTAGCAAGACATGTTTGCTTGAATTTAAGCTGTTGAGTTCATAGCAACTGAAATGAAGTTATCTCAGTATTTGATCTCATGCCAATTAGTTGCCTAATGCCTGAATTTCTTTGTTTGCAGAAAATTTTAGGGCTTTATGCACAGGTATTTGGGGTCTTCTTACTTGTTTTACGGGTTACTGAACCTGATGGCTGTTGTTATTATCAATATGCTGATTATAACTTGCTCACTTTAAACATAGGGGAGAAAGGCGAGGGTGCCCATGGGAAAAAACTCCACTATAAAGGAACACCATTTCATCGTATAGTATCTGGGTTTGTGATTCAAGGTGGAGATATTGTTCATGGTGATGGTAGGGGTTTTGTATCAATATATGGTGGTGGCACCTTTCCTGATGAGAATTTCAAGATAAAACATTCACATGCAGGTCATTTACTTTAGACTCTTTTAGTGGTTGAGCTGTGTAATAATTTATGATTCCTAATGCTCAATATTTTCTCAATTGTGGAGTTTCCTTTTTACTGTCCTTTCTCTTAAACCATACTTTATTCTTGTAGGTGTTGTTTCCATGGTGAATTCGGGGCCTGATTCCAATGGCTCACAGTTTTTCATCACTACAGTCAAAGCCAGCTGGTAAGCTATTCTCCAGGGTTGTATTATTGAATATTAAGACAAAAAGTATAAACAGGTGGACCTGCACATAATTTCCAGGTCCAGCATCTCCTAAGTCCTGATTGACATGTTCAGTTCTTTGGAATTTTGAATCCTTAATGACAATCCTCTCCTGCACGCTACTTTAACAAAACTAATGCATCTATATTCTCGAGGACCATCTGAAATTTTCATGTTTCTCTTTCTTTTTATTAATAAAATTACCATCTAATTGTTATTGTGGATTTTGTTCCTGTTTGAAGAAAATGGGGGCAGCTATGGTTGCCAAAATATAGTTTTCATTATTATATGGACAATCTTCTTATTGTATCAGCTTCAGCCTGTTCAAAATTTAAATGCTTACCATTGCACACCCTTGGTGCGATGGTCACTCCACAAGTATAAGTGCTTGTAGGGTGTAGAGGGCAAAGACCGGAGTTCAAGTCTTCATAAAGGAGCTTCACCCACGTATACACTTAGATTAGACTAGAGTAGAATTTCTATCTTGTTTAAAAAAAAAAAAAAAAAAAAAAAAAAAAAAAAAAAAACTGCTTAAAAGTTCATACTCTGGGTCTTTGCTTAATATGCTTACTCTGCTGCCAAAGTAGATCTATACAAATGATGTGTGATATGCTATATGGGCTAAAATTCCAGGTTGGATGGGGAGCATGTTGTCTTTGGCAAGGTCATTCAAGGCATGGACACTGTGTTTGCAATTGAAGGTGGGGCTGGAACCTACAGTGGGAAGCCTAGAAAGAAGGTTGTTATTGCTGACTCTGGGGAGATACCCAAGAGTCAATGGGATCAGGAAAGATAAGTTCCTTTATACATGAACAGCAGCAATTTTTTTTTTTTTTTTTTTTTTAAAGTTTGGTTTAGATAATTTATTCACACTCTCTTCCCATTGTAAGATGTCCATGAAATTTTACAAGTCATGAGTTCCCAGTTCTGATAGTCGTAGGCCTTCTTGGAAATATTGTATTGTCTTTTGTATTTGACAACTGTTATTAACACAAACATGTTTGTTGTAGAGGAATCAAAAGGAAATGACCTGTCAGTATCCCAAACTGTTTTTTATTTTTTTTTGAAAACAACTTCATAGAGATATGCTTTACATCATTACATGCCAACAAAAAGAATCAAAAGGAATGGAAAATTTCAAATTTTATTTTCTGAGGCAAGAAAATTAATACATCATATGGTACAAGCATTCCAAACAGACATAAACTCTTTTTATTTCTGTCTCATTTTCACCTTTGCTCAACAGAACCAGAAATGGGGGTGAAAATAGTCTAAATCATATTATGCACAGCGTTTGTATGAATTAATGGGTTTGCAGGAAACTGAAACTGAAGCTCAAAGTTGTAAAAGTTTTGGACAATTATTAAGATAGCTTTCTTCATGGTGTTAAGATCTGAATGAGATACTCAACAATATATTTTTTTTTCATATGAAACACAAGAATATGAATAATATGATAAACAAGAAATTCACTTACCTTCTTTAGTGATAAACATACAAGGAACATTTAATGCATTATTGATGTGGCTCTTGTTGAACTCCTAAAATGTCCTATTAAACATAGATTTATGTTTTTTGGATGAGTATTTAACATAGATTCATAGACTTTACCACGTTATTATCATATAAAGCTCTGTCAAACTAGTGTCATTTTGAAATTAATTAGCTAATCAAAATGATAAAACTAACATCCAAGATCTCATCTCACTTCTAAATAATGGTGACCCAAGCGAAGCAGATCTTTCGAAGTATGCACGTCGACAATTGTAACATCTTCGGTCCTACTAGAGATAAATAGGAAAAAAATAAACAAGAGAAATCTGACTCAAAATAACAAGCTTACAAAAGCATTTGTAAAGAATAAAATACTTTGGATAGAATGTTAATATTGGGTTAGTTTCTTATCAATGACTTGACCATTGCAGTGAGTCCCTCAACCTCTCGCATTTAGTACCTAAACTTCGATATTGTAACCCCGTCAATTTGCTAATGAATCAGTGACTTGACAACCCAGGATTTAAAAAACAAAATAAAAACATACAATATTGAGTTGCCATGTCACCTTTCTATGAGCAAATTGATGAATTTTTAACAGAAGATGTCTATTTAGTATTTACTACATTAGCAAATTTTATGTACTAAATTGGCTAAAGAGATCTTACTGCAACAAGATAAAAGTCAAGGTGGTCTTGGTGCATTTTATCCAAATAAGATGAAGAGTGAAGGAAAAAAAAAAAAAAAAGATTAAAATTACAATAATAGAAATGACAATTATGGATTATCTTGGGAATCCTACCCTTTGGTGCCTTCCATGAATGCTTTTGTATGAAAGGGAAGAATGCAATAAGGCCTCAGGCTTTTAAGGAATACAGAACACCATTGCAAAATATCAGTATGGGTTATATATAAAAAATAATCCATGCTTGTTTGTTCCTTTCAGTTGATTATGATAGAAAATAATGAACACCTAGGAAATAACCCTATTCTTTATAAGTATGACATTTTCCCAAAGTAAACAACGCTCAGTTTGTATAAAGTCAAAAATGTTTCCCCTAGCAATTTCCATAAGGGATGTGGTAAATAGGGCTCAATTATGTGGAGCATGATTAGTGGCGATGCAAAGATTTCAGTCTAGGAAGGTAAGATTAAAAGATAATATTAAAAGAAAAATAATTTAAATATATTAATCCATAACAGTAAAACAATAAATTGTAAATAAACAATTGTAATTACAAGTATATGTTTCATATTGTTAAAAGAAAGAAACAAAAATAACCAATTCATAGTTACTAACAGTTGAAAGTTAGACATCTAATTTGATTCCTTAAAATAAATTAAAAAAAAATTCATCTATAAGTTTTTTATTTTATTTTATGAAATCTAAAAATAATAAAAATATAGCAAATACTTGTAAAGTTGTATATATGTCTTACTGTCTGATTGCTGCTTAAAATATGTAAAATTCAACATTTATTTTTCTATCCTTCTAAGTATTTAAAATTTAAGTTTATAACAAAAATTCAGAATTTGAAATTGTTAAAAAGTTAAGAAATAACGGCATTTGATCATTTATTTATGGGATAAGTTATTTAAGAGATAAGCAAGAAAGGAATTGTTGTAAATAGTGAAATAGGTAAAAAATAAACGTGTAAAAAACATGATACAATATAAAAACTAAGAAAAGAATAATATGAGGTTAGGACTTAAACATGTCAGGGGAGCTTTATCCCTTATTATGAGCAACTTCATGCTGCTTTCTCATCATTATAAAAGAACTACTAGAAATAAATAAATAATTGGTGGGTGTCAATTAGAATAGATCACATGGCGCTTAATTGTAGAACTCATGTCAAAACACATCCCCACAAGTTGATATGGTCGTAATTTTCTCGAGGTTAGAACGTGTTTCTGGGTTGGGTTTTGACTAATCCTAGTGTTCGACAGGCAATTATTCACATAGGTTTGTTTGTTTGTTTTTTAATTGGGCACACAGCCAAGCACATTAAATTAGTGCAAGTTGGGTTAGGAATAACTCTAACCCTATTTTTGGTCCATGGAGAGAGATGGGGGAGAAAAGATTAAAGGAGAAGGTGATCGACGTACTGATGGCTAGAATCATAGATGATAATAAAAAGGAAGTACAAGTGAGGAATATATGCATTTTTTTTTCAATGAAACACAATTAGGGTTGTTCTATAAAATTTGAGGCATAAAATGACAATTTTAAGTAAAAATTTTTCCTTTTCTTTAACTATCAATTAAAAAAAAATATATTTTAAGTTTTTTATGCTATAATTTTTTGAAAACAAATTTAAAGCACATGCTTAGTTTTTGAGATACAAAATTACTAATTAATTTTTTGTATTCAAGTTTTGCTAACATCATCTTTCAATTTTTGATATGACTAATATACTTGATCTTTCTTGTTATTAATTAATTTTTTGGATTCAAGTTTTGCTAATAGCATTAGGTCTATTTTGTGCATTTCGGTCCACTTTGGTCTATTTTAGTCAATTCGGTCCACTTCCATATATTTTAGTCCATTTTGGTCCATTCGATCTAATTTAGTCCATTTAGGTCCATTTGGTCTATTTCAGCCCATTTGGTCCACTTCGGTAATGCTTTGGGAGGAGAGGTTTTAGTAGAAATAGGAGCCGCTTCATGATTTTTTTTTTTTTTTTTGAGAAACAAATTAACTGTTACACACACACACACACATAATTACACTCTCTTACCAAGCTCAAACACATTACTTAACCTAAAATACCACTACAAAAGGGCCTAACTTAATGAAAATTACGTCATCTTCTCACTGTAATGTTGGTAGGTTCTTGATAAAATTACAATTTTCTTATTATATTATTAAAGTCTTGTACCCTTTTTTTTTTCCTAATATAAGTGAGTTTTACTTTTATATGTTTCCTCTTTAGGTCATTCAAAACATACAGAGGATTAACCATTTTTAAGGAGTACTACAATCAAATTCCAACCACACATTATATTATTTGCAAAATTTCTCACATTATATAATAATTGAATATAAAACTCATTGTGTTTCCTTAAAAAAAAAAAATACTTACAAAGTTTAAAACACTTTCAAATAACAAATATAGAAAACTTAATTTATAAAATCTTATATATTATATCAACTATACTTTATTAGAAAATAATTATATCATTTTAAAACAAAAAGATCTGTTTTTAGAGAGATAAGGAGATAAATATTTTTTTAAAAAACAAAAAGAGTGAAGTTTTGGTTCTATACAAGATGAGACTTCATGGCTTCTTTTAAATGTGTGTCGTATCCGTGTTGCAACTGGTGAATAGGAGAGCAAACACAACTCAAATAATTTTTTTTTTTTTTTTTTAGTATCTCACCTTTTTTAAGCATAGATTTTAAAATACTACAAAATAAATTGAACCAAATAGGTAATTAATGTATTATGAGTGAGATTTCAGGATTAATGTAGTGTTATAAACTGATAACAACAAGATGATTCGCCCTAGCCACTCTCTGAGTTTCCCTAGCCGTTCTCTGAGTTGCTAGAATGTAGAACCTTATTATCTTCCCCGGAATGATAACTCCTCCCCTCTGTTAATCATCCTTAGCAGTAGGGTTCCTCTTGACCTCCATCCCTCTCACATGTGGACTACACTTTCTCTCGTACCCATTCAATTTCGCTTTACCCCATGGAAGATATTCTTTACAATTGGAAAAAACTCTCACTGACAGAGGAGGAAGATACAAAGCTCAGTCTATCGAAGTCCAAAAACCTATGCAGCAAGGAGTTTGTATTAGTTGCAAAGTTTCTTACAAAGAGAGCCCTTAATGTGGAAGCAATAGGTCGCACGTTTAAACCCTTATGGAGAGTCGAAAAGGAGTTCAAGGTAAAAAAATTTAGGGTGATCACACAATTTTTTTAAAGGTAAAAAAATCATAAAATTTTTTAATTTTATATATAGTAATGATTTTTTTTTCCAAGCTAGGGTGGTCCTATGACCACCCTGACTCTAACGTGGAACCGCCAGTGTACTTAAAGATATATATATATTTTTTTTTTAATAACAAAATTGGACAATAAAATGAATTTAATAAATTTGAAATATAAATAACTTAATTGAATGAAAGTAAAATCAAACTTAATGATGTCAACTCTCGGAGCCCCTACTAATTTTTCGTAAGTGGGTTTGCGGAGTGGCTGTGCGAGAGGAGCGAGTGTTTTGGGAGGGACTGGGATTTGTGGCTTTACCATTTTGGATTTGCACATTTAGATTGAGGAACAAGAAGATGAATATGAATTTTAGTGTGAAATTGGGTTCTGTGTCCTACTGAAACTTTTCGAAAGCAATGTAGATTTCCTCCAGTCCTACCGCACTTTTTGAAAGCAAAGTAATTAAGTAGATGTCCTGCTTCCCGCACTTTTCGAAATCAAAGTAAGTGTATATGTCCTGCCTTCCGAAATCCGAATTGACGTCCTACACCTTTCCAAATTCCAACGCGTTGTGGGATTAATGTTGGACTTGAACGCACTCGTGAGATTGGTGAATAATAGGGACCTAATTGTAGGGCGCGTGGTTGATAAATTTGGGACGGTCCACAGCGACCAGGAAGCCATTTAAATAGTCAGATAGACACCCACACACAACATTAGAAGGAGCTGCTAAAACCATTTCAATTCTTCGCTCTGAGTCAGGATGGATGGCAACAATTTGGGCAATCTTCACTCTGAAAGGTTAGTGTGCGTTTGGTTTGCGCATCCACGTTGGGCGTTTGCGTTTTCATCTTTTTTTTTTTTTAGCTGCACAATTTGACTTTTCAACCATTTTTCAACAACAAACCTCATTTTTTAGCAACTTTTTTTTTTATTAAAAATGGATCTCACTACACTATTTATACATTTAAAAATTATTTTATTACAGTGTTTTCAATTTTCAGTTTTCAGCTTTATTAAGGACATCTTTAGTACAAAGTTATTAATTTTCTTTAGTTTCAAAGTTTTTACATTATTTTCATACTGCAACAACAAAGAAGAAGGATATATATATATATATATATATATATATAGAGAGAGAGAGAGAGAGAGAGAGAGAGAGAGAGAGAGAGAGAGAGAGAGAGAGAGAGAGAGAGAAGATAACAGAAAAACAAAGAGAGAGAAAACATGGAGAGAAGGAGAAACTTAGAGCGAGTGATTTCTAGCTATGATAAGTCTGTAATCTAATTCTGCAATTGTAACAGAATTCTACAATCATAACAGAAATCAACGTGCATGTGGAAATATATATACCGACACATGTGAGTCTAGGGGCGGCCCAACATAATTTGGGACCTAAGGCGAAAATTTTATGTGGGCCTTTAATATGTAAATATTAATTAAACAAAATTATTTAATACTATTCAAATTAAGGTTAATTTGATATATTAAATACATAAATAATACCAACTAAATTAATGTTAATTTCATATAGAGAATTGAATATCATAGTTGAATTATAAATATTAATAAAAAGAAATAAAAATATATTGTGATTGAAAAAGATACTTTATTTTGGATATAAAACGATGCATAGTTGAATAAAGTTGTAATTTAATTTTTAATTTTATATTTTGATTTTAAGAGAGAGAGAGAGATAGATATTATTTGGTGTATAGTTTTGTAGGATATTAGTTTACAAAAATCAAAGTCTCAAACTATTAGGGGAAGATTAATCTATTATTGATGATTTAACACATTTGCAAAATCTTTTTGAAATATTTTAGGGTTTCAAACTTTTAATTGAGTTAAGATTGTCTCGTACTTTGAGAGTCTTAATAGAAATGAAAAAGAAAAATACTCTAATTAAAAGTAATATAAAATGTTTAAAATATAATGTGATATTATTTCTTATTGATGAATTTCATCAATTTAACTAATGAATGTTTATATCACATTTTTTGTGATTAATAATACAGCAATTTGTAAGCATTAGTAAAATTTGTACATCACTAATAAAAAAAAAAATGTATAACATTTAGAAAATATATATAATTTTATAAAAATTTGGACCTTTAACTATAAAAAATAGGACATTTTTTCTCAAGAAAAATTTTGTTTTTTAGTGGGGCCTTAGGCCTAGGCCTTGAGCCGCCCTGTGAGCCATATGTGAAATAATTAAGCTACGCAAATTGATATTATGACACTCTTTTACAAAACGACGTCGTGAGGTTCAATGAATGTCCTCTCCGTCTTCACATCTTCAATGCTGCGACACCGGTTCATTATCTCGTGTCCGATGTGGCTGTAATATTAAGCGGCCGTTTCTGTTGGTTAACAATTTAACATAGTTTTGGTTTTTTGTCATGAATTCTTTAATGATACAGGTCCATATATATATATAGTTTGTGTACTAAATTTATTTTGAGGAAATTCCCTAAATTTATGGTGATAACTCATAAAATTATTTGTATATATTATTTATGTGATTAAAAGTATAAATTTTTAGTTTTATCAATTGACATTTTTTTTTTTAATGGGAAATACTAACAACTTTATTACACCAAAGAAGAGTAAGTTACATCTTGAATCAGAGCTTGGTTAAGGAAACACGGTTCCTCCTCTAAACACAGTTCGCTTTATTTTAGAAGTAATACAACCACAGACATTCAAGAAGAAATCAAGACCAGGTTTGGGGCACAAGTCATTAAACAACATGAGAAATATTTGGGCCTACCATCCCTTGTGGGGAAGAATATGAAGAACTCTTTCAAGGGAATTAAAGAAAAGTTGGAAAAGCAATGGCCCAAACTGATCAAAGCAGGTAAGGAGATTCTGATCAAAGCAGTGGCCCAGACTATTCCTATGTATGCCATAAGCTGTTTTAAGATCCCGGATAAACTCTGTGATGAGATGACTAGCCTTATGAGAAATTTTTGGTAGGGACAACAAAGAGATGAAAGGAAGATGTCTTGGATTAGTTGGGATAAACTCTGTACTCATAAAGCTCATGGGGGGTTGGGGTTTAAATAGCTAAAACAATTTAATCTTGCCTTATTATCAAAACAGGGATGGAGATTACAAATGGGTGGAGACTCACTGTTCTATCATGTTTTTAAGGCGAAGTATTTCCCTAGGAGTGACTTTCTACAATCGGGTCTAGGTGCAAATCCATCGTATGCGTGGCGAAGTATCATGGCAGGGCAGAACGTTATCAAAAAAGGAATGAGACGGCAGGTAGGCAATGGTCAAAGCATTCGGATATGGACGGATAAATGGACCCTTAACCCTTCAACATACAAGATTGTATCTCCTCCAGCTGGTCTTCCTTTGGAGGCTCGGGTGTGTGAACTTATTGAACCAACTCTTGGCACATGAAAAACCGATATGATTCAAAGCATTTTTCTCCCACATGAAGTTGATGATAATTGTCGTATTGCATTGAGCTCAAAGCTCCCCGAGGACAGGCAGGTCTGGGATCCTACAAGTAACGAAAAGTTTAGTGTTAGAAGCGCTTATAGAGTGGCTGTTGAGCTCGCCTCTGAAGGCTCGACTGAGGCTGTTTCTGATGATAGCAGGTTGAGAAGATTTTGGAAAAAGGATTTGGCAGCTTAACATCCCTCATAAGTAGGGATGGCAATGAGGCGGGGCGGGGCGGGGCCGAAAGATGGGGTCTTCGTCCCCACCCCATATGGTTTTGTCTTGCCCCATCCCCGCCCCGCTCCGCATGACGGGGAATATTTTCTCACCCTATCCCCGCTCCTTAGGGCCCCGCGAAGCCCCGCCCCATCCCGTAAAACTCTACTTTTTATTACTTTACCCTACTACTAGTACAATTTTTTTAATGAAACTTATTTTATTAATAAAAATATACTTGAAATTACAACTAAATTTATCTTATAAAATCAAATCAATTTTAGAAAAAAATGAATAATATATCCAAGTGTTTAACAAGACAATCATAAAAATAAATAAATAAATAAAAATCTCATAGTATAACACATAACAAAATAAAGGCAAAAAATCACATTGGGTAGAATAAAATATGCTAATATTAATATGTTTGTTTAAATAGTAGGGTTTTAGGGTATGAAAATTTTACAATTATAATCCTTAGTAACGCGGGGTGGGGCGGGTTAAGCGGGATGGGGAAAAATTGCCATCCCTACTCATAAGGTTCGCCATTTTGCATGGCGAGCTGGCCGAGACACACTTCCCACCAAAGAAAATTTAGTGCCTAGGAAAGTCTTGAATGAAGGATGTTGTGAGCTGTGCAATTCGGGCCTAGAGAGTTCTAGCCATCTGTTCTAGGATTGTAATTGAGCACGTGAGGTTTGGGATAGCTTAAGGCTGTTCAGTATTCAGCCATCAATACGTTTTACTTCCTTTATGGATTTGCTCTGGTACATAGTGGTTGAAGCAGAGTGGGACTTGGTGTTGATTGAAAAAGTAATCATGGTGGCGTGGGCTCTTTGGTCGAATAGAAATGAACGAAGGAATGGGGAAGTGATGAAAAATGCTACAAGAATAGGGTCTGATGCTTTGGAGAATCTGGCTGAATATCAGGAATGTGTGGCCGAGCCGGTGCAGCGAAGGGACGTCCAGCTTGAGTTTTGGAAGCCACCACCGAAAGGAGTGTTCAAGCTCAACGTTGATGGGGCTGTATTTGCTGATCAGAGAGCTGCAAGTGTTGGAGCTTTGATTCGGGATGAGGAAGGTAATGTTATTGGTGCCCTTAGTAAGAAGATTTCAGCCCCTCTAAAAGCAGTAGAGATTGAGGCGAAAGCAGTGGAGTTGGGTTTGCAATTCGCCAGTGGAGGTGGGTTTGCAATTCGCTAAAAATCTTAGTGTACAAGATTTTATTCTTGAAGGTGACTCCCTTTTGGTGATCAATGCTCTAAAGGATCTCTCTCTGCCACCATCATTTGTGGCTGCTATTATTTCTAGCTCTTTGTCTGTTTCTCAAGAGTTTAGACATGTTGTTTTTTCACATGTCCGTAGGCAAGGCAATAAGCCAGCCCATTTAATTGACATTTTAGCGACTAAAAGTACAAGGTGATAGTTTTATGATTTTATCAATTTTTCATTCAAGCCAATTTTAATGTAAAATTTTTCCTTTTTTTATTTTATTTTATTTGGGTTTTAAACATACAAGACGATTTTAGCTCTTAAACCCACATGATCGTTTCCCTGTAAATGTTTCACTAAATAAGATTTTTGTTTATGTGTCTTCAATTAATCTTTGATTTTGGAAAACATATTTTATAATACTATCTTTTAAATAAATGAGTTTTATTTAAACAACAAAAAACCATGGGGTCCAGACCTTGACCAAAACAGAAGGTAAATATAAGTATATTCTACACACCCTTTTATGCAATGTTTAATGTAAAATGGGGACTTTTACACCATTTAAAGAAAATTTGCACGACTATATTTTGCATTAGTTATTTTTTTCTATTTTTTTCTATTTTTTTCTTTAATAATTTGATAGTTGAAATTAATAAAGTGTACTTAAATCCTAGACATCTTAGTTGGAAACTCTTGGAAGTCCCAAAATGTGGACTTAAAATTTGCATGACTTTATTCCATTTTGAGATGTCCCAAAATGTTTTCACATTTTTAAAATTAAAATCCATTAATTTACTAATGTTTCTATTGTACCCCTATTTTATTTCCAAAACCATTTCAGATTTTTAGTATTCCAATTTTTTGATAAATTTATTTAAGGGTAGTTTTGGAAACTTATACTATTTTTTTATACAATAAATAAGACAATAAGTGATGTTCCTTTAAAAAGTTGGATTTTTGAAACTAGACAAATAAATTAGGACATGGGGAGTATATCATTATTGACAGAGTCAAATATAAGAGATGGAAAATGCCTCTACCCAACACCTCACCCTAACCAACTTTGCTTAGGTTTTCCCTTCTGTAAAGTGTGGATGAGACTCATAATCTGATTTGAATACAAATATATACTATATCCCATTTTTTGTTTCACTTTATATTCTACCAATTGAGGTATACCATGTGTCTATTATTTTCTTCTCCATTTTAAACTTTTTGTTATTTTATAAGAAAAATTAATTGAAAACATGACAAGTTGTGATTAATAGAGTATAATGTGGAATACAAAAAGTGAAACATGTAATTTATAATTTTGTATTCAATCTAACCTCTCCCCATATTATTGCCATTCCTATTTGACATATCCAATTCATGATAGAAGGTAAAATTGCCCCCAATTTTTTAAAGAATATGAGATTCACTCAATTAAGGGCCTTCTTAATTTATTGTGCCTTGACTTTTGGCACATCAAAAGATTTTATGCATAAAGTAGCTAGCATCTTTTAATATAGGATAAGTTTTCCACAATTCATGTCCAACTTTATTTAAAATTGAGGCCAGCTTCACTGTGTTATATATACAAACCAAAACATGTCAAGTTACACACTTGTTAGTAACCTATCCCAAAAATCAAATGAAATATCACGAATATTCATTTAATTCTTATATTTGCACCCTATAAATTTATGTTGCACAAAATCTGATGCATTTTATGGTTTTTTTTTTTTTTTTTTTTGGGGGGGGGTCTAGAAGTGAGCTAGAACTCCGTTTCTTCACTGCATTGCTTGCTCTATTTGGCTTTTTATTTAGTTTTCTGCTTGCTCTTCTCGGATTGAAGTATCAAAGCTCAGGTGCTGCTTTATTCCACGAACATGGTGCAATCATGTTACTCTTAACAATTGATGTATGTACCTGTACTATAGCATTGGCAGCAGCAATGCTACAAACTTCCAACCGAAGATATCTCCCTTTCTTCAAAAGCGTGTGTCTTATTTCTGAAGCTTTTGCGTCTGACTTGCTGCTTTTAATCCTTGTCCCTCTCTTTGGGTGGTTTGTCTTTATTATATGTGTATTTATCCTCATATATTTAGTTTATGGCTCGTACGAACAGATTCTCAACTGCAGTCAAGAATTTCTTGGATCAATTTCAAATTACACTTCTCACGCCATCCACACTTTACGTAACTGGTTCCGAGAGAATCTTCAATTCCAAACATCCAATGACTCCCAACGAGATAGAGGCGCAAGTGGCTAAAATGACATAATGTTTAACTTAATTTCTTCTCACACGTGCACTAAATGGATGGAGGTCATGTATTTGTAATGTTTGCATCGATAGAATATGAATTACCTTTGTTTGAAGATATGGACCAATTGGATTCGAGCCGGTTTGCTTTTCACATTGATGAGTTTGAGCTTTAAACATTATTTATTTATTTATTTATTTTAAAAGATTTAAACATTGATGAATGCTCAAATAGATCCAAATACAGTGGGTTCCAGTTAGCTCAACTGGTAAAGTCTCTGATAGTTGAATAAGAGATCTGGGGTTCAAACCCCGCCTACACCAAAAACTGATTGGTGTTTTGGTTTGATGATAAAGAGCAATCATCAGGAGCGGACGTCATAAGTTGAAACTCTCTCTCAAAAAAAAAGAAAAAAGATCCAAATACACACTCCAACGCAATTCAATATTTCTTAATGAGTCTGATGGGCTCAAAGAAGAATTGGGCTTCAATTTAATAAATCAGTCAAGCCCTTGAAAAAATATAAGCGCTCGGTTTGGGCTTAAATCTTATTGAGATGTTATACAGATAATTTATATATGGGCCTATCCTAAATAAAATATAGCATTACAGGATTTAATGCAAAACACCCCCAAAAAAAAAATGTTAATTCAAATTGCAAAATTGGGTCAAAGAGAATGCATAAATAAGGTAAAAGACACCCAACCAATTGAAGATTATAAAATACTCTAAGAGTATTGTTTAGGACTTTTTTTTCGTCATCAATGACAATTAGATATTTCCTAAAACGTAGAAATCGTAGTAATGGGGTCAAGTAGTGGCATGTCTTGTTATGTGCTACTGGTACCTAGGGGCTTACTAAAAAGTCCAAGTGAAAATGTACAATGGGTATGAGATGATGATTACACATTGGTTTAGTGACCAAGCATCGATGTTGTTATTCTTAACACATTTCTTAATCCTTGAGAGACAAATGAATCTTTAGAACTGATAATATTTTATTGTTGATAAATAATATTTATTTGTAATGCTTCATAAATCAAGAAAAATGACAGTTGAAAATGCAACTTTACCACTATAATCACAATTTCGTTTAGCGTTTGGATTTCAAAAATTTAATAGCTAGTAAGGACCATAAAATCAAGAACGAGCATTTTCAGCCATATATATAGTTAAAACTAGCTTTCCCAACAAAATGGAAAATGATCTTATATATACTTGTGTCTTTTGATTGATATATTTTAGGAAAAATTTCTAACTAATCTAGTATGGAAAGAAACCTTTCATACTCCCCTTATATCTATTTTTTAATGAGAATTTTGAAAAATTCACCATTAGATCGCATTTTCTAATTACATGCTTGCAAAAGATAAAAAACCAAATGGTTATATCATCAATTAAACGTTTAAATTTTAAGCTATTGTAGTCTTAAACTATGCATAAAAAATACATTTATGGATCGAATAGTAATTAACATTTGTTTTGAACAAAATTTGAGTAATTAACATTGTCCCATATTTTTAACATTGAACATAGGCTAATTTTATCTTTTATGTATTTATTTATTTTGACTTTAGTATATTATTGTTATTCTTGATAGATCAAAAAAATGTATTCATGTTTTGGCCCCTTAAAGATAAAATCATGGTTCCATTCATGAGAAGACAAGAGATGAATGGCTATCCCTTACTATTTTTTGGATGTTTTAAATATAAAGAGGGGAGAAGTACTCTCCATTGTTTAGATGTCTAAAGACTAAAATGAAAATGGAGAAAATGATAAAAGAACATCAAATAAATTGGCAATTATGTTTTTAAAAAATGGCAATTTTGGATTAAGATCCCCTCTTATTGAATCCTCTACTTCCCCTAATTATTAATTTGACATAAGATATAAAATATTTAAAAATAAAATAAGAGCTATATCTCGCACATCTAACTGAAAAAAATGAGAGAATTGGAGAGAATTACTTTAAGGAAATTATGTATCCATTTGGATACCGCATGAAGTTTGCATTTTTTTTTTTTTTTTTGGTGAAAAGTGCATTTCATTGGCTTTTATGTCACACTAGTGGGTTCTGTGCACTATTTAAGGGACCTACAAACCTCATTTTTTAGCAACTTTTTCATTAAAAATGGATCTCATGGCACTATTCACACATTTAAAAATTATTTTGCTACAGTGTTTTTAGTTTTCAGCAAAATAAGTGGTATCCAAACGCACCCTATATCTCTTATTTGTTGAATTAAAAGAAATAGATATTATTTTTTATTTTATTTTAAAGTCAGTAATTTTCTTTTCTTGACAATGACATAGAAAGATTAGAAGAGTTTAGGTCAAAAAATAAAAAAGCCAATAATACAACCGCGTACCAAACTAAAACAAAAAATTCGAGCCGTCCAAACATTCGGCTCCTTTTAAAAGACTGTGGTGTGGTTTTGATACATGTAGCCACGTAGGCAAGATTTAGGAAACAACCAGGGAAGTCGCACTTGAAAAGGATAGCTTGAAAATTGGTACTGCTCCTAATTGAGAATGGAATAACTGGCTTATTTTTTACACATAATTCAAGGCTTAGAATTTATTTTAAAGAATGTACTCGTTATAACAACCAATAAAGGCAATAACAAATCTTAAAGAAAAATTGATCCCAAAAGCTGTGCATTGTGTTACACCAAAGAAATACTACAAAATTAAATTTGAATGCTATTTTTTTTAAAGAAAAAATATTTAAAAATGAAAATTAAATGCACATACTCATCACACTAGTGAGTTTTTTACTTTTTTGTTTTGATTTATTGACAAATGATAAATCATTAAATCCATGCAATTACTTATATTATAATACTCTTAAACATTTTGTACTTTGGTATGGCAGACCTTAATTGGGACAAATTAAGATAAAATAAATAAATAAATAAAAACAGACAAAAGTGAGAAATCTCACTATGATTCATTTAACTGTTGGAAAGTTTAATTTTTTATAGATTTAATATACTATCAAGCAACAAAAAAACTTGTATCAGACCATGAGACTTTGACATCATAAAGAATCATGGATACCGTAAACAAATAGAAAGCACGTGTTGTACAAATATATGACCATATGAGTATCCTTATGTCTTTTTAGAATGGTTCATTTTTTTTCCCGAATCAATAAAACATTCGCCCAAAGCCGTTTGGTACACTGCCGTATAATTCGGATTTTGTAATCTTTATGCAGACTATGATACTCAAAAGGAATTTTCTATTGGTTGGGATGGTCCACCAAATGACCAAGAAGCAAATATAAATACCCCACTCTTTCAACTGCAATGGAAGCAAGCAAAAAAGACTAGAACCCAGCTGATAAACCATTTCCATTTTCCTCTCCATCTCCCTCTGTTCCGAACATACCCAAATTCCTCACTCAGTTCAGGATGGACAGCAACAATTTGAGCAATATTCTTCTTTCCGAAAGGTTAGTACAAAGTTCTTTGCTTTAGTTTTTTGGTTCTACATTTCTCTGTTTAGCCATGAATTCTAGTAGTGCAAAGACTTGAAGCTCCATGGTTTAGTACTAATTTTTTTAAACAAACAAGACGCTTTTTATAGCTCCTAAACCTACATGATCATTTTCCCTTTTTAAGTGTTTCACTAAATAAGGTTGGTTGCTTATAATGTGCCTTCAATTAATGTTCAATAAATTGTACTTAATGATAGATATCAAAATGAAAAGAGAAATTGGATGTGCCTCTTTTATTGTTTTTTCAAGAATTGGATTGGAGCTTCCATATTCAAGTTTGGCCTACAATCAGCAATCTAAACTCCATCTTCTCTGTTGTGTTGTGTTGTGTATGTGTTGGCGTGTTTCTAAAGCCCGGATTCAGTGTGTTGAACTACCTGCGGGCAACCCAACTAAGCTACAAGCCTGTATTAATACATGGTGCATAAACTATGATCATGATATTTTGGAGCAAATAAGCAGACAAATTGTAGTTTAATCTTATATATATTCTGCCTTTTAATGGGTTAGTGCCCTGATTTTTTTTTTTTTTTTTTTTGTCATTAGTATTTTTCTTTTTGGTTCTTTCTTCTTCGCCCCTGTTTTAAGTGTCAGGTTTGTAATTTTAAAAAGTGAAAACTTTTGGAGCTTTACATAAGATCCAAAGATTTTACCTTTGGATGTTAAGCCGGGTTAAATTTTGAGAGTCATGCCAGAGTATTAGAAATGGCTCTGTTTTCTTTTTCTTTTTCTTGTCATGTTTATTTTCTATTATAAAGATGTATTTAAATCCCAAAACTTTTTATATTGTCGATCCAAAACAAATATTAGATTTTATCCCAGATTTGTATTAACTAATAAATTTTAGTTTTTTATTTAAAAAAATTAAAATTACTACATAAGAGAACACGTGTTTATTTAACTCTTGCACACATCTTTTAAAACCTTTTGCTAAAACATATTTGTTTATTTGTTAAAAGTTAGTTAAATTATAATTCTATATATATATATATATATACTTTTTTTTAAGTAAGATTTTCAACAGTTTTCCACAAAAAAATAAATTAAAAAGTTGATAAATGAGTTGTTTTTAATCGACAAAACTAGACCTCAATAAAAATAAAACCATTGGGCCAGACAATCGACCAAAAGACAATGTAAATATGAATATTTTCTATAAACCATTATGCCATGTTTAATCTAAATATTATATGGGAGATTCTTAGTTTCTTTCACCATTTGATATATATGCAAAGATTTTACCTTATGCATGATAGTTGGTAATATTATCCCAATTTTTTAAGAAAATGTGATTTTCTAAGCCAAGGTTTAGTTTAGACTTTTGGCACAATATTAAAACATTTTATACACTAAGTAGCTAACATCTTTGAACATGGGATAAAGTTTTCACAATCTTTGTCCAACTTTAGTTAAAAATTCAAGCTATCTTCACCCTATTATATATATATATATATATATATATATACATATATACACACACACCAAAACATTTTACTATGTTATAGTTAGGGGTGTCCACGGGTTGGTCCGGGTCGGGTTTGTGCCCGACCTGGACCCAACCCGAAACTTTCGGGTGAGTCAAAATAGAACCCGAAACTTACCCGGAATGCTAGTTGGATCGGCCGGTTTGGGTCGTGTCGGGTTTTCAGGTTCATCAATCGGTTTTGGTTTTTATCTCCGATGCTGTTATTTTGGCCAGATTCGTCGAGATCTGGCTGATATTTGGCTGGATCCATTGAGATCTGGCCAGATCACGACAAGATCTTGCCGAATCTAGACTAGATCTCGACGAGATTTCGCCGGATCTTGTCCAATCTGATGGGTTTCAAGTAAATTTTTGCCGGATAGCTTCAAATATCGCTGGATTTTGTATGTTTTTGTCGAAGAACCTTCGAATATCATCAGAAGTTTCTGGGTTTATGATCGGGTCGGGTTGCTCGGGTTTTGGGAGAGGAAAACTGCCAACTGACCCGAAGGCGTCGGGTATCGTGGGCGACGACCCACCACCGATCATTGGAATGTCAGTTTGGGCGGTTTTCGATTCGGACTCGGGCGGGTTGGTCGGGTTGGTCAGGTATACGGGTTGGGTGGACAGTCCTAGTTATAGTACATATGAAAATATGCCATGTTATACACTGTTAGCAACCTAGCCCAAAAAAAAAAAAAAAATGGAAATAGATTTTAATTTAATTCTTATATTTGCACCCTTTAATAATATGTTAAACGTTATCTTTTTTAAAAAAAATCTATATTTTGAATATAATCTGAGGCATTTTAATGTTTCTATGTCTAGATCTGAGCAAGAACTCCGTTTCTTCAAGCAATTTCTTGCTGTGTTCGGTTTTTCCGTTAGTTTTCTGCTTGCCCTCGTTGGATTGAAGTATCAAAACTCAGATGGTGCTCTATTCCATGACCATCGTGTGATCATGGTGCTATTAATAATAGATGTATGTACCGGCACTACAGCATTGGCAATGGTGACACTACCAACTTTCCGCAATAGTTCTCTCTTTCTATTTGAAATTGTGTGCCTTATTTCTGAAGTTTTTGCCTGTGACTTGCTTCTTTTGATCCTTGTCCCACCCTTTGGGGTGTTCATGTTCATTATATGTGCATTTGGTCTTGTATATATACTTTATGGCGCATACCTCAAAATTCTCAATTCCTATCAAGAAATTCTTAAATCAATGAGGCAAGAACCTTCCCAAACATCCAATAAATCTCTAATGCTAGCTCCTAACGAGACAGAGATACAAGTGGCAGAAATGACATAATGTTTAATAGCAGCTTGACCATAATTTCTCCTCTCTCAAACACACTGATTGGATGGAGATGGTGTTTTTAGTATGCACAAATATGGAATATGGTGTCAGTTCTTTTTTACTCAATCCTCAAAGCTAAATTTTCATGAGATTGTTGATAAAATTTGTGATGTATGAATCAATAGAATATGAATAACCTTGGTTTGAATATATGACCAATTTTTTTTTATCATATATGACCAATTGGATCTGAGCCAATTTGTGTCTTTCATTGAGCAGATTTTGTATATTCCTAATGTTTAAATTGCATAAGTTCATACTTTAAACGATCATAAATGCTAAAACATAGTCTAAAGCAATTCAATTTCTTGTAATAAGTCTGCTGGCCCACAAAAAAGAAGAGATAATTGGGCTTCAGTTAAACAAATCAGTCAGGCTCTGAAAAAAAAATTAGCGTTTGTTTTGGGCTTAAGTCTTTTTGAGATGCGGGATAAAGAATTCATATCTGGATTGAGATCATAAATAAGCATAAAGGATTGAGATCAGTATTGCACCACATGCAATAGCCTCTATTTTTCTCTCAAAAAAATTTATCTATTCACTTTTTAACTTTTGCAAACTTTTTTTTTTTTTTGGTAAGGTTGAGATTGAAACGTGTTTCTTTTAACTCTCAATTTTAGCCATTAGAAGTTAATGTATGTTCAAGTACCGACTAGAAAAAGAGTCCTTAACAGTACACTTGGAAACCCATTTGCCTCACACTCAAAAGCCAATGTATCAATAGCCTGCAGCAAACATAATTCTTGCCATAGGCTGAATATTTCACAATTAATAAATCAATGTAGTTGCTTAGTGATAATGCATGAATAAATAGTAATTAACAGGAAAAACTTCTAGCTTCTTTGACAAGAGAGTTCAAAAATATTATACCTATCCACTTGTATGAAATGTTACCATAAGTTGTGAAACTTGAAAATATTCTTTCTTTTTTGTTCCATAAAAAAGAACCACACAATTTATATGGAAATATTCAGTTTTATTATCTATGTAACAGTTTGCATTTGAATCTACGTATACCTACTGGACAAAAATTGTTAAATTTTTCTTCTTTCCTTTTCATTTAACCGATATTCTCCCCCAAAAGAACATAAGTATTTCACAGGTATTTGGTGGTGAGAGAAAGGGAATTTGCTTAGTCAAATGTGCGTTTAGCTAGAGCACAGCCGGCTCTAGCATATAAGCAAGAGAGGCAGTCGCCTAAGGCCCCAGGTAAAAAAAAGGCCCCCTAATTTTAACCAATAGAGTTATTTCTTTTATTTTAATATTATTAATTAAGCCCAAATATTAGCCAATAAATAAAATAGTATTTTTTTACAAAAAAGAAATTCTACGTTCACAATATTTTTCACAATACTTTTACAATAAATTCTAAGTAGCAGGATGTTACTAACTGTTATTGGTGGTTAAAAAAATAATTTCAATAGTTAATTCAAATTAGAACTAGTAACAACTTAATATCTAGAATTTGTTGTGAAAATGTTATGAATTTAGCACTTCTAAAAAAAAAAGAGTAATACACAAAAAATTTCACAAGATTTTTCATAACAATTGAGTTGGCAAGTTTTTACTTATTCTCATCCAAGTCCACCACTAATGTCACTATTTTACTTACCATTATTAATCTGCCACATCAACAGGCGTGAAATGTTTTGTGAAATTTTTTGCGTCTACAGACATTCTAAAAAAAATATTCTAGGTGCTTCATATTAATTAGTAATTTTGAATCTAACAAGAGAATAGATTTTAAGCAATATTTAGATTATTTTTTTTTAAAGTTATTTTTAAATATATAAAGGTCTCAATTCTTTTTTCACCTTAGGCCTCTCAATGCATCAAGCCGCCCCTGAGCTAGAGTTAAATTTTTTGAGTTAGGTTATTAATTAGATTTTAATTGAGGCAACACGTTTTTTACTCTACATCTGTTTCAAATCAATCTTGTCCATAAAATAGACTAGTCCTTTCAAAGGGAAATGGAGAGGATCCAAATCCATTCATCATTGAAAAAATTAGGGTATATAGTTTACCTTGGTCATAATCCTATTTGGCCCTCTAAGAAATGACCAACTATGTCCTGTTAATCCGCTAAATCAAAATATTAATCTCTTGCATCAAGTGTGACAAATAGTAGTGGAGCCAAAAACTTTCTCAAAGAAAGCCAAGCTAAATGTATCATTGTATTCCAGTAACCTTAACTCTCTCAATATAAATTTGTACGACTTTATTTTTAGACCAAAAAAAAAAAATTGCTAAAGAGATTTACTCATATATTTTTATAAACCTATGCTCTTTTTCCCCTTTAAATGCTCCTAAAATTAATGACTTATATATGACAAAAAAGTCAATATTAAAAGGAAAATTGATGTAGGAAAGAATCTCTAAATTAATTTATGTAATTTGTTATTTTTTGGTATTTATTTGTAATTTTCATTATTTTAGGATTAGGGCATTTATTTCTTTGTTTTTAGGTGCTTTTAATATTTTTCAAATCAAAATTGGTTCCTATTATGGTTAGGGATTTTTTTTTTTTTTTTGAAAGAATGGTTAGGGATTAATTATGAGTTATTTTAAAATATATTTTCTTGTCTGTCAAGATTTATGGAGCCCTTAAATAAGCCCCTAAGTCTATAAACGTTTTTCATAGATGGTTATTAATAAAATTGCAGAGTTTTTCTCGAACTTTTCTCTGGAGGATTCCAGTTTATCATCTTGTGGATTCAATGAACCCTTCATGGATTCAAGATTTACTACTGGAAACTAATAGTTTAATTTTTGTCCATCAAAGAAAGCATCGTGTATGCTTTCTCAAAGGAGGCCAGGCTAAATACACCATTGTATTCCAGTAGCCTTAACTCTCTCAATATAAATGTGTATGATTTTATTTTTAGACAAAAAAAAAAATCTTTTGCTAAAGAGATTCACTCATACATTTTTATAAACCTATGCTTTTTTTTTTCTTTAAATGCGCCTAAAATTAATGACTTATATATGACAAAAAGTCAATATTAAAAGAAAAATAAAGGAGACAACAATAACAAGCTTCAACAAATAGAGAGAGAGAAAAATATTTTTTCAAGTTTTTGACACTTCGACGAGTGCGATTGAGAGAAATTTCTTCATTTCTCATAGAGAAAGAGCTAAGTTATGAGAGATCTGAGAGGAGAAAGAGAGTTGAAAGTTGAGAGAGAGAGAGAGAGAGAGAGAGAGAGAGAGAGAGATGAATGTGAGAGAAAGAGACTTTAGATGACAAAAGTATATTAATAATAATAATAATAAAACGAGTATTTAAATAAAATAAAAGGGAGAATTGATAATTTTTTTTTAGTAAACAGTAATACTTATTAGAATACATACAAAAATAGTAGTATTAGTATTTTAAACTGAGTTTATAATATTATATAACCAGAGTACAACTACATATTAGTGTTTTAAACCGGGTTTATAATACATTATATAAATTAGACTAGGGTTATAAATAGCAAACACTAGACACACACAACCAATGTGGGATAAAAATCCATATTTTCTTTTTGAGTAAACAGTAATTCTTATTAGAACACACACAAAAATAGTAATTTTAATGTTTTAAACCAGGTTTATAATACATTACATAATCAGAGTACAACTAAAAAATGGTCTAACATTTGTAGTTATAGACTGGAGAATAGATAATCTGATGTGAGTGTTTTATAAAAATGATTATGTAAATAAATAAATAAAAGTAAATTCTTATACTAAAATAGACAAAAAAATTTAGTTAGATTGAAGTGATTGCTCTAAGCTTGGAATTAAATTTCATTTGTTGTAATACTTGCTATTTTATTATTTTGCAAGTACATTTAGTTTTTACAGCAATAGGATTTTCAAATATTTATTAGACAATAGTGAAACCGTAATTATTAGATACTCCCAGAATACCGTAAATGTGTGCTCCCTCATTTCACATGAATAATAGGTCTCATCATGAATTTAATTAGTGGGACCCACCATTTATGTGAGAGAAGGAAGTACATATTTATGATACTCCGAAAATACACAATAATTTTCCGAAACCTACATTTACAAATGAAGGATATCCCTACGTTTCCTTAAGTGAATGGCACAGAATGAATTTGGAAATTTTGACTGTACAACTGCGACACATTATATTACTGACGTTTAACTCGTATTATTCGTTCAAAAGTTTGAAAAAGATCCTTTTATTTCCCCAACACCCAAAAGTTATCTACAGGCAGCCCCACCTTGTTTTTTTAATTTAATTTGTCTCCAATTTTAACGTATTGAATGAGTCATCCAAAATGACCCCACTATCCTTTGAATCTGGCGTCAAGAACTTTATATCATGCATGGTTCAAGTTAGTAAAGCATAAAAAATTTTACCTTTTATTTTTTTTCACTCATTTTAAGTTAGTAAAGCTTTTACTAGTTTTTATTTAGATTACTAACATCATTTTTTTTTACTATTAGTAATAATCTTGAATATCAATAGATGTCAAATTTTTTATCAAATTATTTGACAACTTTTTTCATATCTGTTAAGTTAATAAACTTTTACCAGTTTTAATTTGAACCCACCACTAACAATCTTCTACGCCAACAAATGAAATTTTTTTTATCAAATTATTTGTGTCTCTAGACTTTCTCTTCAAATAATATGGCAAGCCCGGAAGCCATATAGTTAAAGTGGTATATTATAATATTTTTAATTGAAATGTTCAAGATTCAAAACAAATCTTCTAATTATTGAATTATTAAAATTAAAAAAAAAAAAAAAGGTAATATAACGGAGATGCAAGAAGTTACATTAAAAATTCAAACGTACTGATCTATCTTTCAATCTCAAAAATTATAATAATAATAAATGAATTGGTGTGTGATATTTAGCGTTTTCTACTCGTTTTTTAAATAAATAAATAAACTACAAACAAAGGTACACTACAGATAGGAAGATTAGAGGTGGAAGAGTAAAAGGAAGTCCCAACTCCCAACCCAAAAGAAAAGATAAATTCGGAAGCCGTATAATACTTGATACCTCCCGTTTTAGAGGCAATTGTTTGAAGGCATGAGCATGAGTGGGGGAAGGAAACGTCAGAGAAATCACAATAGGAAATGACACCTCTGAAGTTGACCACCTTGACATTCACACTCAAAAGTATTAAACGGGAATTGTTGGCTTTTTGTGATTAGATACTAACCTCAATGCTTTTTTACATTACAGATGATATGATTTAAACACATGTCCAGCACCAAAGCTAATTGTATTGTGTTAAAATGAACATGTGTCCAAATCCTATCGTGTCTAGCATAAAAAAAGGGCAATAAACGCAAGCTTTCACCATTTGTAATTTAACTCTGAATGCTTATTTTATCTAAAACAAGTACTATTTAACAACAAATCAAATATTTTAACCTTCTATTTATCTCTTAGCTCTTTTTTGTGTCTTGATCTCTAAGATTAAAAAATATATTTAAAAAAAAAAAAAAAAAAACTTAGAACTTCTTGCAACATTGACCCCAAATTTTCCAAAGAAATACAAAATCAACAAATCAATTTAGTTATGTAGCAAGGGGAAGTGTGGAATTATTATTATTATTATTATTTTTTGTTATAAGGAAGTGTTGAATTGGATAGATATTAAGTTTAGATGTTCTTGATTAAGAAAATAAATCTTCAACATAGAGATTTAAATACAATGACAATGCTTGGGACTAGTACTTTATAATGTACCAGAACCAACATGATTCAAACATATAACAAATTCTGGACATGTGTTCACATCCAATTGGGTTCAATCCATTGGAGGCTAGAACACTAGACCCAAACCGTGTTTGAATATCACAAAAATATGCTTTTGCTAGTGATACGATCATACAATCACTTAAGTTATAACTTAGTTTAGCATTTGTAGTTTTTAGAGTTCATGTACCTTTTTGATAAAGTAGTTGATGTACTTAAGAATATATAGGTGACATTTGCTTGAAATCAAAGAAAATTAGTAAACCTGCAACTTAGCCAAAAAATAGAAGATGAAAACAAACAAAGAAATCTGAAATCTTGCTAAGATTTAAAAGATGAGAAAAGTTAAATGATGCCCTAAGGATATTAATTTAGAAAATATTTTTAGAAACATTTAATGAGAAAAGAAAAAAACTTTAGATTTATTTTACAATTTTTTTATATTTTCCATAAAAGTGATATCAAATAATTCCTAAAATTGTTCATTAACAAATGTCTTAAGGGCATTTATAATAGAATCCTTAAAAGATCACTATCCAAAAACAGAGAATGAAATAACTAACTCGTTCGAAAGTGTAAGTTGTATATATTTTGTTATACTTGAAAACATAACAAAAAAAAAAAATGAAAAAGAAAAAAAGAAGGCAAATAGTATTGGTACAAACTGACATATAGGCCAAAATTATTCAATTGTAAAGTAATATATTAAGAGTTTTGTGCTTTATGGTATAGATTGTTTTTTTCTTTATTAAGATTTAAGGGAATTCGGTTTCGAAACTCCACTGTGTGTGTGAGAGAGAGAGAGAGAGAGTGTGTGTTTCAAGTTAATGCAAATAGACAATCGGTCCTTGGTGTTCTAATGTGAATAAGAAATGTTTATTGTGGGTCCTTGTTTTTTGACAAGTACTTTTATCTAAGCTATCTTCTGAGTTCTGACCAGTTGACATTAGTGATGTAAATTTCCTCAGCCGAATGATTCAAAAATTCGGAGCTGATCAATACGGTCCGTATCATTGCCTTTGCCAAATTGCCACCAATGTTTGTTACTTTAAAGAAAGTCTCTAAAGTCTAAAGATACATTAAGTGCCCGTTTGGTTCCACTTTTTCAGTCCAAAACGGGCGTTTTCAAAAAAGCTAAGCTCATATTTGCGTTTGGTAAGTTCAAAACGCAACTTTTTTATAAAAGTTGCGTTTTGAACTTTTAGAAAAACTGAAGAGAAAACGCGGAACAAAAATGGACCGAGAGCAGTCCATAAATCAAAACGCGCACAGCGCGTTTTGTTATATTACCGTTGCAATATTAAAAATACCGAAATACCCATCACTTAGTTCTTCCTCTTCGTCTTCCTCTGCTTCTTCACCGGTCTATCCCCACACTCAACAAAACCCATTTCAACAAAATACCCATTCCGAAATACCCATTCCGAAATACCCATACCGAAATACCCATTCCGAAATACCCATTCCGAACACAGAATCAACAAAACCAAACCAAAAATAACTCAAAATCAACACAAAAACAACTTAAAATTAACTCAAATCCCATCGGAAAACCCATACCAAACCCAACTCAAAATCAACCCAAAATCCATAGAAAAAAAAAAACCCAAAATCCCAAAATCCTTATGTTTCAATCATCTTCATCTTCATCATCATCATCATCATCATCTTCTTCTTCTCTGGAGTGTGAAAAAAAAAAAAGAATAAAGAAGGAAAGACAAAATAAGGAAATAAAGAAAAAGGACGAAAAAAGAGATGCAGAGATGCAGAGACTTCATCATCATCATCATCATCATCTTCTTCATCATCATCATTAGCTTCGAAGTGTCAAAAAAAAAAAAAAAGAGATGCAGAGAACGTTGAGCCAGCTTGAGGAATGAGAGAGGGGTTTGATCAAAGTGGAACATTCTGGAGTGGTGTGGAGTGTAAAGTGGAAAGGAAAAGTAAGGAAATAAATAATAAAAAAAAGGTAGGGGCACGTGTGTGGAGGAAGTGGCAGGGAAAGGGAGGAAAAAAGAAAATAAAGAAAAAAAATGAAGGGTATGCGTGTGGATGAGAAAAAAAGGGAAAAAAAAGAAGAAAATATGGATAAAAAAATAAAATAAAATAAGGGAAACATAAAATAAAGAATAAGAAATTAAAATTGAGAAAAATTTTTACAATATTTTTACAATATTTTCACAATAAATCTTAAGTGATATGTTATTATTAGTTAATATTGGTGAGAAAAAAAATAATTTGTTTAGAAATTGAAAAAAATAATTATAATAGTACATTCAAATTAAAATCAGTATAAATTATCACAATACTTTCACAATAAATCTTAAGTGGTAGGTTATTATTAGCTAATATTGGTGAGAAAAAAAATAATTTCACAATATTGATTTAAGTATAAAATAAACTCTCTTATATACATTGTCCTTTTTGGTAATTTATCTTTCAAACTACCACTTTTATAAGTGTTAGCCAAACACTCAACTTTTTTAAAAAGCACTTTTTAACAGTTTTTACCAAACACTCAGCTTTTTGAAAAAGCACTTTTTCATTATGCACTTTTTGAAAACTCCACTTTTTCATTATGCACTTTTTCAAAAAGCTGAACCAAACTCACCCTAAATATTCCACACTTCAACTCTGTCTTCTATAGTCTATATATATGAGTACCATTCCTAGATACTCTGCACAAGCAATAAGAACAAAACACAGAGAGCAAAGAGCTGCAAGTGTTACAACTTCATTTCCCCTTAGAAGAATGGACATGAACAGCTTCATTGATCTTCTTCCCGACAGGTACATAGCTATCTCTTTTCTTTAACTTTTTGTTCTAAGTTTGTCATGAATTCTACTAATAGCTCAAGTCCATTTCTGTGCTAAGTTCTTTCCATACCAAGTTTAGACGAGAACTTTTTGGTGCTTTACTTACATATGCATTGCTTATGTGCCTTAAATCATTTACTTATTTTGGTGCTTTAATAACTAACAATTGCTTATGTGCCTTCAATTAATGTTCCATTTATCTTGCATATTCAAGTACAGTTTAGTGGGAAGTTTTTTAAAGCTGTATAGCTAAGAAGATTGTGGCACAAAATCTAGAATCTATATTTTGTTTGTGTCTGTAGGACATTAAGACCTGTTAAATGCATCGAATTCAGATAACCAAAAAAAAAAATGATCCAAGAGTCTTTTTTCTGGTTTGGATTTCTTTGAAATTTTGACATATACATTGGTCTGTCTAAATTTTACTGTCCGAACTTTCTACCTTGTCATTTTGTGTTGGGTGTAATATTTGGGTTCTACTTTTACCCAATACAACCCGACCCTGCTCTCTGTCTCTCTCTTTTATGCAAACTTTTAGTTTAAGGGCCAATAAATATGATAGACATGGAAACTTTTATTTAAGGTGCCAATCAAGATTATGGACATTATTTATTTATTCTGTCTTTCATCTCAGCTACTGTTCTTTCATTTTTCTTTTGCATCATTTCTATTTTTAGCATCGCATTTATATATATATATATATATATATATATATATATATATAAGACTAGACCCCTGTTTTCAAGTTCAAGACTAGTATCTTCCTCATTCCACTCTCTTCACTGTCAATTCCCAAACTGTTCTCTCTTCAAAATCCCACACTTCAACCACTCTGATAGATTCGTAAAAGGTTTTTGTTTTCTTAGCTGGGAAATAGTTAAAATTTGGGGTTGATCAAATTATGGATGATTCTTTGAGGGTCAACCCATCAAAAGTTTGTAACTTTGTTGATTCTTTGAGTTTTAATTTTTTTTAGGCAATTGAGTTTCCGAATTGATTTGCAATGGATTTTTTTTTTCTATATTGTCAATCCAAGCATCCAATAGATCTTAGATTTCATGATTCCTGACCATTAACTTACCTACTACTAAATGTTAAATTTTTAAGACAAATCAAATTCAATTAAAAATTAATGCATGGATTAAACGTAACTCATGATTGAAGGTAACATTACTCCAATTAGTTAGCAATATGTGATTCACTTGGCTTCTTCTGTTACAATTATAAGATAACTGCATCTTTAAGCATAAGACAAATATTTGGTTAGTCAATTCCAAGTCCAACTTTGTTGAAAATTGAGACAATAAGTATCTTCACTGTGTCTTAATACAAGCCAAAAAATGCAAATGCACTGTGACAGAGTTTGATTTAATTCATTTTAAACTATATGGTGTATGTATTTTGAAGCAATTTATATTCTATTTTTAGGAATGAGCAAGAACTCCATTCATACACCAAATGGCTTGCTGTTTTTGGCGTTCTGTTTGTACCCCTGCTTACCATTCTCGGATGGAAGTATCAGAGCCCAGATGTATCTCTATTCGACACACATGGTGCACTCATGTTGCTCTTAATAATAGATGTATGTATCTTCACTATATCAATGGTAGTGACAATACTACCGACTTTCAATAGAACCCATCTCTCTTTCTTCAAGGGTGTGTTTCTCATTTCCGGAGTTTTTGCTTGTGACTTAATTTTGTTGATGCTTGTTCCTCCTTTTGGGTGGTTCATCTGCACTATATGTGCATCTGTTATGGTATTGTTACTTTATCGCTCACGCAGACAGATTCTCGAACTTTGTCAAGAAATTATTGAATCATTGGGGCACTCCACTTCCGAGGCATTACACGGTTTTTGTGATTGGTTTCAACAGAGTTTCCAATCAATCCTACAACGTCAAGAAATTCTTGAACCAATGTGGCACTCCACTTCTGAGGCATTCCACGGTTTATGCGATTGGTTTCAACAGAGTTTCCAATCAGTTCGACGCTGTCAAGAAATTCTTGAACCAATGTGGCATTCCACTTCTGAGGCATTCCACAGTTTATGTGATTGGCTTCGACAGAGTTTTGCATCAATCTGGACAGCATCCAATGGATTCTCAATGCCTACTCCCAACATGAAGGAGGAACATGTTGTGGGATCGATAAATAATGTCTAGAGAGATCACATGTTTCTAATTTAGTACAAAATAAATTTCTCTCTTACAGATAGATTTAAATTATGGTATCATATTTAGAGGCAAAAGAATGATAGAATTTGTGTCAGAGCAGCAGTTGGTTAAAGCCATCTTGAATGATGTTGGGTGGATATAGAGGGCTTTATGATTTGCTATGAATCCATGTCAAGCGGATTCTTTGGCTGCTTAACTTATCTTGGTCATGATCGGTAAGCTTTGAGATAAATTGTATTTAAGGAGTCAAGTTGGTTGGTTCGGTTCTGGTTGGAGCTTGACCTTGGTTGTGTATGGTATCAACCATCAAGGTTCTAGGACTGTAGAGTCCTCTGCTGTAGGCTGAACTTTGTTGGTAGCTTAGCTGCTACTGCTAGGTGCTGCTGAGTTTAAGTTGTTTGTATTTTCTTTTGGTGTAATAATATTATCTTTTTCGTTCTTTTTTTTTTTGGAAATTATGTTTATTGTGTCTTTCGCTTCAAATTCTCAAACGCATTACCAATGAAATTAATCAAATTATTGATAAAAAAAAGAAAAATTATACTTGGCATTAGAAGAATCTGAATAAACTTGGTTTTAAAATCTAGAGTCAATCTGTCCTTTACGTTATGTTTTTTGAATTTGTAGTTCCTTGGTGTTTAGACTGGACTACTTTCAAGTTTTAAACATTCATGGATGCTCACATGGATTTGAATATGCACTTAATTGACATTTTACTGTCTGCTTATCCTTAAAAAAATGAAAATTGGCTTTCAATAAAGAAGTTATCTGGGTTCTTTCAAAAAAAGAAAAAAAGAACAACGCAATGAATGCATGGATTGGGTCCAAATCATATTGATTTGAGATGGGTCCAAATAATTCAAATGTATTCTTATTCCAATCAAACAACTTCAAAACCAGGCCCGATGGATTTTCGTGTAGAACACCAAAAAGTTTCTCATTCAAGCTGCAGAATCGGTACAAAAAGAAGCTCAATATAACATGCAAATCAAAACCCACGTTGAGGAACTAGCCCAATAAAGTTAAGACAGCCATGATCGATGAGTATGGTCCCTTGACTCACTTCCTCTCCTTCGCTGGCCCAATCTAATTTCAATCCCATCACTCTTCTAAAATTATATTCCTAAGACCAATTAATTTTTTTATTTGACCGTAAATAGCTGCAAAACTTTCAATCCACATTTTTCAAGTAAGCATGGCCTGTTCTAGGTTTTAAAATCATAAATATTTCTTCCTAACAGGCAAGCTTTTTTTTTTTTTTTTTTTGAGAGTGTCCTAACAGGCAAGCTTCATAATGATTTAGTGCAACAATTATTACATTAGATGTGACTCATACGAGACCACTAAAAAAATTTATTAGACATTTATTTAGTTTGTGTTGTTTATATGTATTTTTTTTTAGAATATCATGTCTCAAATTTAGTTAAAAATTGGAAAGAATTGGAGTATAAAAGTTTGGTTAAGTTCCTTTTCCATTTAGAAGCCTACAATTTTTACTTTAATTTTTAGTCACATGTGAGACACATGACATTTTTTTTAACCCCCCCCCCCCCCCCCCCACCCCCCACCCCAAAAAAATAAAATAAATAAAATAATGGTCATTTATATGATTTTTTGTGCTATTGTGTGTCAATTTTGGCTAAAAGATAGAGAGAATTAGGTAATTTAAACGAGAGGGAATCTTTGCATACCAAAAAAAAATTAAAAGTTTAATTGAATGATTTTATCAGCATTTCTCAAATATACCATTGCTCTAAAACCCATGCAACATAGATAAGTCATTCATGCATAGTTTCGAATACCGGTAATTAAAAACTATAACTATTGTCATTATAAAACCTTATGTTTAAACTATTTGATTATTTGACACATTAGATTTTCAAAAATCAAAGATTAGATATTGGGGTCAATCTTGATAGGACCAAATAAGGTGTGTCGGGTTAACCATGAAGCTCAAACAACATCTTCTTGGGTCAACAACAAAGCACATCCAACTTCTTCCTATGTTGAAGACATAAATCCACAAACATTTGATAAGATTGGTCATGTAGGTTGACTAGTCGTTACTTCAATCCCTTTTTTTTTTTTCTTTTTTTTTTTTACAAGATAGAATTTTTACTCTAGTCTAATCTAAGTATATATGTGTATGAAACTCCCTCTTGGAGACTTGAACTCCAGCCCTTGCCTCGCACACCCCACAAGTACTTATACTTGTGAAGTGGCCACCACACCAAAGATGCGCGGTGGTGTCATTACTTCAATCCTTAAAAGAAATATTCATTGACTCTCCTGGCATTAGCATTTATTGTGGCTCATAACAGACCATCACATTTAATATCATTGAGTAGCGTCCCATCTTTGGAAGCTCACATTAGAGAAGTAGCCATGAATGGCTTGGAATTCTTTAGTGTTGGTTTTGATTGAGTACTCCCACTCAAAAAGAAAATCAAAACATAAAGTACTAGCTATCATGGGAAAAATAGACAAATCTAAAATGGAGATCATATATTATTCATGAAGGAAGAAGAAGAAGATTGAGTGATTTTATTCTACCATATTTCTTCCGGACAAAGTTGACAACATGAATGAAGGAAATAAGAATTTATGTTTTTCTATACTTAGCTTGTCTTATAAAAGTTCATTGCATTGTATTGCACCTATATATTTAGTATTCACAACTTCCACCAAGCTCAATAGACTAATCTGTCCAGCCTTTATTCAATCTCGTTTGACATTTTCAAATAATGGTGTTAAATGTTTAAGATGTTTTTTGAATTAATTATGCTTACATTTCCTTTGTGTGTGCGTAGAAATTATATTTCTATGATTTTGCTTTTGTGTAAATTGCTGTTAATCACTTATATGTTTAATTTGTGGGTCCAATTTTAGGGCTATCACATACTAACCACAGTGCAGCATTTCCTGTTCACTCCCTCATATTAATTGCCTTGTGTAATGTCCAGTTTACTCATTTATAAGCAATATGTCATTTGCTAAGTGGTTTATGTCATTTGCTAAGGGGTTTACTTTTGAGAAACAACTTTTAATTTTAAATTATTTATAGTTATATATGTCTCATGATTTTTTTCTTCAAAAGATTTTAAATTAGGACCTTTTTGGTTTTTGGAGTGGTTTATGGACTATGGAGTTTAATTGGCTAATAATGTACACATTCTTTTGGGTTTCCTTTGGGAGCATTTAAAAATGTTTTGGATTACCATTGAAGTATAAACAAGTTATTACTTTGTTGACTTACTTGTTTTGTTTGTTTTAAGATCTATCTCTTTTTGAAGATGTAAACTTGTAATTATATACATTTTGACAGCGAACTATTAACATTGAAGATTTTTTCCATTATGAATTTATGACTATAAATAATTTTTATAATGCTTAAAACTGTCAGAATTGGAAGGATATTAACTAGTGGCATTAAGTGCAATTCATTTACTTAATTGATTTTATTCATCCTCTCTAAACAGGTTGTCTTTGATTTGTTTTTGTAATTTAAAAAAAAAAAAAAAAAAAAAAAAAAAAAAAAAAAAAAAAAACTTGTTTGAAAAATACGGGTCAACTCAACCCAACCCAACCCACAACCCGGTTGACTTGTTTAAAAATGACCCATTTTGACTTGCGACCCGTTTGACCCGCCAACCCGATTGACCCGCCAACCCAATTGACTCGACCCTAACCCAACTCGACCCACCCGTTTTGCCATGTCTACATGGGACTTAAACTTAGTGCACGGATTATTGTCACATGATGAAGCTGCTTTAGTTCTCAGCATTCCATTGAGCCATACTCGTATGGAGGACAAGATCATTTGGCCCTTCACCCCCTCAGGTAAGTATATTATAAGCTCGGGTTCAAAATTTCTAACTAAACTCAACTTTGTGCAGATTCTTACAGCCAACCAGTAGCAGCAAAGTGGAATTTGGAATCAGGTTTGGGGGCTTAACATCCCTAATAAAGTGCGGCATTTCATGTGGCGAGTGTGCAAGAAAGCTATACCAGCAAAGCATAACTTATTAAGGAGGAAGATTTTATTAGAAGACAAATGCGAGCAGTGTGGTGTGGAGTCCAAAACGGTAATTCATGCATTATGAGAATGTGCCATGCTAGACGAAATATGGGAGGCTATTCTAGGTTTTGAAGATCGGAGACAATATGCAATTTCAAACACTAGAGATTTGATTAATGTGCTTCCCGATAAAAGAAAAAATTTGGAACTCATGGCTATGGTGATGTGGACGATTTGGCATCGACACAACCTGCTCCGAGTTAGTTCAAATGCTTTTCCCACAGCACAAGTCCTCCAACAAGCTACCCAGTCTTTGGCCACTTTCCAACAAAGCCAACAATCCCTCAGTCAGCCATCAGCAACCTCTTGATCTCAACCCCGTGCTTATTGCAGTCTGCCTCCCTCGAATTGCCTTAAACTGAATTTCGATGGAGCCGTCTTTCTAAAGTTGGGCAAGGCTGGCTTGGGGGTGGTCGTTCACGATAGTCAAGGAAATGCAATAGCCTTGCTGCTAGAACAAGCCCCTCTACCATTCTCATTAGACATAGTGAAAGCCATGGTAGCAGCAAGGGCGATGGCCTTTGCACAAGAACTGGGTATTGCAGAATTTATACTTGAAGGAGACTCAGAAGTAGTGATTAACTCCCTTCAAAGCAAGGAAGCCTCGTTCTCTTCGTTTGGCCATCTTCTTGAGTCAGCAAAATCCACACTAGTTTCAAGTAATTGTATTGCCTTTTCCCGTGTATGTAGAAGTGGTAATAAAATAGACCATAACCTATCTAGACATGCAAGAAATGTCAGAGGTTTGTCAGTGTGGGCGGAGGATGTACCGCCACACTTAGCTGATATACTCTTTGCTGAACCTGGTTGATTTTATAAAAGTAGTAGTTTTCATTCTCAAAAAAAAAAAAAAAAAAAAAAAAAAAAATAAACCAATAAATGCTTTTTTTTTTTTTTTTTTTTGTTTATACTTTTTATTTAGGGATGAAATTCTCTTAGAAACAAAAAGTAAATACGCAAATTATATACGCAATATTTTAATTTTAAAAAATGAATATGATATTTCCATATATGGAACTAGAGTGGGAATCCTAGAAAGAAGTTTGTTCTTGCTGGCTCTGGAGGATACAAAGAGCTTGTGAGATCAGGAAAGATAAGTTCCCTATACATGCATATGAATAGCAGCAAGTTTTTCTGTTTCCACTTTGCAAATTTGGTTTAGATAATTGATTCAAATTCTCTTCCCTTTGTTACATGTCCATGAAATTTTACCAGTCATGATTTCCCAGATCTGATAGTTGTAGGTCTTATTGGAAATATTGTATTATGTCTTTTGTATTTGGCAACCATTATTATACAAGCATTTTTGTTGTAGAGGAATAAAAAAGAAATGAACTTGGTAGTATCTCAAACTGTTATCATACGGTACAATTTTCCAAACAATCATACACTGAACTCTTTTATCCTTTGTCTGATTTTTCTCCTTTGCTCAAATCCATTAAACTTCACAGTAATCACACATACAAATGCTTTGGCTTCAACATACAAATAAGGTGTATCAATCAGCATTTCAAGGGCGAAACTTGCAAGCAGTTTTAAGCTCTTCTGCTGGTTTGTCACCAGCAAGGCCACTGTCAACCCATGCTGAGTAACCCCCTCCCATATTAGTTACATGTTTATATCCCTGCCATCACCAAATCTATCTATGTTATCCTTTTGTCAATGGAAAAAAAAACCATAAATGGTATAAAGAACTACGTATTTCGTCCACAACTATAGTAATCCTAATTTGTCTTTCAAAATAATTAGGGTAAAGCACTTGTACATAACATCCACCATTGAGTGCTTGGAGATTCGGGATCTTGGGTTCGAGTTGCTGGGACAACATATTAGTAAATAGTACATCTAAAATACTTGGCAATAAAATGCTCTGAAATAAACTTACCGCATTAAGCAGATCAACACAGGCACGAAATGATCTGCCTCCACTATTGCAACCCTTCACAGTATTAAGAAAAATGTTATAAATAGCTAGATAGTGGTACCAAACTTTCTTTGTTTTTTAAATTATCATTAAGTGTCATACTTGTATATGCAGTTTTCTTTTACATTCCCTTCTAACCTCAACAATGATTTCTATATATCTTCACTATTGTGCTGAAGAACTCTTAAACTTATATAGTCTTTTATTTTCGTCTTCGTTAAAACTATGACTTTGAATAACATATACAAGTTTAACAACCATATTGGCTTAGTAGCACTGTTTGGTTTTCCATAAGAAGATCCTGAATTCAAATCCCTCTTCGTCATTAACGTTTTGTAAGCACCCCAAAAATAACATATAGTACAAGTCATGAATACATTCACATCCTACCACATGCCAGTCCACCCACTTGCAAATAATGAAACAGTGAGTAATAGTTTTACCACGACTGAGTGATCCTCCTTCTCGGAAATGGCAGCTACTTGGGTGAGAAAGTCAGGGTTTTTCACTCTCCCTGTTTGTCAACAGAATCAAAAATGAGGGAAGAAATAGTCTAAATCATAATCATAATCCCTTTTGGAAATTGGGTGAAATGAGTGAAATGAGTTTGCAGGAATTTCAAGCTCCTAATCATAATCCCTTTTTGTTTTTGGTTTTGGTTGCCTAATGAAACAGAAGTGTATTAATAATATGATGAACAAGAAACTGACAAACTGACCTTCTTCGGTGATGAACATGTAAGGAACATTTAATGCATTATCAATGTGGCTCTTGTTGAATTCCTCAACTGACCTGTTAAACATAGATTCATATACTTCCACCATTTTATTATTATTGTAAAACAATGTCAAACTTATGTCATGTTTGCATTCACATAGGCCTTGAGATTGTATCATAGCTTAAAACTTGGAATTATTTAGCTAATCAAACTGAAAAAAAAACTAACATCTAAGATCCCACCTCACATCTAAATAATGGTGACCTGAGCCAAGGAGATCTTTTGCAGTATGCACATCGACAGTCATAACATCTTCATGCCTGCAAAAGATGAACAAGATAAGTCTCAAATACAAATTTTTAGTACTTTATACAACCAAAGTTATCTTGAAGCCATTGTAAAAGGATTTGAACTTTGGATAGAAAGTTAATATTTGGGTTAGTTTCTTAACATTGACCCGAAATTTAGAAAAATAAAATGAAGAGGAAAGGAAAAAGAAGCATATTAGAATCATAGAAATGAGGATCATAGATTATTTTGAGAATCTTACCCTTTGGTGCCTTCCATGAATGCTTTTGTAGGAAAGGGCAAAATGCTACAAGGCCTCAGGCTTTCAAGGAATGTACATAACACAATTGCAAAACACCAGTATGAGTTATATATCAAGGATATTGCAATCTTGCTTGTTCCTTTCCGTTGACTTTGATAATTAGGCATGAGCATGTAAGGAATAAGCCTGGGATAACCTTATTTTTTATTAGTATGAGTGTGACACTTCCCCAAGTAAACAGTGCTAAATTTTTATAAAATCAAATGGTTTCTTCTAGCTTTTTTTAATGCGATTCCTCACTCTCTTTCTCATTGTTTATGTTTTATAAACTTATCCACTCATATTTATATAAGTTTTAGCAAAATTACTTGGATTATTGACCCGTCCTACTTCTTACCTTGTATTGCAAGTCATGATTATTAGAATTTATAGCATTTGAATTTGAATGGTCAATTTTTTTTTTTAAATCATAAATTAATTCATCTATAATAATAGTGGGATTGAATCCATTTTCTCAAAACATTACGATTGCTAACTAATCTATATATATAATAATAAGTGAAACTGAGAGAAACTCAAATTAGAATTCCAAATTAGAGTTCCGATTTTGCGTCACGTGTTCTAAATTATTTATTCTTAAAGAGTTTTATTTCTTAATTTTTGAATCGAATGTGGGACCAAATCATAAATATTCGTCAAGTAAGTTATTAAGGTACCGTTTAGGTACCAATTATTGCGACCACGTTTTGTGTCAAAACGCATTTCAGGCCTTTTTTTTATGAACAGTGCAAATAGGCATATCTATAGTAACCCTTTGGTGAACAGTAACTTTTTTATTGTTTTCAGTTTTCAGTTTTTAGCAAAATAAGCGATATCCAAACTTACCCTAAGTACAAAAACTAAAGAGTCTAGAATAAATGAATCGTAAAAAAAAAATGCTTCACAATAATTTAAAAAAAAATGGACAATTTACATTTTATATCTAATAATATCTTTACAAAAAATTTTGTTAACAAAATATAAAAATGACTATCAATAGTGTTTAAATTATATATATAGGAATTATATTATGTATCTTATTGTATATCTTTAAATGTATCCATGTATATGCATGAGGTTATAAGTTAGTACTAATATGATAGAAAATATCTATCTTTTCGGTATACTTTCTCCAGTTCCGTTGCAAAGATAAAATGTTAGTTGAGATAAAGTTCATCACTGCTGATTTTATTATATTTTCATTTTGACATTTATGTATTCCTAATATTCCAAAGGAATCCTAGCAAAGACTACATGTTGCAATTATAAACTCGATAGAGCTGGGTTTGTGGCTGACGTAAAATCGTTTTGAACTTGCTCAATGTCTTCTTTGATTAAGGAGTTACTAGATTTTATGGACTCCAAGGGCTATAGATAACTATTTTGTTTTTATTTATTTTTTAGCTCTCTTTTCTTGTATACATCATGTGTACTTCTTTCTTGTTGTTGTTGTTGATGATTTTTTTTTTTTTTTTACTTTAAAAAAAAAATTATACACCCTAGTATATATTAGTGTGTGGTGTTGAACAAAATTTTTAACACATAAAGTGAAATGTATGCGTGGAGAGATTTACGATAGATAGTGTCTTCTTCTGCAGTGAAATTTAATTTTTATAGACTTTTGAATTTGGATTGTATTTATTACACATAGTATGTTTTACACAGTTTTTGTGCAGCAAATACTTCCCTTTGAATTTTGTTACTACTCTCTTTAAGTCTCCATGGCCTTTGATTGACTTGTTGACTTCTTCGATCTTGAATGTTATCATTTGGTTTTTGATTTGCTTTTAGTTTCACATGTCATTATTGGCTTTATGAATCACTTTGAAATTTTCTAATAGTAAATCTACACTTTTCTATGCATATTCTTTGATATACTTTTGGTTTCCTTAGTCATTATTAACTTTTTGAATCACTTTCAAAATTTCGGTGAATGCATATCTTAATTTGCATTTTGAACTTTACTTAATTCCTTCGTTCTTTTGCTTTTCTCTTGTGAACAAAAATGAATTTAAATTTTTTTTATATAAAAAAGTATTATAATGTCAACTTCATTGCAAAATACAACAAGAGAATCATGTGATACATCACTTTCATCGTGCGCAATAGAACTAATTTGAAGTAATAACTTTTCAAGCATATGCCATGGAAAGTGGATTTAAAAAGAGGGAGAGCAATATTCATGAATCATGATTTATGGCTTAATGTTGGACAGTAACATAAAGTTCACAAGCCCTTTTATTGTAGAAAATAATGGGCCTGGAGCTATGGCAAGTCACTCTGTTCACTTTTCAAGTCTTTTGGGCATTACGGACGCCCTAATTTCCTTCAGTGCTTTCTATGTGAGAATATGAAGAAGCAGGCCCAAATTCTATGAGATATGGTATATAGGTCTCAAGCTCATTTGGACATGGCTGTGAAGAAGTGGATCCAAATTGAGGAGGATGTGCTACAAAGGCCCAATTTGTGTTCATGTTATTGCTATGCAGCTCTTTGTTTCATTATAAAATTTGGTTAAATTTGAAAAAAAAAAAAAAAAAATTGTCAATTGTAAAATTTTGTAACAAGTTTTACCAACAAAAAATATAGTGGCTCTCCTCTCATCTAGCGGTTGGGCCGTTGATCAGATAAGCTAAACTTTAGTAATTAAAAGGCACTTCAAGTTTTAAAAGTTATATGTCATGTGATATCTATTTTTATTTAAATTATTTGATAGAGCGAAACCAACTAAGCATAAAAGAATTACGCTATAGGCTATAGAAGTAATTGGTGGATGAAAATCAGAATAGATCACAAGGCACTTAATTGTAGAATTATCAATTACGTAAGTCGGCAAAGACAGACAGCCCCCACAATGTGTATTATTAAGAAGCCCAAGCGGCAAGTGCTATGTTGATATGATTGGCTTTTAAAATTAGTTTTGTAGAGGCTATAACGTGCTTCTGAGTTGGGTTTTGACTTTGTCCCATTGTTTGAAGCCTAATGGTCAATTACCAATTATCCACAAGGTTTTCTAATTGGGTACACAGCCAAGCACATTTAATTAATGCAAGTTGGTTGGGAATAACTGTAACACACTATGATATGAATATGAAAATTGGGAGGGAGAGAGGAGAGAAGAAGTGAAGTGAAGGCAACAAGAATACAGAAGATAATGGATGGAGTTGTAAAGAATAATAAGAAGGAAGTGCGTGAGAGGAACATATGCATTTTTCTATTAGAGGAAAAAGTTTTGATATCTTCTTTTAAGTATGGTTAGAAAGTTTTCAACTAATTAACATTTTTTTGATATTTTTAACATAAATGTACAGATTTCAAATTTTCCCAGTCGCATTGTTAAATTATAAAAAATTAAAAAAAGAAAGAATCAATTATTTGCATTCATTAATCTTTTTATCAAGTTGTGACAAAATAGAAGAACCAATTTTAGTTTATCCAAAATAAATAAATAAACTAATTTTTTTAAGTCACTATAAGAGTATTCCCCTTAGCATAAGAATTTACTTTTTTTTTAAAAAAAAATCACATAACCACTTTTCAAAAATCTTTACATCAAAATATCTATTTTATACTATATTTTATTAAAGTATTTTTAAAAAAAATAGTAAAAAAAAGCATTAAAAAAATAGATTCACATATAAACCACAACCGTGCAAACTAGAGCAACAATATAAATTGACACAATTTTATTTTTTAACTACAGGTGATTTTTGGGGTTTGATGGGCTAAATTTAACCCTTTTATGCTAATATACTTGTATATATCCATGTGATGTGAGTGCTCAATTTTAGAAATGGTAAGTTGATGCATGCACACATGTACACAATCACAAGTTCACCTGCACCAGTTTACACCTAAACCCACCAAAGACACTTTACAAAACCAGTTTTTTAACAGTCAAAAACAACAAGATTCCATTCCTAGTCCCACACACCACCATCTCCAACACAGCAACACTTCTCTCTCTCTCTCTCTCTCTTTCTCTGTGTGTGTAATGGGCAGCACAGAGGAGCAACCCAACAAACCCATATCTCTATACGACGCTTCTTCCTCCCCATCACAACCCCTTCTCTCCAAACCACCTCCACCACCACTTCCCTTTCCTTCCTCTCCACCTCACCACCCTTTTCCGCCGCTCGAAGACCCGCAGCCACCGCTGCAAGCCACCCCAGCCGACTCGGAACAGGACTCCGATCCCACACAGTACCTTCAAATCACGTACAACCACTCTCCCAGATCCTTCAAAGACCTCCCTTTCCTCTTCCTCTTCCTCCTCTTCGTTCTCTGCACTTTCGTCCTCGGCATCTTCTCCATCTTCCACCGCAACACCAGCTATTCCAACCTCTCTTCCTTCACCTATGACTCCAATTCAACTTCTTGCACCGAATCCACTCTGTCGAATTCAACAAACCTTTCGTTTTCGTTTTCAGTTCTGACGGGTTTTTCTTCGAGTTTTTCAAATTCTTTGATATGGGTTTTCGTTATTACCTTAATTGTGACCGTACCGATTTGCTTTCTCTTACTTCTTTCTCTCAAGCGTTACACCAAACAGCTTGTCTACGTTTCGCTTCCTTTCTTTGTTGTCATGCCAGTCTTCTTCAATGTTTATTGGTTCGTCGCCTGCACTCTTAGCTCCACTTGCAGCGACGATTTCCCCTTGGTTTACCGAATTCTCGTCCTCATCTTCGTGTTCTGCATAATCGCCGTGGTTATCTGGATCTTCGTGGTCAATTGGCATCGAATCGAGCTCACTGTGGAGATCATTAAGATTGCCTCCGATGCGCTTTATAGGAACTTGGGCTTGTTCGTGGTGTTGCCGTCTTTGACGATTGGATTGGTGGTCTACTATGCGCCAATCGTGGTGTTCTTGGTTTTTTCGAGGCAGAATGGGGAGATTGTGGTTGAGGAATCGAGTGGAGAGTATAGTTGTGTGTGGAAGCAAGATGGGTGGGTGCCTGCGTACTTTGCGCTCGCCATATTGACAATGCTGTGGTCTGCTGCGGTTATGGTGGAAGCTCAGGTTTTTGTGATCAGTGGGACTATTGCACAGTGGTATTTCTCTAAGGATGAGCCTCCGAGGCGGAGCATAAGGACTTCCTTGAGGTGAATTTCTGCTACCATAAGTGTAATGTGTCATTTTTATATGTATGCATGTGTGTGTGTGTTTTGGTGTGTACCGAGTTTCATATTGGGCTGTGTACTAGGCTGATGTAGGTTATGTAAGTGATCACGAGGAGTTCTGATTGTGTTTGCTCTCTTGTTTGGGGTATAGTGTAGATGTGGCACTTTTGTTGTAATAATTGGAGGCTAAATAAAATTAGGATTAATTGTTAAAGATTTTGATGAATCTAGGATATAGCGTCAACAAACAAGTATTATGTTAATGTGTGTGTGAGACTGAGTGTCATCTTGGGCATGTATGAGGTTAATGTAGGTTATATAAGTAATTATGAGGAGTTTTTATTGCGATTTCTCTTTTTCTGGTATAGCGAATATGTGGCGATGCTAAATGAAATTAAGATTTGTTGTTGGAGATTTTGATTGAATTTAGGATGTGGTGTCAACAAACAGATATAATGTGTCATTATGTATGTATGTATGACTTTGTGTGTTTTAGTGTATACTGAGTTTCATCTCAGGTGTGCACTAGGTTCATGTAGGTTATATAAGTAATAACGGGAGCTCCAATTGTAGCTGCTCTTGTTTGGGCATAGCGCAGATGAGGAGCTTTTGTTGTGACTTACGAGATTTGGAGCCAAAATGAAATATTGTTAGTTGTCAGAGATTGTGATTGAGTCTAATGTGTGTGTGTTTTGGTGTGTACTAAATCTCATCTCGGGCGTATACTAGGTTAACATAGAGTATATAAGCAATTAAGAGATCGAGGAGATCCAATTGTGACTACTGTTTTTGGGTATAGTGTAGTTGTAGTGCTTTCGTCATGACAATTGCTTGCTAAATAAAATTTTTAGGATTAGTTTTTGGAGATTGTGATGAATCTAGGATATAGTGTCAATAAACACCTATAACATGTGTGACTGCGTGTCATCTTGGGTGTGTATTAGGTTGATGTAGGTTATGTAAGTAATTATGAGGAATTTTAATTGTGATTTTTTTTTTTTTTTTTTTTTTTTCGTTATAGTGTAGATGTGGTGTTTTCGTTGTGACAATTGGAGGCTAAATGAAATTAGGATTAGTTGTTGGAGATTGTGATTGAATCTAGGATATAGTGTCAACAAACACATATAACATGTCATTATGTATGTGTGTGTGTTTTCATGTTTATTAAGTCTCATATCAGGTGTTTACTAGGTTGATGTAGGTTATATTCTTATGTAGGCAATTGTGAGGAGTTCCAATTATGACTGTTCTTTTTTGGGTATAGCTTAGATGTGGCACTTCTTGTAACAATTGGAGGCTAAATGAAATTCTCAAGTGTTTACTAGTTTGATGTGGGTAATATAAGCAAATACAATGAGCTCTGATTGTGACTGCTCTTTTCTGCGTATAGCACAAATGTGGTGCTATTTTTGTAAAATTGGAGGCTAGCTGAAATTAGGATTAGTTGTCGGAGATTGTGATTGAATCTAGGATATTTTGTCAACAAACACATGTAATTTGTCATTACATATGCATGTATGTATGTGTCATCCAGGGTGTGTACTAGGCTGCTGTAGGTTGTGTGTGTACTAAGTCTCATCCCGGGCGTGTCCTAGGCTGCTGTAGTTTATATAAGCAATCATGATGAGCTCCAATTGTGACTGCTCCTTTTTGGGCATAATGTATATGCGGCACTTTTGTTTTAACAATTTGAGGCTAAATGAAAATAGGATTAGCTGTTGGAGATTGTGTTTAAATCTAGTGTGTGTGTTTTGGTGTGTACTAAGTCTCATCTCGGGCATGTACTAGGTTAAGAAAGAGTATATAAGCAAATACAAGGAGATCCAATTGTGAGTACTGTTTTTGGGTATAGTGTCGTAGATGTGACACTTTCGTTGTGACAATTGGAGGCTAAATGAAATTAGGATTAGTTGAAGAAGTTTATGAATGATTGAATCTAGGATAGATAATAGCTTCTTGGTGCTGAATTGTTATATATCAACATAAACAATAATGCTTGTTGGTGATAAAAGAATTGGTAAGCTACTATGATTGTTTTGTCATGGAAGGCATAGATAATAGCAATGCTTGCATTGTGTCTATTGGGCATTGATGGCTACTTGTTGCCATGGGGTACCAAGAATTAAGACACTACTTGAAATTCCCTGCCTTGGTGAAATGTGCAACCCTTCTTATTGCCCTTATGGAACTGGATAGGTACCTTCCTCTGGAAAAGGGTTTCTATTGGACCAATGGAGACCAAGTTTGTGTTGCTTTAAAATTTTTGTTATTGTGTAGTCTGAGGACCAACTTTGTTTTGTAGTTCATGTATGCTTTAAAATTACCATGTTGGAGAGCAGCACTTGTGGGATAGGGTGCTGTCAAGTGGCCTCTTCTATTGTGGTTTTGCAACCTTCACACAAAATTCTGTTCGGCTAACCGACAAGCGTACTAAATGGAAATAAACATCATATGATCAGGATAAACGGATAATATATATTTGCTTGAATACTTCAATTCAATCAATTGTGTTAATGGAATTGGAAAGTGAAAATGTCTTATTTGTATGTTATTTTCAGTAACTTTTTGGTGCCTCCCACACTCTTTTCTTTGTTTTGAATATTAATAGCAGCATGTTTCCGTGGATGTCTGTTCACTTGGTAGTGTCAGATCACTCTGGCCTTCAGTTGCATGGCCACACCTGGCATAGATGTCCAGCTCAAGCCTTTGAATTGTAGAACATTGGAAATTTACTGTAACTATTGAACTCTTAAGTTTTTGATCTTTTGTTTGTAAATCTGTACTTTGATTTGATGCAATGAATCTCACATTCTTTATAATGTCCTATATCCTGTTGAATATGCTCAGAACCAAATCAATCTTCAGTAAATAGGATTAAGATTATGTTCTCACTATCAAAATGCCTCTTATTTAGTGTTTCCCTCTACTTGTCTGCCAAACCTTTCAGCACATTAAGAAAAAAGGGGGGGGAGGACTAACCTCCTTTGAGGTTTGGGAAGTGTTAGAAACCTCCTCTTATTTTCAGAAATGACACTTAGCCCGTAGACTATTACTTTTATTTTATTTTATTTTTCGTGATTTATGTTATCATATAACTGATGTGGTAGTAAACCATCCATGGTTGTTTTGGATGTGATTTTAATTTTTTTTTTTTTTAAAAAAAAAAATCTGTTTTGACTCAATTATAATAGCATATATTTCTCATGTTTCTCCAAACCTTGAACATGGAGGGGGGGGGGGGGGGGGGGGGCCTAGAGTGTCGTTTATGAACAAAGGAGGAGGTTTCTTATATTTCTCCAAACCTTGAAGGAGAAGAGTACACCGCCCCTCTCCTCCCTCCCACCACCCCCCCCCCAAAAAAAAAAAAAAAAAAAAAAAGAATTAAGTATTAACTATGCCTAGCTGAGTACTTTTTATTGAGAGAAATGTCAACAGTCTGGTATATAATTACTTATGTTTTTATTGTAAACACTTGCAGAAATGCTTTCGGCCCCTCATCAGGCACAATATGTCTATCTGGTCTACTTATTTGTGCTGTACGTGTGGTGCGTGCTGCTGTTGATAGTGCAAGACATGATACTCCAGGGATTGTGAACCTTGTACTACGTTGCTGTGTTAATGCTTTGCTGTCAGCAGTTGATTTTCTTAACAAATTTACAATTAATTTTGTGGCAATAACTGGTGAATCCTATTGCACATCTGCAAGAATGACATATGAGCTTCTCAAACGTAATCTTCTCTCGGCTGTCTTTGTGGAGACCATCTCCACTCGCCTATTGGGTGGAATTATTTTTGTCCTCTCAGCTATATATGCCATTGTGGTATGTAGTCTTTCTGACTTCCTAATCATTTTTGCTTTTCAATGATTACTGATTCAAGTGGATCTTGTCATGAATTGATGTGAGGAGAAAATCCCCGATTCACATGTATAGTCTTTGTTGGAACCAAAAAAGAAAGATCTCTCTCTCTCTCTCTCTCTCTCTCCAAAGCATACATGAAATGATTAAATATCATAAAAAATAGAACTGTGTTACTGTGCCACTCTTAACTTATCAAAAGATGGCAAGTCTTAGTTGCGAACCTCTGACATCAGTCAATTGAGAAGGCCTTCAATACCATTAGACCAACATTGATAATTTCTCTGTCTTTGTTTATATGATCTTCATTACTTTCTGAACTTAAAAAAAACTTTTTGAAGCTTTCTTTCTTTCTATCTCTCCTTTCTGTTTCTAAATTCTTGATGTTAATGGATGTGCTAAGCAGGTCTGTGCTATATTAAAGGGTGTGAGCGATCTTGGGGTTGATTCATACTTTGTGGCTGCTTTGGCATGGTTGCTACTGATTGTGTTGCTGGGTTTCTTTGTACATGTGCTGGACAACGTGATTGATACTGTATATGTTTGTTATGCTATAGACAGGGACAGAGGAGAGGTTTATAAGCAGGAGGTTCATGAGGTTTATGTTCAGCTACCCATTAGTAGAAATCATAGACCATCTCTTGGTTCCACAACTCCCGGTGTATAAATAATCCTTGAATCAGAATAATGTATTTGTTGTTGATTAGTCATTTGTTCTGTGTATTAATTTGAACATGCCAGTCGGCAAATTGTGTATACCCGTGAGTGTTACCTTGTACAATTTTGAGATTTCTTCAATAAAGAGTTAGAATTTTTGGTAACTTTGATCATCATTTAAGCAGATCTCCAAGTTGGGCTGTTACATTTCAACCAGATTCTTGAACTGTGAGATGTGTCTCTTCTAAGTTCTAATGCTGTTTACATGCATGCATATCAATTCAGCCTGAACTATTTCTGATGTCTGGTGCTTTCCTTGTTATCTATTGTATACGTTACTATCTGTAGGCCATTCAATGTGACACGTCCAAATGGCACAAGTGAAGTGAGGGAAGAGAAATTCAAACCCAGGTTCATCTTCATGGAATAATAGGGTAGTGCCACTCTTCCATAATACTTTTAGCAATTATAAGCTCTTGGAAAAACTAAAATGGAAAAAGTTTAGCCCCAAACTGGTTGAGAGCAAAGTTTTGTCATTCCCTATAACCCCCTCCTTTCCTTTTACTCGGTTGGCAACATGTCACCAAAATCAATTATTGAGGCAAAAACTTGTTACATTCAAGCTAAACATGGTGCCTTCAAACATGTTGGAGTATGTTAATGAGTGCACAAGTAGGCTAATATTGAGTCCCGCCTACATTGGGAAATAATAAAACTAATAAACAAATACATTTTAAATTGAAAATGACTCGACTCCCTATAAAAAGCCAATCGATTACATTATAAAATTCAACCTTAACCAATACCCTAAAACACTCACAAAATTGACCGCAAGATATTTCGACAACACCATGAAAGTAAGATCATGATTTCGTGTTTATAGGCAATTTTTAATTGGACAAAGTAGCTTTAAATTGGTTTGAACCTATTTTCTCCAGCCCCATTACATCATGATTTTTAAGCCTATCCATGTGCATTATTAAAACAAGTCATGTGACTAAAACTGCACCTAAATAGCCTTTCCAATTGCCATATAGTAAGTCTGGAAGAAAATAACTCTAAACTTACATGAAGCTAATTCTTTTTTTCTTTCACAGATTGAGCGAAAAGAGTCGGAAATAAAATTGAGTCGCAGAAAAACTATTGCCTCAAAACCTAAATATTCGCCGTATTAGTTTTATGTTACTTTACGGCTTTACCCTTACGAAAGCATATATTACAACGACTTTACTTTCTTCATGATCGACTTAACAACTAAAGTTTGAGTGCAGTAGCGGAAAAGAAAGAAAAAGACAGACCCTGTAATATTCACTATAACCTTAACATCAAAAGCTCCATAAACTTAAAAACATTCTCAAAAACCCCAAAAAACAGAACATCATTAGTCTCAACTCTTCACTTCGCTCTTTGCTCACACAAGCTCAACAACCATGGTTCTCGAGGTTTGAACTGAAAACCCCTATTCTTTCTTTTCTGGGTTTCGTTTTTTTTATGTATATCTGTACTTCATATTGTGTTGAATTAGGTTTATATATTTGTACTCATAAATCATGAATGTAATTGATGATGATGTTTTTTGAATAAACAGGCAACAATGATATGCATAGACAATTCAGAATGGATGAGGAACGGTGATTACATTCCGTCCCGTTTTCAAGCCCAATCTGACGCTGTTAATCTCATCTGTGGTGCCAAAACCCAGGTCACATATTTATGTTTTATTATGTTAGATTTTTTTTTTTTTAATGATTTTGTTTGAATTTTTTTATTAATAAAAAATGGGGTTTTGATTGAATTTATAGGCTAATCCAGAGAACACTGTGGGGATTTTGACAATGGCGGGAAAAGGGGTTCGTGTATTGGCCACTCCCACCTCTGATCTTGGCAAGATTTTGGCTTGTATGCATGGTATGGTCTTTTTTTTTTTTTTAATTCACTTACTAGTCTATGTCTCTGATTCAATATTAGTATTGGGTTTTTGGAAATTTTGTATTTGGATAGGTAAATAATGTAACTTTATTGTAACTTTATTGATAGAGATAAAAATTTATGTTATTGGGTTTTTGGATATATATATATAGGTAATTACTGCAATTTTATTGATAGAGATGATGAACGCAAAGGATAAAAAACATTCATAAATATCAAGTGGAAGGTCTAAAGAGAAAATAATTTTATAGACATTATGGAATTTAGGTGACTCAATTATTTAGGGGTGAGAAACTATAATTGAAGTTCATGGGGTCATACCATTTTTTATATATTTGGTTGGCCCTGATTAATCTATTGAGAATTCTTAGTTAGCTCCAAAAATTTTGTTGCTGACAGAGAATATGATTTTCAATAGGATAGAATGGTAGAGAAGAATACATGTGGTCAACCCCAAAGTTTTAGAACTAGGCTTTTGTTTTTGTTGTAATGGTACTTTTTTGTTGTTGACGAATAGTCTGATTTTTGATAGGATGGTAAAAAATTTTGTTGCTCGCAAAGAATATGATTTTCAATAGGATAGAGTGGCAAGGAACAATATATGTGGCTGACCCCTATGTTTGGAAACTAGGCTTTGTTGTTGTGGTAATGCTGAATTTTTGTTGTTGTGTAATTCATTTAATAGGTTAAGCCTTTACTATATCATAGATGACTGGGTAAAAATTATAAATTCAATTCATATTTTTCACTAGAAAATAAAGGTTATCTTAGGTCACATGTGCAATACTATTCAATATAAAGATAAAGATGTAAATTACTTTACTTCATTGATTCAAGTTAAATTTGAGGACTGTCTACCATCATTCTTTATAAATTTATTGTATGTGAAAAAGGTCGTGGCCCCAATGACTGTTAAATTTGGATAATAAAATTATTTTCGTTTAGAGTGAGACTTGTCTATGTAGTTTGGAATTTTTTATGGTTTGTTCATTCATAGTTCTGCAGAGTGATGGGAGAGTATGTTATAAGATTGTGTGTAAAGGTCTATTCTTTGGTATCAGAAAGTGTTATGCTGTTCAAATTTTAGTTTCCAAAGACAGCATTTGCTCGAATAAGTATTATAGATTGAGGAGCTTGCTATTATGTTTCATACCTACACAGAATTGTCAGTTCTTTTAACGATTTTGACTCATGGCTTAATATATAACTAGATGGGAAAATTTGTTGTTCCTTGACTGTCATGTACTTTTTTTTTTTTTTTTTGGGTTGATGAAACCATGATGATATTAGATTGCTACAGAACTTTGTGACAATAAAACGGGTAAATAAATTAGACATTTGCATAACTTTCAGCTGTTCCTTGTGATGTTGAATTGCATTATTCTATCATATTCTTTTTCGATTTCTGATTTGCTTTTGTATAGGTCTTGAAATGGGGGGCGAGGCAAACATAGCTGCTGGAATCCAGGTGGCTCAGTTGGCTCTTAAGCATCGCCAAAACAAACATCAGCAACAGCGGATTATAATTTTTGCAGGAAGGTAAAAAATCTGAGCTTTGAGTAGCTCATTCATTTTTGTTTATATCTAACCTTTTATTTTCTGCCCTGTGTTTAGTCCTGTCAAATATGACAAGAAAGCGTTGGAGACGATTGGAAAGAAATTAAAAAAGAACAGTGTAGCTCTTGATATCGTTGACTTTGGTGAAGAGGATGATGAGAAACCTGAGAAGCTGGAGGCCCTCCTTGCTGCTGTTAATGCTAATGACAGCAGTCATATAGTTCATGTTCCTTCCAGTGCAAATGCTCTCTCTGATGTGCTTATCAGGTGGGTTCATGTTCTGTGTTTTTTTGTTTTTTTTTTTGGCCTTTTCTTTTAAATGTATTTTGCATCTTGACATTTCGTCTGTGGTAAAAAAAAAAAAAAAAAAAATCAGAATTTTTTGACTAGAATGATTTGGAAATTTAAATTTGGATGTCAACGTATATTAGTAAAAAAAGTCTTAGAAAAGTTTTGAGGGGGCCAAAGAAATACATATTAGAGTAAAGAAAGTTGGGAAAGTCATTGACAGTTTGTTTTGAAGAACCTGAAATTGATAGAAGTGTTCAATATATGGATTTTTATGATGATAACCAACTAAATATATGTGGTACCAGACTTTGCTGTTTGCTCCTGTAATGGTAAAGGTGGGTGTAACATCCCTACTACAAATAAAGAGAATGTTATGTCATTTCTGATAATGGAATATGTCATATATTTCTGAAAAAATCCTTGGGATGTCTGAATTTCATACCATATGAAAAGAGTAATTACTAAAGGATACTTATATATATATATATATATATATATATGCATATATTCCCTCATTTAGATAAAGCGGTTACAATTCACTAATCCATGACCACCTTTGTCACAAATTTTTTGTGTCTTCCTATTGTGCTTTCCCTATCTTCTTGCAAAACCCTTGATAGGCTGCTTGGCCTTTTGTTCCTCTTTTCTCCCAACCTTCCACACCTCTTCATCTCTTCTTTTATATAAAATGTAAATACTTCCACTTGCACTTTGTGAGAAGCGTGCGAACATCGTCCCTGAATCTCAACCAAAAGAAAAGGACAAAGAAGAAAGAAATAGAAAAGAAAAGGGTAGTAGGATAGAGGACGATCTGCATGAAGGTATTGCCATATTCAATGTAGGACTTTATTTCCCTCTGACATATTACTTTTCAACAAATTGTGTGAACTAAGATATCCTATTGTGCTTTCCCTATCTTCTTGCAAAACCCTTGATAGGCTGCTTGGCCTTTTGTTCCTCTTTTCTCCCAACCTTCCACACCTCTTCATCTCTTCTTTTATATAAAATGTAAATACTTCCACTTGCACTTTGTGAGAAGCGTGCGAACATCGTCCCTGAATCTCAACCAAAAGAAAAGGACAAAGAAGAAAGAAATAGAAAAGAAAAGGGTAGTAGGATAGAGGACGATCTGCATGAAGGTATTGCCATATTCAATGTAGGACTTTATTTCCCTCTGACATATTACTTTTCAACAAATTGTGTGAACTAAGATATAGGTTTCTGATTTTGTTTTTCCTTGGCGCCATGTTTCTTCAATAAACTAAAAGAATAAAACGGTGAATTTTTTCCCAATCTTTTACATAAGTGATATAATTGTCTATTTCAAATGCAGTACACCTGTTTTCACTGGAGATGGGGAAGGAGGAAGTGGCTTTGTGGCTGCTGCTGCGGCTGCTGCTGCTTCTGGTGGTGATACTGGCTTTGATTTTGGTGTAGATCCCAATATAGATCCTGAGTTGGCTCTTGCCCTTAGAGTTTCTTTAGAAGAGGAGAGGGCAAGGCAAGAAGCTGCAGCAAAGAGGGCTGCTGAGGAAACTTCTAGACAAGAAAAAGGAGAGGAACCATCATCCAATGCAGAAGATGCAACTATGGAAGAACATGTGAACGTTACAGCTCCTGAAGATATCAAAAAAGTTACTGAAGAAAAGGTTGGTGTCTTCTTTTTAATTTCTATCCTCGACATTTGTGTGTGTGCACATGTGAACAAAGAAAATTACTGATGTTATGAGTCGTGGTCCTTTAAACTTCAATCTGAACATTTGTGGGTGCGTGAGCGCTCTTGTTGAATTATGTGTGTAATGCTCTAAGGTTATGGGTTTGTTTGCTTGGATGCCATTATTTGTTACAAAGAACTACTTCAATTTGACTTTGCCTCGACAAATGACTTGGTGTTAGGTCTCTGGATCTGGTCACTCCGGGGGTGATGTTGAGATGTCAGAGGCAAGTGCTGAGGATCAGGAGCTGGCCTTAGGTAAGTTATGTTTGCTTTATTCCATTTATTTTTGGGGTTGTATGATACTTCGAGTATCTTTTATGTTGTTTTGCTTATTCCAACATTTGTTCCCCTTGTTTTGATGATTTTACTTTTCTCTACTTTATGCATACCTGTTAGCTCTGAAGAACGTGAAACAATCTTCCATTTTCTATCATTCAACTTTTTGTTTTTTTGCTTTGTATCTGGAACAAATTTTATCTTCAATTTGTTATATGAATGCTATTCTAATTTCTAAGACACTTGTCTGCACCCATGCAGCACTGTTCTGTACTTTAATTTTTCTTTTTTCTTTTTGGGTCATATTCTTGCAAATGTTAAGAGGTGCATTGTGTTCCTGCTTGTGATTTCTATATTAAACTCAGGCCTGACTCACTGTGATGGCCTTGTCAAAATTTACCAAGCTGGCTAAGTGGCGTAGTAAACTAAGAATATTTTAAGATTTTGAATCTTGAGAGAAATCCAGTTATTAATTATTACATTACTGACATCTACTGATCCATTACTGTAATTTTGTTGCATGCAGCTCTTCAAATGTCCATGCAGGAAGGTACAAGTGATCAATCTGTTGTAAGCAAGGTGTTGGAGGATCAGGCCTTTGTGGCATCTGTTCTTGCATCAGTATGTGTACTGCAACTTGCACTTGTGAATTTCTAATAGTCAGTTTAGTATATGCTATCATTATCTTGACATCTTATTTTCTCACAGCTTCCAGGAGTTGACCCCAATGATCCTTCAGTGAAAGATCTGATTGCATCTCTGCAAAGTCAATCTGAGGTGAGTTTATAGAACTTTTTCAATAAGACCTGCATGGGTTACTAAATATATCTGTGTTCCTGTCATCATTCTTATTTTCATCATGGCATTAATGTTTGTGTTTACTGTATCAGCTTCTTGTAGACTTGTAGTGTATTTTTTTGAACTCACTTTGTGTGTGTGTGTGTGTGGAAATCTTCATTAGGAACAACAAAAGAAGAATGAAGATGAACAACCTAAGGAGGACAAGTGAAGATGCTTCTACAATACCGCTTAGCAAGAGCTTCAACTTCAGAACCCAATTCTACGTTTGAAAATGGATGATGTTATAGCTGCCTTGACATTGATGATCTATCGTAGAAGCATTCTGTTCCTTTCCTGTAGGCCTGATGTAGGCTTCTATTTCTCTTGGGACTATGAAGCTTTTGCGTCATTGAAATAGAAGTCGATTGAATTTTTCTTTTAAAGTCACAAGCTTGTTGCAATTTCTGTGTTAATATTTTTATACATTGAAAGCTATGTGATAATTTTCCACGACTCCATGCTTTGTTTTATCTTCTATGAAAGAGAAGAACAGGGTCTCCTGATACTTTCTTCTAAAACTCCATGTACTCTATTCTGACACAATCATGACAACAGACTAGTTGTTTTTATTCATGGATTAATGATTTTTTTTTTTTTTTTTTTTTTGGTCAGTGTACTATCTCATGCGTTAGGACCAGTATCACAATCTAATGCCTTATGTGATATGGCACTGCTTCAGGGTTTTGTCTCTGTTTACAGTTGGGCTTACTGGTCCATGTATGCTCAAAGGTCACCCAGGTTATTTGCTTGTGGTTGATGCTGAATAATTGAGGTACCAAAGACAATTTGATGCCACAGGAGGCTCAAGCAATAACACATTCACAGCAACATTTGTCTGACATTTTTGCTCATGTGAGATGCTGTCATCTTAATACAGCTATTCAGAAATGGCTACTACTGTCCAGCTCAAACAAAATAGTTCAATCATGAGCAAGGGGTGGGGCCTGCTTGGATTTACAAGTACCAAGATATCATTCTGGTCTTGTTAATTTCCTCAAATGTGGCCACATAAAAAAACAAATCCCACTGTTGCTCTGTCCAGATTGGAGTATGCTAGAAGAGATTGGTCAGATTTCTTGTGTCCACGTCTGTATGTTAAAGCATTACATACTAATTGTAAGCTGACAAGTCTCAAGAAATTGCTGAATTCTAATGCTTAGGTTGAAATTATCATGATCCAAAGGTCCTAAGCACAAGTTTCTTCATTCTTGTAGCCTGGATTATCACTCTATATTGTGGTTAGATGCACTGCCTAAAATTGTGATGTGTACCACTTATTTCATTTTGCATCAAAATAATTCCCAAGGTAGCAAAGCAGGGTACGACTCTGGACCATTCCTTAAGGAAAAACTGACTCAACTACATGGTCGGGCCGTATATGCCATTATACTAAATGTTCATGTAAATTATGGTACTCACAAATGCGTCTTTTCAACTTTATATGGATCAATGTGCAACCACCAAATTTGATTACTTCCATAAGAAAAAAGTTGGGAGCTACCGGCGAGATTCTTGGTGTTGATCCTAGAGCAGGTACTATATCATTCACCATCTTCGTGTGGATTGGAGATTCAATTGTTTATAATATACAAATAAGCCATGCCAACAAATTGTGGGCCTAATTGAGAATTTTGTCAAGGATAGGGCCACCCACATGAGGGACATGCCTCCCCATGCACCTCCCTCACTTTTTCTTGCTTGCTATAATGCTGGATTTTAGTGTTTGTAATCTCTCTCTCGCTCTCTCTCTCTCTCTCTCTCTCACACATACTCATCTTTATCATCAACAATGGTGATTAGCTATTTGCTTATTATTTTATGGAATAATTGTTGGGATGTTGCTCCTATCCACTGCAATTTCTTTAGACAAAGTTGTGAAAAAGCTCAACCTCTAGAAGGGTATGTAACTATGTGTGTGTTGAGAATTATTACGAATATAAAAACAAAGAAATGATGACCAAGTTGGCAAAAGAACCTGAATGGACTAATGGTGATTGGTGGCACATTCATTGACTCGTTTATACCAAGAAACTATTTTACCTTCTTTTATCTTTTTAACAATCTATGTGCATAGTTCCTCGATGATCCTCTTTTCCTCCTTTGCTTTCACGCAAAGACTTTTGAGGAGACACAAAGATAGACAAGTGGAGATGTGGGTGTGCGATCCGAGATGGGACCACTGTATTAGTTGCTAACTTTTGATTATGTTTTGTATGGTATGTTAGTTTTCATACACGTCAAGAGGGTTTTTGTGATAGAGAATAGGGAGTGTAGCTAATTAGCTATACAAAGTCTTATATTAACTTTCTTCATACTATTGGATGTAATCCGATGGGATTTGTGTATAATAAAAGTATCGTGATTGTCATGCATTAAGAATTTTCAGGCTTTGGATACACCATGTGTAAAATGTGGACAATTCAAACATTCAAATGTCTATATTTTATACATGATGCACTGATGTATATGAAGTGTGGACATAGAAATAATAATATATATCTATATATCTGGATAAACTATGAGAATTCTCTTCATTTATTCTTCTATATCATCAAAATCAAAACTTTTCATTTATGTCAATGTATTAATTAATTACAATGTGTTAATGGTAGTATAATTTTTCTTTTACCTAAAAAGAAGAAAAGGAGTAATGTTGCTCTAATTATAACTTCCAATTTGTGTTTCCCAAAAAACAAAAAACTTCCAAGTTGTGAAAATGATAATTATATTCCGAATATTTCTCATAAGAGAAGGTTCATGAATGACTCACCGATTTGCTTTTGTTGCCGTGCCCATTGTTTTAGTCTCTACTTTTCTGCTTACACGTTCTCCAGTGAGCCATAGTTTGCAGAACTATGCTTTTTTTTTTTTCTTTTTTTTTCCTAAAGGGAACTGTACTATACCTCTTTTCTTTTTCTTTTTTTCTGAATTAAAAAAAAAAAAAAAAAAATTCTGGTGCATGTAAAGTGTGAACTCATCAATCTCATGCTTTGTGACGGTAAAAGTAATATCACATGTATAACCGAGACTTTGATGAGCTATCATTGCGAGTATAATACATTTATTACAGCTCGAATTATTCAACTCTTACCAAGTATGACGTGAATCAATACAAAAATTCTTACTTCCATGCCCACACTGCGATGGTTACTGCACTCATTTACAACTGTCACTCACTATCATTCAGTCATTAAATCCTTAATGATAGTTCAAAAAAAAAAAAAAAAAAAAAAAAAAAAAAAGATACACCCCTAGTTTTATGCATGTCGACCGCTTGTTCATGAATCACCTAGCATATGTGTAGATACCTATGCTTTATCTAACATGGGACGGCAAGGAACTCCTGCTTTCCAAATTCCAATTTCTAATAAAACTTTAAAGTATAAACCAAACATTGGGTAAACTGAACCACTTATTATTCAGAGGAAAATAAAACAGTTATTTTTTGAAAGTTGGAGACAAAATAATGCGCAGAGGATAGAAATTTTAGGGTAAAAAATTTATTGACAAGTCTAAAGGAGTACAATTCCTTAAGATAAACATTAAATTTTTTTAGAATTTTTATGGTAATTTCATTATCAAAATTTTAAAATTCTATCCATTCATTTTGAGATGAATAATTTGATTTTAACATATAATTAACATTTATGATAAAGAGAAAAGTTAACTCATGCCCTATAAGTATTGGTTTGTAAAATGTTTTTAAAAAAAAATTACGGAAAAAGAAAAAATAACTAATTTTTTTGATAACTTTTTATATTTCCAATGAAAATGGTTTCAAAACTTTCATAAAATGGTCCATTAATAAATGCCCTAAGGACATCTGTTAATCAGATTCTAAGATAAATTATTCAGTTGTTATAGCAATCCACCGATGGCTATTGATAATGTTATTATGGGTATTCACTAAAAGCTACAAGAGTTTAGATTGATGCATTTTTCACACATATGCCAAGGGTATTGATAATTATGTAACTTGAATAGAGGAAAATCCTAATATGATTGAGTAAGCATCGTCTAAAGATGTATTATTACATTTATCTTATTATTAATGAACGTTACTATCCTCTTAATTTTTTTTAAAAAAAGTCTAAATGGAAATTTAATAAAACCTGTGAAAATTAGGAAAGTTTTCATTTCAAAGTAACATTCATAAATGCAATGGAAGTGTAGATATATTGTGCCAATTCATTATTATTAGTTGCCATTGTTACTTTGGTAAATCCACTCATAGTGGACCCAAACACAAAAAATATTTACACTTGAAGATGGTTGCGTCCAATAGCAAAGACAAACCAAATCTACTAAAGGGCAACTTGGTCATTGAAATAATCTAGTATATACACCTTAGATCTAGTACATGAACAAAGTTGTAATATCAATGAACCTTAATGGCATTTGGATGACCCAATCTTTATATAAGACCCAAGTGCAACCACTCTCAAATTCAGACCACCTTAAATTCGCAATTCACAACAAGTCAACAACCATGGCAATGGCATTCAAGATGGTACAATTTCTCTTCACAATACTCTTTGTTTCTTTTCATTCATGTTTACCAAGAAAAAAAAATTATGAAACTATGTGTTATGGTTGATTTAGTGCAATTGGGTGTATGTGACATAACGACAGGCCACTACTGGAATGTGGGTGACTGATGAGTGCAAGAACTCATTCCATGAGATGAAATGGAAGAAGGTGCATAGGTACATAGTGTTCAAGATCGATGAGGGATCTAAGCTAGTCACCGTCGACAAGGTTGGCGGCCCCGGCGAAGGCTATGATGAACTTGCAGCCTCATTGCCTACTGATGATTGTAGATATGCAGTGTTTGATTTTGATTTTGTCACGGTTGATAATTGCCGGAAGAGCAAGATCTTCTTCATTGCATGGTACCTAACCTTTCATGCTTTTTTTAATGCTCTAGATCCTCATAGTTGTTAAAACCTTTATTATAATATTTAAGCTACTTTAATTTAATGCTGTGACTATATGGTATGGAAATTTAGTCTTGTAAGCAACATGGTGCAACCACCACCACCACCACCACCTAAAGTATTACTAGTAGGATTAGATTTTAGACATTGCAGTGAAATATGAAAATGATTTGAATCCCTCACACCCACTTGTAAGAATGATCAATTAGTTACTTTGATCAGCCGTTTAGTTCATTGTGTTTCTTTCTCTGCATAAAAGTCTGCAATACAAGAACTGGATTTGAATGCAATGGTTTGCATTGAACCAAATTGCTAATGAATATTGTGAAATTTGGGTTCTTATTAGGTCTCCAACAGCATCAAGAATAAGAGCAAAGATGCTATATGCTACTTCCAAAGATGGGCTGAGGAGAGTGCTAGATGGCATCCACTATGAAGTCCAGGCAACCGACCCAACAGAGATGGGATTTGATGTTATTAAGGACAGGGCCAAATAGATGTGATTAGAATTAGCTAAAACAATGTTTGTGGCATCTTACTTTTATTTAATAACTCCAACCATATGTGCCTTTTGTTGCTGTTGTTACTTTTACTTTTCTTTTCTTTTTCTAGATAATCGCAACTAATGTAAGTTAAACCTCTCTAATTTATAATAATATTTATGTCCCCCCCTGTGTGATAATTTAATGATAAAAGGACCTTTTGTTTTGATCCCTTTTATCATACAAAGATACAAAAAAGGTTGAATTAATGCGACACTTGAACGCTAATGGGCCTATTTGCTTGTAGTTGTACTAGCACTAATAGGATTCCTTGTCAAAATCAAGATTGTGATGAGACAAGCTGATTCAGCACCTAGACTAAATTCATGTATATCTGCTCAAATGAAATTTCTGAATTATAGACTTATAGTTGCCAATTTGCTCACTACTTTGACGAAAAGGTATATTTGTATTTGATTACTTTTTTTTTTTTTTCTTTCTTTTATATTGTATTGATCTCATGCACTGTGAGAAAAATAATATATATCCGATGCAAAAAATAATTATTAAACCTTGACTTTGTTATATATAACTTCTGTTATCAAACTTGTGGATTATATATGAAACCTTTTTGAGCCTTTAAAATTGAAACAATAGAAAAGGATGAAATATTATTATGAAGATCTATGATAATAAGAGTACTCAATCTTTGCAACTCAAGCAGCTAAATCTGCAGAAAAAAAACAAACTTAATTGATAATGAACTTAGCCATGCCAAATTAGGATTGAAAATGATGACTCTAATCTCTAGCTTAGTTCGGATTTTTAAGGTAAAGGAGTGAACTTAATTAAGTTTTTAAGCAACTTTTACTCTTTTAATTGTACCAATCGATTAGTATCATGTTCATTTAAAAATGAGGTCGATGTTTGTATACATGGAATTATTGGTGATCATAATAAGGGTGATAATGAAAGTTTTTCTTGCCACCTAGCATGAAATTGATGCTATGCCTTTTTTTAAAATGAAAAATTGATGCTATGCCTAAATCTATCGGACAGGATTTGTGGTATAATTGCATGAGCCCTTTGGACTAAAGTTGGTAGCACAATAAGGATAAGGTAAATGTCAATAGGAATCAGTATACTGGCAGTACTTACTTAGGGAGAGTAACAAGGCTGATAATGGTTATGGTGCTATGTTATATGCCTGCAATGATATTAGCAAGAAAGGGTTACCACTGAAATAGAGCTTAAAATCTTTCCCCGTCCCAATTTCATTGAGTCTTTACTCGTTTCTAATGAACATTTTCTAACTTCTTTAGAAAGTAAAGAGTCTCCAATTGAGGCTTTAATATAACATATATGAAAACCACTTAATCCAGAAGCTTATGCTTATAAATTTCGACCCAATCATGTTATATTAATTCCACAACTTTTATATTTTTTCTCCGGGTAGAACCTTTACTTACACATGCATACTCAGCAGTTGGAACAGAAATCAAGCATATTGGATCACGGTTGATGATATATAAGAAAAGGCAATCAGCAACATGTCTGTAAAATTTTAGTTATTATCAAGAGCCTTGTGGTTAAAATCATAACGACCTTGCTAACACATGTGGGGTCCTAGTACTCATAAACTTTAAAAAAGTTCAGGCCAGTGCTGTTAATTGTAATTTAAGGGTATCAAATATCATAGAAAAATACTTGCTAGTTGCTACAATCAAAAGGGCCTAAATCAATGTTAAAAGGCAAGGACTACAGGGCAAGCAAATGTACACGATTGAGATAGGGATGATATATAATGTCATGGGCCCCCATACCCACAATTAAAATCATGTTTGGCACCTAACTCTTATATCTAACATCATTCCTATCAAGGGGGTGCTTATCCTCTTGCTTCTGTCCTCTCTGAAATTCTTGGTGAGGCAGTTGGTAAGTCCTATATTTCGTACTGTTAATATGTCCAAGTTGTACAAACTCAATGATATGACACCCTATTTCACTACTTTTTTGCAACAAATACCCATGTCTATCTCTTTTTTCACGGGCCGGGAAAATATTACAGTTTCAAGCTAAAAGCCTAAAACCACCATTGACATGATAACACATCAAAGTCAAAATAATTAAAGAACTATTACCTGCAATGATGCATTCCACATGCAAGGTGCATATGAATACAGGGGAGTGATAAAGTGTATCATTTTGTTTGTGTGCTAAACTGCTAATTAGCATTTGTAAATCAATAAGTCTAGGGATACAATTTTGCGCAATCATTTTTATAACTGTCGTGGTGGTACGTTATGATTGATTCTAGTAGTGTTTGCGATGTTGCTCTAATCACAATTAGTCACGTCAACTCATTGTAAAAATCTTTGTAAATCGTAAATTGTAACCACACTACTGTCATGTCAAATTGTCCATAGTCACTAGGTTGTAAAGACTAAAGACTGAAACTTAACATTGTGATGCCCTTCATGCTTATAGCAGAATCATGAGTCACAATCTAATAAATGGATTTAGGACAGGAGTGCCTTCAAATTTGACTCTTTTTGTGACTCGTGGCATAGTTTTAGGCACGTTGAAAACTACAATCGCCTACCCTCCCTGAAGACCAAACTGCAGTTATATGGTCTTATTCAAGTAAATGGAACAGCTCTGTTCCCAAAAGGCAAGTCCTTCCAAACACTAATGTCTAACCTTATCTGGGAAAAGAATATTTTTTTGATTGAACTGTGAATATCATATCAGTCTAAACTTTGGAAAATAATTGGACTAATTGGGTAAAAATGTTATTTACTGATTTGCTAGCAACTGCAATGCTTGAAAGTAAAGAGGACCACCTCAATTATTGAATCTAGGCTCTAGGCTTTGTAGCATGGATTGGCCTAGCCCATGCCAAATTAAGTCACACTCACACCCACTCCCAAGCCAAAATAACTTTGATCATTTAAAAACATGAATCATACCCCAATCACCAACAAATGTAATGGGCCTGGTTGTCCACAATGTCATTGCCAAATTGCATGCTTGTTTGATTGTTTCAATATAATTATGAACTATCTTTCTGCAATCCTCTGCCAAACCAGGAAAAAAGGAAGAAGAAAATTTGCAGAATCCAACACCTAAAGAAGATACTCTTTAACAGGATACATCATACATCACACCAAAATTGTGCCACAAAACCCCACTAGTCCACCATTGAGTGTGATCTCTTCCTACGCTAAAAGTAATGAAAGCTTTGAACTGGACCAAAATAATGAGGCTTGGGCTGGTGTAAGTGAAGCTTATCTAATCATAAAGTCCACTAATCATGGCCCAGCCAGCGCACCACTTTGCTAATGGACCACCCAATTAATTTTTCCTCTTATTGTTATTAGGCCCTACACTTTTACACCATTAGTCCTTCAATGGGGTATGATTTCAAGTTTGGCCTTATACATTTTATTGTGTTAATCTTTGATTCTTTTCCCTCGACTTTTGATGTTAACTCAATTTTTATTTTTAAACAAATTAACGTAGTGTGCGTTTGGATTGGGATGAAAAATTAAAATTATTTTATTATTTAGATTATTTTTGTTACTATTCATGGATCTCATTACATTTTTTGATACTATTCATGGACCCTATTATATTATTTCAACTAACTTTTACCTTTATTTATAGTACTTTCAACAATAAGTTTTCAGTTTCAGCAAAATAAGCGGTATCCAAACACACCCTTAATTTTAAAAGTTTAAAGACTAAAATGAGTTGAACTTTAACATTAAATGACACAATTGAATGCAATTAAATTTATAGGAATGAATTTGAAATGGAAAGAAATATTCATGGACCAAAATTGTAGTTTTTTCCTTGTTAAAAATTATTATTATTATTGTTGTTGTTGTTGTTGTTGTTGTTGTTGTTGTTATTAAGAGTAAAAAACTACACAACAGACAGTGAACATGCCTCCATAGTCCATCCTTAGAACATCATTGAGATAGGGGGGGCAGTTGCTAACATCAAAAGAACCAATTATCCTGTTACATATAGACCATTTAGCAAGAATCAATTCAACTATATAACTTCATTCATCAATAAGTCACATGATTTATTAATCAAGGCAGCCAATCAAAAAGCAGCAAACTCACTCGTGGAATCTCGAGCAAGTTAAACAAGCTCAACCAAAAGGACAAACTACAATCACAAAATCCAAGCGCAATATTGATATTTGAGAGGTCATGATCTCCATCTTGTGGGAATCAATGGATATGAGCCTAGAATCCCATCCATGATGAAGCTAGCATGTTAATCTCTCCTATGATGGTAATATCAATGCCCCTTATCATGAAGCCATTAAGGTCCTGATTGAAAGAGATACTATGATAAAGGAAATGCATCATTGGTAAATTGAAAGCCCTCAACCAAAATTAGGTATGAGATAAGAACACATTATATTTTTATAAAAAGAGTCTTTTAGAGAGATGTCCATTGAATTATGCAACACAATCATGGTAACAATGTTACTCCAATCTAATTTTTATTTTCTTTTGCAAGTACTCTATGGGAAGGTATGTCAGATTTATGTGTCTTCTCTCTCACTAACATGTGAGTCTCACGCCACGTATGAAAATTATGTGTACACTATTGACCAATCACTCAAGTAACCATTTTTTTTTTTTTTTTTTTTTTTGAAGAGCGAAATTCAAACTCTCACTTAAAGTTAACATAGTTACATAGTTTAAAAATCTAACAATTGTATTACATGTTATTTATGTTCTTAACAAATATGTTAAATTTCGTTCAAATTAAATATTATATATTATTCGATCCATAATTATTTTTTTATGCATAATATAAGACTATAAAAAATTTAAATTGAAATATTTTATTAATAATATAGTTATTGATCTTTGATTTTCTTAAAATTTTACAAGCATGAAAAATGTAGTTAAAAAATACAATTTAATGATGTATTTGTCAAAAATAAAAATATAAAAAAAGTTGAAAAGGTTATTCTATTTAAAAAATAAAAATAAAAAGAAGGAAACTTTGTCTATTGGTTTATGCTACAACGATCAATAAAAACTAGATGAATAAATTCAAATGCTAAAGTTAATATCCAATACCTAAAATACCTAAATTAAATGTATTGTGGCTAAAGAAGCCACCTAACTTCATTCATTTCCTGCTGCAATTGCGGGCACTTTAGTTTGACCAATCGTAGATATTTTTCATTTTTCACCACCATCCATCCAAATAAAGATAATTTTGATTGAATTTTATAGGGTTTTTAAGTCAAATCTAAAATGAGAAATGATTTGATTACAATGTTTTTATAATATTTTCATAATAAATTTTAAGTGACAGATTGTTATTGATTATTATTGTTGAGGCAAAAAACTATTCTTAGAGGTATGTTCAAATTTGAACCAATAACAATTAATCATATGTAATTTATTGTAAAAAAAATTATAAAAATATTGTAAACATAACAACTTTCAGATCTAAATTCTAAACTCACTCTTCAACCTCAGACAACTTTCCAGCTCAGAAAAAGTCAGGAAAATGTAAGCAAAGAGGGCCCAGTGGGCCATGGGTACCCACGAAACTGAAATGATCACATGTTCACCACGCGACAACATGGATGCACGGGTTGTCCAATCTGTACCGTTCAATCCGGAGAAATGGTGGCCCACACTGTAATAACATCACGTTCCAAGATGTGATCATAGCCGTCAAAAACTGAGTGATAAACCGAACAGAAGTTCCTTTTATATTTATTTTTATTTGGTCCCACTCTGATTGTCTTGTCAATGTTTCCTGCTTTTACTAAAAGGAAAATGTCAGTGTTTCCATTTGGACCATATGCTTTGTCCACGCGCTTTCAATCCACGTGTTTCTCTACTTTCTCATCTAAATCTTTGAAGTTTTGACCATTTTCGCTGCTCCAATATAGGAAACAGTAATTCCTATTTTTTTTTTTCAGAATTATATATTATAATTAGTGTTTAATGAAAGTAGAATCAATGAATTTTAGAAGTTATGTAAGAATTTTTTTCATGTAAAATGATGCTACATCAACAATTTATCACTTAAGAAGTTATGAATGGACATAGAAGAGTTTGTCTTTAACATTGTTTTATATGAATTTAAAGAATGATAATAAATATAAGTAGATTTAAGGTTTTTATATATATATATATATATTATATATATATATATATATATATAACAAAATGAATCAATTATGATAAGTTAATTTTTTTCAAATGTTTAGTGACCGTTTAGGTAATTTTAGAAACAAATCAACAAAAACATTTACAAATAATGAAGAAAGTCTAAATCATCGATGTGGCGTCTAGCCACCAACACTGGGCTGTTTTAAGTCAAATTTTCCTCCTTTTAATTGATGAATGAACTACTCAAAAAAATGTACACGTTTCTCTTTCAAGCTCAACTCTTTTTAATGTTGTAGTGTAGTGCCCAGTTTTCCTAGTTTGTTTCCATATGGAACACTATATTAATGGAAGATGGTTTGTAATTGTTGGCATGTGGTACGGATGTCATGCGTAACTGGCTCAATCCACATTTAACACACGAGTGCTATTTTGTTAATTAAATGGCTCTTGATCTAAATAATCGTGGTTATATCTCTAGTATAAGAAAATTGTACTAATGTTAGATGTATGTAATTAAAAGTAAAACTATAAAAATGCAAATCTAGGCACATATTAAGCAAGACTATAAGCTATAGATATCGTTCAAATACCATGCCTAAATTTTCCAACGTTTAAGAGGAACCAATTAAAACATCAAAATTATAGAATTTGAACTCATTAAATGTTGGGGTTCCCCTATTTCTAATTTCCTTAAAATCATACACTGAGTGACTGTGGGACCTTCTTATCTTGATCAATTTGTCCCTTTCCCTCAGGTACAAATTACAAATATCAATGCTTCACAATGTTTAATTAAATTTCCTATTTCATTGATTTCAATATGACCGTTACACAAAGCTTTCAATAATTAATTAGATGAGAATAAAATTTGTATGAATGATCTACACGAGAAATTGGAAATTAGGTAGGTGTATCTCTCAATCAGCATGCAATGCATAATAATAGAATCATGTATAGAGAGTATAAGTGCAAACCTCATGTTTAGCAAAAAAAAAATATATATATATATATATATATAAGTGCAAACTTCATTCTCAAATTGATCATGCGGTTATCATTGTCGTGATCTGAAAATTCATGACACGTTGACACCAGAGGTAGACATGCATTCAAGGACATACATATATAGCTTTGTATATCTCCTTTGTATGCAATTGTAATTAATAAAAATTTACTTGGTGACATTTAATGTGTGGTAATAATTGAAGTGAAAATGACACTGGCCAAATGGTAGTACGAACAAATTCGAAAACCATTTAATGCTTCAATAGTGGAACAAAGTTTTGCTCATCTTCGTTGTCTAACCTATTCAAGCGAATCCAAGGTCCATAATAGGACTTTAGATTTAGGGGACTTCATAATCTAAAACACTTAAAGCGTATCCAACGTCTATTGTTCAATAGATGCTTTTTTCCAATTAAGATTTCTTCTTAAAAAAAAAAAAAAAAATTTGTTAAATCCAAGAATAATGCTAGAGACATAATCATTTCTATTTCCAAATCAATATTCTATTTATGTGTCAACTCCCTTTTTTTTTTTTTTTTTAATTTATGTGTCAACTCTTAATTGAATTTCATTTTTTTTCTTTTTTTAAATACATGTAATGAACTCACGTGAAAGTATTAAAACCTAATCAAAAATTGATATATAAGCAGAGTGTGAATTTATATGTGAAAAGGAGTATGTTTCTGACATTACTCTTTGGTCCTTTATCAACTCTTAAAAATAGCAATAAAAATGTGAAGACAAATTTTTTTCATAATTACTAATGCACTTTAACGTGATTAGTGCATAATAAACCTCATAAAAACCATATTATTCTAATAATAGTTGACTCTTTTAACAAACGGTAAAAAGGGGTAATGTAAAAAAATGTATCATCATGACCTATTGACCTTGTTCTAGAAATAACCAAAGAATAAAAAGCCTGTAATAAGGTACTTTACCCTTGTTCGGTTCCATTTGATCAGCTTATCTAAAAATTCCAGAGGACACTTGAAAATGAAAAACACAATCATTTTACAACTTGCTACATGTAATTGATAAGAGTGTCAGTATCAGTGTCAATGAGCCATTGGATCCCATCAAAAAAAAAAAAAAAATGAGCCATTGGATGAGTTGTGGGTGGCATAAAATTGTGCCAAAATTGATGGATTTACCATTTCGTCGTTTTAAAAGTACAGCAGAACTGCCACGATATCTTATGCCGACTCATCAAATTCCTTTTCACGACAAAAATCATTTCCACATACTTTAAACGTTAATTAATTAATTAATTATTATCAAAGGTTTCCCCATTTAATTAAATAGTGGCTGAAAATAAAGACAATAAATCCTCTCTTATATTATACTCCACACCTGTGTCGGCAAACACACACTCACACTTCCACTTCACTCACTCTCAAAAACATGGCTTCACCAATACTGCTTTTTCTCTTCTCTATCTTTCTCTACAGTTTTCCTCATCTGATCCAATCACTTTCCGCCGATCAGACGGTCCAGACCTTCATCATCAGAGTGGACTCTCAATCCAAGCCGTCTGTTTTCCCCACCCAATACCACTGGTACGCGTCCGAGTTCGCCGACCCGCCCCGGATCCTCCACACGTACGACACCGTCTTCCATGGCTTCTCCGCCTCTCTCACGCAAAGCGAAGCCGATACGATCGGCAAAAACCCCTCAGTCCTCGCCGTGTTCGAGGACCGCCGTCGCGAGCTTCACACCACTCGGTCTCCTCAGTTTCTTGGCCTCAGAAACCAGCGCGGTCTCTGGTCCGATTCGGATTATGGCTCCGATGTCATTATCGGTCTTCTCGATACTGGAATCTGGCCGGAGCGACGAAGCTTTTCCGATAGGAATCTCGGTCCGGTTCCGTCTCGGTGGAAGGGAGCTTGTCAGGCCGGAGAGAAATTCACGGTTCAAAACTGTAACCGGAAGTTGATCGGAGCTAAGTTTTTCTCCAAAGGTCATGATGCTTCGGCGAGTGTTGGTGGTCCGATGGTGAGCAACGGTACGGTTGAGTACCGGTCTCCGAGAGATGCCGATGGGCATGGTACACATACCGCTTCCACCGCCGCCGGGAGGTACGTTTTTCAGGCGAACATGTCAGGTTACGCTTCTGGAATCGCTAAAGGTGTGGCTCCGAAAGCTCGTTTGGCGGTGTACAAAGTTTGCTGGAAGAACTCAGGTTGCTTCGATTCCGATATTCTCTCCGCCTTCGACGCCGCCGTTAAGGACGGCGTTGATGTAATCTCGATCTCAATCGGAGGCAGCGACGGCGTTTCATCACCTTACTATCTCGACCCGATCGCAATCGGATCTTACGGCGCCGTTTCGCGAGGAATCTTCGTGTCCTCATCGGCCGGGAACGGTGGCCCCGACGTAATGACAGTGACAAACCTCGCTCCCTGGCTCACCACAGTCGGCGCCGGCACAATTGACCGGAATTTCCCCGCCGTTATCAAACTCGGTAACGGCAAGCAATTCTCCGGAGTATCGCTCTACGCCGGAGCTCCAATTCACGGCAAAATGTATCCTCTGGTCTATCCCGGAAAGTCAGGGGTCTTAGCTGCTTCTCTATGCATGGAAAACTCATTGGATCCAAACGTCGTCAGGGGCAAAATCGTAATTTGCGACAGAGGAAGTAGTGCGAGAGTAGCCAAAGGACTGGAGGTGAAGAAAGCCGGCGGCGTCGGAATGATACTCGCCAACGGAATGTCCGCCGGCGAAGGCTTAGTCGGCGACGCTCACATTCTTCCGGCTTGCTCAATCGGCGTCAACGAAGGCGATCTCGTCAAGAAATACCTCTCATCAACTCCGAATCCAACGGCCACGATTGATTTCCAAGGCACCTTGCTCGGAATCAAACCGGCTCCGATCGTAGCTTCGTTTTCAGGCAGAGGATTAAACGGTTTGGACCCGAACATTCTCAAACCCGACTTGATCGCGCCAGGTGTGAACATACTAGCCGCGTGGACCGACGCAATTGGCCCGTCCGGATTAGACTCCGATACCCGAAGGACCGAATTCAGCATACTCTCCGGTACTTCAATGGCTTGTCCTCATGTAAGTGGCGCAGCGGCCTTGCTTAAATCGGCTCATCCTAATTGGAGCCCCGCCATGATTCGGTCTGCATTGATGACCACCGCGAATGTCCTCGATAACCGAAACCAGCCGATGATGGATGAGGCCAATGGCAAACCATCCACGCCGTATGGTTTCGGTGCGGGGCATGTGAACTTAGGACAAGCTATGGATCCTGGCTTAGTTTATGATATCACCAATGTCGATTATGTCAACTTTTTGTGTGGAGTTGGATACGGTCTCAAGGAAATTCAGATCATAACTAAATCAGTTGCTAGATGTCCTAGGAAGAAGCCGTTAGCGGAAAATCTTAACTACCCGTCAATTGCGGCGTGGTTTTCGAGCGCGAAGGTTGGGGCGATCAGTAAGAATTTTCTGAGGACTGTTACCAATGTGGGTGAAGTGAATGCTGTTTACACTGTCAAAGTTGAGTCTCCGAAGGGTGTGACGATTGTCGTGAAGCCGACGAAGTTGGCTTTCACGGCTGCAGTGAAGAAGCTGAGCTATGTTGTGACTGTAACGACTGATAGCAAGAATTTAGTGCTGGATGACTCGGGTGCGGTGTTCGGGTCGATTTCTTGGTCCGATGGAGTGGGAAAGCATGTTGTTCGGAGCCCCATTGTGGTTACACTGTTAACTCCTTTGTAAGAGGTTTTGATCATGAATAGAAAAAAAAAAGTTGCAGGTGTAGAAAGACTACAAGTCGTTACGCCTAGTAGTTTTTTTTTTTTTTTTTTTTTTTTTAATGGGTTTTTGTTTTGAATGTAGAACTAGGACTAGGAAGTGCCTAGAACTGGTTTTTCAGGGTGGTGTAGTGTGTAATTTCCTTTAATTTTTATAATTTTTGTTTTTTTTTTTTTTTTTTAACAGATGTTGTGTATTTAATATTTATAGACTTTGAGGACGACTATATATGATACTCAAATGTCATAAGTCATAACTTGTCTATGTAATGAAACTATTATAGCAGAACAAAATTGTTCATAATTTTGTTGTTGGGACAATTATGTGTATGACATTGTTTATGCCTAGCTCAAGCACTTTTTTAAGAAAATTATGTATGGTTAGAGGAGCTGAATGTTTCATGTAGCATTGATGCTAGTTTCTTTTTACTTGCTTTAATTGTGCCTAAGTTGGTGGGCAAAATTGATGGTTAGGTAGCACAATCATTAATTAAGGACTTTTATAGCCTATGCAAAATTCAAACTGATCACAACAATTTAGAGGGCTGATATTGTTCTAGAATTTTAGAATAAATGGTCCAGAGGACAATTTTCACTTTATTATTCTCTTCTTCTGTTCACTTTTGCAGCTGGATGGTCCAAAGAGCAATGAAGATGGATTTGGTAAAGAGTATCTCCATGTTTTTGCTTTTGCCCCTATTCACTGTCTCTGTTTTTGGTTTATGTATATCATTCCTGGTCTAATTTCAATTCGTTTAATTATCATCATCATATAACATTCTCATGGAAGGTAGAGAATAAAGGTATGTTAGTGTTCCACTCTGTTTTTGTCCTTGGCTTCTTTGTGCCAAAGTTGGTGAGCAAATTGTTGGATGGGAAGCACAATCATTAAGGAATAAGGACTTTATAGCCTGTGTAAAGTTCAAACTGATCATAACAATTTAGAGGGTTGATGTTGTTCCAGAAATTAAATGGTCCTTGACTCCTTTTGCTAATCAGAGTTTATCTTTTGCAGTTTGAATGGTCCAGAGAGTGATGAAAATGGCTTTGGTTAAGAGTTTCTCCATGCTTTTGCTTTTGCCTCTCTATGAATCAAGATGCATGACTCAATGTCAGTTGCCCTATCTTTGTTTTTGGTTCATGTATATGATTCTTGGTCCAATTTTAAATCATTTATTTATTGATATATCATTCTTATATGGCATAAAAATGAAAAAAGAACAAAGATATGTGGTTCCACTTGTTTTTGTTGAATGTAATTCTTGCACTGTATGGTGCGTTGTCCAAATAAAATTGAAGACAGGATATGTTAAGAGTAGGCATACTAAGTATTATATTTTATATAATAAAGTAATGTGGTACGTTAAGAAAATATTAGGCTTGATTCCCAAATATTCCCACTAGGTACAATTGTATAAATATATATTATGTGTCAAACACTAAGCATGTTGGGACCCTTTCAAAGTCTCAATTGCCCCATTAAATAAAAAAGATGCACTAGTCGTTTCAAATCTTCATTTTTGTCCATTTCAAAGCACTAAAGCCTTCTTTTCTTCCTTTTAAAAAAAATCATTATATATTTGTTTCTTTTATTTATATAGACATGCAAAATATTAAACTACGTGACATTCTTTATCTTGTCTTTGGAATCTTGGATGCTCATTTCGAGTCTTCGAACTTTTCTCTTATGTTTTTCAAATTTTGAGGTTTCCTATGATATATATACATCGTAAATAAAAAGCTTTTTATTTTATTTATTTATTTAATCAAAGTTACAACAAAGAAATTAAAAAGGAAAAAGTAAAAGATATATAACAAGATGGAAATGATGGATGCCCATTCCTCTTTTAATGTAGAAGATAGAAGAGGGCCTTACTTCTTTTTCTTTAGAAGTGCTTCTTCCTAATTTTGTCGTGGCTTTGCCATTAGGCTTTTTGAGAGGTCCTGATCAGTCTGGTGACTATAATTGATTGAGATAGTAGGACCATCACAAAACACCAATAATCTCTGCATTTAATAAAAAAAATCTCAGTCAATCTTTGTCCCATAGATACAACAAAATGGTAATGAGGAAGACCCCACTTTGCTTTGTTTAATTAATCAATATGAGGGGACTGATGGAAAGCTGAGTAACTGACCTTCCAATCTCATAAGAAAAAAATGGAACAAAACAGGTAGATAAGATCATTTGTGTCCATTAACACTAATTAAAGATCTCAATGATTTGATCTATTTGAGTGAACCTAGAACCCAAAAGCAAACAATTAATCTAAGGGGTGAAAATTGATGAATTTGGTCCAACTAGTTGGCTTAGCTTTTCATGGTGCTAATGACAGGTCTAACATAATGTTAAAATACTAAATATGTTGATCTAATAATCATATTGTACAAAGTCAAATAACCTAATATTGCATAAACATGGCCAGCTGCATTACCATCAAGTCACTTTGCTGTAAATTGTCCCATTCTCCTAAGTGCTGGAAAGTATTTTAAAGTAAAGCATTGGAAAACAACTAGCAAGTAGCAAGAATAAACTAGTATTCAGCTTTGAATTTTTTCTCCAAAAAAAAAAAAAAAAAAGGGGGTATTCAGCTTTGAATTAAGCATGTATAAAACTGCTGTAAAGTAGAGTTAAAAATCACTTCCTGCTTGCTTTATGAACAATTTTTTGATTGAAATTGCTTATTTGGGATTTGTACTATTAGTAAGCAGAGCAAAAAATCAATGAAATTATATATATCCCTTAGAACTTACATAAAGGTCGGAAACGTCAACAACACTTAATTGAGGGAACAAAAAAGTGTGGATGCATTATAAATTTTCAATCAACTATGGATTTCAATTAAATAATACACAACTTTAAGAAAATTCTTATTATTATATGGGATGATGGCCCCATGACTGAAATTTAAGCCCTGTTCTGGTTTAGTTTAGTTTCTAAGATTTATTTTGCTTAAAAAATGATATGGACAAAAAGTAAAGTTGAACCTTAAAAAATAAGTAACGGTAAAATAAAAGTGAAACTTTAAAAATTTATTCCACCAACTATAATATATCATGTCTGATTTTTTTTTTCCTTTTTTTTCATATTACTTTATAATAGGAGACAAAGACAGGACCAAATGTATGATAAGATGTAATTGAAAAAATATAAAGTAAAACATTTAGAGTGTGACAAATAATTTATTCAGCTGAAGTCCATTAAGTCAATGTGAAAATCCCATACTTAAACAAAATCTTACCTACCAAAAGCAAATTTGATTCTTAACCATATAAAATAGACATTGATGTTAAATAATCCTGAATGTCTAGGATTTGGACTGTTTAGCAGTCTGGAACGACCATCAAGACCTTTGTTTGTAGCCTAAGCGAGAAATGACTAATGCATGTGAGTGAGTGCACATTGGGTGTGGAGGCCACCTTTTCTTGATTGTGACTATATGTTAGTATTCGGCAATAGCCAGACTACGTGGCTCATGCATGGCTGGAGTTCATTTACAATTTATCTTTGTAAACTATTTTGAAGTGATTGGATTCGTATCTACTATGCTTTTTAAAGTGACATTTCAAGAATATTAAGATGCCCCTTACTGCCAAATGCATTCTGATTGAGAATCATTATAAGGATTGCAACTTTTGTAACCCCACGCAGACACAGACATATATAACAAACACACACATAGATGATAGTAAATTGGTTTATTCTACTATTGTGGTAGTAAAGCAATAATTAAGGGAGAAAGAACAGTCTTAGAGGATTTGCTTTGAACTTCTTTTCACAGCTCTTGCAGCATCTGTATCATGTAATTATGGACAATTTAAACCAAGGGTAAATACTAGTACATACTACTATATATTGCACACAATCATACATTAAACTGAAATCGTGATTTCAAGTCATGATTACATTGGAAAAAGTGTGTGTGCTCTTATTGAGAATCATTCCAAGGATTGCAACATTTGTAACCCCACGCAGACAGACATATAAAGAACACACAGAGATTATAGCAAATTGGTTTATTCTACTATTGTGGTACTAAGCAATAATTGAGGAAGAAAGAACAGTCTTAGAGGACTTGCTTTGAACTTTTTTCTACGGTTCTTGCAGCATCTATAACATGTCATTATGACACTTTGAAAGAAGGGTAAATACACTGCTTATTGCGCACAAACAAACGTACGCAAACGATTTCAGTGCAAAAAGTCTGTGTACGTTGGTGTACAATAAGCAATATCACTAGGTTGATTATTGAGTTTACTCAAACTATAGCGATGATGCCAATTACCACAAATGAAAATTAAAAAAGAAAAAGAATAAAAAAAGAAACTTAGTTGAACCTACCCTCGCTGAGATGCTGATTAAGTGTGAATTGGAATCAACTTTTTGTTGATTTGCTAAAAGTTAACAAACAAAAGTACAATCATATCTAGAACCCGTGAAGCTATAAAAAATTTTACATAAACAAATTAATAAGCTAAAAATCTGAAAGCAAAAGGTAATTAATCCAAACACCCTTATAATATGAATTTAAAAGGTACGTACCCATCCCCCTTTGCATGGAGTCTAGTAAGTTTTTGGCCAAAGGGGAATTTAGTTTAGTGTACCAAAATTCTCAAATGCTTGATAAGGCATCAATACTCTTACTACTTTTGGGATTTATTTACTAAACAATGCAGTACATATAATGTCATACCTAAGCTTTTTACCTTTTTAAACCAGTCTAATTGATAAATGGAAGCTGGCAAAGATCAGCTAGAGGTCCCTCTTAAAAGAACCATAGATCTTAAATCACCCATTTTGGCTATCATAATGTTAATCCCACTGTTTAGAAGATTTGTAACAAGTGGACCTTAGAAATTCTAAACCAAATATATGATACTGAAAAGGGTTAAATGACCTCATACAGCAACCATGCTATGGTCAATATACAATGGTTACATATAAACTAAATGAAGTCTTTGTTGTCATTGCAGACAATATGATAATCATGAACAATGTGCCAACAAATGCCTCCAGTGCAATTCTGTTTTCCATTGCTGATCTTGAAGCCAGCACGACTAGCATTAGAATGGAGTATGACTAGCACGTCAATTAGAAGAGCAACAAATATAAGAATGAAAGAAATGGCTGCAGAAAGAACAAGAAGAATAAGGCTAGAGAAACCTTTTCCCTCTAGCAGAGAGAAAAAACCAGTAACTTGTAGGGACTTTAGGAGCAATATAAAGAAAGCTCAGATGTAGTTCCAGTTGGATGCAAGAATATCTGATGTCCTCATGCTTAGGTTACATACAAAATGAAATGTGGCTTAGGAGTAACAAGGGCTTACTAGAGTATATATAGGCAACAAACACCATAAATGAGAGGTCCATTATTAGAACAAGTTGAAGCAGAATGAGAGGGAAGGCTTAGAAATTCATGGAATGGTCTAGTGTTTGTAAGGCTGATGTAGATGGGACAATGGACTAGCTGGATGGCTAAGAAGACAGTGAAATGAGGGCAACTCGCAATTTAATTGATTTTAGATCATGCACAAGAAAGAGATGAAACCAAGCATTATCTTTGTGTATGATTATGTATTTTGATTGCTATTAGGATAAAATTTAGGTTAAATTCTTTAAGTGTTATACCTTAGGTTCTCCCAATTGAAGTCAATTATGTGGTAGCATTGACTAATCACTAATGAATTGCATGGTGAATTAAATTTTTCTTAGAAAAGATAACGATGCATTGGTCAATATTCCATGCAGTTGATTTTAATTAGAGAACTCAAGGTATATCACCTAAGGAAGTATACCTAAGTTTTGTCTTTCTGTTATATCCATTTTGCCCAACAATTTTCCACTACGTGTGGTGCTTTAGCTGTGTGGATATCTATGAGCCTTGGTGAGTTTTGTTATATCATTCATTAGTCATTGAGGCTGCCTCAGATCACTTGGGTTTTGTCCTAGTAGCTAGGCTAGTCACTTTGCCACAACCAAATTGTACACATAATTAACAGGGTGGAGGAGGATTATGCGTTTGCAACAGGAAAAGATATGTGGTCACAAACTATAGAAAAATGGACTTGTAGCTATCAGATTCTTCCATAGTCCTCAACTTGCTTGTAATAAAAGTCAGAAATTTACGAGAACTTCTAAGAAACTAGAATAAATGGACTGGGGTACCACTTCTAGTTCATTGTATTTTGTGCCTTCCATAGTTTTTTTGAGGATAAGATACGCATTTATAGAGATCAAGAAATAAAAAAAGACTCGCATTTATAACTCATCTTAAGCCATAACTATTGTGATCGCAGAAACTTCTTGAACTGAGAATAGGCTGCCTGGTTCTGTGGCTCAAGATACTCTTGTCCAATATCTTTGAACAAACATCATTCTTTTCCACCGATTTGATGTCATTCAAGTAGTACTACACTGCATGTGCAACTGCATGGTTCTTGTAATCTCTTGTTCTACAACATGCACAGAAATAAATGTGATTAACCAAGACCATCCATAACCATTGGCCATGACTTCATGAACTTAAGCAGTAATTTGCAAATTCTATATATTAAACTTTGTGTCATAAGATTTTTCTTAGCATATTTTGCTTAGACAATCTTTTATTAATCAAAAGACAATAAAAAGAAACAAAAAGAACATAAAAGCTAACTAACAGCAAGCATATACTGCTCAAGATTTTAAAACTCTGCAATACTTTAAAAATGAACACAACCATCAAACCACGCCTCTCTCTCTCTCTCACACACACATTCAGTTGGTTTGAATTAGTGATGAGACTGGTTGAATGTACGAATACAAGTAATGTTCAACATGTTTTGGTTTTTGGTACTCAAATAATATAATGTAGGATTAAACAACAACAGAGTTACAAAAACCCCTCTTTAAACCTCTATTATCTGTACCAGTTGGGGTAAGGATAGAGAAGGGAAAAATCCAAAAGAATTACATCAAAGAGATCATTCACCTAGAAGGTGAGCTGCAGTGTTTACTTTCCCATTAGTCCAGCATAAGGAAACCTTATCAAACTTCTTAGTTAGTTGCAAGACATTTCTCATTGAGGTCTAAAGCTCCCAAGGCAAGCTTGTTGATCTTCTCTCAAGGGACTCTATACACTCTTTAGAGTTAAGACTCCACAATGATCCTCTGGAGTTGTTGATGTTCTGCTAACTCTAGAGCCCACCTGATAGCAAAGGCTTCATCAACAGCAGGGGAGCATAAACGGCGACAAAAACTTCTTGTGAAATTAAAGTTACTTGTGGTGGTCTTAACCATAGTGACGGTTACTTGCTTCACTCCAAGGAAAATTGGATCCATATGCCACCTCACTATGAAGAACATTAAATAGATTGATTTCTAACTATCATTTGTGTTTCATTTATTTTCCCTTTTGAAAATAGCATTTTGTTTCTCAACTCCCATATTGAGCTAAAATCTATCAGTCATATGGATGAATTGGTTTTTAGGAATGCTTTTATCCAAAATACCTAGAGGTGCAATAACAATCCATCTAAATAATATGGCAATTGGCAAAAGAGTCCTGTAACTTTGGGAGAAGGGGTGCCTCCGCACAAAGAGGTCACAGTGACTAGGCTCGGGCAACTGTTATCATCAAAAAGGTTTTTTTTTTTAAATATAATACTAATTCCATATGAGAATCAAAGTGAAAGACATTCATAGGAAGGTCCCATTCTAAACCAAACAAAACTGCTTCAGCCATAGGACAGTAGCGGAACAAGTGCAGACACATTTCCTCCCCAGTGCCATGAAGAGGTCAGAGGAGAACACCATCAATACCCCTCTTCTTCAAGCTAGCTCTGGTTGGAAAAATATTCATTGCAAATCTCCACAAAAACATTTTAAGCCGTTTGTGTAACTTTGATTTCTAAAAGAGTTTCCATACCTCCATATTATTGATATTGAACCTGTGGCTTTGACTGGCCCCATAAGCTGATTTAACTGAAAAAGGCTCCTTTCTTATTCAACACCCAAATTAACTTATCTTCCTAGTAGCTCATAGGAAGAGGTATCCTTCCAGTTGCTTCCACAGATTCCCAGTCAAAAATCTAATTGAGTTTTTGCACATCTCACTCAGATGTTTATGGGATAATAAGTCTTGCCATAAGCTATGGCTACAAGATATGTCAACAAAGGCCTAGTTGACTTCAAACCATACCCCGCATTCATCCTAATCATTTAATCCAAATTAGGTCACTCAAATCATGATAGAATTTTTTGTGATTACAGGGGAAAAAGTCACTGTAATTGAAAGATGTGGTTGCATAACTCTAAATTACATTTACAATGGCACAAAGGTAGCTAACATTGTTTACTTTTACAAAGAAGAGAAAATATGGTGATTACATTTGACAAAAACCTATATGACCAATATTAAAAAATCAAGCACTTGCCTCGGTAAATAACAGGCTGAATCTTCAAATACAAGACACAGGTGACACTTGGAAACCTACACTTAGTTATGGTTGTGAAGTCTCACTACTAGCATGTCAATGTTGAGGACATATACATAATCCTAAAACAATGGAAAACCTTGTAACTATTAACAGTTTTTTAAAAAGTTCAGCTAGCACTCCATCAATTGAGTCGCCCATTGCCTATGCAATAGGTTTTTTTTTTTTTCCAAACAAGTCTAGCTTAGTTATAATTCGATCAATCCACATGCCTATCGATTTGGTGATGTTCTGGCTTTCAAGTCAAATGAAAGTAGACGAAGATCTGATATTCTCAGGTTTGATCTTTGATGTAATACTGTCAATGTAGCACATAAAATTAATTTAACTCTATTTATTAATCCTGTCCCATATCAGACTGTATTGTCCTGATATTCTTCACTAGGAATGTGATAGTCTGGCACTAACACACAAGATCACCTTTGAGCAAAGCTTAAAAATCCTCATCCAAAATCATATGGAATCCCATTCAGCAAGCTGATCCCAGGATTTTTTAGTAACCCCTTCTTCTTCAGACTTGACCTCAATGATTCAGCTTCCTGAAACCTACCAACTGATGCATAAACATTTGAAAGAAGCACAACTTGGTCGGATCCTTCTGGATCTTGCTCAAATATCGTGCTTGCTGCAAGTTCTGCGAGCCCTACATTGCCATGAAGAAGACATCCGCTAAGCAAAGCTCTCCAAACATCTGGACCTGTTCCATCCAAAAATTTGCTGGCAAACCCAATTGCATCAGGCAAGCAGCCTGCTCTTGAAAGCAAGTCAACTACACACCCATAATGCTCTTGGATTGGCCTTATTCTATTCTCTTCCACCATTTGATTGAATATCATTAGACCATTGTCCACTAAACCTGCATGACTGCAAGCACTCAAAATGCTCTGGTAGGTTGCACTATCAGGACCTTCTCCACAACTCCTCATCTCATAGTAGAGAGCCAATGCAGTATCTCCATCACCATTGATCCCGTACCCATTTATAATTGCATTCCAAGAGATTATATCTTGAAGATAACCCATCTCCTTAAAAACAGTGTGGGCAAGTTCCACAGTCCCACACTTTGAGTATGTTGATATGAGACTGTTCTGAACTGGTCTATGCAAGGAGAAACCAGCCTCAAAAGCAAAACAATGAAGCTGCTGGCAGAGTTCTAAAGCAGCAAGTCCACCAGAAGCAGTTAAAGCACCAACCAACATTGTTGGATCAAGGAAAAAGTTTTCCTCCAGTCTTACTTCAACTAAGAGATTCAAAGCCTTTCTTGGGTGTCCATTCTGTGCATAGCCCAAAATCATTGCCGTCCATGAAACTAAACTCTTCTGAGATGTTTGATCAAAAACTGTTCTAGAAGAATTCAAGTCATCACACTTGGAATACATTGCAATTAGAGAGTTCACAAGAGTGAGCTCAGAACCAAATCCACAAACAACAGCTTGAGCATGGACTTTTCTCCCTCTCTTCAAATCCCCGATGATTGCACAAGCTGAAATGAGATTCATGATGACCACTGTGTCATGACTGATCCCACTGTCCCTCATTCTGCTGAAAAGCGCTAGTGCAGAAGAGGCATATTCAAGATCAATCAACAAACCTATCATTGTTGTCCAACTGATAACATCTTTGCATTCCATCTCATCAAATATTTTAGTTGCAGCATCTAAATCCAACAAGCTTGAGTACATATCAAGAACCGAATTATTGACAGATACATCCAAAACAAGAGGAACTTTCACAATGAAGCCATGAATACATTCACAGAGCCTCTGTGACTCCAAACCAATGCAACCCCTTATAAGAGCTAACACCGAAGCCACATTAGGTGCCAAACCAAACTTCTGGAACTGGTTAAAAAACACAAGGCCCTCTTCAAAGAGTCCATTGCGTACAAACCCGGCTACCACTGCATTGCAGGAAATCAAACCCGGGTTCTTCATTCCCTCAAATACTTTATATGAATTAATCATACTTCCACATTTAGCATACATATCTAACATAGCTGTACCTACAATCATATCAGACTCTAACCCAGTTTTAACAATCAGTCCATGAATGGATTGTCCAAGCACCAAGCTTTGCCAGCCTGCAGTGCCAACAAGCACACCAACAATGGTGAAAGAATTTGGAGCCAAACCCAAACTTCGCATATGGGAATATAACTCCATGGATTTTTGGTGGAACCCGTTTTTAGCATAGCCATGAATCATTATAGAATATGAGACAACATCTCTGTCAGGCATATTGTCGAACAGGTTCTCTGCATCTTTAATCCTTCCGGATTTCAGATAGTTGCTTAAGAGTTTGGAGGAGTCATATGGGTCAATGCTTGGACAATAACGTTGTGATGTAAAGGAAAAGTTTTTGAATTGCAGAATAGCAACCGGGATTCTCTTAATCTGCTTTAAGATCATGAATCACGTAGAGTTATTTTTATTTTTTAGCATGTTTATAAAGAGCTGGATGTTAAAGTTGCTAATAAAATGTTAGTTCAGGCATTGGGCTCATTTGAGACTTCGGCTTGGCCTAATATTTTGTCCAACATGTTGGGTGGACCAATTAAGGGCCTCCGCCAGTCCAAAGCTCCAAGCCCATTAATGTATAGACTTGAAGTGAAAAAAAATATATATATAGAAAAGGTTGAGTAATGGAGCGATAGAAAGAAAGAAGTCTAAATTATAAATTATATCCTTTTAACTTTAGCATGTTTTTAACCTAAGTTTTTTTTATTTTTTTATATCGTTCGTTTGAGGACACTTAGGTGGTAGGTTCAATAGATTTGAAAGACGTGTCATAAATTTGAAGGTTCTAAGTTTCATCTATCATAATATCGATTCTTAAGATTTTTAAGGTGTATCATGACTAGTTTATATATATACATATAAAGTTATAAACTAGAACCCGTTATGCAAATATTTAGGTGTTTATATTAGGAACCACCCAACTCATTATTTTGGATGGTACCTACCCATGTATTAAGTGCAAGGAGGAGTGAGAGTGTTTTGGCTTAAGCCACATAGGGCACAACATATGTATTTATATTTCTAGCTATTTAAAAGTGTTACATGGCATAGCATACTAATATATATTTATAAGTTTCTAACCATTTAAAACAAATATTTATTTAGGAGAAATTATTCCATAAAAACAAGATGATAATCATAAATTAATAACATTATTTTTTTTCTTTATTTATAATTCCATAATTAATAATAGGAATTTGAACCATGATTTTAAAAATCAAAACGAATTGATCAAAGAATTGAAAAAGGTCTGATTTTCAATTGAACCGGACAATCCGATTTAATATTTTGAACTTGAAGAGTTGGCTAAGTGATTCTTAAAGTCTCATGATACCCATGAGATCCTAGGTTCGAAATCTCTTATCAACATTTTATGGCCACCTTTAGAGGATTCCTCCCTATACTAAACTGGTGTGTGAGGATAAGAGAACCGAATACACTTAAAAAAAATAGTCAAATACTTAAAAAGATCCAAATACTCATTTGCTAGAAATAAAAAAATGAAAACTTCAAGTTTTTTTTTTTTTTTTTTTGGATAACAACTTCAAGGTTCTTTGGTTCTTATCTAATTCTTAAATTCAAAACTTTATATAATTCCTCCTATCTTTTGATGCCTAATTCCTCCTATATTGTCTTAATATCTTATCCAAAATCTATATTTTGGACCCATTGGCCAGAATCAAAACTAAAACAGGCGTCGCTATGAAGCGCGGGAGAGAGAATAACAGCTTTATTAATTCACAATCAATCAGACAACCCTTTAACCTTGTCAAACGAAAAAGAAAAGAGACCTCCTCGGTTGTCACGCGGCTCATGCACCACATGCCACGTTTCCCTCCTCCGCTAACTAAAGATTCCTTCAAATCTTACCGACACGCCCTTTCCATTTTCCTTCAATCGTAAGCCTCCTCGAACTTTAAATATCCGAACTCTCTCGCTTCCTTAAACAGTTAAACCCCAAAAATCAAACCTTAAAAAAAGTTAATCATGTCTGCTTCAAACCGAAACCAAAACCCGAATCCTCTGTACCCAGAAGTCATTCACTCAAACCCAGATGCCAATTCTCCATTTTCATCATCATCTTCTGCTTCTACTATATACCCTTCTGTTGAAACGAAGGAATTAGCGGAAAATCTTTTTCCTGACGATGACACTGTTTCACAAACCAGAACATTACAATCTTCTGAGAATGTTCTTGTTAGAGTTCCTGGCGTGGTAGTTCATCTCATAGAGAAAGATCAAAGTGTAGAACTCGCTTGTGGTGAACTTGTCATAGTTGGTCTTAACCAAGGTGACAACACCGTGGCTGTTCTTGCGCGCGTTGGTGATGAAATTCAATGGCCGTTAGCGAAGGATGAAGCGGCTGTGAAGCTTGATGAGTCTCATTACTTCTTTTCTCTTCGTGTTCCCGCAAGTGGGTCGTTGGATAATGATGGAAAGGCTGAAGATTTTGGTGGGAAAGAGTGTGAGATGTTGAATTATGGGTTGACGGTTGCGTCTAAAGGACAAGAGGGTGTTTTGAAGGAATTGGATCAGGTTTTGGAGAAGTATAGTTGTTTTTCTGTGAAGGAAGTTGGGGATGGTGAGGTGTTGGATGGTTTCGTGGCCAGAGAGATGGCTCCGGACGAGCTGGAGGAGGAGGACAAGAGGGAGTTGATGGTGCAGAGCTCGGCGGCCTATTGGACTACATTGGCGCCCAATGTGGAGGACTATAGTGGGAGAGTGGCGAGGTTGATTGCGGCGGGGTCAGGACAATTGATCAGGGGGATTTTGTGGTGTGGGGATGTGACAGTGGATAGGTTGAATTGGGGGAATGAGTTCTTGAAGAAGAGGATGGGGCCAGGGTCTGCTTCAGAGATTAGTCCGGAAACAATGAGGAGGATCGAAAGGTTTGAATTTAATCTCTTAGAAATTGTGTTTTATGAATAATTGATTTCTTTGGTTGTTATTGTATCTGTGCTGTTTGGCCTTTAATTTTAGTTGGTTAACGTGGTAGATTGGTTTGTATATGTTCATTTTCAGAATAGTTGTGATTTTAGCTAAGGGTAAGCTTAGGTATATTTTCTTAGGCGTGGTATCTTAGCTTCTCTAATTAAATTTTAGGTACAGCTCTTAATAACATTGTTTGTGCTGCATTGGCCAACGCAGCCATGTGTTTGGATTTATTTGGGAAACGGAAGGTACAATACCTAAGAAACTACCTAAGTTTTGCTCTTTTAGCTATCATGACAGAACTCTGCCTATTTTTAGTTTTTTGTTTCTTGTAATGTGTAGTTCTGATAGATGTTGTCTGGGGTTTGGACTGTTAATATGTTGAACTTGTTGGGGTTGAGGCCGGTTTAGGGAGGTGGTGAGGTGAGTACATGAAAATCCATTTGCTGCTTGCATTGCCTAACACCTGGTTCAAAACATTGTTGGGATACTTTTGTGTTTTTGGTAAAAGATTTAACCCAGGCATCACATTTTATTGGACAGTCCTCCACCTCCAGTAGAGGACTAATAATATTGGCAGTGCTGGGGGCCAAGAGTCTTGTGGATTGATTGGTCTTCTTTATGAAGAGAACTAGGGTTCAAAGCTTCCTTACCCCTTGTTATTACAATTTATCAAACGATAATAATAATAATTGGCAGTGCCAGGGAGATGATATGTTGAATTTCCATTTAGCTGTTAAAATGGTTACACTGTGCAAGCCTTTTTTTAGAATGGTTGATTGCCACAGTCCTAGAACCAGGTCCCATATTTGTTCAAAGAATATGGGATATAGTTGTTGACTTTATAAGTCAGTTTAGCTGATTGTGTTGTCTTTGATATAATTCATCCCTTCACCTCCCACCCCTGCTTTTATTTATTTATTTTTATTTACCTTTTACTTGATTATGTAATTTTGATTTGGATAAGTAATGTTATGCTACTTTATGGTTGATCATTTTAGGGTTAAAAAGTTGACAAAGACGACGGAGAAGATGGCTTCTGGAGTCCTTTCTGGGGTTGTCAAAGTCTCAGGATTCTTCACAAGCTCAATAGTGAACTCTAAAGTGGGCAAGAAATTTTTTAGCCTCCTCCCTGGAGAGATTGTCCTTGCTTCCTTGGATGGATTTAGTAAGTTCATCTCAGAGTCTTTAGTTATTTGTCAATTGAGGTTTTTTCTTTCCTTTCCCTTCTTTTATGTTTAGAGAGAGGCGGGGATAGGCTTTCTCCCTTTATCATTTGTTTAGACTGACCAACTCTTGGACGCTAAAATGCATTTGCATTCTTCTCAAGTCACTTAGTGTGTGTTTGGTTGGTGTGATTTGTGGGGGATGGAAAATGGAGAGGAGAAAATAGGGGAGATTTTGAATAGTGGGGTTGTTTGGTTTTGGGGACCGGGGGGAGGGGGTAGTGATTTTGGTGGGGCTCAGATAATTTCTCCTTGGGCCCACCATTTTGGGGGTGTTCTATTTTCTCCCCGAATTGGGGAGAAAAATGGGGGGAGGGAGCTCACCTCCTTCCTTAACGTCAATTTCTTTTTTCCTTTTTTTCAAATGAGTTTTCCATCTCTCCACTTTTCCATTCCCCCAACCAAACGAAGCCTTAATAGCTACCAAAGCATGCCGACACTAGGTGAAGCTGCTTGTTTGCACTCTTACTATGTTACTTTAGAAGAGCAAATTTTAAATTCATAGGCTTCTTCTTGGATTTTTTTCAGACTTTTAGTTTTATTGATAGCTACTTATTTTGAAAGTCAAGTATTAGGACTTGCAGCCAAATTTGATGACAATTTGTTCGGCTTAGAACTGTGAAATATAAACTTCCTTCAGATGTAATATAGTTATAATACATTAGATACCTAGGAACTGAAATATAAAAGCATATCTATGGAGGGTTAATTTGGGACTGGAAGTTTCAGAAGACAGAAGGAGGCTCTTGAAAATGGGAACGACCAAAGAATTTGTGATATGAAGCATGTGTTTCCTTCTTTAAGTGTCTTTGTCCAGTTGTAGAATCTATGGTATGTTTCATGTTTCTGCCACTCAAGTGTGTTATTTATGTATGAATGCAGGCAGGGTCTGTGATGCTGTTGAAGTTGCTGGAAGGAATGTTATGTCAACCACTTCAGTTGTGACTACTGGGCTTGTTTCACAGAGGTAATTCTTAATATGAAAACAACATTGATGCAAAAACTGCATCATCATTGTCATCAAGAATATTTCTATAATCAATATCGGTGCAATCTTGATTGTCTTTATTTTGTAGTGTTGCGAGTTCTCTTTTAGTGGATCCTTTTTATTGCCATTGGTTGAGGTCTTGTTCCACTAATTTTGGATTGCTAGACAGTGACCTATGTGGAAAACCTTATCTTAAGTTGTGCCCCATATACCATAATTCCATCCGAGATTCCAAGTTCCTGCAACTTGGTTTGGACCATTTTCTTTTTTGGACAGTAGTTCAATGCAAATCAGGTACAAGTTGGGGAAACAGCACAAGCTGTCTCCCATGTTTGGAATGGGACCTGGTTTTGGCCAAGATATAATGTTTGCGCCCAGTTTTCTTTGTTCTCTTTTGAGTATAATTTTTTTTTCTCTTTTGAGCATAATTGGAAGCAATGAAAATATTGAAGGTCTTTTTTTTCATCATTGTAGGTATGGAGAACAAGCAGCACAGGTGACAAGTGAGGGGCTTGATGCTGCAGGACATGCTATTGGTACTGCTTGGGCTGTGTTCAAGATCAGAAAGGCTTTTAACCCAAAGAGCATTCTCAAACCCACAAATCTAGCTAAAGCTGCTGCTGAATCAGATTCTTCTGCACTGAAGTCTAAATATAAGAAGTAATGGCAGGGCCATTGAGTTTTTCTCCTCTCTATGAATACCAGATATATCTAGAGATACTATAAACACTTCCATCTTTATTTTTTTGAGTTAGTATAGACTAAGGTTCTTGGTAGCTGTTAGTGATTGTATTAAGTTAAAAAAAAAAAAAATTTCAATGGATGATTTAGTATATAAATAAAGCTTGTCAAATGTTTACTCTAATTTGTTTAGTTTCACCAAAACATATAGTCCATTTGCATTTGCATTAACCTAGATATCAGGGTATTTAAAAGCTATTTACATGAGTTTGGATTATCTTTTTTCTTTCATCTATCTTTTTTAACTAATTGCTTATGTACTGTTTTTTTTTTTAAATTACTTTTTCTCAGTACAACTATGCCTTTATCAACTTTTACCAAATTGACAAATAAGTATTTGGATCCATGCGTGTAGATATGTGTGGTTAGGCCATATTAGAGAAAGGAACAATTTTTTTTTTTGATAGGGAATAAGACTTTTATTGAGAAAAAATTGAACATCATGTTCACGATGGTGAACACTTTGAACAATAAAACAAATACAAAAAGATCAAGAGCTAAAGGAAATAGAAACTAAAAAATCAGATACAACAGTACAGTTTGTACACCCCTAAACACAAGCCCAAAGAAATAGAGTACGAAAAAGTAAACATTTTAGATGTTCCAAAGTTCTCACCTTGTCTTAAAAAATGCGAGCATTACGTTCTTATCAGACTAACCACATTAAACATGCTAGGACCGTATTCTAAATGGTTGAATGATGCTTTCCAAACCAGTTTCTCCAAATAAAGAAAAGAGAGTTCACTGACCATGGCATTACCCATTGAATTCCAAACACTACAAAAACTTCACACCATAAGGCGTGAGAGAACTTACAATGAAGAAGAAAGCGGTTCACTGATTCCCCATTGCAGCAACATAAGCAACACCTATTAACCAGAGACTGATCTTTCTTAATAAGATTATCAATGGTGAGTATCCCATCATTAACTATTGTCCATAAAAAGGACACCCATTTAGGCATCTTAGTATGCCATATACACTCCCAAGGAAAGGTAGGGCGCTTGGCCACAAAGTTGGGACTCTAATTTGAATCAACCCTTCATATAAGTTTCAAAATCGTGTTTGTTTTTAATAACTTAAGTCTTTGGTACTGTTTAGCTTACTTAAAGACTCACTTTGGTACTGTTTAGCCTCGGATTCCTTCAAATCTTAAACCGACACGCCCTTTCATTTTCCTTCAATCCTAGACTCCTCGAACTCTAATAAAATACCCAAACCTTAAAAAAAACTTAATCATGTCTGCTTCAAATTCAAACCAAAACCCAAATTCAAACTTAATCATGTCATCTTCTGAGAATGTTCTTGTTAGAGTTCCTGGCGTGGTAGCTCATCTCATAGAGAAAGATCATACTGTAGAACTCGCTTGTGGTGAACTTGTCATAGTTGGTCTTAACCAAGGATGAAGCGGCTGTGAAGCTTGATGAGTCTCACTACTTCTTTTCTCTTCGTGTTCCCGCAAGTGGGTCGTTGGAAAATGATGTAAAGGTTGAAGGTTTTGGTGGGAAAGAGTGTGAGATGTTGAATTATG